>NW_026522053.1:600000-1200000 GCF_021234435.1 Artibeus jamaicensis | reverse complement strand
CCTGATGGTTTCACAGGAGAATTTTACAAAATATTTAAGGAAGACCTAACCCCTATCCTTCTCAGACTTTTCCCTAAAATCCAAGAAGATGGACAACTCCCAAACTCTCTTTATGAAGCCAGCATCATCATAAACCCAAAACCAGATAAAGAAAGAACAAAGGAAGAATACTACAGGCCAATAGTGCTGATGAACATATGCTAAAACCCAACAAAATATTGGCAAACTGCATCCAGCAGTTTATGATATGTTAAAAATATCATAAACCATGATCAGTGGGATTCATCCTAGAAATGCAAGGATGGTACAATATTTGCAAATCAATAAATGTAATACATCACATAAACAAAAGCAAAGACAAAAATCGCATGATCATGTCAACAGATGTGGAAAAAGCATTTGATAAGGTACAACACCCATTTTTGATAAAAACACTCAGCAAAGTGGGAATAGATGGAACACTTCTCAACATATTAAAGGCAATACATGAGAGACCCACAGCCAAAATCATACTCAATGGGCAAAAACTAAAAGCTTTCCTACTAAGATCAGGAACAAGACAAAGTTGTCTACTTTCACCACTTCTATTCAACATAGTATTGGAAGTCCTAGCCACAGCTTTCAGGCAAGAAGAAGAAATAAAACGTACCCAAATTGGAAAGGAGAAAATAAAACTGTCGTTGTTTGCAGATGACATGATAGTGTACATAGAAAACCCTATAGACTCCGTCAAAAAAACTACTTGAACTAATGAGTGAATTTGATGAAACAGCAGGATACAAAGTCAATATTCAGAAATCAAAGACATTTTGTACACCAATGATGAAATATCAGAAAGAGAATTCAGGGAAAAAATCCAATTTGTTATAGCAACAAGAAAAATAATATATCTCAGAATAAACCTAACTAAGGAGGTAAAAGACCTGTAATAAAAAAACACTGGAGAAAGAAATTAAGCATGACACAAATAAATGGAAGCATATACCATCTTCATGGATTGGAAGAATTTACATCCTCAAAATGTCTATACTACCCAAAGCAATTTACAGATTCAGTGCAATACCTATTAAAGTACCCATGACATATATCACAGATATAGAACAAAGACTTCAAAAATTTATATGGAACCATAAATGACCTTGAACAACTGATGCAATTTTGAGAAAGAACAAAATAGGTGGATCACCATACCGGATATCAAACTATATTACACGGCCACAGTGATTAAAACAGCCTAGTATTTGCATAAGAACACACACATGGACCAATGGAAGAGAACAGAGAGCCCAGAAATAAACCCAAATCTCCACAATTAATATTCAAAACAGCAGGCAGCAGCATAAAATAGAATAAAAATAGCCTCTTCAACAAGTGGTGTTGGGAAAGCTGGAGAGCTACATGCAAAAAAAATGAAACCCGACCACCAACCTATACCATACACAAAAATAAACTCAAGATAGATAAGAGACTTAAATATAAGTTGTTACAACATAAAAGTCCTAGAGGAAAACATATGCAGGAAAATCTCAGGCATTTCATGCAGCATATTTTCACTGATATGTCCCCCTAGAGCAAGGGACATAAAGGAAAGAATGAACAAATGGGACTTCATCAAAATAAAAAGCTTCTTTATGGTTAAAGAAAACATTAGCAAAACAAAAGGGGAACCAACTATGGGAAAACATATTTGCCCGTGACATCTCAGACAAGGTTTTGATATACAAAGTACATAAAGAACTCACACAACTCCAAAGCAGGAAGCCTAATAATGCAATTAAAAAATGGGCAAAGGACCTGAACAGATATTTCCTTGGGGAAAACACAGAGAGGGCCCAGAGACATATAAAAGGATGCTCACACTCACTAGCCATCAGAGAGATGCAAATTAAAACCACAATGAGATACCACTTCACACAGGTCAGATGGCCATCATAAACAAATTGAGAAACAATAAGTGCTAGCAGGATTGTGGAGAAAAGGGAACCGTAGTGCACTGTTGGTGGAAATGCAGACTGGTGCAGTCACTGTGGAAAACAGTACAGGAGTTCCTCAAAAAACAAAAAATTAAAAATGGAACTGCCTTTTAACCCAGCAATTCCACTGCTGAATTTATATCCTCAGAATCCTGAAACACTAATTCAAAAGAACCTCTGCACCCCAATGTTCATAGCAGCACAATTTACAATAGCCAAGTGCTGGAAGCAGCCAAAGTGCCCAACAGTAAATGAGTGGATCAATAAACTATGGTACATTTACACAATGGAATACTATGCAGCAGAAAGAAAAAAGGAGCTCCTACCCTTTGCAACAACATGGGTGGAACTGGGAAGTATTAGATAAGTGAAGTAAGCCAGGCAGTGAAAGACAAATACCATATGATCTCACCTATAAGTGGAACCTATTAACAAACTGCCAAGCAAAATATAGGCAGAGACACTGAAATTGACAACAAGCTGACAGTAACCAGAGGGGAGGGGAGAGGAAAATAACCTGGGAAGGAAGGGAAAGGGATGTAAATTAACATGAACCAGGGACTCATGGATGGAGCCAAGTGAGGTGGGATTGAGGGTCAGAGGTGGGCATGGGTAGGGTGGGATAAACTGGTGGTAGGGAAAAGGAGACACCTGTATTTGAACATCAATAAAAAGGGAAACAAAAATAAAGTCCGAACACTGTTCTGAAAAGAAGAGCACACAGAAAGCTGAAGCCCATTAACTAGATCTGTTTTTCTCATTTACTTAACAATTAAACTAAGCCAAAACTTCAGAAATTTAGAAAAAAATGTTCTAAATAAAGTTTTTTTGGGAATAACTAAAAAAAAAAAAAGAAAGAAATGGTGTTGGGAAATCTGGATTGGTATATAGAAAAAAATCAAACTAGACTACCATACACCAGGATAAACTTAGAATGGACAAAAGAGAAATGTAGTTGTAATAGCATAAAAATTCTAGAAGAAAACATAGTAAAATTCCAGATATCTTATGTAGCAATATTTTTGCTAATATTCTCATAGGGCAAAGGAAATAAAGGAAAAAATAAACAAATAGGATTATATCAAATTAAAATGCTTCTGCACAGCTAGAGAAAAACATCATCAACATCCAAAAGAAATTGACTGTATGGGAGAACATATTTGCCAATGATACCTTGGACAAAAGTTTAATTTCCAAAATACATAAAGAATTGATATGAGGTAGTACCAAAAACACAAACAATCCAATTTTAAAAATGGGCAAAGGACATGAAGAGACATTTCTGTAAGGAAGCCATAACAGATGGCAAATAGACATATGAAAAGATGCTCAACATCACTAGCCGCGAGAGAGGTGCAAATTAAAATCACAATGAGATATCACTCCAAACCTGCCAAAATGGCTATCATTAATAAATCAACAAAAATCAATTTCTGATGAGGATGTGGAGAAAAGGGGACCCTAGTTCACTGTTGGTGGAATTGCAGACTGGTTACAACCACTAAAACAGTATGGAACTTCCATCAGAAAACTAAAAATAGATCTACCTTTTGACCCAGCAATTCCACTGCTAGGAATATACCCTAAGAATACTGAAACACCAATTCAAAATAACTTATGCACTCCCATGTTCATAGTGGTGCTATTTGTAACAGCCAAATTTGGAAACAGCCTACATGCCCATCAGTAGATGAGTGTCTTAAAAATATATGGTACCTCTACACAATTGAATACATGTCAGTAAAAAGAAGGACTTCCTACCTTCTGCAACAATATGGGTGGGACAGGAGACTATCACGCTAAGTGAAATAATCCAGTAGGCCAATGACAAATACCATATATTCTCATTTATATGAGGAATCTAATAAACAAAATAAACCAAATGAGTAAGACAGACCTAGAGGTGTACAATCATAGAACAGACTTACAGCTGTAAGTAGGGAGGAGGGAGGTGAGGACTGATTAGAAGAGAGTGAAGGGATTAGTCAAAGAACATATATGAAGGACCCATGGACATGAACAATGGTGAGGGCACTTTATGGAAGTTGGGGGGTGGGCTGGACCAGTGAAAAAGGGAGAAAGTGGAAAAACTTTAGTAGCATAAACAATACAATTAAAATAGAAATTGTAAATAATCAAAAAGAGAAAAAATCACATGGACTTCTCTTAAAAAGAATAAATCAACCCCATCAACTACCTGTAGTACTACCACTTAGAAAAAGTCACTACTAGCATTTGGGGTAATGTTTTAGTAGACTTTTTGTCTTTGTCCCTTTCTGTTTGTGCAAACATATATTTTCTCTGCTTATTTGTTAGCTTAGAAAGAGTTCTGTTTACTTTAGATTGACCTTGTCCAGAGTGTTTACCATACTGGATGATTTGGGAAAGAGACTGTATATCGCAGATTCATTCACTCAGTCAGTAATTATGTCCTAAACCAGCAGTCCTCAACCTTTTTGGCACCAGGGACCAGTTTTGTGGAAGACAGTTTTTTCACGGACAGAAGTGGGGGGATGATTCTTTCTATCATTATTGCATTGTAATATATAATGAAATAATTGTACAACTCACCATAATGCAGAATCAGTGGAAGCCCTGAGCTCATTTTTCAGCAACATATTTTGCCATGAATAATGCCCATCCATGTTGTCAACCTGAATTTTCAGGAAAAATATCTTCCACCTTAATTCAATTATGTATTTATTTATATTTAGAAAAACAACCAATTATCATATTCCAGAGTATTATTTTGCATATGGATATCATTATTGCTTTCTAGAATTATACTTTTAATGCATAAGCATAAATAAAAGAATTAAAAACACATATATATATGGAATTAGTGCTACCCATATATAATGCACAACCTTATTTTTCCCTCAAAATTTTGGAAAAAATGTGCATTATACATGGCAAAATATGGAAGAAAGTCCCATCTGGGGGTGATGGGAGACAATGACACCTGAAGTGTGTTGCTTATGTCCAGTCTATTCTGTAATCTCATTTTGGTTGTTGTCACTGCAGAAAACCCTGATTCACAAAGATATGATACTAGAAATGGAAGCAGGTTTTTCAGTGCTTTTGTATCAATCTCAGGATATTCTGCCTTCACTTTTAACATATGGAGAACACATGGAAATATGAAGTTGTCTCAAACCTACTTAAGGTCACAGTCATTTGTGATCTCAAACAGTTCACCCTCTTCCAGCAGAGACAAAGTTGATTCACCTGGCTTATTCTCAAATGAGTTGCAGGTCCATTCCTTCCCAGTTTGGGGGTCTTTTGTGGTTGGGAAGTGATGCTCAAACTCTTGAAATCTGAGATAGATGATCATGCACCAGCTGAAAGTAAGAAGGCCCTGGCTCAGTCTCTTCAAAATCTCTGCTAATGTTTGAAACACCAAAAATCCCAATGTTCACTGGTCACCTCCATAATTCATTTGTCTTTGCATGCAGCCACTTTATTTGCTGACTTGAACACAGCTGTCATTCTCCCTTGAAGTGACAGATTGAGTTCATGGAAAGGTTGAATATGTCACACAAGTAAGCAAGTCTTGTGACTCATTCTGCACTACTGAAATGTGCTGCCAGTGGTGACTCTTTTTCTAAAAGAAATCTATGGAGTGGCTCTTGTAATTCAAACTCTGGCCAGTGATTTGCCCTTAGAAAACCACCTCACTTCTGTGCATAACAGAAGATGTGTTTGCTTTCCATCCATCTCACAGAACTGCATGAACAGACGTGAGTTAAGGGTGTGTACTTTAAGGTGGTTGATACTTTTAATCACATCCTGCAAAACTTTGTTAAGTTCAGGTGACATTTTTCAGCTAGCAAGTATTTCTCTATTGATGACACAGTGCATAGACTCACATTCAGAAGAAACTTCTTTGACCTCAGAAATCAGACAGCTGTCGTGTCATGGCAGCCACTCTGACCATGCATATACTGACACAAAATGACCAATTCAGTTGTCTTTTTTTTTTTTTAAATTTTATTTAGTTATTTTTCAAGTACAGTTTTTTATCTATTTTTCCCATCCCAGCCTCCCCCGCCCCTTGCTCCCCACCTCCCTCCCATTTCCACCCCCCCCCTTAGTTCTCGTCCCTGTGTCCTTCCTATTTGTTCCTCCAAATCCCTCCCCCTTTTTCCCCTTAACTTCCCTTCCTTCTCCCCTCTGGTCACTATCCCCTTGTTCTCTATTTCATTGTCTTTGTTTTTTGGGTATTTTATTTTTTCTGCTTGCTTGTTTGTTTTGTTGTTTAGCTTCCTGTTAAAGGTGAGATCATATGGTATTTGTCTTTCAGCACCTGGCCTATTTCACTCAGCATAATGCTTTCCAGTTCCATCCATGTTGTTGCAAAGGGTAGTAGCTCCTTCTTTCTCTCTGCAGCATAGAATTCCATTGTGTATATGTACCACAATTTTTGGATCCATTCATTTACTGATGGGCACCTAGGTTGCTTCCAACTCTTGGCTATTGTAAATTGTGCTGCTATGAACATTGTGGTGCATAGGTTCTTTGAAATTGATGTTTTAGGATTCTTAGGATATAATCCTAGCAGTGGAATTGCTGGGTCAAAAGGCAGGTCGATTTTTATTTTTCTGAGAAAAATCCATACTGTTTTCCATAATGGTTGTACAAGTCTGCACTCCCACCAACAGTGAACTAAGGACCCCTTTTCCCCACAACCCCTCCAACATTTGTTGTTTGTTGCTTTGTTTATGATAGCCATCCTGACTGGTGTAAAGTGGTATCTCATTGTGTTTTTTTTTTTTTAATTTTATTTAGTTATTTTTCAAGTACAGTTTTTTGTCTATTTTTCCCATCCCAGCCTCCCCTGCCCCTTGCTCCCCATCTCCCTCCCATTTCCTCCCCCCCTTAGTTCTCGTCCCTGTGTCCTTCCTATTTGTTCCTCCAAATCCCTCCCCCCTTTTTCCCCTTAACTTCCCTTCCTTCTCCCCTCTGGTCACTATCCCCTTGTTCTCTATTTCAGTGTCTTTGTTTTTTGGGGTTTTTTTTTTCTGCTTACTTGTTTGTTTTGTTGTTTAGCTTCCTGTTAAAGGTGAGATCATATGGTATTTGTCTTTCAGCACCTGGCCTATTTCACTCAGCATAATGCTTTCCAGTTCCATCCATGTTGTTGCAAAGGGTAGTAGCTCCTTCTTTCTCTCTGCAGCATAGAATTCCATTGTGTATATGTACCACCATTTTTGGATCCATTCATTTACTGATGGGCACCTAGGTTGCTTCCAACTCTTGGCTATTGTAAATTGTGCTGCTATGAACATTGTGGTGCATAGGTTCTTTGAAATTGATGTTTTAGGATTCTTAGGATATAATCCTAGCAGTGGAATTGCTGGGTCAAAAGGCAGGTCGATTTTTATTTTTCTGAGAAAAATCCATACTGTTTTCCATAATGGTTGTACCAGTCTGCACTCCCACCAACAGTGAACTAAGGACCCCGTTTCCCCACAACCACTCCAACATTTGTTGTTTGTTGCTTTGTTTATGATAGCCATCCTGACTGGTGTAAAGTGGTATCTCATTGTGGTTTTAATTTGCATCTCTCTGATAGCTAATGATATTGAGCATCTCTTCATGTGTCTCTGAATGTTCTGTATGTCCTCCTTGGAGAAGTGTTTGTTCAAGTCCTTTTCCCATTTTCTAATTGGGTTGGGTGTCTTCTTAGAGTGGAGTCGTGTAAGTTCTTTGTATATTTTAGAGATTAAACCTTTGTCTGAGGTATCATTGGCAAATATGTTTTCCCATACAGTTGGTTGTCTTGCTAATTTAATACTGTTTTCTTTGGCCATGCAGAAGCTTTTTATTTTGATGAGATCCCATTTGTTTATTCTTTCCTTTACATTCCTTGCTCTAGGGGACATATCAGTAAAGAAGTTGCTGCGTGAAATATCTGAGATTTTCTTGCCAATGTTCTCCTCTAGGACTTTAATGGTGTTATGACTTACATTTAAGTCTTTTATCCACCTTGAATTTATTTTGGTGTATGGTGTAAGTCTGTGCTCAAGTTTCATTTTTTTGCACGTAGCTGTCCAGTTCTCCCAACACCATTTGTTGAAGAGGCTATCTTTACTCCATTTTATGTTACTGCCCCCTTTGTCGAATATTAATTGACTGTAGAGAGTTGGGTTGATTTCTGGGCTCTCTGTTCTGTTCCATTGGTCTATGTGCCTGTTTCTATGCCAGTACCAGGCTGTTTTGATTACAGTGGCCTTGTAATACAGTTTGATATCAGGTATTGTGATCCCCCCTACTTTGTTCTTCTTTCTCAAAAGAGCAGCTGCTATTCGAGCTCGTTTATGGTTCCATATAAATTTTTGAAGTGTTTGTTCTATGTCTGTGAAATATGCCATTGGTACTTTAATAGGTATTGCATTGAATCTGTATATTGCTTTGGGTAGTATGGACATTTTGATGATGTTAATTCTTCCAATCCATGAACAAGGTATATGTTTCCATTTGTTTGTGTCTTCCTTGATTTCTTTCTTCAGGGCTGTGTAGTTTTCTGCATACAGGTTTTTTACCTCCTTGGTTAGGTTTATTCCCAGATATTTTATTTTTCTTTTTGCTATATCAAATGGGATTTTTTTCTTTATTTCTGCTTCTGCTGATTCACTGTTGGTATACAAAAATGCCTTTGATTTCTGGATATTGACTTTATAACCAGCTGTTTTGCCAAACTCATCAATTAGTTTGAGGAGTTTTTGGGTAGAGTCTATAGGATTTTCCATGTACACTATCATGTCATCTGCAAACAGTGACAGTTTTGTTTCCTCCTTTCCTATTTGGATGCCTTTTATTTCCTTTTCTTGCCTGATCGCTGTGGCTAAAACTTCCAATACTATATTGAATAGAAGTGGTGAAAGTGGACAACCTTGTCTTGTTCCTGATCTTAGTGGAAAAGCTTTTAGTTTTTTCCCATTGAGTATGATATTGGCTGTAGGTCTCTCATATATGGCCTTTATTATTTTGAGAAATGCTCCTTGTATTCCCACTTTGCTGAGTGTTTTTATCATAAATGGGTGTTGTACCTTATCGAAAGCTTTTTCTGCATCTATTGATATGATCATGTGATTTTTGTCTTTGCTTTTGTTTATGTGATGTATTACATTTACTGATTTGCGAATATTGAACCATCCTTGCATTCCTGGGATGAATCCTACTTGATCATGGTGTATGATCTTTTTGATATATTGTTGGATGCGATTTGCCAATATTTTGTTGAGGATTTTAGCATCTATGTTCATCAGCGATATTGGCCTGAAGTTTTCTTTCTTTGTTGTGTCTCTATCTGGTTTTGGAATTAGGATGATGCTGGCTTCATAAAAAGAATTTGGGAGTTTTCCATCCTTCTGAATTTTTTGAAATAGTCTGTGGAGAATAGGGGTTAGCTCTTCCTTAAATGCTTTGTAGAATTCTCCTGTGAAACCATCTGGTCCGGGGCTTTTGTGTGATGGGAGTTTTTTGATTACTGCTTCAATTTCTTTTGCTGTTATTGGTGTATTTAGGTTTTCTGCTTCTTTTTCACTGAGTTTTGGAAGATTGTATTTTTCTAGAAATGTGTCCATTTCCCCTAGGTTTTCAAATTTCTTGGCATACAGTTCTTCATAGTAATTTCTTACAATCTCTTCTATTTCTGTGGTATCAGTTGTAATCTCTCCTTTTTCATTTCTGATTGTGTTTATTTGTGTCCTCTCTCTTCTTTTCTTGATGAGCCTACTTAAAGGCTTGTCTATTTTGTTTATCTTCTCAAAGAACCAACTCCTGGATTCATTGATCCTTAAAATTGTGCTTTTAGTTTCTATGTCATTTAATTCTGCTCTAATCTTGGTTATTTCCTTCCTTCTGCTTGCTCTGGGCTGTCTTTGTTGTTGTTCCTCGAGTTCTTGCAGGCGTAGGGTTAGGTTGTTTGTTTGAAATGTTTCTATATTCTTTAGGTAGGCCTGTATTGCTATAAACTTCCCTCTCAGGACTGCCTTCACTGTGTCCCATAAGTTTTGGGTTGTTGTGAGATCATTTTCATTTGTTTCCAGAAATGTTTTGATTTCTTCCCTAATTTCATTCTTGACCCATTTGTTGTTTAATAGCATACCATTCAGTCTCCATGTTTTTGGGTGCTTTGGGTTTTTTTCTTTGGGGTTGGTTTCTAATTTCAGTGCCTTGTGGTCAGAGAAGATGCTTGGTATGACTTCAATTTTCTTGAATTTTTTGAGGCTCCTTTTGTGTCCTATCATGTGGTCTATCTTTGAGAATGTTCCATGTACATTTGAAAAGAATGTGTATTTAGCTTCTTTGGGATGAAGGGCTCTATATATATCAGTTAAGTCCATTTCATCTAGGGTGTTGTTTAATGCCACAATATCTTTTTTGATAATTTGTTTGGAAGATCTGTCCATTTTTGATAGTGGGGTGTTCAAATCCCCTACTATGATTGTGTTGCTGTCAATATCTTTCTTGAAGTCCTCTAAGATTTTCTTGATATATTTGGGTGCCCCTATGTTTGGTGCATATATGTTTACAATGTTAATGTCTTCTTGGTGGATTCTTCCCTTGAGTATAATGAAATGACCTTCTGGGTCTCTCTTTACAGCCTTTTTTTTTGAAGTCTATTTTGTCTGATATGAGAATTGCTACCCCAGCTTTTTTTTCTTGTCCGTTTGCTTGGAAAATTTGTTTCCAGCCTTTCACTTTTAGTCTGTGATGGTCTTTTGTCCTGAGGTGAGTCTCTTGTAGGCAGCATATGTGTGGGTCATGCTTTCTTATCCATTGAGCTATTCTGTGTCTTTTGATTGGAGAATTTAATCCATTTACGTTTAAGGTTATTATTGATAGGTACTTATTCATTGCCATTTTTGTACCTGTGTTCCTCTCTGTCTCCCTCTTATCCTTCTTTCCCTCAAAGCAGTCCTTTTAGTATTTCTTGTAGAGCTGGTTTGGTGGAGGCATATTCTTTTAGGCTTCTTTTGTCTTGGAAGCTCTTTATTTGGCCTTCTATCTTGATTGAGAGCCTTGCTGGGTAAAGTAGCCTTGGTTGTAGGCCTCTGGTTCTCATTACTTGAAATATTTCTTGCCATTCTCTTCTTGCTTGAAGTGTTTCCATTGAGAAGTCGGTAGCTAACCTTATTGGGGCTCCCTTGTATGTTATTTCTTTTTTCTCCCTTGCTGCCTTTAAGATTCTCTCTTTGTCTTGGAATTTTGCCATTTTGATGATGATGTGTCTTGAGGTGGGCCTCCTTGGGTTCCTCTTGGTTGGGACTCTCTGTGATTCCTGGATTTGTGAGACTTTTTCTCTTATCAAATTAAGAAAATTTTCTCTCATTACTCGTTCAAATACGTTTTCTATCCCTTGTTCTTCTTCTTCTCCTTCTGGTATTCCTATTATTCGGATATTATTATGTTTCATATTGTCTTGCATTTCTCTTAATCCCTCTTCATTCTTTCTGAGCCTCTTTTCATTTTCTTGCTCTTTCTGTGAGATGCTTTCTACCCTGTCCTCCAACTCACTAATCCTATCCTCCGCTTCATCTATCCTACTTTGGAAACTTTCTACTGTGTACTTCAATTCGGAAATTGTATTCTTCATTTCCTCTTGTCTCTTGCTGATGGTTTCCATTTCCTTTTTGATGTTGCTGTAGTTTGCAGAGAGATCATTATAATTCCCCTGTAGTTTCTGGTAGCTCACTGTGAGCTCTGTGAACTTCACAATATCCAGTGCTTTGAATTCACTGTCTGATAGTTGATCAGCGTCTATTTCATCTAACATTCTTTCTGAAGTTTCTGCTTTTTCTTTCATTTGGGGATTGTTTCTTTGTCTTCCCATTGTTTGAGACTCTTCTTTTTAGTCTCTGCTTCCAAAATTGATCTGTTCTGAAACCCTGGTTTTATGGTGTAAACTTCTGTGGTATGTTCCTTGTGAAGTTCAGTGGTACAGACTCCTTGAAATTTCTTGATGTTCTTCGTCTCCACCTACACTCACGCTGGTCCTTGCACTGGTCTCTGTGTTGGTCGCCTACCACTGCTGAATGTCCCGGCTCTAGTAGCTTCCTCCTCAAGCACCCGGACCTGTTACTAGGGCAGTGGCACAGAGGCTGGGAATGTCCTGGCTCCCGTATCTCGCTCTCTCTGCCGCCCAGGGCCGTCACAGGGGCTTGGAGTGTCCCGGTTTCCGTACTTGACTCCCCAGCGTCTAGTCCTGTCTCGATGGCAGTGGCACAGAGGCTTAGAAAGTCCCAACTCCCGTACCTGATTCCCCAGTGTCCAATCCCCTCGCTATGGCAGCAGCACAGGGGCTGTGACCCTACCAGTTCCCGTAGAGGGATCCTCTGCCACCCTGGGCTGTCTCAGGGGTTTGGGGAGTCCCGGCTTCCGTACCTGACTCCCCGGCGTCCAGTCCCGTCGCTATGGCAGCGGCACAGGATTTGAGAGCTTCCGGGCCGTAGCTGGCTCCTCAGCTGCGTCACAGGGGTTTGGAGAGTCCCGGCTTCCGTACCTGACTCCCCGGCGTCCAGTCCCGTCGCTATGGCAGCGGCACAGGATTTGAGAGCTTCCCGGCTCCCGTAGCTGGCTCCTCTGCTGCGTCACAGGGGTTTGGGGAGTCCCGGCTTCCGTACCTGACTCCCCGGCGTCCAGTCCCGTCGCTATGGCAGCGGCACAGGATTTGAGAGCTTCCCGGCTCCCGTAGCTGGCTCCTCTGCTGCGTCACAGGGGTTTGGGGAGTCCCGGCTTCCATACCTGGCTCCCCGGCGTCCAGTCTCGTCGCTATGGCAGCAGCACAGGAGTTGAGAGCTTCCCGGCTCCCGTAGCTGGCTCCTCAGGGTCCAGGCCTGTCTCTATGGCGGCGTCACAGGGGCCTTTGGTGTCCCAGCTCCTGCAACTGACCCTTCCGTTGCCCAGGCCAGTAGCTATGGCATCGGCACAAGGGTGTCCCCGCTCCGGTTCCTGACTCTTCTGTCTCCCAGGACCGTCACAGGGGCTTGGAGTGTCCGGCTTCCGTACCTGACGCCCCGGCTCCCAGGCCTGTTGCTCTGGCGGCAGCACAGGGGCCGCGTGAGACCCAGCTCCAGTAGCTGACTCTGCCGCCGTCTGGTGTTTCAGCGTCGGTCACAATCTCTGGTCTTTTAATTTCATAAATGCTGGGTAACCGATGGTTTATTGTGCTGTTTCTCCATAGATCTGCCAGGATTTTCACCCATGGGTACAGGAGCTAGTATCCGCTCCATCTTACTCCGTCGCCATCTTCCCAGCATCCCTCCAATTCAGTTTTCTTGATATGTAATCATTCAAGGACTTGAATAGTTCTGCAGCTGGGGTGTTGACTGGCAACTAAAGTGCACATAACATATCCTCATGCACATCCTCCTGAAAAATGCATTGCAGAAAAACAAGCATTGCTGCCTTGTCAACATCGGTAGACTTGTTAACCTGGATTGCATACCACAGTGACTCATCAATCCTGTCTAACAATTGTGCCTCAATATCCTCTGCTAGTTCATCAATTCATCTAGTTATGGTGCTAGCCAAAGGAGGAACACATACTACCTTTTGAACTGCAACCTCTCCTAAAAGTTCATGACAAATGTCCTTAGCAGAAGGCAAGATCAAATCGTCACCAATAGTAAAGTGCTTCTTAGCTTTAGCAATGCAGTTAGCCACTAAGAATGAGGCTCTCAGTGCAGACACATTTGATGAAGTAGTGACCTTCAATAATTGCTTCTGTTCTTTGTGTTCACTTTTTTTTTCTTTTGAAAAAATACAAACACTTTTCTTTTCAATGCAGGATGCTCGGTCTCTAAGTGGCGAAGCAGTTTTTAAGGTTTCATGGCTTTGTTGGGTAGCCAGTAACTACATATAAAAAGAGTACTTGGAGAATATGAATCCCCTGTTGCAACTGCACAAGTACAGTTGTACTTGGAGGTACAACTGTAATTTAAGCAGGAATCTTGGTATTTATTTCTACTAAGTATATTTTGCTGATTATGCTATTACAGTTGTACCTCCCCCCCGTACCCCCCTCTGCTCAGTACCCTGACTCCCTCCAGCAATCCCTGCTTTTTAGTTCATGTCCATGGTTTGTAAATATGAGTTCTTTTTGGCTTTTCTACTTCCCATACTACTTCCAACACCCCCTGTCTATTCTGTACCAACCAACTATGCTTCTTATTCCCTGTACCTTTCCCCCCATTTTACCTGCTCCCCCTATCCACTGACAGCTCCATGTGATCTTCATGTCTATGAATCTGCTCCTGTTCTAGCTGCTTGTCCAGTTAGTTTAGGTTGTTTTTTTTTTAAAGATTCCATTGTTGATATTTGTGTTTATAGTCATTTCATTGTTTATACTTTTGATCTTCTTTTTCTTAGATAAGTCCCTTCAATATTTCATACAAGGGCTTGGTGATGATGACTCTTTGAGCTTTACCTTATCTTGGAAGCAATTTATCTGCCCTTCAGTTATGATAGCTTTGCTGTATAGAATAATCTTGGATGTAGGTCCTTGTGTTTCATGACTTTGAATATTTCTTGCCAGTACATTCTTGCCTGCAAGGTTTCTCCTGAGAAATTAGCTGATAATCCTATAGGAGCTTCCTTGTAGGTACCACTCTTTTCTCTTGTGGCATTTAAGATTATCACTTAGCACAATGTTCTCCATTCCATTCATGCTGCCATGAAGGGTAGGAGCTCCTTTTTTTCTTTCTGCTGTGTAGTATTACATCCTGTAAATGTACCACACATTTTTTATCCACTCATTTACTGATAGACACTTAGGTTGTTTCCAGCACTTGCCTGTTGTAAATTGTGCTTCTATGAAAAACAAATCCATATGATCTCACCTATAAGTGGAACCTAATCAGCAAAACAAACAAGTGAGCAAAATATAAGAAGAGACATTGAAATAAAGAACAAACCAAAGGTAACCAGGGGGGAGGCGGGAGAAGGGTAATGGGGGAAAAGAGAGGAAGGGCCATCAAGTAACACGTATATAGGACACACAGACAAAGCCAAAGGGAGTAGGTTCAAGGGTGGGAGGTGGGAATGAATGGGGGAGGGGGACTTGGTGGAGAGAAAATGGAGACAACTGCATTTGAACAACAATAAATTTTTTTCAAAATTATCTTTATCTTTAACCTTTGGCATTTTAATTATTATGTCTCTTGGTGTGGCCCTCTTTGGGTCCAAATATTTTGGGACTCTGTGAGTTTCCTGGACTTGTATGTCTATTTCCTTCACCAAATTTTGAAGTTTTCTTTCATTATTATTTCAAATACATTTTCAATTTCTTGCTCTTTCTCTTCTCCTCCTAGCAACCCTAAAATTTGGATGTTGGTACATTTAAAGTTGTCCCAGAGGTTCCTAAGCCTCTTCTAATTTTTCTGAATTCTTGTTTCTTCTTTCTGTTCCAGTTGACTGTTTATTTCTTCCTTTTTCCCAAATTGTTGATTTGAATTCCAGCTTCCTTCTCTTCACTGCAAGTTCTCTGTATATTTTGCTTTATTTCACTCTGTGTAGCCTTCACTTCTTCCTTTATTTTGTAGCTGCATTCAATTACCGTTCTGAGCAACCTGTATCACCAGTGCTTTGAACTCTGCATCTGATAGGTTGGCTATCTTCATGTTGCTTAGTTCTCTTTCTGGAGTTTTGATCTGTTCCTTCTTTTGGGCCTTATCTCCCTGTCTCTTCATTTTGTCAACCTCCCTGTGTTTCCATGTATTAGGCAGAGCTACTTTAATCCCCATGTTTGGAGTACTTATTAAACTGTAAGGGGCAGAGCCTTAGAGATATTCACCAGGGTGGGTTAGTCCACTTCGGTGCTGTATGTGGGAGTGGTGTCAGAGTGGTAACAATGCCACTTGCTTGGCTCTTGCTCTGTTTCCTGTCACTTTCCTCACTTCCTGTAAGCATCTGGTGCCCTTTTAATTGCTGCTTTTGTGCTACTTTCCAGGGTGGGTAGTTCTGCAGACATTCTAAGACACTGTGGGCTTTTTAAATGGACTCTCCTGAGACAGCAGCAGTTTCTTCTGCCACACTCACCAACACTGGTTTACAGCCAGAGGTTATGAGGTTTATTCTCCCATCATTGGAACCCTGGGCTGCATGGTCTGGACTGGGGCTGGGATCACTCACTCCCCAGTTGTCCCTCCTGGTTTCTATCTGCTGCACATTAATGGGGAACTGCTCATTCCATGGGTTGCTGCTGCACCTGCCTTGCCACCCCTGCCTGCCACTACCTCACCATGTCACACTGTGTCTTCTCTGCCTCTCCTACCCATCTGGATGAATGTTTCTTCTTTAAATTCTTGGTTGTCAGACTTCCATACAGTTTGATTTCCTGGCAGTTATGGTTGTTTTGTGTTTTTAGGTTGATTGTTATCCTTCTTATGGTTGTGTGAGGAAGGGATGCAAGCCTACTATACCTCCATTTTGGCTGGAAGTTGTATTTCTTTTATTTTTAAGTATATTTTGTTGATTACACTATTACAGTTTTCCAAATTTCCCCCCTTTAAACCCCCTAGCCTGCAACCCCCAACTCTCCAGCATTCCCCCCTCCTTAGTTCATGTCCATGGGTTGTACATAAGTTCTTTGAGTCCTCTCTTTTCTATACCATTCTTAACTTCTCCCTGTCTATTTTATGCCTACTAATTATGCTTATTACCTGTACCTTCCCCTCCCTCTCCCCATTGAAAACCCTCCATGTGACATCCATTTCTCTGATTTTGTTCCTGTTCTAGTTATTTACTTAGTATTTGTTTCTATTGTTTGGCTTTTTTTTTTAGGTTCACTTGTTGATAATTGTGATTTTGTTGTCATTTTACTGTTCATAGTTTTTGATCTTCTTCAATTTCTTGGATAAGTCCCTTTAACACTTCATATAAAAAGGGCTTGGGGATGATGAACTCCTTTAACTTGACCTTATCTGGGAAGCACTTTATCTGCCCTTCCATTCTAAATGATAGCTTTGCTGGATAGACTAATCTTTGATGTAGGTACTTGCCTTTCATGATTTTAAATACTTCTTTCCAGGCCTCTTCTTGCCTGCAAGATTTCTTTTGAGAAATCAGCTGATAGTCTTATGAGCACTCCTTTGTAGGTAACTCCTTTCATCTTGCTGCATTTAAGATTCTCTCTTTATCTTTAATCTTGGGTAAATTAATGATGATGTGTCTTATTGTGTTCCTCTTTGGGTCCAACTTCTTTGGGGCTCTCGGAGCTTCCTGGACTTCCTGGGATTCTATTTCCTTTTCCAGACTGGGGAAGTTCTCCTTCATTATGTTTTCAAGTAAGTTTTCAATTTCATGCTCTTGTTCTTCTCCTTCTGGCACCCCTATAATTTGGATGTTGGAACGTTTAAAGTTGTCCCAGAAGTTCCTAAGCCTCTCTTCATTTTCTTTGAATTCTTATTTCTTCATTCTGTTCCAGTTAGATATTTATTTCTTCCTTTTGTTCCAAATCATTGATTCGAGTCCTGGTTTTCTTTCTGTCACTGTTGGTTCCCTGAATATTTTGCTTTATTTCACTTTGGGTGGTCTTCATTTGTTCTTTCATTTTTTGACCAAGCCCAATCAGCTCTGTGAGCATCTTGATTACCAATGTTTTGAATTCCATATCAGATAGGTTGGCTATCTTCTCATCGCTTAGACCTTTTTCTGGAGTTTTGCTCTGTTCTTTTGTTTGGGCCATATTTCTTTGTCTCAGCGTAGCAGTCTGATTGACTGTTTAATTCCTTGGTTGTTGGAGTTCCATGCAGTTTAGTTTTCTGGCACTTCTGGTTGTTCATTGTTTTTAGATTGGTTGTTATCCTCTTTTTAGTTGTTCAAGGAAGCAAAGGGTTTCTACCTATGCTACTATCTTGGCCAGAACTCCTAATTTTTTTGGTATTTTCTTTTAAATGCAGCTTCCTTTTTGTTGGCTGTCTTAGAGTCTTCTGCTGTCTCATCAGTAAGTCTTCCCCCTTTTCAAAGAAGCTCTCCAGTGATGTTTGTTTTTTATCCATTTTGGCTAGTGTTAGCATGTGGACTTACCAAAACTGTGACTGAGACAAGTGTGCCATGTGGGGTAGAGGCATGGATGGAAGTGGTAAATAAAATAATGGTTGGGCCACTGCACAAACTAAAATAAGTGTAGATTCTGACTTAAAGTCTGCCACCAGATGCAGCTGTACAACTGAAGTACAGCCACTCATTTGACACTATAATATCTGTCTGCCACCAGATATAATTTAATTGTCACTTGTCACTCGCTGATAGGGTTTTAATATGAGTCTGCAAGCAATTGATTTTTTATGGTCTCCATGCACTCAGTCCTCTCTGCTAATCTGTATTTGCAGCCACTCCCCCGTGCTAGCACCACCACTTCAGCTCCACCTCAGATCACCAGGCATTATACTCTCATAAGGAGCATGCAACCTAGATTCCTCACATGCACAGTTCACCGTAGGGTTTGGGTTCCTATGAGAATCTAATTCCACTGCTGATCTGACAGGAGATGGAGCTCAGGTGGTAATGTGAGCAATGGGTAGTGACTATAAATACAGATGAAGTTTCACTCGCTTGCCTGCTACTCACCTTCTGCTGTGTAGCCTGGTTTCTAACAGGACACAGACACATCTGTGGCCTAGTGGTTGGGCATTCCTGTCCTAAAAAGCTGCCATATGCAAGCAGGGCACTGTTGTAGGTGCTGAGGATGCAGCAGTGAGCAAAAACAAAAAGGGAAAAAGTCCCTACTGTCAAAGAACTTACAGTATTTTGGCATGTACAGTGTGCACTTTTTTCCCCAAATTTTTGAGGGAAAAATAAGGATGTGCATAGTTCATGAGTAGACTAATTATGTAGACATATAAATGTTTTAAATTATTTTATTTATGCTTATGTGTTAAAAGTGTAACTGTAGAAAGCAGTAACAACATCGGCATGCAAAATAATACCCTTTATAATACAAAAATCAAGTCTCTAAATATAAATAAATAAATAATTGAATTAAGTGAAAATGAAATTTTTTTCCTGAAATCTTGGGCCAAAACATGGGTGTACATTGTACATGGGAGTGTATTACATATGGGAAAATGTGGTACTAAACAAAATAAATCACATATGATCGTAATCACATGTATTACACAATTGAAGAGCATTTGTAAAGTAACTAACACAGTGATTACAATGTAACTGATACTCTACATGCAGACCCAGGTAACACACACAGTAAAGATGGCACTAGGCCATCCTGGAGTCAGCGTCATCCCAGATCCCTTTTTTCTCCAAGGCTGCAAAGAACAGGTGCCACTAACACAAGTTCTTGATTTATGTCAAGAACATGGCATGTTATAATAAAACTTTGGAAGCATTCAGTTTTGAATTATCCTGTGGGTAACATATTAGGTGGGGACCTGCAGGGCATAGGGATGGGATAGCCAGTTGGTCAGGGAGGACTCACTGAGAAGGTGATATTCACTGGAGCTTGACGAAGGTTAGGAAGCAAGTCATAAAAGTCATTTGGGATCTGTGCCTTCATTTTTTCCCTCCCATTTTTTAAATTGTATTTAAACACATACAACATAAAATTTAAGATCTTAATCATTTTAAAGGGTACAGTTCAGTCATAGTAAGTACATTCACACCTGTGCAACCATCACTGTCATCAATCTCCAGAACTCTTTTAATCTTGCAAAACTGAAACTATGTCCCTGTTAAACAATAACTTCCCATTCTCTCCTCATTCTAGCCCCTGGCAACCATTATTCTATTCTCTGTCTCTATGAATTTGACTATTCCAAGTGCCTCATATCTGTGGAATCATATATTATTTGTCTTTTTGTGACTGGCTTACTTAATTTAGCATAATGTCCTCAACATTCATCCACATTGTAATGTGTGCCAGAATGTCCTTATTAAGGATGAATATTTCATTGTATGGAAAGACCACATTTTGCTTATCTATTCATCCACTGATAAACATTTGGGTTAACTGTACCTTTTGGCCATCATAAATAATACTACTAATAAACATATATGTACAAATATCTCATTGAGACTTGCTTTCTTTTGTGTATGTATTCCAATGATAATCCCATTTTTAATTTTTTAAGGAACTACTTTGCACCATATTACATCCCACCAACCACAATGCATAAGGGTTCCAATTTCTTCACATCCTTACCAATACATATTTTTTTATTTTTTGATAGTATCCATCCTAATGGGTATGAGTTAATCTGTGCCTTCATTTTCATTATTTTTGTACTAACTTTGCAAGATATAACTCATACACCACTATAATGCATCTATTTAAAGTACATATTTTAATGGTTTTCAGTATATTCACAAATGGTGTAACTTTCTTCACTAAAATAAATTTTGCAACATTTTCATTACTCCCAAAAGAAGCATTATACCCTTTAGCTACTAACCCTTGCCCTCCAAATTCCCCTAGCCCTGGGCGACCACTAATCCACTTTCTATCTCTATAGATTTGCCTATTCTGGACCTTTCATAGAAAAAGAATCATACACTATATGGTCTTTTGTGTCTGGCTTCTTGCACTGAGCATCAAGCTTTCAAGGTTCACACAGGTTTAAGTTGGTGTCAGTGCTTCATTCCTTTTCATGGTGTAGCCCTTACTTCTGTATTGAACTTCTGTTGCACTTTTAGAGAATGTTAATTCCCAGCCTTTCCCTCAGCCTACTGTTCACAGGCTGACTGAAAGGCTGTGAGAACAAGACAGTAATGTAACAGGGTACAGACAAGAGGGGGCCCCAAAAAGGGATTTGGAATGGGGTCCAGAACTCAAGGTGTCTAGGAAATATGAGAAAGACATATAAGATGTCCTCACCTCTTCCCCCCACAGGTGTGAATTGGGGGGAAGGGACAAATGGAGCAAGGCCATTGAGAGCTGTTTTGCACAATAACAGCTTTGTGCTAACCTCTGGCATAGCCATTTAACATATCTATAACCTTTAACTGGCTGCATAGATATGTTAAATAGCTGTGGCCATGCTATGAGCCAGGGAGATGGAAGGGACTTCCCACCAAGATGTAACTGGGGGCAGGTCGCCCAGGAGAGAGCGCCTGTGTGAGACCTTAGACAAGACTGGCTCCATGCCATGGGGCCACACCTGCCCAGACTCACAATGGCAGCCGGGTAAAGCTGGAAGAATACAGGAGTTCTGGCAAGTGTATGCTGGCAAGTGTAGCCAACTGTGGGAGGAGTCAGAAATGGGGTACAGAGGAGGACTGGCACAGAGATTTAAAACCAGACTCAGCTTTGGCAGAGTGGAGAGCCCCTCGAAGCTCTGCAGGAGAGGACCACGTGGCTGTGGCAGTGCAGAGAGAGCCACGCTTCTGGCAAAGTGGGGACCCCCAAAGCCATGTGAGAGAGACACATGCTTTTGGCCAGAGTGGGGACCCCCGCAGCTGGGGTAGAGAGAATCACCATGCAGCTTTAGCAGAGAACCGCCACTTGGCTTTGGCAGAGTGGTGATCACCTTCGACCGCACAGCTTTGGAGGAGAGGAGAGATCCACACGATTTGGCCAGACTGCAGACCCCGCAGGTTCAGTGGAGAGAAGATCATGTAGTTTGGGCCAGAGTGGGGACCCCTGCATCTTTGTTAGAAGAGGACCACGCAGCTTTGGGGTGCTTCCTTTGGCCACATGGCCTGGGAAGCAGGAGAAACTTTGCCTGGCGGAAGGGTGAAAGAACTCTTGCCAGTAGGCCATGAGAAGGTGCCACTTGGCTTTAGATTAATTAGAGATCCTGCCTGGATGGCAACACAGCTGATGGTGCCAGCAACCTTAGTCACAGACGTCTACTTCTTTTCCTGAGTTACAGTATCCCAAATTAGGGTAGGGAGTGAAGGAAGCACGGTGGGTGTCTATGGGTATCCAAAAGAACTGATATTTTAATGGGGACATTAGGTCATTACTTTAAGTTTGTATAGCATTAAATAAAAATTTCCTTTCCTTTTCACAAATATCTGGCATTAAGAGACATCTTTCCTAAGGTGGTGAACATAACGAACCTGGTAGGGTGACCCCCCCCACAGTGTGTTCTGTAACAGTGAGTTGTTACAGAAAGTGTGAAATTTCCTCAGCTCTGCCACTTAGCAGCTGTGAGACCAAGGGCGAGTGACTGAATCATGAGAGTTTGCTCCCTGGGAGACAGGAGGAATAATAGTTCATACTCCTTAGATTTGTTGTGAAGATTAGAAATACTTTATGTAAGGTACCAAGCATGTAGTAGGCACTCAATAAATTAGAAATTTTATGAGGATCATGGATCTCTGTGGACATGGAAGGTTTGGCAGCTAAGGGTACAGGCAAAACTGTCCTGACGGCTGGGACCCCACATGGCAGGAGCAATTTCCCAGTATTCTCTCTCTCTAAGTCAACTTTCACTGGGTCTTTCACATTTGGGATGTGACTCTGCTGGATGTGACAGACCCAAATGTGGTAACAGGAAAGGCCCTCAGTCTAGAATATATACTTCCTACTCCTCAAATATATGATCATACAAAAATCTACTTTCAACATCCATACTCTTCACAGAAATCTCCTTCAAACATCCCTATTTCTTTAAAATGCTTCTATTGCCAAATACCCAGTCCACCCTTCCTTCTTCTCCCCTCAATATCTAATCTTTCCAGTTACTCTCTGATCCTCAACTATCCCCCATCCAATCTCCCCAACAAAAGCCCAGAACATTCCCCTATCTATTGTTCTTACCTTCAATCTTGAGATCAAACTCCAAAACCCAAAAACCAGGACCCAGACATAGTCAAGAGTTTTCTAAGGTTTTATTCTGCCTAACAATAGGCATCTTGTCCAGGAGAGAGAAAGGCCCATCTACTTGGTAAATCCCAGATTTGGGCCAGAAACGTAGATCCCCTGATTCTAATTCAAGTTAAATTGCATTAGTGAGAAGAGCCTTCCAAAAGAAGGTTTTGAATGCACAGCTATTTCGAGGGTCTTGCAGCTAATCCATAGCATTGGGATTTTGCTGATGTGGTTACAACACATCTCTACTAAGAGCAAACCCACCTAATCCATTTCTCTGGCTTCTCGCTTATGATACATCCTTCTAAGTCCTACATTTACAACCACTGCTGTAGAAAATTACCTGAAATAAATATTTTGTTTTTACTAACAATTTAAAATATATTATTAAAACCAGCCACAAGTCATTGATCATTCGCTTTGTGCCAGGGATCTATTTACCAGAATGCATATTTAATCTTAATTAATCCTCATAGGAACCCTCTGCAATATAGCCATAGGACAGAGGAGGAAACTGGGCCTAGAGAGGTTGAGCAACTCACCCATTAACACACAGATAAGTGGCAGGACTTCACTTCTGTCTGACCCCAAAGCCAATATTCTCAGTAACAACATATATTAATCATGTTAAACCTCTATATTACTAATAATACTTATCATTTATTGATCACTGATTATTATGAGTCAGACACTATTCCAAGTAATTTAATCCTCACAAAAACTCAATGGGGTGGTTACTAGAATTAGTATTTCCATTTTATTGCTCTGTAAACTGAGCCACAAAGGTTAAGCAACCTGTACATTTTCCAACAATTCACAGTTGGTAAATAAAAAATTGAATCTAATCTGGCTCTATTACCCTTCCAAAAGTTTGTTGACTTATCTAAATCCTACAATAGCATTCTACATTTATCCACCTGCAAAGAATAAAGGTGAACAATCAGATAAAAGAATGAAGCTAACAAGGTTGGAAGAAGTCATTTACATAAATGTAAATTTGAACTTTTGGGGAAGACAATTTAAAGAAGAAAATTATCTTTTATGCTTCCATTTCATCAGAATAATAGGGGACCTTTGGGCATTTCAATAGAAGGCATGTCTTAGCTGTGTGAACTTTTGTAAATTTTAACTGAAAAGACACATATTAAAGTTGATGTCATAAAATATCCCCACCCCGGTAAGACTTAAAAATTGAATTGTTGAAAGTAATAGCGAGGTATAAAGTCACTAGATTTATTTTAATCAAATTTTAATTTCTTTTGCAGGTTATAGTGGAGAAGATATGAGAAAATTTTTAAATAAAAGTGACCATTAGCTTTACAGATATATTTCTTCTTAAAGAACTATGGTATTATCAAAGCAATGACCCCATTTAGAATTACTCCTGAGACATAATCATTCTCATTGTATAAAAGGAAAATGAAGCACATGGATTATATCACCCATCAAAAGTTCCAAAGTTGGTTGGTGGCATTAAGTATAAATTGACACAGTGTTTTTGAATGATAATATGGTGGTTACTGTCTAAGCTTAATATGTTTATGTCCTTTGATCCAGCAATTCCATTTCTAGGAATTTATCCTATGGGTATACTTCTATAAGTAACCAAGAACATATCTACAAAAAATAATGATAGGTCTATATATATTAACATGAAAAGATGTCACCGATTATTGCCAACTGAAAAGGAAGTTATAGTATACTATATATAATATGGCTGCATGTTTATAAATATATACAGGGTAGGGCAAAAGTAGGTTTATAATTGTATGGAAATAATACAATCATTAATAAATAATAATACAAGAACAAACTCTGTTTCACATAAAACTGTGAACATACTTTTGCTACACATAGTATGTATGTGTAAATATATTTATTTATTGATAGATGGATGAAGAAACTCTTGCGCTGACCCACTTAACAGTGGTTGTCACTGGAAAATAAGTCACTGAATATTTGACTTTTTCTGTTATATGATAAATTATGTTTGTCAGTTACAATGGGTCACAGCTAATGCCAGAACCCACCTCCTAACCTACAGGCTAGAGTAGGTTTTCTTGGTACCAGAGTGTTTGTTGGTGAAGTACTTGCCTGTTCCTCATCTATACAAGGCAACTTGGGAGGGAAAGAAACCTGGGAGGGAGGAAACTTGGGAGGGAGAGAACATCCTTATCCTTATCCACTTGTCCCTGGCTTCTTGTTCTAACAGAAATGTCTCTCAAAAACATGGCTATAGATCCTTCAGCAGTTGGACTGAGGACTCATCCTCCCTTATCCCCAAACCTCCTCTAGTCCAGTGGCTGTTAGAGTCGAGGAGGAAATAAGTTGTTTGCTCAACCCAAGACTGCTTGTTCAAGCCTGAGTAGAAACTGCACCCACCCCCAGGCAGGTGTTCCAGAGAGTTAGGAATTGGTCAAAACGTATAGAGGGCTTCCATGTGTCAGGAGTTGTTGTTAAGTGCTTCACACCTGAGCTCGTTTAGCCTATCGCTAACTGCCACCTTTGCTTCTGGAAACCCGCTTGCTTGCCTGCTTCTATAAAAACCCTAGCCTGTAAGCGTTAGGCGCAACTCTCATTTGCAGCCATTTTGGCACCGTGTCTCTGGACACCCCGAGAGTTCGCCCCTGCGCAGGTTAAAACTTTGAAACTTTGGCCAATAAAACATCTTTGACTGCCCAACCGTCTCGACCCTTCTTGCTTGTGAGAGCGGAATGTAACATGGCCTATAGTTATTGCAGTGCTAGAATGCAAGGCAGAAGGCATGGGCAGACACTGCCCACTGCCTTGCCTGGGGGCCCTGATATCCTGCTGAGAAGCTTTGCACTGGGCCAACATGCCCCACTGGCACAAAGTGTGATAGAAACTGGATAACTTAGGCTCCCTAGCAGTTAGCAGAACTGGGTAAAAAATCTCTGGTTTCTGTCCCTGTTGGCTATGTGACCCTGTATAAGTCACACATAATCTCAGCCCTTGTTTCCTCGTCTGTATAATGGAGTCTCTCTTAGAGAGGAGGTGTGAGAGTTATGTGAAAATGTAAGGTGGTTAGTACAGTGCCTGGCACATGGTATGTGCTCCATAAAGTACAGCTACTCCTTGGTTCTAGACATCCTGATCTGTTCTAAGAACTAAGTGTTCAGGGCATCCCAAGACTACAAGAATGTAGTGTGGCTGAGATAACCATCCTTAAAATCCAATCTGAATAGTTAAGGTTTGTCATTACAATCTAACTTAAAATTCTATCTCCCACCCCAGGCTTTCATGTTTTCTCTCCAGAAACAATGTTCCTATAAGAAACTAATTATACTTAGGGAAAGGATAGTTTTCATTATGTTATAGTATCTTCTTTATGAGAAAAAAGTCAGCTGTAGGAATAAATGTGCTTCCTTTATTGTTGTGGCTTCTAGGAAGCTCAGAGACATATTTCTGTTTATTACAGAAACATTTCTGACATTATTATATTACATAATGGATTATGGAAGCATCCAGTGTTTCCTGAACAACCGGCTTAATTTTTTTTTACTATGGACACTGTGAATTATGTAACAGACCCTATTTCTATCTTTGCATTGTCTCTAAGAAATCTACCAAGTGTAAGCCTTGGAGTATTTTACGTACTATATTTAGTGGCTTTGTTTTTTCCCCACTCTAAATTTTTTCATTAACTTAAATACCACATTTACAAAAAATGTTGTATGAGTTTCTATGTGCTACTATACACCACTCTAGAAAGGAGGTAGAGAATAAACAGGTAAACAAATAAAAGTAAACCACCTATTTGTAAGGATAGGTCAACTACTTCATCCTCCATCTTTAAAATATCAAGAAGTAATAAAGCCATTTAAAGACTATTTGTACACATACAAAGAATATACACACATATGCCAAATCTGATGTTATGGGAACAATATATATGGTTTCTTTCTTCCTACTCACACAAGATTTCCAATTAAAATATAAATATTTAGTTATAAAGCACAATTGAAAATTATTACTGCCTATATGAAGTTAAAAATATAGTATTAATTGAGAAGATATTTTTGACCACATCTCAAAAATATCTTAGGCATCTTTTTTGGGATTATATTGGCTGCAATGCTTGTCACAGACATTTTAAAATAATTCCTGCAACTGTCCTGATGAATAAAGACCCAAGGATAACTTCACTCAGTTTCTTTCCTAGAAAAAAATAATCTTTGGGGCACACTCTGATTCAGAGTAACATGAGACAGATTATAAATGAACAGATTCAACCCTGACAGCTGATGATATTCTCCCTCTGACCTCCTATATGCAGCAAGATTGTTCCAAGAAACAAACTTGGCCAAGTTTATTCATATTATAAATACCAGAGCACAATGTGAGTAACATGGCAACCCTTCAAGAAATATATATTTTTTGCTGCATTTGTACATAGATGGGTTTGTGGGTTTTTTAGATAAAGTCAAAACAACATTTTTATTTGGAATCACTCTTCTTTAAAAATTTTTTTATTGTTGTTCAATTAAAGTTGTCCCCATTTCCCCCCATTATATTCCTCTGCCTTAACCACCCTCCAACTTTCCACTTTCAATCCTCCCCCACACCCAATGTCTTTTCCATGGGTCCCCTAAACATGGTCCTTGACTTGATTCTTCCCCTTCTTTCTCCCATTATCCCCCTCCACCTTCCCCCTGGTCACTATCAGTTTGTTCTTTATTTCCATGTCTCTGGTTCTATCTTGCTCGCTAGTTTTTATGTATTTATGTATGCATGTATTTATTTATTTATTATTGTTGTTCAAGTACAATTGTCTCCATTTTCCACTTCCCACTCCCTCTGCCCCAGCCATCCCAACCTCCTACCCCTGATCCCAAACCCCCTTGGCTTTGTCTACATGTACTTTATACTAGTTCCTGAAACCCACCTCACCCCCCAAGATTATCTCCTCTACCTCCTCTGGTTTACTGAAAGTTTGTTCTTAATTTCAGTGTCTCTGGCTAAGGAAAATAAGCCAGGCAGTGAAAGACAAATACCATTAGGTTCCACTTATAGGTGAGATCAATTGGTATTTCTTTCACTGTCTGGTATATTTCACTTTGCATAATGTTCTCCAGTTCCATCCTGTCACGAAGGGTAGGAGCTTTTTCTTTCTTTCTGCTCCATAGTATTCCACTGTGTAAATGTACCATAGATTTCTGATCCACTCATTTACCAATGGGCACGTAGGCTGTTTCCAGCACTTGGCTATTGTAAATTGTGCTGCTATGAACATTGGAGTGCATAGGTTCTCTTGGATTGGTGTTTCAGGATTCTAAGGGTATAGCCTCAGCGGTGGAATTGCTCAGTCAAAAGGCAGTTCCATTTTCCAATTTCTGAGGAAATTCCATACTGTTTTCCACAGTGACTACACCAGTCTGCATTCCCACCAACACTACTATGGCTCCCTGTTCTCCACACCCTCTTCAACATTTGTTGTTTATTAATTTGTTTATGGTGTCCATTCTGAGCGGGATGAACTGGTATCTCATTGTAGTTTTAATTTGCAATGACTGAAGACTAGTAACTTTGAGCATCTTTTCATATATATCTGGGACCTCTGTATGTCCTTGAAGAGGTGTCTTTTTAGTTCCTTTGCCCACTTTTTAAACATTTTTTCTCCTGTTTCAAGTATTGTTTCCTGCCTTTCCCCCCCAGCCCTCCTCATCTCCTTCTCCTGTATATTTTTTATATATATTGGAAATCAAACTCTTGTCTGAGGTATCATTGACAAATATGTTTTCCTGTATGGTTGGTCCTTTTTTCATTTTAATGCTGTTTTCTTTAGCAGTGCAGAAGCTTTTTATTTTGA
Source organism: Artibeus jamaicensis (assembly GCF_021234435.1). Taxonomy (NCBI): domain Eukaryota; kingdom Metazoa; phylum Chordata; class Mammalia; order Chiroptera; family Phyllostomidae; genus Artibeus; species Artibeus jamaicensis. Next base: position 1,171,418 of record NW_026522053.1, on the reverse strand, counting down.
TGAGATCCCTCCCATTTGTTTATTCTTTACTTTATGTCCCTCAGTCTAGGGGACATATCAGTGAAAATATTGCTGCATTGAATATCTGAGATTTTCCTGTCTATGTTCTCCTTTAGGACTTTTTGGTGTCATGAGTTATGTTTGAATCTTTTATCCACGTTCAATTTGTTTTTGTGTATGGTGTAAGTTGGTGATTGAGTTTTATTTTTTTGCATGTAGCTGTCCAGCTCTCCCAACACCATTTGTTGAAGAGGCTATTTTTACTCCATTTTATGCTGCTGCCCTCTTTGTTGAATATTAATTGACCTTAGAAATTTGGGTTTATTTCTGGACTCTATTCTATTCCATTGGTCCATGTGTCTGTTCTTATGCCAGTACCAGGCTGTTTTGATTACAGTAGCCTTGTAATACAGTTTGATATTAGGTATTGCGATCCCTCCTACTTTGCTCTTCTCAAAATTGCTGCAGCTATTTGGAGTAATTTATAGTTCCACATAAATTTTGAAGTGTTATTTCTATATATGTGAATATGCCATTGGTACTTTAATAGGTACTGCATTTAATCTATAAAATGCTTTGGGTAGTATGGACATTTTGAGGATGTTAGTTCTTCCAATCCATGAACATGGTATATGCTTCCGCTTGTTTGTGTCTTCCTTAATTTCCTTCTTCAGTACTGTGTAGTTTTCTGAGTACAGGTCTTTTACATTCTTGGTTAGGTTTATTCTGAGGTATTTTATATTTCTTGTTGCTATGTCAAATGGATTTTTCCCCTGATTTCTACTTCTGATATTTCATTGTTGGTATACAAAAATGCCTTTGATTTCTGGATACTGATTTTGTATCCCACTGTTTTTGCCAAATTCATTTATTAGGTAGAGCAATTTTTTGGTGGAGCCTATAGGATTTTCTATACACACTATCATGTCACCTGCAAACAATGACAGTTTTTTGTTTCCTCTTTTCCAATTAGAAAGCCTTTTATTTCATTTTCTTGTCTGATTGTTGTGGCTAGAACTTCCAATACTATGTTGAATAGAGGTGGTCAAAGTAGACAACCTAGTCTTGTTCCCGATCTTAGTGGGAAAGTTTTTAGTTTCTGCCCATCGAGTATGAAGTTGGCTGTAGATCTCTCATATATAGCCTCTATTATATTGAGGAGTGTTCCCTCTATTGCCACTCTGCTGAGTGTGTTTATCATAAATGGGTGCTATGTCTTATCAAATAATTTTTCCACATCATGTGATTTTTGTCTTTGCTTATGGTATGTGACGTATTACATTTATTGATTTGCAAATATTGTACCTTCCTTGCACTCCTAGAATGAATCCCACTTGGTCATGGTGTATGATCTTTTTCATGTATTCCTGGATGTGGTTTGCCAATTATTTTGTTGAGGATGTTAGCGTCTATGTTCACAAGTGATATTGGCCTGCAGTTCTCTTTCTTTGTTGTGTCTTTATCTAGTTTTGGAATTATGATGATGCTGGCTTCATAAAAAGAGTTTGGAAGTCTTCCATCATTTGGGGTTTTTTTAAATAGTCTGTGAAGAACAGGGGTTAGCTCTTCCTTAAATGCTTTGTAGAACTTTCCTGTGAAACCATCTGGTCCAGGGCTTTCATGTGATGGGAGTTTTTTGATTACTGCTTCAATTTCATCTGCTGTTATTGGTTTATTGGTCTCTTCAGGCTTTCTGCTTCTTCTTCATTGAGTTTTGGAAGATGATATTTTTCTGGAAATTTGTTCATTTCACCTAGGTTTTCAAATTTCTTGGCATATCGTTCTCCATAGTAATTTCTTACAATCCCTTCTATTTCTGTGGTATCAGTTGTAATCTCTCCTCTTTCATTTCTGATTGTGTTTATTTGGGTCCTCTCTCTTTTTTTCTTGATGAACCTGCTCAAAGCCTTGTCTATTTTGTTTATCTTTTCAAAAAACAGCTCCTGGATTCACTGATCCTTAGAATTGTGCTTTTAGTTTCTATGTCATTTAAGTCTGCTCTGATCTTGGTTATTGCCTTCCTTCTACTTGGTCTGGGCTATCTTTGTTGTTGTTCCTGGAGTTCTTGCAGACATAGGGTTAGGTTGTTTGTTTGAAATGTTTCTATCTCTTTTAGATAGGCCTGTATTGCTATGAACCTCCCTCTCAGGACTGCCTTCACTGTGTCCCGTAAGTTTTGGGTTGTTGTGAGTTCATTTGTTTCCAGAAACTTTTTGATTTCTTCCCTGATTTCATTCTTCCCATTTGTTGTTTAATAGTATGCTATTCAATCTCCATGATTTTGGTTGTTTCGGGTTTTTTCCTTTGGGTTTGGTTTCCAGTTTCAGTCCCTTGTGGTCAGAGAAAATGCTTCATTTGATTTCAATTTTCTTGAACTTGTTGAGGCTTGCTTTGTGTCCTATCATGTGGTCTAACTTTGAAAATGTTCCATGTGCATTTGAAAAGAATGTATATTTTGTTTCTCTGGGATGAAAGGCTCTATATATATCAGTTAAGTTCATTTGATCTAGGACACTGTTCAATGCTGCAATATCTTTGTTGATATATTATTTGGAAGATCTGTCCATTTTTGACAGTGGGTTGTTGAAATCCCCTACTCTAATTGTGTTGCTGTCAATATCTTCCTTGAAGTCTTCCAAGAATTTCTTTATGTATTTGGGTGCTCCTAAGTTGGGTGCATATATATTTACAATGTTTGTGTCTTCTTTTTTTTAATATTAAATTTTATTTAGTTACTTTTCAAGTACATTTTTTTAATTTATCTATTTCTCCCATCCCACCCCGCCCCCTTGCCCCGTCTCCCCCCTTCCTCCCATTCCCCCCGCCCCCAGTCCTCATCTCTGTGTCTTTCATACTTGTTCCTCAAAATCCCTCCCCCTTTTTCCCCTTAAGTTCCCTTCCCTCTCCCCTCTGGTCGCTGCCCACTTGTTCTCTATTTCAGTGTCTTTGTTTTTATTCTGTTTGCTTGTTTGTTTTATTCTTTAGCTTCCTGTCAAAGGTGAGATCATATGGTATTTGTCCTTCAATGCCTGGCCTATTTCACTCAGCATAATGCTTTCCAGTTCCATCCATGTTGTTGCAAAAGGTAGTAGCTCCTTCTTTCTCTCTGCTGCATAGAATTCCATTGTGTATATGTACCACAATTTTTTGATCCATTCGTTTACTGATGGGCACCTAGGTTACTTCCAACTCTTGGCTATTGTAAATTGTGCTGCTATGAACATTGTGGTGCATAGGTTCTTTGAAATTGATGTTTTAGGATTCTTGGGGTATAATCCTAGCAGTGTTTGTGTCTTCTTAATGGATTTTTCACTCAAGTATTATGAAGTGACTTTCTGGGTACCTTTTTATGGCCCTTTTTTTTAAGTCTATCTTGTCTGATATGAGTATTTCTACTCCAGCTTTTTTTTCCCTGTCCATTTGCTTGGAATATTTGTTGCTAGCCCTTCAATTTCAGTCTGTGTAAGTCTTTTGTTCTCGGCTGGGTGTCTTGTAGGCAGCATATATGTGCATGGGTCATGCTTTCTTATCCATTCAGCTATTCTACATCTTTTGATTGAAGCATTTAATCCATTTACCTTCAAGGTTATTATTATTCATTACCATCTTTTCATACCTCTGTTTCTCTCTCTCTCACTGCTTTCCTTCCTTTTCTTAAATCAATTCCCTTAGCATTTCTTGCAGAGCTGGTTTGATGGAGGTGTATTCTTTTAGACTTCATTTGCCTGGGAAGCTCTTTATTTGGCCTTCCATCTTGAGAGCCTTGCTAGCTAGAGTAATCTTGGTTTCAGGCCTCTGGTGTGGAGGGCCAAACAGGATAATGTGTGCCAAGGGAGTTGGAAGCAGGCCTTGGGTACAGCACAGCTGCCCTAGGCCATGGAAGACTGCCTAATAGATTGTTTCAGGGAATATATGTCCTGGCTGCTTGCTCTATGACTGTACCAAGAAGGAGTAGAAAATGTTCTTTAAAAATACAATGTACCTAGCCTTGTGGTTTGTCTTTCTCATGCTCTGCTTCAGAGCTGGCTCAATATATACAGTCTGACTTCACCAATAAACAGTTTCCTCCTCTGCATCCCAGAGAAGGGATTCCACCTGACCCCGCTTTGACTCTGTCTATTTCTCAATCCCCCATTGCCTTCCCTTGGGACCTGACCGATGTAGCCATGCTGGTTATGGCACTGGTTCTCATTACTTGGAATATTTCTACCCATTCTCTTTTGGCTTGGAGCATTTTCATTGAGAAGTCAGCTGCTAGCCTTATCAGAGCTCCCTTGTATATTACTCTCACTTCTCCCTTGATGCCTTTCAGATTCTTTCTTTGTCTTGGAATTTTGCCATTTTAATTGTGATGTGTCTTGAAGTGGGCCTCTTTGGGTTCCTCTTGATTGGGAATCTCTGTGTTTCCTGGATTTGTGTGATGTTTTCTCTTATCAATTAGGGAAGTTTTCCATCATTCCTTTTTCAAACAGGTTTTCTATCCTTGCTCTTCTTCTCCTTCTGTTATCCCTATTATATGGATATTGTTACATTTCGTGTTGGAACTCCCTTACCACCTGTTCATTCTTTCAGGTTCTCTTTTCCTTTTCTTGGTCTATCTGGGTACTTTTTTCTACCTTGTCATCGAACTCCCTGATTTGATCCTCTGCTTCATGCAGCCTGCTTGTACTTTCTTCTAATATGTTTTTTATTTCTGAGATTTCATTGTTAATTTCTTCCTGGTTTTTGTTTATAGTTTGCATTTCCTACATCATGCTGATGTAGTTCTCACTCAGTTCCTTGTAGTTGTCTGTGACAACTACATTTAAAAATACTAATAAAATGAAAGTAGTAAAAATAATGGCAAGGTAATAATAATACACATACACAATAAAGATGCTCCCATGAGCATCTTTATAACCACTAATTTGAATTCTTTATCTGGTGGTTTGATTACCTCCATTTCATTTAGCTCTTTTAGTGAGGAGTTTTCCCTTCCTTTTAATTGCATGTTCTTTTTTTTTGTCTCCCTATTTTAGGTGACTCTTTTTGTTTGTTTCTGCACTTCCTGATATTTCACTTTGCTAGCTATCTTTGTAGGGTGAACCTCTATGGTAGGAATTCTGTGAGGTTCAGTGGTGGTGTGGTGTCTTTGATTGCCTTGTCCAGGTGCTCTAGGTTTGCCCTTTCTTCTGTTTGTGTGGGCTCTCTTGCTGTACTTTGGTTTTTACCTTTAGTGGTTCCTTTGTTGGTGGTTTTTCTCCTACAGCAGGTATACTGATATTCGCAGCTCCCACACATTTATGTATGTGATCAGTGGCAGGGGGTAGGCAAAATGGATTAAGACAGCAGGAGGGTATTTTATGGGATTTAAAGTATCAGCAAGTATAGAAGTGATAGGAGATTCGTTGAGTAAGTAGAGTGTTAACTGTGATATTTCACCCAACTAACAACTTTTTGTAAAAGGTGAAAGAGAGATAAGACTCTTGTTAGAGGGGAGGAGGATTGTGAGCTTAATCCACAAATCAGAGTGCTTTTGCACAATTTAAATGATGAGATATAGTGAGAGTAAAAGATATAAAGTGTGCATAGTGTATGAGGGAAAACAGAGTTGACCACAACAGTAATAATGCTGAGGATTAAAGTGAAGTGGGCTAAGATCAGGGAGGGTTGCTCTGTACTATGCACAATTGTGTGGAACAATAATTATTTACAATAGTACTGGAACAACAACAATATGACAAGAAATATATGATTTGGATAGCCAGAACAGAAAGTACATTGATCATGAGTTGTGTGTTATAGGAACACAGGTGAAGTGTAAGAAGGAAAATTAAAATACAAGAAAGTGAGAATAAGGAAAATCAGTCAAACAATGCAAGTAAACAGAGAAATAAAATGAGAAAAAATAAGTATAAGGAAGGGAAAAATACTAATAAAATGAAAGTAGTAAAAATAATGGCAAGGTAATAATAATATACATACACAATAAAATGCCAGCTAACAAAGTGACATTTGCCTCAGTTTTTCAGTTTTGGGGGTTAGCCTAGTGTTCCACCTTTCAATCTGTCTCTGGACCCTTTGTAACTACAGGTCTTATTGTCTTACTTGGGGGAAGAGAAAAAAAGGGAAAAAAATGAGAAAGGATCCAAAAAGAAAAAAAAGATAACAATAAGACTCCTGCTGACTTTAAAACTGTTCAGTGAGTTCTGCTGGTCTTCCTAGATGCCACAAGAAGAGGGTGGCTGGGCTTTGCTTTTCTCCCTTCCTATGGTTTTGAGAGGATGGGGACCAGGTCTGGGTCAAAATATTCAGTTTCTGGGCCTCAGGCCCAGGACCTCCTTAAGCTGCCAGGCTCAAATCAGCCACTCAGCCACTCACAGCATGAGTCAATCTCTAGCACAGAGCCCAAAACAAGTGGGACATACCTTTCTGCTCAGCCAGTCAATCTGGGGGCAAAGTGTGTGCATGGTTCTGCTCAGCTACTGTCTCTAGGGACTCAGTGTGAGAGAAGTGGGTAGTATGGTTCTGCTTAGCCACTCACTGGGCCTGAAGTGAGAGACAAGTGGGGCTCATGGTTCAGCTCACCTACTGTCTCTGGGCGCAGGCAGCTGAAATCACACTTCGGGCGAGCCAGCTGCTGCTGGAGAATTCCTTATAAAGCAGCTGACTGCAGTTCTTAACAAGCACATGGCTTTTCACACAGACCAACTTTCCAACCAGTCGGGAGACTATCCATGTCAGGTCTGACACAGCCCAACTCCTCCCTTCTCCAGGTATTGCCCAGCACCCCAATTTCTCTGGTACCAGCATCCACAGTCCCAGAGGGTGTGTACCATCAGTGTGTGTCTCCCATTTTGTCTCTTTTCCCCCCAGCGACTTCCACGATCCAGATCCCTCCTATTGCTGGGCTGCCCTCCATGTTCCACTAGGGGAGGGAGCTGATGCTCTAACTCTCCTCCCCATATCCTGTGGCAGGTGCTGGGCCAGAGGCTGCAGCAGCCTTGGACCCTGCACAGATCCCAGGGACCTTACTGTCCTAGCACAGTCTCCACTGTTTTTCAACATCATCTGCAACTTTTTGCCACTAAAGCTCATATAAGCTGGGATTCCACTGGCTGTTCACTCTGTTTCTCAGAAGATCGGCTAGGTGATCCAGCTGGGCACAGGGAGAACTGGGCTCTGCTCCCACCTACCTTGCCACCATCTTCTGACCTATTCGTATGTACTTTATTTTTCTTGTTGCTATATGAAATGGGATTTTTCTCCTGATTTCTGTTTCTGATGTTTCCTTCTCGGTATACAAAAATGCCTTTGATTTCTGAATATTGACTTTGTATCATGCTGTTTTGCCAAATTCATTTATTAGGTCAAGCAGTTTTTTGGTGGAGTCTATAGTATTTTCTATGCACACTATCATGTCATCTGTGATCAATGATAGTTTTGTTTCCTCTTTTCCAATTTGAATACCTTTTATTTCCTTTCTTGTCTGATTGCTGTGGCTAGAACTTCCAATACTATGTTGAATAGAAGTGATGAAAGTGGATAACCTTGCCTTGTCCTTTGCCCATTTTTAACTGAATTGTTTGCCTTCCTGTAATGGAGTTGTGTCAGTTCTTTATATATTTTCAAGATGAAACCTTTGTCCAAGGTATCACTGGCAAATATATTTTCCCATATGGGTGGTGCCCTTTTCATTTTGTTGATGTTTTCTTCAGCTGTGCAGATGCTTTTTAACTGTTTTTTTCCCCAAAACTGAAACAACTGCCATATGTTTACCATTCATTTTCAAATTGTTTCAAAGGTCTGTGGGGTCTAATTATGGTGTCACCTTGGTTGGGGGATTTATTTTCTGAATCTCTGGATTCATAAGGTTTAAAATAGGTAATATCACCCCAATTAACTTAATAAATAAATAAATAAATAAATAAACAATAAATAAAAATAAAATAAAAAGGAAGTATCTCTGTAGAGCTTATAAATGAGTTCAGAAATGAGTTTAGAAATGATTCAGTTAGGTGAAACATCAAGGGACACTTGGTGGCAGCAGGTTGTCCCTACTCCTACCTAGGCATTTTGGTCAACAAGAAGTAAGAACCTGAAGCCCAGGTCATAAGAAATCAGAGAAGTAACAATCAGGAGATTCCTAGGGTTTGGGTCTGATGGAAGAATTCAGAAGAATGTCTTGTCTCTGTGTTTCTCCTTGAGTATGTGTTGGAACACATAACAGAAAGAGGGCACCTAGGCCCCAGTCCTGGGTGGCCCACTGGCTGTGTGACCTCAGGCAAATCCCTTAACCTTCCTGGGCCTCTATTTCTTTATCTGTAAAGTGTAGCCTAGGGGTCCATCCACCAAATATGTATACACTGCCTACTCTGTGCTAGGTAGGCATTGAACTAGAAACAGGTTTTTGTTCTCATGGAGCTTACACTCTAGTGAGGAACACAAATAACAGCCAAATAAATAACAAATGTATGATCATGCATGAGCTTTGCAGAGCTCAGGACATGCAGGTCTTGAGAATCCCACACTTTAAAGAGCACAACAACTGGGGACCTAGCACCTCTTCAGCATCTTCACTCTGGCAGACCATTAGACCCAGGGAACCTTATATTAACATGGATCCATGGGGCCCACCCCCAAAATATCCAGTCAGAATTTCTGGAGATGAAGCCCTTAATGAAATTAACCAACCAACCTTTCTGTTCTTGTTTGGCCCAGAAAATTTTGACTCGTTCACGAATGTGCTTGTCCTCACGCAGTTTCTTCTGCCATTGACGTAATTCTTGAATTTCAGGATCACAGCGAACCTGGGAAGTCCCCACAAAGCTTTAGTTCCTTTTCTACTTTTCTACGCTTCAACTTGTTAGCCCTGCATAGAAAAACCCTTACAAATCAATTTGATAGACTTTTGATTCTAAATGAATTATCTCTACTCCTAAAAAGCTTACGTAAAATTCGAACATACATGAGGTTGTGTGAAGATCTGTAATTCTCACAGTGGGTGGAAAACATTCTAAATCCATATTTCCCAATAGAAATATAATATAGCTGCATATGTAATTTTAAATTTCCTTGCAGTCTTATTTTACAAAGTGAAAACAAGCTAGTGACGTTATTTTTAAGAATATATTTTATCTGTACTTGAACAATAATTAAATATTTAAATTAAAAAAAGAATATATTTTATCTGACCTTAGAGATCCAAAATATAATTTTAACATACCATCAATATAAAAACATTGCTTATGAAATAATTTCACTTTCTGCTTTCCATACAAAGTCTTCAACATCTCATATGCATTTATACTTACAGCATATCTTAAGTTGTACTAGATTCATTTTAAGTGCTCAATAGCCACTTGCAGCTGGTGGTTATGCACTAGACAGCAGAGTTCTACATTAATCACAGTTAATTTATCAACCACAGTCCATTCTAAATGAAAGCTTTGCTGGATAGATTAATCTTGTATCTAGGTCCCTGCCTTTCAAGATTTCAAATACTTCCTTCCAGCCCCTTCTTGTCTTCAAGGTTTCTTTTGAGAAATCACCTGATAATCTAATGGGAACTCCTTTGTAGGTAACTGTCCTCTTTACTCTTGCTGCTTTTAGAGTTTTCTCTTTGTCTTTAATCTTGGGTAACTTAATGATGATGGGCCTGGGCATGTTCCTCTTTGGGCCCAACTTCTTTGGAATTCTCTGGGCTTCCCAGACTTCCTGGAAGTCTATTTCCTTCACCAGATTGGGGAAGTTTTCCTTCATTATATGTTGAAATAAGTCCTCAATTTCTTGCTGTTGTTCTTCTTCTGACACCCCTATAATTCAGATATTGGAACGTTTCAGGTTGTCCCAAAGAATCTTCAGCCTCTCTTAATTTTTTGGATTTTTGTTTCTTCATTCTGATCTGGTTGGATGTTTATTTCTTCCTTTTGTTCCAAATCATTGCTTTGAATCCTGGATTTCATTTTGGACATCTTTCATTTGTTCTTTCATTTTTTCGACCAAGCTCAATCAGTTCTATGAGCATTTTGATTACTAGGGCTTAAACTCTCCATCAGATAGGTTGACAATCTCCTCATTGCTTAGTTCTGAGGTTTTGCTCTGTTCTTTCATTTTGGCCATATTTCTTTGTCTTGGCACAGCTGATAGGTTGTAAGGGGGTAGGGCCTTAGGTGTTCACTCCAGCAGGGAAACCCTCTTTGCTGCCCAACAGTACTGCCTGTGGGGGAGGGGCCAGAGAGGGAACAGTACAGCTCACCTGCTTGTCTCTAACACACTTTTCATCTTTCCTGTGAGACTGGGAGAAAATCCCACTGCAGCAACCCCAACAGCAGCCCACAGTCAGCTCTAACTCTCAGTTTTCCCCTTAAGTCCACCAAGCTCTGCAGCCAGCCCCACCCCTCAGCCACCTTTCCAAGGTTTCTCTGAGTCAGTCACATTGTCTGCCCCCTTACTGGTCTAGTTGTTTTGGTTGATTTTTTCTTTAGTTCCTTGGTTGTTGGAGTTCCATGCAGTTTGATTTTTCTGGCACTTTTGGTTGTTTATTGATTTTAGATTGGTTGTTATCCTCTTTTTGGCTGTGCAAGGAAGACAAGGGTTTCTACCTATGCCTCCATCTTGGCTGGAACTCCAAATATTTGAGTTTTAACTTTTTAGAGACAACCACACATCCAACTGTAGGACACAAACACAATTCTTGAAAGGGCTAGATTGAATTTGGTTTCACTATCAACGATTTCACAGCTGCAGACTGCCATTCCCTTTTGTTTCTCCCTAGTCAATAGAGAGTTTCCTTCTTTCTTCTCATTTAGTAACTTGACTTTGGGAAGCTGATTGCCCCCTCTCCCACTAGATTTTCAGAGTCACCAGTAACCCCAATTTTTAAAAAACTATGATAAAATACACAGTTTAAAAGTAACAAAATTTACCATTTTAACTATTTTACAGAGTACAGTTCAGTGGCATTAATGCATTCATAATGTTGTACAACCATCACCATTATCTAGTTCCAGAAGACTTTCATTACCCCCAAAAGAAATCCCATATGTATTAAGCAGTCACTCATTCTCCTCTCTCCCTAGTCCCTGTCATCCACTAATCTTCTTTAGTCTGCATACATTATTCTTACTCTTTAGATCCAGAGTCTCTATGGATTGGCCTATCCTGGACATTTCCTATAAACTGAATCATCTAATATGTTACCTTTTGTGTCTGCATTCTTTCACTGAGCATATAATACTTACAAGTTTCATCCACATTGTAGCATGTGTCAGCATTTCTTTCCTGAACAAAATCCCATTGTATAGTCATGCCACATTTAGTTTATCCATTTACCCATTGATGGACTATTGTTAATAGAACTGCTAAGAATATTCATGTAGAAGTTTTTGTTTGAACATTTATTTTCAACTTTTTGAGTATTTACCTACGAGTAAATTGGTAGTTCATAATTTCAGGATTAATTTATTGAGAAATCACCAACTGCTTTTCACAGTGGCTACATCATTTTATTTCTATCAGTAGTGACTAAGAGTTCTAATTTCTTCCCATCCTTGTCAATATTAGTATTTTCCAATTTTAAAATTATTATTATAGCCATCATAATGGCTGTAAAGTGGTATCTCATTGTGGTTTTGATTTCCATTTTCCTAATGATAATGACATTGAGCATCTTTTCATGTGCTTGTTGGCCATTTTTTTTCCTGTTTGTCTTCTAGAATGGACCTCTCATGTTTGTTTGTTTTATAATTCTCACCCTAAGATATGTTCATTGATTTGAGAGGGACAGGGAGAGAGAGAAATGAAAGAGTAGCATCAATTCGTTACCTCCTACCCACACCCTAGCCAGGGTTGAGCCCACAACCTAGGCATGTCCCCTGACTGGGAACCACACCTGCAACCTTTTTTAAGGGGTGTACAGGACAAAGCTTCCAACCAACTGAGTCACCTGGTCAGGGTTCCCATAGGTTTTTATAAGTAGGAATCTTGGGGATGCCTCCTTCTAAGGCTTTATAATTTATTGAATGCACAAATTATTTTATAATTGTATAACTTAAGGCAATAGTCAGCTGGTACAGAGATATTTGGGCTGTGAGGTGTTGCTCACAGGTAGGGAAGATGAAAGAAGCAATATTGCCTGGACTTCTGAAATCAACCTTTCATAGAAGTAGACATACTTCTAATTCCTTTTAGCTCAGTTGTTCCCCCTGCTTCTTGGCAAAACAGACAAAAACATAGCAACAACTACCCTCTCTGGAGTATTCTCTGAAGGTTTCCTCATTGCTTTTGAGGAAAGGATTTACTATACTGCAGTTGCTGGAACAATGGCACAGTGCACAGCCCTGCAGCAATGCTCATGAGAGTAAGCCTCTAGCCTGCTATTAGATGCCCCATACAATTTGAGAATCAAGGCTACTAGCATGTGCTCAGGAGGCAGGGTTTGTGTGACTCATGCAGCAGCTGCTTTTTTGTGAGGCAGTGTTTTCAGTGCAGTTCTAGAGAGGTCTTCTTCCAGAAAGCCCCATCTATTTTATTTTTTTACTTGTCTTTAATAATAAAGACCCATCACAGTACACACTTGAAAGAATGAAATTTCCCCTGACAGCTCAGTTGGTGACAATTGACATAAAGTTCATCCAGCTTTTCTTGGTACTGGCTTACCCAAATAATCAGGAATGATTAATTTGCAAACAAATTTAAGGTAGTCAGTGAACTGTCCAATAATTCATAAGATTAAATTACAACAAAGTTTGCTATGCCAAAGACCATATTACTGCACAATGTTTTGGTATCTTCCTTACCATTAATAATCAGAGCAGACATTTATGTGGTTACAGCTGCCCAGGTGATTCTAATGTACAGTCAAGGTTGAGAGCCACTGTTCTGGACTGCTCTGGACACTTAACCCCTCCACAAGTGGCTCAAAGCACAGTCCCTAAACTAGTGGCATCAGCCATCACCTGAGAACTAACTTGAAACGCAAGTTCTCAGGTCCCACCCCCCCTACTGACTCAAATACTCTGGGGGTGGAGCCCAGCAATTTGTGTATGAACAGGTTGTCTAGATAATTCTGATGCCAGCTAAAGTTTAACAACTCTTATGCTGTGCCCCCAGCTTCCTGGATCCCTGCCGCTTTGACAACTTTGCTATTCTTCTCATTAAGTGGTGAGTCTATACCCCTCTTTTCAATATAGGTGAGCCTCTGAGCAAGTCCCAGAGCCTAGGCCTCTAGGCCTCAATAAGCCTTGGAGCTTCCACTTTTGTGCCCCTGTAATGTTTCTTCCGTAATGTAAGAAAGTGGGTCTGGCCTCATGCAGGATGAGAAGCATGTGGAGTAGAACTGAAGTACCTTAGCCAATAGCCACCACCAATACCCCAGACATGTGAGTGAGGCCAGGGTGAACCTCCCAATTCTGCCCATTCACCAGGTGAATGCAGACATGTGAGTTAAGGAGAAACCAGCAGAAGAACCACTCAGTTAACCCACAGAATTGTGAAAAATAGTCCATTTCTATGGTTTTAAGTCAATAAGATTTAGCAATTCACACATAAACTTTGCCTCCAAAGAAAAAGACTATATAAAAGTTGGGTGCTCTCTGGCTGGTGTAGCTCAGTGGATTGAGCTCAGGCTGTGAACCAAAGGGTCACCGGTTCAATTCCCTGTCAGGGCACATGCCTAAGGTAAAGGCCAGGTCTCCCAGTGGGAAGTGTGAGAGAGGCAACCACACAATGATCCTTCTTTCCCTCTCTTTCTCCCTTCCTTCTCTCTAAAAATAAATAAAATCTTAAAAAACAAAAGTTGGCTGCCTTGGATGCAGGCCTAGCTACGAAAGGCCTCACACTCCTTCCAGTGCTCTGCTGTCATCATTGAGAAACTCTTTATAATTTTGAACAGGGGGCTCTGCTTTTTATTTCACACTCAGACCTGTAGATTATGTAGTCATTTGTGTTAATCAGCAGTTTTCTTTTTTTTTATTTAGTTATTTTTCAAGTACAGTTTTTTGTCTATTTTTTCCCATCACAGCCTTCTCCGCCCCTTGCTCCCCACCTCCTTCCCATTTCCACCCCCTTTAGTTCTCGTCCCTGTGTCCTTCCTATTTGTTCCTCCAAATCCCTCCCCCTTTTTCCCCTTAACTTCCCTTCCTTCTCCCCTCTGGTCACTATCCCCTTATTCTCTATTTCAGTGTATTTGTTTTTTTTCCTGCTTGCTTGTTTGTTTTGTTGTTTAGCTTCCTGTTAAAGGTGAGATCATATGGTATTTGTCTTTCAGCACCTGGCCTATTTCACTCAGCATAATGCTTTCCAGTTCCATCCATGTTGTTGCAAAAGGTAGTAGCTCCTTCATTCTCTCTGCAGCATAGAATTCCATTGTGTATATGTACCACCATTTTTTTTAAAAATTTTGTTTAGTTATTTTTCAAGTACAGTTTTTTGTCTATTTTTCCCATCATAGCCTTCCCCGCCCCTTGCTCCCCACCTCCCTCCCATTTCCACCCCCCTTAGTTCTCGTCCCTGTGTCCTTCCTATTTGTTCCTCCAAATCCCTCCCCCTTTTTCCCCTTAACTTCCCTTCCTTCTCCCCTCTGGTCACTATCCCCTTGTTCCCTATTTCAGTGTCTTTGTTTTTTTTTTTTTTTCTGCTTGCTTGTTTGTTGTGTTCTTTAGCTTCCTGTTAAAGGTGAGATCATATGGTATTTGTCTTTCAGCACCTGGCCTATTTCACTCAGCATAATGCTTTCCAGTTCCATCCATGTTGTTGCAAAAGGTAGTAGCTCCTTCTTTCTCTCTGCAGCATAGAATTCCATTGTGTATATGTACCACAATTTTTTGATCCATTCATTTACTGATGGGCACCTAGGTTGCTTCCAACTCTTGGCTATTGTAAATTGTGCTGCTATGAATATTGTGGTGCATAGGTTCTTTGATATTGATGTTTTAGGATTCTTAGGATATAATCCCAGCAGTGGAATTGCTGGGTCAAAAGGCAGGTCGATTTTTATTTTTCTGAGAAAATTCCATACTGTTTTCCATAATGGTTGTACCAGTCTGCACTCCCACCAACAGTGAACTAAGGACCCCGTTTCCCCACAACCTCTCCAACATGTGTTGTTTGTTGCTTTGTTTATGATAGCCATCCTGACAGGTGTAAAGTGGTATCTCATTGTGGTTTTAATTTGCATCTCTCTGATAGCTAACGATATTGAGCATCTCTTCATGTGTCTCCGAATGTTCTGTATGTCCTCCTTGGAGAAGTGTTTGTTCAAGTCCTTTTCCCATTTTTCAATTGGGTTGGGTGTCTTCTTAGAGTGGAGTTGTGTAAGTTCTTTGTATATTTTGGAGATTAAACCTTTGTCTGAGGTATCATTGGCAAATATGTTTTCCCATAGAGTTGGTTGTCTTGCTAATTTAATACTGTTTTCTTTAGCCACGCAGAAGCTTTTTATTTTGATGAGATCCCATTTGTTTATTCTTTCCTTTATATTCCTTGCTCTAGGAGACATATCAGTAAAGAACTTGCTGCGTGAAATATCTGAGATTTTCTTGCCGATGTTCTCCTCTAGGACTTTAATGGTGTCACGACTTACATTTAAGTCTTTTATCCACCTTGAATTTATTTTGGAGTATGGTGTAAGTCTGTGCTCAAGTTTCATTTTTTTGCACGTAGCTGTCCAGTTCTCCCAACACCATTTGTTGAAGAGGCTATCTTTACTCCATTTTATGTTACTGCCCCCTTTGTCGAATATTAATTGACTGTAGAGAGTTGGTTTGATTTCTGGGCTCTCTGCTCTGTTCCATTGGTCTATGTGCCTGTTTCTATGCCAGTACCAGGCTGTTTTGATTACAGTGGCCTTGTAATACAGTTTGATATCAGGTATTGTGATCCCCCCTACTTTGTTCTTCTTTCTCAAAAGAGCAGCTGCTATTCGAGCTCGTTTATGGTTCCATATAAATTTTCGAAGTGTTTGTTCTATGTCTGTGAAATATGCCATTGATACTTTAATAGGTATTGCATTGAATCTGTATATTGCTTTGGGTAGTATGGACATTTTGATGATGTTAATTCTTCCAATCCATGAACAAGGTATATGTTTCCATTTGTGTCTTCCTTGATTTCTTTCTTTAGGGCTGTGTAGTTTTCTGCATACAGGTTTTTTACCTCCTTAGTTAGGTTTATTCCCAGATATTTTATTTTTCTTTTTGCTATATCGAATGGGATTTTTTCCTTGATTCCTGCTTTTGCTGATTCACTGTTGGTATACAAAAATGCCTTTGATTTCTGGATATTGACTTTGTAACCAGCTGTTCTGACAAATTCATTAATTAGTTTGAGGAGTTTTTGGGTAGAGTCTATAGGATTTTCCATGCACACTATCATGTCATCTGCAAACAGTGACAGTTTTGTTTCCTCCTTTCCTATTTGGATGCCTTTTATTTCGTTTTCTTGCCTGATCGCTGTGGCTAAAACTTCCAAAACTGTATTGAATAGAAGTGGTGAAAGTGGACAACCTTGTCTTGTTCCTGATCTTAGTGGAAAAGCTTTTAGTTTTTTCCCATTGAGTATGATATTGGCTGTAGGTCTCTCATATATGGCCTTTATTATTTTGAGAAATGCTCCCTGTATTCCCACTTTGCTGAGTGTTTTTATCATAAATGGGTGTTGTACCTTATCGAAAGCTTTTTCTGCATCTATTGATATAATCATGTGATTTTTGTCTTTGCTTTTGTTTATGTGATGTATTACATTTACTGATTTGTGAATATTGAACCATCCTTGCATCCCTGGGATGAATCCCACTTGATCATGGTGTATGATCTTTTTGATATATTGTTGGATGCGATTTGGCAATATTTTGTTGAGGATTTTAGCATCTATGTTCATCAGTGACATTGGCCTGAAGTTTTCTTTCTTTGTTGTGTCTCTATCTGATTTTGGAATTAAGATGATGCTGGCTTCATAAAAATAATTTGGGAGTTTTCCATCCTTCTGGATTTTTTGGAATAGTCTGTGGAGAATAGGGGTTAGCTCTTCCTTAAATGCTTTGTAGAATTCTCCTGTGAACCGATCTGGTCCGGGGCTTTTGTATGATGGGAGTTTTTTGATTACTGCTTCAATTTCTTTTGCTGTCATTGGTCTATTCAGGTGTTCTACTTCTTTTTCATTGAGTTTTGGGAGATTATATTTTTCTAGAAATGTGTCCATTTCCCCTAGGTTCTCAAATTTCTTGGCATATAGTTCTTTATAGTAATTTCTTACAATCCTTTCTATTTCTGTGGTATCAGTTGTAATCTCTCCTCTTTCATTTCTGATTGTGTTTATTTGTGTCTGTTCCCTTCTTTTCTTGATGAGCCTACTTAAAGGCTTGTCTGTTTTGTTTATCTTTTCAAAGAACCAATTCCTGGATTCACTGATCCTTAGAATTGTGCTTTTAGTCTCTATGTCATTTAGTTCTGCTCTGATCTTAGTTATTTTCTTCCTTCTACTTGCTTTGGGCTGTTTTTGTTGTTGTTCCTCGAGTTCTTGCAGGCGTAGAGTAAGGTTGTTTGTTTGAAATGTTTCTATCTTCTTTAGGTAGGCCTGTATTGCTATAAACTTCCCTCTCAGGACTGCCTTCGCTGTGTCCCATAAGTTTTGGGTTGTTGCGAGATCATTTTCATTTGTTTCCAGAAACGTTTTGATTTCTTCCCTAATTTCATTCTTGACCCATTTGTTGTTTAATAGCATACCATTCAGTCTCCATGGTTTTGGGTGCTTTGGGATTTTTTCTTTGGGGTAGGTTTTCAATTTCAGTCCCTTGTGGTCAGAGAAGATGCTTGTTATGATTTCAATTTTCTTGAATTTTTTGAGGCTCGTTTTGTGTCCTATCATGTGGTCTATCTTTGAAAATGTTCCATGTGTATTTGAAAAGAATGTGTATTTAGCTTCTTTGGGATGAAGGGCTGTATATATATCAGTTAAGTCCATTTCATCTAGGGTGTTGTTTAATGCCACAATATCTTTGTTGATAATTTGTTTGGAAGATCTATCCATTTTTGATAGTGGGGTGTTAAAATCCCCTAGTATAATTGTGTTGCTGGCAATATCTTTCTTGAAGTCCTCTTAGATTTCCTTGATATATTTGGGTGCCCCTATGTTTGGTGCATATATGTTTACAATGTTAATGTCTTCTTGGTGGATTCTTCCCTTGAGGATAATGAAGTGACCTTCTCTTTATGGCCTTTTTTTTGAAGTCTATTTTGTCTGATATGAGAATTGCTACCCCAGCTTTTTTTTCTTGTCTGTTTGCTTGGAAAACTTGTGTCCAGCCTTTCACTTTTAGTCTGTGATGGTCTTTTGTCCTGAGGTGGGTCTCTTGTAGGCAGCATATGTGTGGGTCATGCTTTCTTATCTATTGAGCTATTCTGTGCCTTTTGATTGGAGCATTTAATCCATTTACGTTTAAGGTTATTATTGATAGGTACTTATTCATTGCCATTTTTGCACCTGTGTTCCTCTCTGTCTCCCTCTTATCTTTCCTTCCCTTAAAGCAGTCCTTTTAGTATTTCTTTCTTTTTAAGATTTTATTTATTTATCTTTAGAGGGGAAGGGAAAGAGAGAGGGAGAAAAACATCAATGTATGGTTGCCTTTCATGCGTCCCTTGCTGGGAATTGGCCTGCAAGGAACTGGTCTACAACCCAGGCAGGTGACCTGACTGGGAATCGAACGGCGATTGTCTGGTTCACAGGCCTGTGCTCAATCCACTGAGCTACAGCAGCCAGGGCCCTTTTAGTATTTCTTTTAGAGCTGGTTTGGTGGAGGCATATTCTTTTAGGCTTCTTTTGTCTTGGGAGCTCTTTATTTGGCCATCTATCTTGATTGAGAGCCTTGCTGGGTAAAGTAGCCTTGGTTGTAGGCCTCTGGTTCTCATTACTTGGAATATTTTTTGCCATTCTCTTCTTGCTTGGAGTGTTTCCATTGAGAAGTCAGTAGCTAACCTTATGGGGCTCCCTTGTATGTTATTTTTTTTCTCCCTTGCTGCCTTTAAGATTCTCTCTTTGACTTGGAATTTTGCCATTTTGATGATGATGTGTCTTGAAGTGGGCCTCCTTCGGTTCCTCTTGATTGGGACTCTCTGTGATTCCTGGATTTGTGAGACTTTTTCTCTTTTCAAATTAGGGAAATTTTCTCTCATTACTCGTTCAAATACGTTTTCTATCCCTTGTTCTTCTTCTTCTCCTTCTGGTATTCCAATTATTGGGATATTATTACGTTTCATATTGTCTTGCATTTCTCTTAATCCCTCTTCATTCTTTCTGAGCCTCTTTTCATTTTCTTGCTCTTTCTGTGAGATGCTTTCTACCTTGTCCTCCAACTCACTAATCCTATCCTCCGCTTCATATATCCTACTTTTGATACTTTCTACTGTGTTCTTTAAGTCGGAAATTGTATTCTTCATTTCCTCTTGTCTCTTGCTGATAGTTTCCATTTCCTTTTTCATATTGCTGTAGTTTGCAGAGAGATCATTGTAGTTCCCCTGTAGTTTCTGGTAGTTCACTGTGAGCTCTTTGAACTTCATAATAACCAGTGCTTTGAATTCACTATCTGATAGTTGATCAGCCTTTATTTCATCTAACATTCTTTCTGAAGTTTCTGCTTTTTCTTTCATTTGGGGATTGTTTCTTTGTCTTCCCATTATTGAGACTCTTCTTGTTAGTCTCTGCTTCTAAAATTGATCTGTTCTTAAAGCCTGGTTTTATGGTGTGAACTTCTGTGGTATGATCCTTGTGAAGTTCAGTGGTGCAGACTCCTTGAAGTTTCTTGATGTTCTTCGTCTCCACCTACTCTCACGCTGGTCCTCGCGCTGGTCCCTGCGTTGGTCGCCTACCAGTGCTGAATGTCTCGGCTCTAGTAGCCTCCTCCTCAAGCACCCAGGCCCGTTACTATGGCAGTGGCACAGAGGCTGGGAATGTCCCGGCTCCCGTATCTGGCTCCTCTGCCGCCCAGGGCTGTCACAGGGGTTTGGAGTGTCCTGGTTTCCGTACCTGACTCTCCGCCGTCTAGTCCTGTCTCTATGGCAGTGGCACAGAGGCTTAGAATGTCCCAACTCCCGTACCTGATTCCCCAGCGTCCAGTCCAATCGTTATGCAGCGGCACAGGGGCTGAGAATGTTTCGCTCCTGTAGCTGGCTCCTCTGCCACCCAGGGCCGTCTCAGGGGTTTCGAGTATCCCGGCTCCCATACCTGACTCCCCGGCATCCAGTCCAGTCGTTATGGCAGTGGCACAGGGGCTGAGGATGTCCTGGCTCCTGTAGCTGGCTCCTCTGCCACCCAGGGCTGTCACAGGGGTTTGGAGTGTCCCGGCTCCCGTACATCACTCCCCAGCATCTAGTCCCGTTGCTATGGCAGCGGCACAGGTCTCAGAATGTCCCGGCTCCCGTAGCTGGCTCCTCAGGGCCCAGGCCTGTCTCTGTGGCGGAGTCACAGGGGCCTTTGGTGTCCCAGCTCCTGCAACTGACCCTTCTATTGCCCAGGCCGGTAGCTATGGCATCGGCATAGGGGCCGAGAATGTCCCAGCTCCAGTTCCTGATTCCTCTGTCTCCCAGGACCGTCACAGGGGCTTGGAGTGTCCGGCTCCCTACCTGACTCCCCGGCTCCAAGGCCTGTTGCTCTGGCGGCAGCACAGGGGCCGTGTGAGACCCAGCTCCAGTAGCTGACTCTGCCGCCGTCTGGTGTTTCAGCGTCGGTCACAATCTCTGGTCTTTTAATTTCATAAATGCTGGGTAACTGATGGTTTATTGTGCTGTTTATAGATCTGCCAGGATTTTCACCCATGAGTACAGTAGCTAGTATCAGCTCCATCTTACTCCGTCACCATCTTCCCAGCATCCTTCAGCAGTTTTCTCATTTATTCCTAGGAATTAGGTTTATCAGCTTTTGTCACATATGTAGGATATATTGTGAATGAGCAAATAAAAAGGGGGTTTTTATAGAGAGTCTGGTCAGTTGCCAAAGCATTTTTGCGACATATTAAGGAGAGCCCACTTGCAGATATAACCGAGAGTTTATTTCAACAAGTATGGAGCCAGGCAGGAGGAAAGGAAGGACCTTGGCTTGGGAAACTAGGTTCCGAGCAGCCCAAACTCACTATTTATAGTCCGTGGCCTATTTTGGCTTGCAGAGTAGCCCTGAAAATTGCCTGGGTATAGAAACTGATGATAAAACCAGTCATCTTCATTTGGGGGTATGGTTGGAAACACCCCGGACACAAATATAGGTCTTTCTGATTAGCTCAAGGTTGTTTTACAAAACAGGATTATCTCTGACAAAAAAAATCAAAATATTAAGGAAAATTATCAGGAAATGATCAAGAATATATTCTTAGGGAAGAAAATGCACAGGTCAGGTCAAGTCAATGAAAAAGAGCAAACAGTTTTGAGGCCATAACCATGTGCCAGGCACTGTGCACTTGCTGTGCACAATTTCATTTATACTGCCACATATAACCGTATGAGGTCAGCACCATTATTATCAACATTTTATAGGAAAGGAACCTGAGTTTTGGGAAAATGATGCAATTTATGGAAGGTCCCAGAGTTGGCAAGCCAGGACTGAAAAGTGTAGCATGGCCCTTGACTTACCCAGCTGTTACCTACAGAACTGCTCCTCAGCAAAGACCCTTCTGGGATTCTTGTTTATAGGAGACCATTCTGTGTGATTTGGGCCCAGCTCCCACTCAGAGATGCCCAGGACCCACACCCATGGATAGGTTCTCCCACGGAGAATCAGGCCTGCATTGTACCTTGGCTACTTTGAGACTTGCTTTTTGCTAAAACTCCCTCACCCTGAATTGAGGCATCAAGTGCTTACTGTAACTTCCTAAAGTCTGTGCTGAACCTCCACAGTATGTAGTGTAATTGGTTCAACCACTTTTGCAGCATCCTTCTGAAAGGATGCTGCAACAGCCTTCTCTGTGATGTGATTAGCTGCATCCTCTCCTTTGTTTTCTGTAAAAAGTAACCATCTAAAGTGAACCTCTGCATAGTAAATGAGGACCATCATGTAATGTGCCCAGAAAAGCAATAAAAGCCTGTCAAAGCAAGGCTTGGGGCACTCTCCCCTTGAGAGAGTGGTCATGCCATCCCTTTTCCTCCACAGGACTCAGTAGTCCATGTGAATTTGTCTCGTGTCTAATCCACAATGTCACAGACTCCACAAGCTGGGGTCTGCATCATTAAGATGCAGATTCCGACTCAGGAGGTCTAGCATGGGGGCCTAGCTGATGTATTTTAAGCAGCTGCCACAGGAAGATAATACCACTTGTCCATGACCACAATTTGAGAAGCAAGGATGTAGATAATATAATAGTTTTTCCCTGCTTCTATTTTCATCCACCTGCAATCTACTCTCTCTACAGCATCCTGAGTTGTTTGTTTCCAATGCTGCAAAATAAATGACCTCCCTGTTTGGTAGCTTAAACAATAAACATATTGTCCTGTACAGTTTCTGAGGGTCAGGAATCCAGGTGCCACTGAGCTGGTTGTCCTGGCTCAGGGTCTCTCATGAGGTTACATTAGGATATGAGCTGGGCCTGTGGTTACCTAAAGGTTTGACTGTACTGGAGAGGCTCATTCTTTTTTTTTTATTTCTTTATTTATATTTATCCTCACCTAAGGACATTTTTCATTGCTTTTTAGAAGAAGAGGAAGGAAGACAGAGAAACATCAATGTGACAAATAAGTATTAATCAGTTGCTTCCTGTATGGGCCCAGACTGGGGTAGACCAGGAACCAAACCTGCAACTTAGGTATGGCCCTAGTTGTGAATGAACATGCAACCTTTTGGTTATGGGATGATGTTCCAACCAACTAAGCCAGACTGGCCAGAGCTGGAGAGGCTGATTCTAAGATGGTTCACTTATATGGCTACTGGCAGAAGGCCTCAGCTTTCTGTCATTTAGGTGTCTCTGTAGGGATGCTCATGACATGCTAGCCAGCTTCCCCCAGAATGAATGATCCAAGACAGAGGGAAAGAGGGAAAGGGAAACTGCAGTCTTTCATATCCTAATCTTAGAAGTGGTACACCTCTACTTCTCCCACATTCTATTGGTCACATGTCAACCTTGGTACAGTTGTGGGAAAGGAATCCTCAGGAATGTGAATACCAGGAGGTTGGGATCATTGGGGATTCACTGTGGATGCTGACTGCCGCAGCAAGGAGTGCAAAGTCTGTACAGAAAAAGTCTAGCCATTGCTAATATAACAAGAATGGTTTGCATGACTTCCATGTAACCTGGCAGCCAAAGAGAGTGGACTGGAATGCATATGCATAAACAATGATGACTTCACTGTACTAGTCAGAGAGGGTGGTAGATGTTGTTGAATCAGCATGTGTACTGTGTGGTTGTTGCATTCAAAATGATTGAGCAAGTAGTGCGTTAAGCTTGAACAGTTCTCTGTGGAAACTATTTGGATGATTCAGAAGCCTGCAGCTGTGGGCAAATGGTGATTGGAAGCTTCATCAAGACAATGTGCCTGTTCATACATCACGTCTCATATAGAGTTTTTCAGTGAAACATCAAATCACCCCAGTGACTCAGGTCACCTACAGCCTAGATTTGGCACACTGTGACTTTTGACTTTTCCCAAACTAAAATCACCTTTGAAAGGCAAGAGATTTCAGACCATTGATGAGAGTCAGGAAAACACAATAGAGACTGGGAGAATTGTGTGAGGTCCCAAGGTGCCTACTTTGAAGGGGACTGAGGAATCATTGCCTTATGTACCATGTTTCTTGTATTTTGTATCTTGTTCAATAAATGCCTCTATTTTTCATATTACATGGCTAGGTATCTTCTGAACAGACCTTGCATACTTCTCAACTCCATGATGTTGGGCTTAGCCACGGGACCTGCTTTGGCCAATGGAATATGTGAGAAGTGGCATGTGCTAGTTTCCAGCTTATGCCTTATTAAAACTTGTGTGTGTTTTGCTCACCTCCTTTGAGAGCTTTTGACCTCTGCCATAAAAAAAAAAAAAACAAGCCCCAGTAGCCTAAATGATCTCAGAAGAATGACAAGGCCTAGAACAAAACTCAACCACTGGGAGCCAAGTATAGCCAAATCCAGCCTAGAGCAGGTGAACTTGCCTGATGTGCAGGCACATAAGTTGTAAGCCACTGAGTTTTGGGGTGGTTTGTTAAGTAGCATTATTGCCACAATAGTTAATTGATACATTTTTATTACATATTTATTTATGTCTGTTAATAATCATGATCCATGTGCCTTCACCTGGTGCTCTCCTTCCAAGCCTGCTCAGGGGAATTACAATTTCCCATGGCATACTTCATTTCTTCACATTATAAAGCCTCATGAAGAAGTGATTGACAAAAGCCAGTGATAAATGGAATTTACTTTTCTTATATGTTATCTCTTAGAGATTAACAAACACAGCTGTAGAGTTCAAAGATCCTGGTGCACAAGCAACTCCACACAAAAGTTCATGTTTAAGTTAAGTGCCTGTGTAAATCCCTGAAAAGGAGTTATAAAGTGGAACAATACAATTTGATGCCTTGTTTTTCAAATGCCCTCATTAGAGAGATCATTTAAGAGATTTATTATTCACTAAGATACTTACAAAGTGCCAGACAGTGTTCTTAAGTCTGGGGATACAAGATGAACAAGTCAAGCTGCTCCATGACATCTTGTGTCATGGAGCCCACATTCTAGACAGAATGATAGGGAGTACACAGTAAATATCCAATATAAGTGATAGGCAGAAAATGAAGCATAAGAAGAGGATAGAGAGTGATGAGAGGGTGCTATTTTAGAAAGGAAGACTGTGAGGGACATTCAAGAACTCTGAAGCCAGGGAAGGCAACCACGATTGACAGTTGCAGATATAAAGAACAAACAACAAGTGTAAAGGCCCTAAGAAAAGAGCATACTTGCCCTGGCTGGCATAGCTAAGTGGATTGAGCCCGGGCCTGTGAACCAGAGTATCGTGGTTCAATTCCCAGTCAGGGCACATGCCTGGGCTGCAGACCAGTTCCCAGCAGGGGACGCATAAGAGGCAATCATACACTGATATTTCTCTCCAACTCTTTCTCCTTTCCTTCCCCTCTCTTGAAAAATAAATAAATAAAATATTTTAAAAAAGAAAAGAGCATGCTTGGGGGCCCTGAGGTACTACATGGAGGTTCTTAAAAAAGACTCCTTAGTAAGAAAATAGAACCAATACCACAACAATGACAAGAGCTAATATTTACTGTGGATTTGCTATCTCCTTATGTGGAATGACTGATTCAATCTTCATAGCAGGAACACTTGTTCCATTTTACAGATAGGGAACTATGGTTCAGAAGCTGAATAAACTACCCAATGTTACCAGTAAGCTTACATGACATACAGAATTCAAACAGATCTGTCTGTTATTGGAGCCATCATTTTTAACAAGTTGCCATAAAGCCTATTGTACATTGAAAGAATAAAACATATCTTTCCATTCCATAACATTTGAGAACAAGAAAGTTAAGGCTAATGAGAATGTCAAGTGATCTTTCATACACAGACACAAATCATTATGCCCATGCCAGAAAACCTAGCCAGCTGCCTAGAGCATGGAAAACTTTCTCTTCCTCCAAGTGCAGAACCTCAAGTTGGAGATTCTGCTTCTTGCAAAAAATATGGGAAGAACAAAAAACCTTTCCTTTGTATTCTTTGAAGAGCCTTTTCATAGTTGCTTGGTTTTTATTGTGGCCTATTTTCATCATCTATTTTCTATGTAACTATATAGGTTATCTCCAAATAGAAAAAAAGCGGTTTTCAGGGGGAAAAAAGCAAGTTAAATCAAAACACACTTGCATACCATCTCTTTTTTCCTCCCCCTTTTTCTCTTTTTGGTAAAATATACATAACATAAAATGTACCATTTTAATTATTTTAAATGTACAGTTCAATGGTATTAATACATTTATAATGTTGTGCAACCATCACCACCATCCATCACCATGACCCTTTTCATCTTGTAAAACTGAAACTCTGTCCCCATTAAACAACAAGTACCCATTCTATTATCCCCCAGTCACTGTCAACCAGCAACTACATTTTCTGTTTTTATAATTTTGACTATTCTAAGTTCCTCATATAAGTGGACTTACACAGTATTTGTCCTTTTGTGGCAAGCCTATTTCACTGAGCATAAGGTCCTCATAGTTCATTGAACTTGTAGCATATGTCAGAACTGCCTTCTTTTTAAAGATGAAATAAGAAACTTTACAGACAAAAGAAGGCTGAAAGAATACTCCTCCACCAAACCAGCACAACAAGATATGTTAAAGTGACTGCTATAATAAGACGAAGGAAAAGAGTAAGAAAGGAACGCAGGTACAAAGGGGGAAAATGAATCAATACCTATCAATAATAACCTTTAATGTAAATGGATTAAATGCTCCAATCAATAAACATAAGGTAGCTGACTGGATAAGAAAACATGACCCATACACAGACTACCTACAAAAGACCCATCTCAGAACAAAAATTCTACACAGACTGAAAGTGAAGGGCTGGAAACAAATATTCCAAGCAAACAAACAGGAAAAAAAAGTTGGAGTAGCAATACTTATATCAGACAAAATAGACTTCAAAGCAAAGCCATAAAAACAGACATTAAAGGACAATTCATAATACTCAAGGGAAGAATCCTTCAAGAAGACATAAACATTGTAAACATATATGTACCCAATATAGGAACATTCAAATATATAAATAAAATCTTGGAGGACTTCAAGAAAGATATAGACAGCAACACTATTATAGTAGGGGATTTTAACACCTCACTGGCAAAAATGGATAGATCTTCTAAACCAAATATCAACAAAGATACTGTGGCACTGAACAATGCCCTAGATCAAATGGACTTAAAACACACATATATATGAACTTTCTTCCCAGACAAGCAAAGTACACATTCTTTTCAAAGGCACATGCAACATTTTCAAACACAGAACACAGAAAGACACAAAACCAACCTCAACAAATTTCAGAAAATTGAAATCATATCAAGCACTTTCTCTGACCACAAGGGACTGAAACTAGAAACCAACCTCAAAGGGGAAAAAAAAAACAACTCAAATTCATGGAGATTGAATAGCATGGTATTAAACAATGAATGGGTTAATGTTGGAATGACTTCCCTTGCAAGTCCCCCCGAATGCCATGGATGAAGAGTAATCATGACCAAGATATGATGTGATCTGCTTGGGGAGGAGAAGTGAGCAGTGGCCAGTTTCTCAGGGGAAAAAGGCCAGCATCAGCCAGTTTCTCTGAGGAGGAAAAGGCCTCGAGCCACCTCCTCCAGGGCCTTTTATTGGGTTGTAATACACAGGAATACAGGGCAGCAAGGATCAAACAATAGATAACAATTCAAAGAAATCTGAGGGCTTAGTATGAGTCAGTCTGTCAGGAACAGAGTTTTAGGGTTTCCTGCTCAAACTCTTAACATATGAATGAAAACACTCAGCAGAGCAGATTTCACAGGTTTATCAGGAAGTCTTTGTGATGTCAGATTTTCCCCAAGGACATACTCTAGCAAGGCAAGGAGCTGCACCTCTCCCCAATAGGTATTCAGGTTTAAGGGGATTAGAGGCAGGAAGCACTTCTCCCAGAGAACATAGGGACTCAGGCTATGTCAAAGCCGGGGGCAAGAGTCCATTGCTCCCTCTTTGTTGCAGCCCCCTGAGTCCTTCCATGAAGGCCTCCCAAGTGATCGAGTCTGGCTTAGGTTGTCCCCCAATGTGAGGGGTCTTACCCATCAACTGAGAATCAAATCAGTGATTTAGAATACAAGGATGCAAAAAAAAAAAAGAAAGAAAGAAAAAGAAACAAACAAATAAAAACAACAACAAAAGCATTACAGCAAGAATAAAACAGAATCCCCCCAAAATGAGGATAGTGTAAGGAAACTCTGGGACAACTTCAAGTGTACCAACATTTACATCATGAAGATGCTGGAAGAAGAGACAGGAAGAAATCAAAAGCCTATTTGAAAAAGTAATGACAGAAAAGTTGCCTAACTTGGTGAAGGAAATAGACATACATGTCCAGGAAGTGCAGAGATTCCCAAACAAGATGAACCCAAAGACATCATAATTAAAATGCCATAGTTTAAATACAAAGAGAGAATCTTAAAAGCAGCAAGAGAAAAGCAGTTAGTTATCTACAAAGTAGTTCCCATAACACTTTCAGATGATTTCTCAAAAGAAACTGTGTAGGCCAAAAGGGATTGGCAAGAAATATTCAAAATGATGGGAGTTCCAGCCAAGAAGGAGGCATAGGTAGAAACACTTCTCTTCCTTGGACAAGCAAAAGGATAACAACCAATTAAAAAAAATAAACAACCAGAAGTGCCAGAAAATTAAACTGCATGGAACTCTGATAACCAAGGAGTTAAAGAAACATTCATCCAGACCAGTAAGAGGCAAGGTGATAAACAGCTTGGTGGAGAGGATGTGCGGCAAGATGGTGGACTGAGGGGGCAAGGTGGGGGCTGGATGACCAGAAAACTAAAGACTCAAAACTTCTAGCCATAAAATCCTGTGGGGGTTGCAAAGGCAGGAGAAACTCTCAGTCTCACAGGAGAGTTCACTGGAAAGTGGGGTTAGAGTGGAACGAGAGAGCAGCATTGTTCCTTCTCTGACCCCTCCCACACAGACAGCACCAGAACGCAGCAAAGAGGGATGCTGCATCCCTTACAACATAACAGGTGTACCAAGACAAAGGAATATGGCCTAAATGAAAGAACACTCCAGAAAAACTCCAAAAAAAGAACTATGCAATGACAACCTATCAGATGCAGAGTTCAAAACAATGATAATCAGAATGCTCACAGAATTGACTGAGCTCAGTCGCAAAATGAAAGAAGAAATGAAGGCTATACAAAGCGAAATAAAGCAAAATATATAGGGAAACATCAGTGAAAGGAAGGAAATCAGGACTCAAATCAACAGTCCCAAAGAAAGTGGACCCAAGGAGGAACACACCAAGGCACATCATAATGAAGTTACCCAAGATTAAAGATAAGGAGAGAATCTTAAAAGCAGGAAGACAAAATGAGAGAGTTACCTACAAAAGAATGCCCATAAGACTGTCAGCTGATTTCTCAAAGGAGACCTTGCAGGCAATAAGGGGCTGGAAAGAAGTATTTGAAGTCATGAATGTTAAGGACCTACATCCAAGATTACTCCATCCAGCAAAGCTATCATTTAGAATAAAGGGCAGATAAAGAGCTTCCCAGAAAAGAAAAAACTTAAAGGAGTTCATTACACCAAACCAGTATTACATAAAATGTTATAGGGTTGAAGAAGAAAGAAAAAGGAAAAGAAAGAAGAGAATAAAGCAGCAATAAATATCTATCTATCAACCACTGAATCTAAAAAACAAAGCAAAAAATAGCAGAAAAGAAACAGAATTGTAGATACAGAGAACATTTTGATGGCTGCCAGGTGGGAGGAGTACTGGAGGGATGTGCAAAGAAGGTAAAATGATTAAGAAGTACCAATCGGTAGATACAGAATAGCCATGGGTATGAAAAGTACAGCATAGGGATAGAGTAGCCCAACAACATATATGCATGACCTATGGTCATGGACAATTGCCTGAGGGAGTAGGAATAAGCTTGGTTGGGGGGACAAAGAAGAGAAAAATTGGAACAACTATAATAGCATAAACAATAAAATATACTAAAAAACAAAACAAAAAAAAAAGAATCTATGAGATAAATCTTTGTGTACTGACAAAGAAAGATATTCCTAACATCATTAAGGGCAGATACCAGTCACAAAACAGTGTTCATTGTCAATCATTATTATTTTAAAAAATCCTATATGAATAGGAAAATTTCTAGAAGGATGAATAATACATCATACACTTTAAACACTTTTATGTATTATTTGTTTTTCCACAACAGTAATGGAAAAATTACCAAAATAATTAAAAAAATAGATTTTAGCCTTGGCTGGATCTCAGTTGCTTAGAGCATTAGCTCAATACACCAAGTCTGTGGTTTCAATCCCAGTCAGGGCACATACAAGAATCAATCAATGAATTAATAAATAACAACAAATTGATGTGTGTATATCTCTCTAACTCTCTTTCTCCCTCCTTCTAGGAAATTAATAAATAGAAATAATTAAAAAATAGATTTTAGAAAAAGTTAAGCTCCTTGAGTTAAACTCCCCCTTTCCTGTCAAGCCTCCCACTGATGGAGGCCATGGTCTTTCCCTGGGAGAAACTGCAATGACTGCTGTGAAGGAGTGAACTCAGATTTTTATTTTTTGCCAGAAATCTACTTCATGTGCAAATAGTCAAGAGCCTACAACTTCTTTAAAAAATTATGTACTCTGGGATGGGAATAAAAGACAGAAAACTGTACTTCAACAAAAATTAAATAAAAAAATATGTACTTATTTTTAGAGAGAGTGGATGGAAGGAGGGAGAGAAACACTGACTGATTGCCTCTCGTGCTCCCTCAACTGGGGACCTGGCCTGCAACCCAGGCATGTGCCCTGATCAGGAATCAAACCAGTGACCTTTCAGTTCACTGACCAACACTCAATCCTCTGAGCCATACCAGCCAGGGCGAGGCTAGAACTTTTTATTTTGAAAACTGTAATCATCAGGGTTCTGGCTTGTGACAGAAATCCATCTTAAGAGGACTCAGTGATACAG
Organism: Artibeus jamaicensis; assembly: GCF_021234435.1. Taxonomy (NCBI): domain Eukaryota; kingdom Metazoa; phylum Chordata; class Mammalia; order Chiroptera; family Phyllostomidae; genus Artibeus; species Artibeus jamaicensis. The sequence continues at coordinate 1,140,742 of NW_026522053.1, read as the reverse complement.
CTGAATCCAGGTACCCCAAAAATGTCCTCAAGTTCAGACATTTTTGCCCTCCCTCCTCTGTCTCTCAGCTCTGCTGCCTCTGCAGTAATTTCTCCACGGGTTCTTCACACAAATTCAAGACAGCTGCTGACAGGCTTGCTTCTCAGAAACTCCAGTTCAAAGTAAGCTACCCTTTCCTTCCAACTCCTGTGAGATCCCAGAATGGAACTTCACTGTGTATGACCAACCTGACCCAGTTCCCCTATCCATCATGAATACCTGTAGCTAGATAGATGCCATATTTGAGTGGCCAAGCTGCATAAGCCCTCCTGTTCAGAAGTAGAGGAGTAGCAGCTGTCCCACTTTAAACATGTATTCTTCCTTTATCCTAAACCAGGGTGTCAAACTCATCTTCACTGGGGACCATCAGCCTTCAAAGGGCCAAATATAATTTTAGGACTGTATAAACGTAACTACTCCTTAACTAGGGGAAAGGAGCTCAGTGCTGCTGCCAGGTAGAAACAAGATGCTAGGCCAGATAAAATAAGGTAGAGGCCAGATTCGGCCTACAGGCCTGGTGTTTGCCACCTGTGTCCTAAGCTGTGTCTCCTTGGGGTGCCTCATTTACTCCAGGTCAGTTCATTAGAGGCAAAGGTATAAAGGCACAGATTCACATTCTTCTCTGAACATGGAGATCAGGATATCTGATTTTTTTAAAATTTGGAGAGCCACAAGGGGCTGCTGGAGGAACCATAAACTGTATTGTTCATCAAATAATGGCAATGACTGATGTTGAGAGGAAGGGAAGACTGCATGCCACGCTGGTATCTAGGCCGAGTTGGGCCAAATCAAATAAAACAAATGGGTAGAAGACATTAAACACCAGGAACTTATTTAGACAGACTAAATATTCAGTGGATTTATCTGGTCTCTATTTCCTAAATAACAGGAGAAATTTCAATCATTATGGCCCATGAGCACCTCATTTGAACTTCACCAGAGGAGTTCTTTTTTTTTCTGTCAACTGTTGCCTATTTCTTCCAGTATGTCATAAGCAAAAAAACACCACTCATGGTAGTGTGGCTTATCCCTGGTCACACTTTAGAATGGAGAATATCCAGAAATAGATTTCATTCAAAATATCCAAAAGGATTAAAATAAAAGACACTCAGATTTGTATGTTGAAACAATCTGGCTTTCTTACCATTAACTGAACATTTTGGAAAAAAAAAAGGAAAGCATGTGCTTAATGTTTAGTAATAACTATTAGGACACTTTTTAAAAAATATTATTGTTCGATTACAGTTGTCCCTGTTTTTCTGCCCACCCCCTCTCCTACATTCAATGCCCTTTGTTGTCCTTGTCCATGGGTCCTTTATACATGTTCCTTGACTTGACCCTTCCCCTTCTTTTCCACATTATCCTTCCCCCCTCAGTTTGTTCTTTATTTCCATGTCTCTTGTTCTATTTTGCTTGCTTGTTTGTTTTATTGACTAGGTTCCACTTATAGGTGAGATCATATGGTATTTGTCTTTCATTACCTGGCTTAGCATAATAGTCTCCAATTCCATCCATGCTGTTGCAAAGGGTAGGAGTTCTTTCTTTCTGCTGCATAGTTTTCCATTGTGTAGATGCACCTGAGTTTTTTGATCTACTCATTTACTTATGGATTCTTAGGCTGTTTCTAGCACTTGGCTATTGTAAATAATGCTGCTATGGACATTGGGTGGATAGGTTTTTTTGAATTGGTGTTTCAGGATTCTTAGGGTATAATCCTAGCAGTGGAACTGCCAGGTCAGAAGACAGTTTCATTTTTAATTTTCTGAGGAAATTTCATAATGTTTTTCACAGTGGCTGCACCAGTCTGCATTCCCACCAACAGTGTACTAGGGTTCCCTTTTTTCAACACCCTCACCCCCACTTGTGTATTGATTTGTTATGATGGCCATTCCAACCAGTGTGAAGTGGTATCTCATTGTGGTTTTATTATGCACCTTTCTGGTGGCTAGCGATGCTGAGCATCCTTTCCTATGTCTATAAGTCCTCTATATGTCCTCCTTGGAGAAGTGTCTGTTCAGGTCAGAGCCCTTTTTACAATGTTAGTATTTAAAAAGTCACAGTACAAACTACGAATAGCTTTTTACATTATGTGACATTTGTTAATGCAGCTGGTTTAAAATATTTTTTTACGAAGACTTCCAGCCAAGATGGAAGTGTAGGAAGACATGCTTCACCTCCTCACACAACTGTAAGAAGGATTACAACTAACTTCAAAACAAAAAACGAGAACTGCCAGAAAATCGAACTATATGGAAGTTTGACCACCAAGGATTCAAAGAAAAAATATTCATCCAGATGGGAAGAAGGGGTGGAGACAAATAGCTGAAGCAGAAAGGATACAGTGTGGTACCAGAGAGGCAGAAGCAGCCAGCAGAGCAGGCGGTCCCACATTCACATGTGGCAGATAAAAACCAGGAAGGACACCTGAGAAGACAGCAATACCAGCCCCAAGCCAGACTGTACAACAAAGTTTCCAGCATTGGGAAAAATAAAACTTCTGGCTGTAAAATCTAGTGGGGGTTTGGGCAGTGGAAGAAACTGCTAGTCCCTTACAAGAGTCCGTTTAAAGGACCAGCATGGTCCTAGAATACACAATTCTACCAACTCTGAGATTCAGCACCTGGGAAGCAACTAGCAGGGTGCTTGTCGCATATGGAAGTGGGTTAAGTGACTAGAAATGAGGCCAGAGCTGAGCAAGTGGACTAATTGTTCCATCTCTGACTCCTCCTTCACATACAGTGCCACAAACTGGTGAAGTGGTTTGCCCCACCCTGGTGAATACCTAAGGTTCTGCCCCTTACAATATAACAGATGCACCAAGACAGGGAATCAAAGCAGTTCTACCTAATACACAGAAACAAACACAGGTAGGCTGCTGATTGAGAAGGCAAAGAAATATGGCCCAAATGAAAGAACAGATCAAACCTTCAGAAAAAGAAATAAGCAAAATGGAGATAGCCAACCTATTAGATGCACAGTTGAAAACAATGGTGATAAGGATGCTCAGAGAAGTTGCTGAGGACAGCAAATGTATAACAGAATAAATGAAGGCTACACTAAGTGAAATAAAGAAAAATTCACAGAGAACCAACAGGGAAGGGAAGGAAGCCTGGATTGAAATCAATGATTTGAAATATAAGACATAAACAGTCAACCAGTATAGAACAAAAAAACAAGAATTAAAAAAAAAAGAGAGAGAGAGAGAGAGAGAGAGAATAAGAAGGCCCTGGGAAATCTCCAAACATGCCAACATCTGAATCATAGGGATGCAGGAAGAGAAACAGGAAGAGCAAGAAATTAAAAATTTATTTGAAAAAATAATGAAAGAAAACTTCCCTAATTTAGTGAAGGAAATACACATACAAGTCCAGGAAGCACAGAAAGTCCCAGAAAAGTTGGATGCAAAGAGGTCCACACCAACACACATAATAAAAGTGTTAAAGGTTAAATATAAAGAGAATCTGAAAAATAGTAGCACAAGGAATGAAGAGAGTTACAGAGATCCATGATGACACAAGAGTTAGTAGAAGTAACACTAACCTCTTCCCAGGACAAATCTGGAATCACAACAAAATTGTAGAGAAATCATCAAGAATAAACAACTGAACAATAGAGGGAGAAGCCTTAGAAGCACAAACAGACAGAAGAAATAGGTCCAAAACACATGACTGGTACAAAGCACAGGAAACTTAAGAAGACTGGTTAGGATACCACAGGTGGCAGCTGAAGTGCTAGATGAATAAATACTTCAGTGGCCAGTGGGCTTTCCCTGAGAAGTGTATGGAATGAGCCTCAAACTGGGCTCCCCAAGACTAGAGCACCAGACACTGTAAAGAACCCAGATAACATCCAGCAGTGACAAGTGGCAGGGTTTCTCTTTGCCAGGGACAGGTGGCTGGAGACACACACACACACACACACACACACACACACACACACACACACACACACACACACACCTCCTTTATAAAGGACTAACACATTAAGTTTCATTTGCAGCTGTGGTGAACGGACAGCAGAGTGGCTTAGAAAAGCCTAAGGAGAGACTGGGGATGGTGACTTCAGGGAGAGAACTGAGGGGGCAGTTAGGATCCTGGTGCAAGGTTCCCTCAACTGCAGGAGCAATCTTGCTCAGGAAGACCACTTGCCTACAAGTGGCAACAACCCGAGGGGAAGCAATAGCCCTGCCTGAAGGAATTATTATGTCCCACCCTGTGGCACTTAAGCCTCACTGCTGGCTAAAGAGTAATTAGATTAACTGAAGGAGTCAGACACAGGCTATAGATCCCTGCTAATCTTGGACAGGCTGCCTAAGGCTAGGCTGGGACACTGTCTGACATTACCAGAAGTGAATCTAGAAAGAAAAAAACAGTAATAAATACTAGATGCTACCAAGACATATCCTGCCATGGTCTCCTTCCTGATCGTGATATTTTCTTTCCTGCATAGCTTTTAGCATTCATTTCTTGTCCTGCAAGTTTGTACAAGTTGTTACTATATATTTTTTCAAGATTATATTTATTTATTTTTAGACAGAGGCGAAGGAAGGGAGGAAAAGGAGAGAAACATTAATGTGTGCTTGCCTCTTGTGCACCCCCTACTTGGGGCTTGGCCCTCAACCAAGGCATGTGCCCTGACTGGGAATTGAACCAGTGACCATTTGGTTTGCAGGTCAAAGCTCAATCCCAGCCACACCAGTCAGGGCTAAATCACTAGATTTCATATTAGAGTTTATTTCAAATGTGGTATTTTGCTGTTCCATTCTTTTACCCCACTTTACCTTCACCTTTCCTCTTATTTTTGTTTTAAATTTTGTTTTGTCTCTTGCTACAACTTGTTTCCATTCCACATTCTTACTAATTCTTCCCCCTATATCCTCTCAAAACCATTTTTCTTGTCATTGGTCATTTCACATTCTTTTTCCCACTCTTAAAATACCCTTGTTCTTTCTCCAACTTTATCAATCTTTGTTCACTGGTTGTGAATAAAATGGTTGTTATTGCATTTCTTCAATTTCATCTTTAGACCTTCATTATTTTGGTATTTCAAATCCCAAATTTTACCATTACCCGTTCCTACTCCATTCTGCCTTTGTCTGGTCATTTCTTTTTTTTTATCTCAAATTATAAAATTTCCCTATTCTAACACAGTTTTCATTCCTCACTCTTATATTCCTTCTCCACTTATCATCTCAAAATCACTTCCCTTTCCTCTAAAATCTCTTGAAATTTTATTTAGTTATTTTCCCCTCTTATTCCAATGTCACCATTATTATTAATATTAGCTCATTTAGTTGTTGATAGTGTAGCGGTGAATCTTTTTCACCAATTTGGCTTCTAATTTTTATATTTATTTACATTTTTATTTTTTTCCCTTCTCTCTCTATATATAATTTTTTTACATTTTATGGTACTTCTCTTTTTGTAAATTTTTAAAATTTAATTATTCTTCAAGTACAGTTTTCTGTCTTTTACTTCCATCCCAAGCTGACCTTCCAGGGCTCACCACTTCCCTCCCATTTCCACCCCCCCTTAGTTGTTGTGCATGTGTCCTTTATATTAGTTTCAGTAAATCTTTCCCCCCTTGCCCCTGAAATATCCGCCACTCTCCCCTCTGGTCACTTTACCCCTGTTCTCTATTTCAGAGTCTTTGTTTTTATTTTACTTGATTGTGTTGTTGCTAGCTTCCTGTTAAAGGTGAGATCATATGGTATTTGTCTTTCAACACCTGGCTTATTTCACTCAGCATAATGCTGTCCAGTTCCATACATGCTGCTGCAAAGGGTAAGAAGTCCTTCTTTCTTTCTGCTGCGTAGATTTCCATTGTGTATATGTACTATAATTTTTTGATCCATTCATTTACTGATGGGCACCTAGGTTGCTTCCAACTCTTGGCTATTGTAAATTGTGCTGCTATGAACATTGGGGTACATAGGTTGTTGTGGATTGGTGTTTTAGGGTTCTTAGGATATAATCCCAGCAGTGGAATTGCTGGGTCAAATGGCAGGTCCATTTTTAGTTTTCTGAGAAAATTCCATACTGTTTTCCACAGTGGCTGTACCAGTCTGCAATCCCATCAACAATAGACTAGAGTCCCCTCTTCTCCATACCCTCTCCAACAATTGTTGTTTGTTGCTTTGTTTATGATGGCCATCCTGACCGGCATAAAGTGGTATCTCATTGTGGTTTTAATTTGCCTATCTCTGATAGCTAGTGATATTGAACATCTTTTCATGTGTCTCTGGATCCTCTGTATGTCCTCCTTGGAGAAATGTCTGTTCAAGTCCTTTGCCCACTTTTTAATTGGGTTGCTTGTCTTCTTGCAGTGGAGTCATGTAAGTTCTTTGTATACTTTGGAGATTAAACCCTTGTCTGAGGTATCATTGGCAAATATGTTTTCCAATACAGTTGGTTCTCTTCTATTTTAATACTGTTTTGTTTAGCCATACAAAAGCTTTTTATGTTGATGAGATCCCATTTGTTTATTCTTTCCTTTATGTCTCTTGCTCTAGGGGACATATCAGTAAAACTGTTGCCGCATGAAATAGCTGAGATTTTCCTGCTAATGTTCTCCTCTAGGACTTTAATGGTGTCACGGCTCATATTTAAGTCTTTTATCCATCTTGAATTTATTTTGGTGTATGGTGTAAGTTGGTGCTCGATTTTCATTTTTTTGCAAGTAGCTGTTCAGTTCTCCCAATACCATTTGTTGAAGAGGCTATCTTTACTCCATTTTATGTTACTGACCCATTTGTCAAATATTAATTGGCCATAGAGAGTTGGTTTGATTTCTGGGCTCTCTGTTCTGTTCCATTGGTCTATGTGCCTGTTTTTATGCCAGTACCAGGCTATTTTGATTACAATGGACTTGTAATAAGGCTTGGTATCAGGTATTGTGATCCCCCCTCCAACCTTGTTCTTTTTTCTCAAAATTGAAGCTGCTATTCGAGGTCATTTATGGCTCCATATAATTTTTGAAGTGTTTGTTCTATGTCTGTGAAGTATGTCATTGGTACTTTAATAGGTATTGCATTGAATCTGTAAATTACTTTGGGTAGTATGGATATTTTGATGACGTTAATTCTTCTAATCCATGAACATGGTATATGTTTCCATTTGTTTGTGTCTTCCTTGAGTTCTTTCTTCAGTGTTGTATAGTTTTCTGCATACAGGTCTTTTACTTCCTTGGTTAAGTTTATTCCTAGGTATTTTATTTTTCTTTCTGCTATATTGAATGGGATTTTTTTCTTGATTTCTGCTTCTGCTTTTTCATTGTTGGTATGCAAAAATGCCTTTGATTACTAGATATTGACTTTGTATCCTGCTGTTTCACCAAATTCATTTATTAGGCTGAGCAGTTTTGGGGTAGAGTCTATAGGGTTTTCCATGTACACTATCATGTCATCTGCAAACGGTGACAGTGTTGTTTCCTCTGTTCTGATTTGGATGCCTTTTATTTCTTTTTCTTGTCTGATCACTGTGGCTAAAACTTCCAAAACTGTATTGAATAGAAGTGGTGAAAGTGGACAACCTTGTCTTGTTCCTGATTTTAGTGGAAAAGATTTTAGTTTTTGGCCACTGAGTATGATGTTGGCTGTAGTTCTCTCATATATGGCCTTTATTATATTGAGGAATGCTCCCTCCATTCCCACTTTGCTGAGTGTTTTCATTATAAATGGGTGTTGTACCTTATCAAAAGCCTTTTCCGCATCTATTGATATGATTCATGGGGGTTTTGTCTTTGCTTTTGTTTATGTGATGTATTACATTTACTGATTTGTGAATATTGAACCATCCTTGCATCCCTGGGATAAATCCCAATTGGTCATGGTGAATGATCTTTTTAATGTATTGTTGGATGCGGTTTGCCAGTATTTTGTTGAGGATTTTAGCATCTATGTCCATCAGCGATATTGGTCTGAAGTTTTCTTTCTTTGTTGTGTCTCTATCTGGTTTTGGGATTAGAATGATGCTGGCGTCATAAAAAAAGTTTGGGAGTGTTCCATCACTTTGGACTTTTTGGAATAGTCTGTGAAGAACAGGAGTTAGCTCTTCTTTAAATGCTTTGTAGAATTCTCCTGTGAAGCCATCTGGTCCAGGGCTTTTGTGCTTTGGGAGATTTTTTATTACTGCTTCAATTTCATTTGCTGCTATTTGTCTATTCAGGCTTTCTGCATCTTCTTCACTGAGTTTTAGAATATTATATTTTTGTAGAAATACTTCCATTTCACCTAAAATTTCATATCTCTTGGCATACATTTCTTCATAGTAATTTCTTACAATCCTTTGTATTTCTGTGGGGTCAGTTGTAATCTCTCCTCTTTCATTTTTGATTGTGTTTATTTGAGTCCTCTCTCTGTTCTTTTCTTGATGAGCCTGCTTAAAGGCTCGTCAATGTTGTTTATCTTTTCAAAGAACCAGCTCCTGGATTCATTAATCCTTAGAATTGTGCTTTTAGTGTCTATGTCATTTAATTCTGCTCTGATCTTGGTTATTTCCTTCCTTCTACTTGTTCTGCGCTGTCTTTCTTGTTGTTCCTCAAGTTTTTGCAGGCATAAGGTTAGGTAGTTTGTTTGAAATGTTTCTATCTTCTTTAGGTAGGCCTGTATTGCTATGAACTTCCCTCTCAGGTGTGCCTTCACTGTGTCCCGTAAGTTTTGGGTTGTTGTGAGTTTTCATTTGTTTCCCAAAACTTTCTGATTTCCTCCCTAATTTCATTCTTGACCCTTCAGTGTTTAATAGCATGTTATTCAATCTCCATGATTTTGAATGTTTTGGGTCTTTTCTCTTGGTGTCGGTTTCCAGTTTCAGTTCCTTGTGATCAGAGAAAATGCTTGGGATGATTTCAATTTTCTTAAATTTGTTGAGGCTTGTTTTGTGACCTATGATGTGGTCTTTGAAAATGTTCCATGCACATTTGAAAAGAATGTGTATTTAGGTTCTTTGGGATAAAGGGTTCTATATATATAGCAGTTAAGTCCACTTCATCCAGGACTTTGTTCAATGCCACAATATCTTTGTTGATATTTTGTTTGGAAGATCTGTCCATTTTTTGACAGTGGAGCGTTGAAATCCCCAACTATAATTGTGTTGCTATCGATATCTTTCTTGAAATCCTCTAATATTTTCTTTATATTTCTGGATGCATATATATTTACAATGTTTATGCCTTCTTGGTGGATTTTCCCTTGAGTATTATGAAGTGACCTTCTGGGTCTCTGTTTATGGCACTTTTTTTAAAGTCTATTTTGTGATATGAGTATTGCTACCCCGCCTTTTTTTTCCTGGCCATTTGCTTGGGAAATTTGTTTCTAGCCTCTCAATTTTAGTCTGTGTAGGTCTTTTGTCTGAGGTGGGTCTCTTGTAGACAGCAAATGTGTGAGTCATGCTTTCTTATCCATTCAGTTATTCTATGTGTTTTGATTGGGGCTTTTAATCCATTTACGTTTAAGGTTATTATTGATAGGTACTTATTCATTGCCATTTTTATACCTGTTCTTCTCATTGTCTCTCTCTTTTCCTTCCTTTCTTTAAAGCATATCTTTTAGTATTTCTTGCAGATCTTGTTTGATGGAGGTGTATTCTTTTAGACTTCTTTTGTCTTGGAAGCTCTTTATTTGGCCTTCTATCTTGATTGAGAGCCTTGATGGATAAAAAGTAACCTTGGTTGAAGGTCTCTAGTTCTCATTACCTGTAATATTTCTTGCCATTCTCTTCTTGATTGGAGTGTTTCCACTGAGACGTCAGCAGCTAACCTTATTGAGGCTCCCTTGTATGTTACTTCCTTTTTCTCCCTTGCTGCCTTTAAGATTCTCTCTTTGCCTTGACATTTTGCCGTTTTAATGATGATGTGTCTTGAAGTAGGCCTCATTGGGTTCCTCTTGATTTTGACTCCCTGTGATTCCTGGATTTGTGTGACTTTTTCTCTAATCAAATTAGGAAAGTTTGCCATCATTACTCTTTCAAATAGGTTTTCTATCCTTTGCTCTTCTTCTCCTTCTGGTATCCCTACTATTTGGATATTATTACGTTTCATATTGTCTTACATTTCTCTTAATTCCTCTTCACTCTTTCTCAACCTCTTCTCCTTTTCTTGCTCTTTCTGGGATTTTTTTTCTACTTTGTCCTCCAACTCACTGATCCGATCTTCTGCATAATTGATTCTACTTTTGATAGTTTCTACTGTGTTGTTCAGTTTGGAAATTGTATTCTTCATTTCTTCTTGTCACTTGCTGATAGTTTCTATTTCCTTTTTCATGTTGATATAGTTTGCGGTGAGTTCACTGTAGCTCCCCTGTAGTTTCTAGTAGCTCATTGTGAGCTCTTTGAATTCCATGATAACCAGTGCTTTGAATTCAATATCTGATAGCTGACTTGCTTCTATTTCATCTAGAATTTTTCTGAGGCTTCCTCCTTTCCTTTCAATGGGGGGGTTGTTTCTTTGTCTTCCCGTTCTTTGTGAGACTCTTCTTGTTATCTTCAGCTTCTTAAATTACTCTAATTACTTAAATTACTTCTTAAAATACTCTACTATTAGCATGATGATGTTTATATCTTTCTTGAATTTCTCCAAAAATTTCCTTATATATTTGGTAGTCCTATGTTGGGTGCATATATGTTTCCAATGTTTTTATCTTGTTCATGGATTCTTCCCTTGAGTAACATGAAGTGTCATTCTGTGTCTCTTTATATAGCCTTTTTTTTTTTTAAGTCTACTTTTTCTAAATATTAGTACCCTGGCCTTTGTTGCTGTCCATTTTTTGGGGAGGAATATTTTTTTCCAACCCTTCACTTTCAGTCTGTGTATGTCTTTTGTACTGATGTAGGTCCCTTCAGATACTCTATGTCTATTAATTGCAGCTTTAATCTACTTACATTTAAGTTTATTATTAATAAGTCCTTATTCACTGCCACTGTACTCCCTTCGTACCTGTGTTCCTATCTCTATCACTCTTTTTTTTTTCCTTTTCTTAAAGTAGACCCTTTACCAATTATTGCAGAGCTAGTTTGGAGGAGATGTATTTTTTCAGCCTTGCTTTGTCTGGGAAACTCCTTATTTTACCTTCCATTTTATTTATTTTTTTAAAAGATTGTATTTATTTATTTTTAGAGAGAAGGGAAGGGAGGGAGAAAGAGAGGGAAAGAAACAATGTGTGCTTGCCTCTCATGTGCCCCCTACTTGGGGACCTGGCCTGGAACCCAGGCATGTGCCCTGACTGGGAATTGAACCAGTTACCCTTTGGTTTGCAGCCCCATGCTCAATCCACTGAGCTACACCAGGCAGGGCTCACCTTACATTTAAAATGAGAGAATTGCTGGGTAAAGTAGTCTTGTTTGCAGGCTTTGCTTTTCATTGCAATATTTCTTTCCATTCCCTTCTGGCTTGTAGTGTTTCTGTTGAGAAGTCAGCTGTTAGCCTTATCAGAGCTCCCTTGTATATTACCTACTGTTTCTCCTTTGCTGCCTTTAAAATTTTTTGCCTTTGAATTTTGCCATTTTAATCATGATGTGTCTTAAAGTGGGGCTCTTTTGGTTCATCCTTATTGGGACCCTGTGTGCTTCCTGGATTTGTGTGACATTTTCCTTCATCACATTAGGGAAGTTTTCCATCATTACTTTTTCAAACAGGTTTTCTATCCCTTGTTCATCTTCTTCTCCTTCTGGCATCCCTAGTATATGAATATTATTATGTTTCATATTGTCTTCCAATTCCCTTAACCCTCTTCATTCTTAGTTTTCCTTTTCTTGCTCTTTCTGGGAGTTTTTTTTCCTACCTTGTCCTCCAGCTCACTGATTCAATCCTCTGCTTCATCTAGCTTGTTCTTGATTTCTTCTTCTGTGTTCTCAACTCAGAATTTATATTCTTAATTTCCTCCTTGCTCTTGTTGATAGTTTCTATATCTGACATGTTTCACATGAATCTAGTTTCACATGATTGTAGTTCTCAGTAAGTTCTTTCTAGCTTCCCTGTATTTTTAGTTATTTTCACTGAGCTTATTGAGCTTCCTTATAATGACTTTTTAAAAAATTCAGTGTCTGATAGATTACTTGCCTCTATTTCACTTAACACTTGTTCTAAGAGAAACAGTCTCCCTTCCTTTCATTGGGGGTGTTTCTTTGTCTTCCCATTTTGTGGGGGGGGGGAATCCTGTTTTCTTCTGCACTTAAATTGAGCTGTTTTGACTCCCTGTCTTCATGGTGTGACTTCTGATTTAGTGTGAACTTCCGTGTGATTTAGTGGTACAGTCTCCTTGATCTAAATTTGATGCTATTATGATGCCCTTTCCTCATTTATGTTGGCTCTCTGGATGTAACTGGGGTTTGATTTTTGTTGAGTTGTTCTTTGTTGGATCTTTCCCTCCAGCTGGTTCACTGAGGGTCACTCCACCAACCTCTCATATGCTGTTGTTCAGGTGCTGCCAGAAGAAAACCACAAAGCACAGGAAACAAATCCACTCACACAAAAATAACTCCCACCCAAATAATCTCACTCTCAACAACAAGTGAATCAGTATTAATAATGGTGTAAAGAGATTAAGACTATTATAAGAAAAGAAAGCCAATATGAGAAAACCTACTGAAAAAAATAATTTTCAGTGGATAGAAGGAAGAGTACTAATAAGAATAGGGAATCAAAGGAATGTGAAGAGAGAATGTAAGAAGGCAGAATGGAGTAAGAGAAGGGAAACATATTATTAGGTTTATATAGAAAATAAAATAAAATAAAATAAAGTGAGGCAGATAAAATAGAAGAAAAAGTAAATAAATAATTTTTAAAATGGTACGAAATTGGACAGAAAGATGCACCACAGCACTATTAATAGCAAATGAGCTAAAATTAATGTAGGCCAAATAGAATTAAGAGTAAAAAAAGAAAGAAAGAAAACCTTAAGACATATCTAGAGGAAAGGGAAGTGATTTTTAGGCAATAGAGGGAGAAGGAATAGTAAGCAACAGAAATGAAAACCAGGCTAAGACAGGGGATATTTAAAATCTGAGACCCAACAAAAAGTAGGAGAGAAGACTGGTAAAATTTGAGATTTGAAATACAAAATTAGTGAAGATCTATAAGTAAAACTGAAAAAATGCAACATCTACTATCCTATTGACAACCAATGAGCAATGACTGCTAAAGGTAGAGAGAGAATGTGGTTATTTTAAGAGTGAGAAAAAGAATGTGAAATGACCATTGAGAAGAAAATTGGTTTTGAGAGGCTGGACAGGGGAGAAATAGTAAGACTGTGAAATGGAAACAAATTGTAGCAAGAGAAAACAAAAATAATAAGAAGAAAGAAGAAAGTAAAATGGGGTAAGAGAAGGGTGGGGCAAAACATATGAATTGAAATAAACTATATTATAAAACATAGTGATTTAATTTTCATAAACTTGAAGGACAAGAAATGAATGTTACAAAGCTATACAGGAAAGAAAAGATCATTAATCATGGAGATCATGGTGGATTTCATCTGGTAGCATTTAGTTTTTGCCACTGTTTTTTCTTTCTGGATCTGCCTGTGGTGATGTCAGATGATGACCCTATGTGAACATAGGCAGCCTCTGTGAGACTACCAGGGATCCACTGTCTGTGGCTATCTCCTTCAGTTGTTAATCTAGTCACTTTACAGTCAGCAGTCAAACTTAAGCACCACAGAGTGAGGCAGAATCTTTCCTGGGGGTGGGGCTATTGATTCCGCTCAGGCTGCTGCCACTTGGAATGGAGTGGTCTACCTGAGCAAGATAGCTGCTGCAGTATGGGGAATGACTCTGCACCAGGATTCGGTGGCTACTGTCTCAGTTCTCTCCCCAAAGCCTCTGCCCCCAGTCTCTCTTCACGCATCTCATGTCCACTCTACCCTCCTCTCACCTTTGTGGGAGCCCAGGGAAAATGGCTGCAAATTTAAATGTATTATGTCTATGACACACATAATAAAGAGCTCTTTTCCCAACTTTCTACTGAAGGAAAATTAAATAATTTATCTTTTTCCTGAAAGTGAAATATTGGAATTTATCTCTGATTGGATGTACATGCCAGTTTAATGTGGCAGAAAATCAACAATATTTTGTAAGTTCTACTGTATCTTAATAAGCAATAAAATGTGTGAAGTAATGGGTCAACTGACAAGAGTCTGCTCTAGTGGGTTTTTCAGGATGTAATTCTTGATCACAGATACTATATTTAAAAACCATGGTATCTAAATCCATATTTAGATACCATGGCTGAATTCCCCCTTTTTTTTCCCCCCTCCTAAAACTTTTATAGAAATACTAACTGCTAACAAGAACTTAAAAACATGCCCCGGGTGGTGGGGCTCAGTGGATTGAGTGCTGGCCTGCAAATCAAGCAGTCGCTGGTTTGATTCCCGGTGAGGGCATATGCCTGGGTTGCAGGCCATACAACACTGGCTCTTTAAACAGCTGTTTGAGTCTCCAGCCATTCTTCTTTGGCAGAGCTAAACCCTGCTGCTTTTTGCACCTGGATGTTATGCACTAGCTTAGGGTTTAGACCCCACACTTTTCAGGGGTATCCAACCAGCAGCTTATATACCCCTCTGGTGCTTCAGGTGCATTCTGTGGGCACCCACCAACCCTCTCGAGTCTCTACCGCACTTCCTACCAGTCATGTTGTGCTGAAACTTATTCTTCCATCTGTCTCTCTTGCTATTGTTTAGTTGTTTGTTCCAGGTGATTTCTCCACAATTTAGTTGTAATTCTAGATTGTGTAACAATCTAGAAGATCTTTTTAAAGATTTTATTTATTTTATTAAAAGATAAAGATTTTTTTAAAGATTTTATTTATTTATCTTTAGAGGGGAAGGGAGGAGAGAGGGAGAGAAATATTAATGTATGGTTGCCTCTTGTGTGTCCCCTGCTGGGAACTGGCCTGCAACCAAGGCATGTGCCCTGACTAGGAATCAAACCACAATCCTCTGGTTCACAGGCCCGCGCTCAATCACTGAGCTATGTCAGCCAGGGTGAGGTTGTACACTTTTTAGCATGAAATATATGCTCATATGTATTTGGTAAAAAAAATTTAAAGTGCCACCATCCTGAAGGGCCATATGACAACGCAGATCAGGTGCTTTAGAAAGAAACTTGCCCTTTGACTTAGAAATTCGACTTCTACAATGCATTCTACATAAATAACCAGAGAATAGTGCAAAGATGGCTACACAAGGATGTGTACTGCAGCATTTATTACAATGATAAACTGGAAATAACCAATAGGAAAGTGGTTAGAAAAGACAAGTTTTAAAAGAAATGGTTACTTTCTAATTTAGGTATTTAAATGTTATTATATATTAAGATTTTTATGATTTGGAACATTTACACCAAAATTTCAAAACAATAAACTTTGGATCACAACTATACATGACTCAAAACTTTTATTTTTATTAGCTTTATGTGAATTATCTATATTTTCTAATTATTTTCTAAAATTGACACATATTGCTGTCTATTTGTAATATTATTTTTTAGGTAATACAGGCCAGTCAACCCAACTTTAAAAGGTTGGAGAGTACTTTTCATGATAGTTGCAAAATAAGTTTTGGTAAAATTTCTAAAGCAAAATAAGTTTTGGTAAAATTTCCAAATCCCTCTTGAGAACTAATTTTCAGAGACTCCTATTTCTATCCTCATTTCATTTCATGGGCCTTCCACATCACAAAAAATTCCCTATCAAGCACAGTGGCATAACTGTACATGCCTCTTACCAGGTAGGCTCTCCAGAATGACTGGATTCTCAGTGCTGCCTCCTCTTCTGTAAGCTGGAGGGAGAGTGGGATAGGTGGCCGAGGGCTGTAAAGCAATAAAATGGTCATATGCCAATGAGAATCCATCCTTAAGCTGAGCGAGGCCTTTGACAACATAAATGCCTCATTCATTGATAGAAAAGTTCAAACTTGGATTGGTACTTTTTATTTTTA
This sequence comes from Artibeus jamaicensis, assembly GCF_021234435.1. Classification (NCBI taxonomy): domain Eukaryota; kingdom Metazoa; phylum Chordata; class Mammalia; order Chiroptera; family Phyllostomidae; genus Artibeus; species Artibeus jamaicensis. The sequence continues at coordinate 1,124,778 of NW_026522053.1, read as the reverse complement.
AGTCCAAGATTTTATTTTGTTTTTTCACCAAAGTAATCTTTAAGCACTGTTAGTCTGTTCTTCTTTGAAGGACTGAGGGTGGTAAAGATGCATGTCAGTCCTGAGAGTACAAGATACATGTTATTGACATAAGTCCCTGGACACAGAACAAAAGACAGAGCAGAAGGGCTCTTTCCACAGCGTATTATGACTGACACATAAAAAAAAGTTCTACCACTATGGAAAACAGTATGGAATTTCCTCAAAAAACTAAGAATGGACCTGCCTTTTGACCCAGCAATTCCACTGCTAGGATTATATCCTAAGAACCCTGAAACACCAATCCAAAAGAACCTATGCACCCCAATGTTCATAGCAGCACAATTTACGATAGTCAAGAGTTGGAAGCAACCTAGGTGCCCATCAGTAAATGAATGGATCAAAAAACTATGGTACATTTACACAATGGAATTCTATGCAGCAGGAAGAAAAGAGCCCCTATGCTTTGTGACAGCATGGATGAAATTGGAGAGCATTATGCTAAGTGAAATAACCCAGGCAATGAGGGACAAATACCATATGATGTCACCTTTAACAGGGACCTAATCAACAAAACAAATAAACAAGTAAAATATAACCAAAGACAACTGAAACTGAGAACAGGTTGACCAGAGGGGAGAGGGTAGAGGATTATAGGGCAAAAGCGTGAAGGGTTTGCAGGGTATGAAGGGTGTCCATAAAGGGCAAATGGATAAAAACAAGGAGGGATGGAAACAGGGGAGGGAGGTGGGGAGGGTTGGTATGGTGGGGAAGGGTAGGGGAAAAAGGCAGAAAATTGTACTTAAACAACAATTAAAAAATGTTAAAAAAATCAAATAAAGGGCTCTTTCCCCCGCTTTCTATTGTAGGAAAATTAAGTAATCTGTCTGTTTTCTGAAAGTGAAATATTGGAATTTATCTCTAATCGGATGTGTATGCCAGTTTAATGTGGCATAAAGTCAACAATATTTTGTAAGTTCCACTGTATCGTAATAAGCAATAAAATGTGTGAAGTGCTGGGTCAATTGACAAGTGTCTGCTCTACTGGGATTTTTTAGGATGTAATTCTTGATCATAGATACCATATTTAAAAAACAGCTGAATTCTGTTTTCTCTTTTTTTCTTCTAAAACTTTTATAGAAATACTAACTGCTAATAAGAACTTACAAATCTGCCCTGGCTGGTATGGCTCAGTGGATTGAGTGCTGGCCTGCAAACCAAGTGGCTGCTGGTTTGATTCCCAGTCAGGGCACATGCCTGGGTTACAGGCCAGGTCTCCGATGGGGAATGTGTGAGAGCAACCACACACTGATTGTTGTAGACCGCTCTGCCTGATTTTAGGAATTATATCTCTACCCCTTGTGGCTAAGGGTGAGAGACGACCTCTGGAATGCCAGCCACAGGAGACAAAGCTTGTCTCTGGTAGCAAACGCTGCCTCAGTTCCTCTCCCTGCCCCCAGAGCTTGGTCGGAAGTCAATGACGCGTAAGACCCTTCACAGCGGGGGGGCAACCTAAGCCAGACTTGACCACTTGGCAGGCCTTCATGGAAGGACTCCGGGGGCTGCAACAGAGAGCTATGGACTCTCGCCCCCCAGCTTTGTCAAAGCCCGAGTCCCCATGTTCTCTGGGAGAAGCACTTCCTGGCTCTAATCCCCTTAAGCCTGAATACCTGATGGGGAGAGGTGCAGCTCCTTGCCTTGACAGAGTGTGCCCTGGAGAAAAATTTAGCACCACAAAGACTTGCTGATAAACCTGTGAAATTTGCTCTGCTAAGAGTGCTTTTATTCATATGATAAGGGTCCGAGAGGAAATGAGTATGTCTCTCAAAGTTTCTGCAACTCTCTTCCTGACACACACTGACTCAGATCTCTTTGTAATGTTATCTACTGTTTGATCCTTGCTGCCCTGTATTCCTGTGTATTACAACCCAATAAAAGGCTATGGAGAAAGGTGCTCAGGGCCTTTTTCTCCTTGGAGAAACTGGCCGCTGCTGGCCTCTTTCTCCCCAAAGAAACTGGCCACAGCCCACACCTCCATCCCCAAACAGATCTCATCTTGTCTCGGCCATATTTATTCACTCACGCATGTCCGTGGCACCGTGGGGACCTCGAAAAATAAGTTGCCCCCACAACTGATGTTTCTCTCTTCTCTCTCCCTGCATTCCCCTCTAAAAATAAATAAATAAAATCTTTTTTAAAAAAGAACTTACAAGTCTGACTTAATTTTAGTTCCTTTTATTTCCCCAAAGCACAGCTTCCTCTGAAAAGCAGAATTCAAGATATTTCAGATGTAGTACAAAAAAAACAAAACAAAAAACCTCTGAAAGGACATGGTTCACATGAAAGCTGTTCCCAGGGAAGGATCCTCAAAAATAAGTTTCCAAGTGAGGGACTCCCAAGTGCCCTGGCCTTCGAGCTCTCCCTAGTGACTGTCATCACTTGAGTTTATAGTAAGACCTATGTACAGAGAGGTTAACTAACCTGTCCAAGTTGACACAGCTGGTAAGTGGCCTAGTCAGGGCCCAGACCCATCCAATCACAAAACCCAGGCTTCCCTCACAATGCTGTGCTCACACCAGACCTCTATTTGGCAAACACTTATAGAAGCCCAGGCTGGCACAGACTGCCAAGCTAACTGGCAACAGTGCAGGATCCTCCAGGATCTGGGCTTTTATTTTCCTCTAAACTTTTACTTAAAAACAACCACCACCAAAGAAATCTCACCATGTGTGAATGAATGAATGCTCTTTTGAGTTATTCTAGAATCAAAGAAATTAAAGCCAGGAAGAACCATGGAGGTTAATTAGCAAGACCATTTCTAGTGGTCAGTGATATTGCCAGGTGCTGGTTCTCCAGCCACAAGGTCCTTCCTTTCTAACATACCAATAAATAAGATTTACCTACTTTAGAGAGGCAATTATACCCCCAAAATGATAGCAATATTAGAAACCTTTCCCTAATGTCCTATTTCCATTTTGATTTGAATGATGTGTTGGCTTTTTTTCCTGGTTCTATTTTTGTTTTCAGTTCTTTTTGTCTATTTTCTGTTTATTTGGGCTGTAGTGGAGCAATCATATCTTGCTGGAGGTGCACCAGCTCCCTGCATTCCACAGTAAATGTCTCTCTTTATCCACCACTCTTAATTCTCTAAATCTTGATGTGTGACAGCAACAAATCTCATCCCTTTAGTAATTCTCCTTCACTAGTTAAAAAACAATGGCTTCTAGGAAGACCTCAGTGTTTCTCAGGAGATCTTGGTGTGCCAAGAGTGAATTTAGGAGACTAATGCTATCATGAATTAATACGAGTTGGTATTTACTGAGAACTTTTCCAGTTTCCCCCTCCTGCCAGACTGGCTCCTTGTGTCCCAGCTGCGCTAGCCGTTTTCATCTCCTCCAATGTGCTCTCCCTCCTCAGGGCTTTGCTAAGGGCTTTCCTCTGCCTTCAGGGTCCTCCTACTCCAGCCAGGACACTGCATACACTAGTGCAGGTTATTCTGTCAAGGGCACACAGTGGGGCAAAGAGAACTCAAACACCACCCAGCTCTGATCAGTAAGCCGTGCTCAAGGGTGAAGGCTGCATCTACCCTAGGCTAGGAGTGTGCTTCCCTAATTTGTTAAACAGCACCTTAGGATTGGGGGAGCCGGCACTTCTTTTTCCCAATTCACCCTTATTCTTTCTTCCTCTCTCTACTTGAATACTATTGAAGGATTTTTCTGATTAGGTCAGGACCCAGTGGAGTTCTGTGCAATTTTCTTTTCTAGTCCTTGGCCCGATTTGGAGATAGAAATCTGGTTACCTAATTAATGCCCAAATCCTCAATTGAACTGAAAGTGCCACAAGGACAGAGACAGGACTTGTGTTTGTTCCTCTTGGTAGTTTCAGCACTCAGGACAGTGGTTGGCATATCATAGACACTCAATAAATATTTGTGGCATGAGCCTCTGTGCCTGGCATAGTGTGTTAAGAACTTTCCACACAAAATTTCATTAAATCCTTACAACATTAATAATGAGTTATTGTTAATCTTCTTTCAGAGAGAAGAAACTGAGGATAAGAAGAATGAAGAGACTTGTTCAAGCTGACTGACTATTTTTTGCAGAGAATGCAAACTGGGCAGGAAGCAAAGAGAATGGCTCAAAGAGAAGAGAACAGCTTACAAGTTCACTAGTAGGGAACAATGGATCTCACAGCTGCAAGTGTCAGACAAAGGAATACCCAGTCACTTGCCTAGAAGAAGAAAATGAGGGTGGAAAAGCCATAATCATAAAAAATACCCTCTTCATCACTCCTTATAATAGCTTGGCAGATATTCTCTTGTCTGAAGATCCACAGAGACTGTCAGGACAGAACAAAGTGGAGTTCATTACTCATATCTGGGGGACATTTGATGATGCCTTTCTGCTCAACTGTAATTTTTCTGCTTAATGTGTTTTCTCTCTTGATGTCATGAAATAATCAAAGTAACAATATTCCTGTTTTGGAACAGCAGTAGAAAAGGAGAACTGCAAATTTGGGACCAACAGGCTGGGTGGGCATTCACCGGTAATGAAACCCTCAATTGCCCTGCATCACAGTGATATTTCCAAAGGTGAAATGAGATTTCTAGTTCTGCCAAGATGGAGGTGTAGGTGGGAACACTTTTCATCCTCGGACACGCAAATCTAAAAACAACAAAGTTTTAACTACAATAAACACACCCAAACCGCACAGAAAATCGATTATGGAGTCCGGAAACAACGGATCACTCAGCTAATCCAGTAAGAGGGGCGAAACCAGCATCAGTGCCAGTCGGGCAAAAAAGAACCGGGCGGTGCAAAGGCAGCCGGGGACTTGGATCCCAGGTGCGGGCTAGCTATGGGCGGAACCCAGGGAAGAGGCGCTGCTGGCTGTCTGCAGTCGGTTGCACATTTGCATGCAGATAAACCAGTGAAGAGGCAAGCATTGAGACAGATCTTGCAGGCCCCAGCGACTGGCGCAGGGCGGCAGACTGGCACATTTGCGCTCAGATAAGCAGGCGGGGGCAAGCGGTGAGGCGGACTGGGAGAGCAGAGAGGACCGCCATTGCTCCCTCTCTGACCCTGCCCCCACATACAGCTTCACTAACCTGCGACCTGGGTGGCCCCGCCCTGTAAACACCAAGGCACCTCCCCTCCTACATAACAGGCAGGAACAGATCAAAACATGGCTCAAGAACAACTCAGAGCCCCAGAGCCAATAAATCTAAGCAATGAAGAAATAGCTAAACTTTCAGATGCACAGTTCAAAACACTGGTGATCAGGATGCTCACAGACTGGTTGATCATAGTCACAAATTGGAGGAATATATGAAGGCTAAACTAATTGAAATGAATGGAAATGCAGAGGAAACCAATAGTAATGGAAAGGAAACTGGGACTCAAATCAAAGGAATGGACCAGAAAGAGGAAAAAAATGATCAAACAGAAAAGAATGAAGAAACAAAAATTCAAAAAAATGAGGAGAGGCTTAGGAACCTTCAGGACATCTTTAAACGTTCTAGCATCAGAATTATAGGGGTACCAGAAGGGGAAGAGAAACAGCCACGAGTGGAACACTTATTTGAACAAATAATAAAGGAGAATTTCCCCAATCTGGCAAAGGAAATAGACTTCCAGGAAATCCAGGAAGCTCAGACAGTCCCAAAGAAGTTGGACCCAAGAAGGAACACACCAAGGCACATCATCATTACATTAGCCAAGATTAAAATGAAGGAGAGAATCCTAGAAGCAGCAAGAGCTAAGGGGACAGTCACCTACAAAGGAGTTCCCATCAGACTGTCAGCAGACTTCTCGAAAGAGACCTTACAGGCAAGAAGGGCTGGAAAGAAGTATTCCAAGTCATGAAATCCAAAGACCTACATCCAAGACTGCTCTATCCAGCAAAGCTTTCATTTAGAATGGAAGGACAGATAAAGTGCTTCTCAGATAAGATCAAATTCAAGGAGTTCATCATCACCAAGCCCTTATTATATGGAATGTTAAAGGGGCTCACCTAAGAAAAAGAAGATAAAAAAGATGAACAGTGAAAGGACAGCAAACTCACAGTTATTAACAACCACACCTAAAACAAAAGCAAATTAAGAGGACAGCTAGATCAGAAATGAACCATAGAAATGAAGATCACATGGAGGGTTATCAACAGGGGAGTGGGAGGAGGAGAAGGGGGGAGAAGGTACAGAAAATAAGTAGCATAGACAGTAGATAGAAAATAGATAGGGGGAAGGGTAAGAATAGTAGGGGAAATATAGGGTCTAAAGAACTTGAGACGTGTTCATGAACTAAAGGGGGGAGAATGGTGGGGAGGGGTGTGCAGGGTGGAGGGGAACGGAGGAGGGGAAATAGAACAAATGTAATGGCATAATCAATAAAAAAAAGTAAAAAAAAATTTTAATAGGCCATTAAGCAGTAAAATGAGGCCACCTTTAGTGACATCTCTGTTTTCATAGCTAAATTTAAGAGGCACTGTCTAGTTCTCAAACTAAGAATAAGAATGATAAGCCAGTCTATGTCATACTAAATTAAAAGGACTTAATCTTCAGAGAGTCATCCCTGGGAATTAGCAATTATTTCAGCAGGCCAGTGTGCAGGCAAAGAAGCCATGAAAGGCCCTTTTCTTCCTTTTACAATCAGTGCAACTGGCTTCAGGTCAAATAAAAATAAGAGATTGAATAGAGGCAACCACTAATCATGGGGAATCAGAGAAAGAGAGAAGACAAGCATGTCAAATAATGGAGAAGGCAGCTGAGGTTCCTCAAGGGTTTAAATCAGATATCCCCAGAGTAGATAGGTTTGTGTGTCCCAAAAGCCAAAATAGTACTGCTGAGTATTTTTCCAATAAGACTTGTTTTATTGGTCATACTCATTTGTCACATTCTTTTTTCTCAAGTTAATTCATGTGACTCAAATATATCTGAATCTCCAGAATCAATGCTTTTATTCTGACAGGGAACAAGAGTTAATTTTTCTGATAGTGTGTGTATATGTATAAACATACACACACACACACAGACACACACACACACCTTTCCCCTTTTTTGGATGCTAAGTAAAGATCTATAAGACCAAAGAAGCTTATAATACACACAAGAGAATCTGAGAAGTTAGTCTTTTTTTCCCTTTATTGATTCTAGAGAAAGGGGAGGGAAAAAAAGAGAAACATCGATTGGTTGCTTCTTGCATATGCCTTGGCTAGGGATCAAACCTGCAAAGCAGACATGTACCCTGACTGGAAATCAAACTGGTGACCTTTCAGTTTGCAGGATGATGCTCAACCAACTGAGCTACACCATCCAGGGCTGAGAAGTTACTCTTTATTAATTTCTCCACCCTAAGACAAGAGGTACCATCAAAAATGGCATTTAAGCAAAATAAGGCAGAAAGGAGAAAAGCTTGCTTTATATTGAAAATCGAATGCCAGTATCCAAATTCTATCCACTTTTCATTAGGTATTACACTGAATTGTTGTCTTAGAACATGAGGACACAAAGCCATTTACAAAATGATACAAACTCTAAATCAACCATTGCTCATAAAGCCTTTCATGAGCCCAGTATTTGATAATGTCCACCCTCATATTCAGTAAAATAGATTACCTATCCCTGCCATCAGCCTTCACTGGTTTCCCAAACCTTCTTGTTGAAGACATCAGTCTTGAGTAATGAATTTCAAATATTTGGAAGTACAATAGATGTTAACTGGAATGGTCCATCCAGACATAGAGTGACTAGCCATTAGGATAGAATTCTTTCAATCCCAACCTTTTGTGATGTGAGGAATAACTAAAAAAAAAAAACAAAACAAAAAAACAGTAGGGAGAGCCAGCTGACTGACTGTAATGGCCTTAAAGCACATTGAGAAATCATCATTTCTACTGCATGATTTTCTACCCACTTAGCAACTCCACCCTGGAAAACCAACAAGCAATTAACCAGCATCAGGCTGAATTATTCCCCTGGTAAACACAGGTCCTAGTTTACCACCCTTTCACTGGAAGCTACACATGGGCCGAGTTACCCATGCTCACTAAACAACCTGCTATAAGACCATATGCTCACCTTGTCCTGCATATATAACCACATCCAAAATCAGGACAGTGCGACTTACACTTTTTGATAAATATATCCTGATTGCTGTATTATTTATTTAGTATCCCTCCTCCTGCTCCAAATGGTGAACTCAGGCAAGGCATGGGTAGGTGGAGAGGTAGGTGTTTACAGGAAGAGCAGACCATATTCCTCCTACCAGTAGGAAAGCAACCTTCCCAACCCTTCCAAACCAATTGGAGGGGATCTGAACTTGTTTTCTGCCATGGATCCCTTTCCACTTTGGCAGCTGGGAGTCCTCAGAATGTTATTTAAAACATAAAAACATAAGATTACAAAGCAAACCAATTATATTGGAATACAGTTATCAGGATGTTTAAGAAGTAATGATATATCAATAGTAATATTGGTACTTCTAAATCATGCAGTAATTAGAAAGAGCTAATGCAGTTCAGTTAACTAATGTAATGAGTGACAATTGGAAATGATATTTTGCAATCACTGCACCAACTACAACATAACATGAAAATGTCTGATTGCTATTAGTGACAAAGTCACAGGTACTATGGATATTACTGAGATTTTCTGTGCACAATTACGGACTAGTGAAAATAAAGAGGCCATTTCCCCCTTCCTTCAGGGATCCCTGAATCATAGACAGTTGTAGCTGGAGCTGGGCAAAGCAGAAAGATGAGTTTTACCTCCAGGATGGGACTAAAGATTAAGGATTTAAAAATAAACAAGATGAATATGAACAGTGAAATAAGACTATCTAAAAACAAAGTGACCAGGCAGTTACGGAATTTGGCCCCCAAAGTTATTAAAGGGTGGCTTCCTAGATGCAAGAGAAATTCAATGTACTACAGTGGGGCAGTTATTGGGAATAAAAAAATAAAAAGTTAATTTTATTCCCAATAATTTGTCATTCTTCACTAAACCCATTAAATTTTCCAAACAGAACTTTTTTTTCCCTCACACTTCATTTCAGTCAATGGCTCCCCATTCAGACAGTTGCTTAGACCAGAAGTTTCCAAGTCATCCTTGAATTCTTTCTCTTTCACCCATATCTAATCCATCAATAAGTCATGGTTCCAATATCAACCTCTTCCTACCTCCTCATTCCAAGCTGCCATCATCTCTTCACTGGCCTCCCTGTTTACACTATTACAGCTGACCCCAGTCAACTCCCCATCCAGTTGCCAGAGTAATCTTTTTTAAGGATAAATTAGATTATTACACTCCAGCTCAACCTACTCTCCTTACCCAATAGCTTTCTAGCACACTCAAAAGAAAGAAGAAAAATTCAAACTCTTTATCATGGTGTCCAAGGCCCCACCCCAGCTGGACACAACTCAGCTAACCTCTCTGGCTTATTTCCTACCACTCTCTCGGCCTCCCTTATGTCTTCCTGCCTCACTGGTCAAGTTTGTGCCTGTCTCAAGGCCTTCATGTGGCTGTTCCCTCTGTTTGGAACACTATTCTGTTGATCTCTGTAAGACTGGCTCCCTGTTTGTCACTCATGCCCTGTGTACATGTCACTAGGTTAGATGGGCAAGCCTTTCCTAGCAACCCTATCTAAAACACTACCACCTCTCATCTAGACCTGTCACTCTCTGTCCACTTTGGTTTATTTTTCTTCAAAGTACCTGAATCTTATTTACATCATACAATAAGTTTATTTGTTAGCTTCATTATTGTCTATCTTCCCCCTACCACGTAAACTCCATGAGGCCCAAGTCTTTCTCTTGTTCTCCACTCTATCCATGGTACCTAGAAAAGTGCCTAGAACAAAGTAGGCATTAATAAGTATTTTCAAATGAATGACTATTACTATAGATAAGGAAAGAGAGAACTTCCTTTAACATCAGAATTTACCAGTAAGAAAGCTGAGTTAAATGCAGATATTCTGACCTTCACGTGTTTTGTAATTCTACTATCTATGTTTTATGACACTAAAGCAGCAACTACTATCCTCTTAAGATCAAGAATAAAAGTTACCATTCTTTGACTATCTACTCTGAGCCCTCTTCAGTGGACAATTTATATTTTTATCTGCCCACCATTTCCTTCCCTCTTCTTTTGGTATTAGTCCTCAGATTTTCTTTGACAGGCCCCCCTCCATGAATAGGGTACAATATGGGTCACAATGCCTTGCACTCCTGGGACCAAGGAGTTTACATGCTACCCAAGCTTAGCCAAGCAGATGCTGTTTCCCTAGATCAAGAATCTTGAGTACAATGTCAGAGACTAGAGAATTCTTCCTGGCAGTGGTGTCTTGAAGACAGGTCATTAGCCTAGTCTCCCTAGATCCCTCTACCTGCTTTCTAAGGCCAGGTCCTTCATGTTTGTGAGTTATCTTTTAATGTCCAATATATACCCTTTTTTTCTTAAGTATCCCTTAAATTTCTGTGGCTTGCAATAAAGAACCCTGATACCATCTTTAATCCTCACAGCAACTCTCAATGTAGGTATTATTTCCACCCCGTGGTGAAATAGAGGAGCATAGCTCAGAGATGTAAAAGGATCAGTTCCAGGGGACCAGGTTATGGTAGAATGCATAACAACCTCCCAAGATGTCCACATCCAATCTCTTGACTGTGAACACATATATTCCCTTATATGGCAAAAGGGACTTTGTAAATGTTATTAAGAATCTTGAGGTTATATAGGGAGGCCTACTAATATAATCACAAGGGTCCCTGTGACAGGGAGGCAGAGGAAGATACTACTACAGAAGTAGGAAACGTGACAACAGAAACCAGAGATCAGAGTAATCTGGACAGGTTCAAAACTAGGAAACGCAAGAAAACAAATTTTTCCCTGGAGCTTCCAGAAAGAACTGGTAGCCTCCACAGCACTTTCGGGGTAATTTCTTAAAGAAAGTAATACAACTAATCAGGCAGAGCTCAAAGTGAGACCTAGATGTGTCTGCCATGCTGCCTGTTCATGGGTTCCCTGAGCTCGTTCCCAGAGTCACCTACAAACAACAGGAGGGAGGAAAGAAAGCAGTACTGTCTGCCTCAGAAAGGGGGCCATTCACATGTCAAACCTCAAGATTTATGCATCCCAGATTGTCCCAAATTCAGGAAACAGCTCATCTTCCTTTCTGTTTAAAGATAAGTGCTAATATAAAGAGCAAACACAATTTAGTATCCTCATGAAACTCTCTGGCTTCTGAAATTACTGGAGCAAAAATTTACCTTGCCGTAAGACAAAATAAATTAAAAGTGTTCTTTCAACAGGAATGGCAGAAAATTTTCTGCCATGCCACCATTTAATTATGATCTTTTGTACAAAATGCATGCTGTTTACTGTGCCATTTTGAAGCCATGAGTATTTTTGGTCCCACTGTTAACTTCACAACAACATACTATCATACAGCTGGTGCTTGTCCTCAAATGGCATGGTAACACTTTTGTTTTCACCTCAAGTTTTGGTTATAAGATACCTTTCAGCTCCATGAAAGTGTTGTGGATTTTTTCCCTTTTGTTTATCTAAGGGTAGAACTTAGCTGAAAAGACGTTTCATCCCAACCAACCTTTTCTTTTCTCTTCTAGAATACAATCTTTGTTTCATTGAAGGTCTCAGCTTTAAGAGGTCTTTCATGACCTTTCTCCCCTGGGATGTGGGACCAGATAGGCAGCAGTGTATTTTTGTTCATGGTACTTATTTAGTGATTTATTCTTGCAAATGAATCTCACCAATTCTTTTCAGTCAAAATAAAAAGCAAAAGTCTCCCTGCTCCTAATATTGATGACAAATAATTTCACTGCTTCTGAATGACCAGTTGAATCATGACTGTATACTACAAAAGAAAATAGGGCTGGATTCATAAATAGAAGGCAAACCAACAGGAGATGATGCAGTCCACCACTGCTAAAAGGTCAGCAATAAAACACCCTCATCAAACTTTGATGAGAGTATGCCATACCCTATATTATTGTTCCCATTATTACTCCTTTCCCAGTAAGAGAATTCTGCATCCATGCTCTTTTTCATATGCCTTTCAGTTTTTCCCTTTTGGTGGTGTCAACTTCCCTAGAGCACTGCCATGGAGTTTGGCCATGGGACTTGTGCTGACCAATAAAATGTGAGCAGAAGAAATGTTTGCCATTGCTCTTCTCCCTTTGCTCCTTCATCCTGGGTACAAGAATGAAAAGAGACATGGAGCAAAGCCAAAGGTAACACAAAGCCACCACAACACTGAGTGAGGGATAAACCTTTGTAGTTATGAGGCACTGAGATTTTAGGGTTGTTTGTTACTGCAGCAGAACCTAGAAAAAGCCGACTAACACAGAATACTAGAGAATAGTTGGGTAAACGCCATGCAGGAAAACGTCAGTTGGGACTCTTATTTGCAAGTATTAGAAGCATAACTCAAACTGGTCTAAAAAATAAAGAAAAAAAGGTATTTATTGGCTCACTTAACTAATGGACATACCCCTGACTTTAGGGATGGACAGATAGAGAGGTTCTAAATGATGCTATAGGGACTCAGGCCCTGGGCATCTCTCAGTTCTGTTGTATGTAAGGCATAATCTCTTTGGCTGGTTGCCCTCTGTAGCTCAAGGCTTATCACATCAAAGCCCAGGTCTACAGAAAAAAAGAAAATCATTCCTGGTTGCATCTTGAAAAATCTCTGGATTATCTCTGATTGAACCAACTTGGAGTAACCATGACGGTCAGGTGGATTCACTGCTGGGATTGGCCAGGCCTGGCTCACATGTCCAGCTCAGAGCCAAGGTGGAATCAGCTAGTTCACTGTCTACATGAACTGAAAAATGGAGAAGGTGATCCTCTCAGGAACACAGAAAGTACTGTAACCCAAAGATGGGGAAAATCAGGCAAAGCTGGAAAGAAAACATAAATGTCTACTACATATAGCAAGGAAATGGAATAAAAAGAAATAGAATATGTATTTTTCAGACCATAAGATGCACCTAGTTTTTGGAGGAGGAAAATAGGAAAAAAATTTTGAAGCAAAAAATGTAGTAAAATATTTAATAACATAATATTTCACCAATGTAAATGTAAAGTTACATTCAGACTATAAGACGCACCCCCATTTTCCTCCCAAGTTTGGAGGGATATGTCTTGTAGTCCAAAAATACAGAAATACACTTTAGTTTTATAATTGTTTTTAAATCTTTTTTTAAAAACATTTATTTATTTATTTATCTTTGGAGGGGAAGGAGAGGGGGAGAGAAACATCAATGTATGGTTGCCTCTAGTGCGTCCCTGCTGGGAACTGGCCTGCAGGGAACTGGCTTGCAACCCAGGCATGTGCCCTGACTGGGAACTGAACCGCGATCCTCTGGTTCGCAGATCTGCACTCAATCCTCTGAGCTATACCAGCCAGGGCGTGTTTTTAATTCTTAAAGTAACTCTGTGGACAATAGAAAACCTACACAATTATACAGAGAAGAAAATAAAAGCCATATTCTTGCTGTTTGGAGTGAAACATGCTTTGGAAAGGGTTTTTTGTTTTGTTTTGTTTTGTCTTGTTTTTTTTGTCTAGTGTTATTTAATGATGAGTCTTGATTTTAAACATTTTCTTTTCAGTCTAACAAATATGTGTACTTTATATATGATAAGTCTTGTTATTTTTATAAACCTAAGAGAATATTCAGTTTGTTAATGTCCCTGGCTACATAAAAATGCAGTATCTTTATTTTTTTTAAGTTGTGGAAAAGAAATGGGTAACTGAGGATGTTAAATTATGGGGAAACTCTGTGAGGAGATGTCTTCATTTTCTGTGATAAGAAATCAGCCCCTAGCTGATTTGTCTCTGGTCAAATAATCCCAGCCTCCTAGCTGTGATCTGATGATACAATATCAAGCATTGGAGATAGCTGGGTAGAATTTGTCTTACCAAGAACATTAAGATAAGACCCAAACTCAGAGTTTAGATGGCTGCACAGGTTTTGGATGGCTCCCAACACCATTTGTAGAAGAGGCTATTTTCATTCCATTTTATGCTTCTCTCCCCTTGTCAAATAGTAATTGACCACAGAGACATGGGTTTATCTCTGGACTCTCTATGCTGTTCCATTGATCTATGAGTCTGTTCTTATGCCAGTACCCAGGCTGCTTTGATTACAGTGATCTTGTAATATAGTTTGATTTCAGGTATTGAGATCCCTCTGACTTGTTCTTTCTCAAAATTGCTGTGGCTATTTGGGGTCATCTATGGTTCCATATAGATTTGAGTTGTTCTTTTAGTCTCTGTGTCATTTAATTCTGCACTGATCTTGACTATTTCCTTCTGCTTGCTCTGGGCTTTGTTTGTTATTGTTCCTCCAGTTCTTGTAGGTATAGGGTTAAGTTGTTTATTTGAAATATTTCTATGTTTTTAGGTAGGTTTCTGTATTGCTATGCACTTCCCTCTCAGGCTTGCCTTTACTGTGTTCCATATGCTTTGGAATCTTATATGTCCATCTTAATTTGTTTCCAGGTGTTATTGATTTCTTCCTTGATCTTATTATTCGCCCATTCATTGGTTAGTAGCACACTATTCAGTCTCCATGAATTTGAATATTTTTGAGTTTTGTCCATGTGATGGCTTCTAGTTTTAAGCCCCTGTAGTTGGAGAAAATGCTTGATATGATTTTGACTTTCTTGAAATTGTTGAGGCTTGTTTTGTGTCCTATCATGTGGTCTATCTCTGAAAATGTTCAATGAGCATTTGAAAAGAATGTGTATTTTGCTTCTTTAAAATGAAAGTATATATATATATATATATACATATACACACACACAATATGCATATGTATATATATATAGATACATTTATATATAAATATAAATATAAATATAAATAAATATATATTCCTTTGATGTAAGCATTGTTCAGTGACACAGTATCTTTGTTGATATATTTTTGGAAGATCTATACATTTTTGACAGTTGGGTGTGAAAATCCCCTAGTATAAGTGTGTTGCTGTTTATATCTTTCTGGATCTCCTCCAAGATTTTTTTTATAGATTTAGGTATCCTATGTTGGATGCATATATATTTTATAATGTTTATATCTTCTTGATAGATTCTTCCCTTGAGTACCTTGAAGTGTCTTCCTGTGTCTGTTTTTACGACATTTTTTAAAAAGTTTATTTTGTTTGATGTAAGTATTGCTACCCTGGCATTTTTTCCCCTGACCATTTGCTTGGAGTATTTTTTTCCAACCCCTTACTTTCAGTCTACAGGTACCCCCTCCCCCCGCCGAGGTAGCTCTCTTGTAGACAGCATATGTGCAGGTCCTGTGTTCTAATCCAGTCAGCTACCCTACGTCTTTTGATTTGAGCATTTATTCCATTAACATTTAAGGTTATTATTCACAGGTACTTATTCATTGCCATTTTATCCCCTTTGTACCTTGGTTCCTCTCTCTTTCACCTTCTTAAAGCAGTCCCTTTAGCACATCTGCCAATGACTAATTGATGGTGGTGTGTTCATTTAGCCTTCTTTTGTCTGGGAAACTCCTCATTTCATCTTCTATGTTAATTGAGAGCCTTGTTGGATACAGTAGTCTTGGTTGTAGGCCTTTGCTTTTCATTACTTATAATATTTCTTGTCATTCCTTCTGGCTTGTAGTGTTTCTGTTGAGAAGTCAGCTATTATTGCCTTATCAGAGCTCCCTTATATGTAACTTCCTGTTTCTCCCTTGCTGCCTTTAAGATTCTCTCTTTGTCTTAGAATTTTGCCAGTTTAATTATGATGAGTCTTGGGTTGGGCTTCTTTGGGTTCCGCCTGATTGGGACCCTCTGTGCTTCCTGGACTTGTATGACTTTTCTCTCATCAAATTAGAGAAGTTTTCCATCATTATTTTTCAAACATCTGTTCTAACCCTTGCTCTTTTCCTTCTCCTTCTGGTATCCATACTATATAAATACTATTATGTTTCATGTTGTCCTGCAGTTCCCATTAACCCTTCTTCATTCTTTTTTAGTGTTTTTTCCTTTTCTTGTTCTTTCTGGGAGTTTTTTCTACCTTGTCCTCCAGCTTGTTGATTCAATACTCTGCTTCATCTAGCTTGATTTTGATTACTTCTACTATATTCTTCACTTCCTCTTGGCTCTTGATGATACTTTCTAGTTCCTTTTTCTTGTTGATACACTTTCCAGCAAGTTACTCATAGTTTCCCTGTCATTTTTGGTAATTTGCGCTGAGCTCATTGAGCTTCCTTATAACCATTGTTTTGAACTCCATTTCCAATAGTTGACTTGCCTCTGTTTCATTTAGCATTCCTTCTGAGGATTTCTCCTTTCTTCCCTTTTGTGGTTTGATTCTTTGTCTTTCCATTATTTGTGAGACTCTTCTTATTTCCTTCTGCTTCTGAAATTGATCTGTTCTGACTCCTTGAGTTGTATAAAAGTCTATGGTAGGAGACCTATGAGATTCAGTGGTACAGTCTCCTTGATCTCCTGAACTTGAGGCTCTTCAAATGCCCTTTATATCATTTATGTTGGCTCTGAGGATGGTATTAGATTTTGATTGTAGTTGGATCTTTCTTTGGTGGGTCCTTCCCTCCAGCTGGTTGACTTAGGGTCACTCCGCCCACCACATCTTACATGCTGTTGTGCAGATGCTGCCAGAACAAGACCACAAAGCCCAGCGAACAAACCCACATCAACAAAAATATCTCTTCTTCAACAATCCACACTATCAAGAGCAAATGAACCAGTATTAATAATGGTATAAAAATATTAAAACTATTATGAGATTGGAGAGAAGTAAACTACAGTAGAAAATCCAGTGATTTAATATAAACAAAGTTGATGGAAAAGAAAAGAATATTTCTCTTTCAGGTGTGTCTGGCCCACTCTGTTGCCTCCATTGCTGGAACCCCAAGTAAGTGGAAGCAAACGAAAATTTGTTATTGGCACTTTAAATGGTTCTTTGAGTCTCTAGCCATCTGTCTCTGGCAGAGAACAATTCTACCACTTTTTGCTGTTGGTTGTTATCTGTACCTTTTGGACTCCGATACTACAAGCTGGGGATCCTCACTTAGGGTTTAGACCCCATTTTTCTAAGGGGATCCAACCAGCCCCTTAATTATCCCTCTGGTACTGCTGCCTATGGGCACCCAGCTAGCCCTCTTGAGTCTCTACCACTCTCCTTACCAGTCAGTTAGTGCAGAAGCTGATTCTTCTTCTGTCCAAGGTTATAAGGCTTCCCTCTTACTATTGTTCAGTGGTTTGTTCTGGGTGATTTCCCTACAATTTAATTATAATTCCAGATTGGTCCTGGGAGGAGCTTACTGTGGCTTCCATTCAGTCCTCTGCCATCTTACCAACTATCATTCCTGGGCTTCTTATAACCATTGTTTTAAACTCAATATCTGATAGTTAATTGACTTGCCTCTATTTCACTTAGCACTCTTTCTGAGGATTCCTCCTTTCCTTTCTTTTGGGGGTTGTTTCTTTGTCTTCCCATTATTCGTGACACTCTTCCCATTTGTTTCTATTACTTAAATTGATCTCTTTTGACTCCCTGAGTTTGTGATGTGAACTTCTCTAGTAGGATACCAGTGATGGTGCAGTCCTGTCCATCTCCTGAACTTGATGCTCTTGGGATGCCCTTTCATCATTTAGGTTGGCTCTTTGGATGTAATTAGGTTTTGATTTTTATTGGGTCATTCTTTCCTCCAGATGTTTCACTGAGTGTCACTCTACCCACAGTGTCTGCTTTGCTCTTGTACAGGTGCTGCCACAATAAAACCACAAAGCCCAGGAAACAAACCAACACCCACAAAATAACTCCCCCCACACAATCGCTATAAACAGCAAATGAACCAGTATTAATAAACTTGTAAAGAAATTAAGACTATTATAAGAATGGAGAGTGAATATGATATGATTTACTGAAAGAAAAATGATTTTGAGAGGGTAGAGGGAGGAGCACTAATAAGAGCTGGGAGTCAGCAATGCAAAGAGAAAAGCAAAACTTACGTCATGAATTAAAAAGGGAATGAAGGTAGAACAGAGTATGAGAAAGGAAGCTTATATTATTAGATTTACACAGAAAATAAAATAAAATAAAATAAAGAAGAAAAAGAAAGAAAAAGAAATGTAAAGAAATTTTAAAAAATAGGGGCCAAAAAATTGGATAGAAAGATCCACCACAGCACTATCAACAACAAATTAGCTAAAATTAATATAGGTGGTATGGGAATCAGAGGGAAAAGAAAAGAAAGAAAAGTTTCAGAGACATCTAGGGGAATGGGAAGTGATTTTGAAATGAGAGTAGGAGGCAGAATAGTGAGAGTGAGCAATGAAAACCAGACTAAGACAGGGAAAATTAAAATTTGAGATGAAAAGAAAAAAAACCAAAAAAAAGAATAAAGAATAATAAAAGGGAGAAGGGAAGATGGCAACGGAGTAGGCTGGAGCGGATTCAGGCTCCTGTACTCATGGGTGAAAATCCTGGCAGATCTATAGAGAAACAGCGCAATAAGCCATCGGTTCCCTGGCATTTATGAAATTAAAAGACCAGAGGTTGTGACTGACGCTGAAGGACCACACAGCAGCAGGTCAGTGGGGTCTCAGGGGCCAGAGTAAAGACAAAGTGGCGGCGGGGGCCAGCAACCCCAGCCAGGTGGCCTGGTGCTACCTCTGTGGTAAGGGTCCAGAGGCATCGGTCTGAGACCAGCGCCAGAAGTGTCTGCCACAGGAGCCTGGGCACCTAGCGGACTCGGAAGGTGACCAGTGCTGGCCAGCAGCTCCCTCCCTGTCTAAGCAAGACTGGACAACACCAGTCAGAGACCTGTCTGTTTGCCTGCTTGTGTTTATAGGGAGGGTTACAAAGATAGAGGGCTGTGTTCAACTGCATACTCTGGTAGCCCACCCACGAGAATTGGGAGGCACATTGTCATCACCGGTCTGGCTGGGAATTGGGCTGGGCTGAGAGGCAGGCTGTCTAGAGAGGTTTTTTTTTTTTTTTTTGGAAAGTGCATTGAGGTGTTCTCATGCCACAGCAGCTTGGCTTGCTTCCCACCCAGCCTGGCGGCGATCCTGGGGGAAAGTGGAGGCATTTGAGTCCCGCCACAGGTCTGAAAAGGACCCTGCCAGAGTCCGTGGGACCCAAGCAGCCTGGCAGGTGTGTGGGTGCTTACACCCCAGTCTGGTAGCCGAGCTGGTGCCAGCACTTGTGCTGGCATCCCAGCCCACAGAGAGGTCCTGCTGCAACCAGAAAAACTGATCTGGATGGTTTGAAACCAACAAGGGAAAGGTTTTTGTTGGTGGTGCTGGTGGTTTTTTTCTTTCTTTAGTAACTTTTTTTTTGGTAATCTTATGTTTTTTAAATTTTATTATTGCTTTATCTTTCAATACTTTGTTCCTCTCCTTTCTTTTTCCCTGTTTTAGTCCTTCTTCCTTCCTTCCCAAACTTATTGCTCTTGCCTCCCTTCTCCTGCCTTTTTTTTTGTATGCTTCTTTGATGCTTTGTTTTCTTTTACCCACAACAGACACAAACAGCTGGGAACTGCAAAAAGACCAGAGTGGGACCCAAACAGGGGGAATCCCAAAAGTAGAAACAGAGAGACAAATTTCACTTTGCTATAGCAGAGAAGCCAGAAGTTGCTGCATATTTTTCATTATTTTCACTTCTTTTATATTTTAATAGTATCTCTGTATTCCTCCTCTTTCTATATAGGCTTCTTAGTCTTGGCTAGTTATATGGCATTATTTGACAGGTTTCCCCTGTTCTTTCCTCCACGGTGTATTGCTAATCCTCTATACTTCACGCCACTTGTTTTCCTTTAGCACATTACCCAAAGCTCTATACCCCCTACTCAGACAGATCACATAGAATCTGTTATATGATTGCTGCTCTAATATTATCATAAGTAATAGCTATGTAAAAAGCTATTTATAATTCTATATAACTGTAAATACTTCACAACTCATCTCCCAGATCTTAGCCCACTATACAGGTTCTTGAATTCTATTACTACAGTGATTAACTCTAATTTTTCACACACTACACCTACTTACTCTTCTTTACTCTCAACTTACCTCAAAATCTGACCGCCCCCCAAGCTCACTGCTTTCTAGATCCAACTCAAAACACTTCCCTCCCCAACAAGAGATTTATCTTTTGCCCATCTTTTCTTAAAATGGGCAAGTTGGGTTGAAGATTACAGTTAACACGATATATAGCCTAAAACTCTTCTATCTCTTCTCTACTGGCTGTGACTGCAAATATCATAAAATGCTCTTCTGCTGCCATAAACCATTTTGTCTCCCCCACCAACTGAGCACACACACACAAAAAAGGAGTAGGTGGAAGCTGAGAACATCCAGATACCTGAAGGAGACTGCACCACTGAATTTCACAAGTATTCTACCACAGAAGTTCACACCATAAACGCAGGGAATCAGAACAGATCAATTTTAGAAGCTGAGGCGAACAAGAAGAGTCTCACAAACAATGGGAAGACAAAGAAATAATCCCCAATTGAAAGGAAAGGTGGAAGCCTCAGAAAGAATGTTAGATGAAATAGAAGCAAGTCAGCTCTCTGATATTTAATTCAAAGCACTGGTTATCAAGAAATTCAAGAGCTCACATTGAGCTACTAGAAACTACAGAGGAACTCCAATGAACATACTGCAAACTATATCAACATGAAAAAGGAAATAGAAACTATCGGCAAGGGACAACAGGAAATGAAGAATACAATCTCTGAACTGAAGAACACAGTAGAAGGTATCAAAGGCAGGATCGATGAAACAGAGGATCAGATCAGTGGGTTGGAGGACAAAGTAGAAAAAAACTCCCAAAAAGAGCAAGCAAAGGAAAAGAAGCTCAGAAAGAATGAAGAGCAGTTAAGAGAAATGCAAGACAATATGAAACATAGTAATATTTGAATAATAGAAAAACCAGAAAGAGAAGAAAAAGAACAAGGGATAGAAAACCTAGTTGAAAGAGTAATGATGGAAAATTTCCCTAATTCGATGAGAGAGAAAGTCACACAAATCCAGGAAATACAGAAAGATCCAATCAAGAAGAACCCAAACAGGCCTACTTCAAGACACATCATCATTAAAATGGCAAAATTCCAAGACAAAAAGAGAATCTTAAAGGCAGCAAGGGAGAAACAGGGAGTAACATGCAAGGGAGTCCCAGTAAGGTTAGCTGCTGACTTCTCAATGGAAACGCTCCAAGCAAGAAGAGAATGGCAAGAAATATTCCAAGTAATGAGAACCAGAGTTCCCATTACTTGGCTACAACCAAGGCTGCTTTACCCAGCAAGGCTCTCAATCAAGATAGAAAGCCAAATAAAGAGCTTCCAAGACAAAAGAAGTCTAAAAGAATATGCCTCCACCAAACCAGCACTACAAGAAATACTAAAAGGTCTGCTTTAAAAAAAGGAAGAAAAAGAGAGAGACAGAGAGGAACACAGGTACAAAAATGGCAATGAGTAAGTACCTATCAATAATAACCTTAAACATAAATGGATTAAATGCTCCAATCAAAAGACACAGAATAGCTCAACGGATAAGAAAGCATGACTCACACATATGCTGCCTACAAGAGACCCACCTCAGGACAAAAGACCATCACAGACTAAAAGTGAAAGGCTGGAAACAAGTTTTCCAAGCAAACAGACAAGAAAAAAAGCTGGGGTAGCAATTCTAATATCAGACAAAATAGACGTCAAAAAGAGGGCCATAAAGAGAGACCAAGATGGTCACTTCATAATACAAAAGGGAAGAATCCACCAAGAAGACATTAACACCATAAATATATATGCACCAAACATAGGAGCACCTTAATATATCAAAAATATCTTAGAGGACTTCAAGAAAGATATTGACAGCAACACAATTATAGTAGGGGATTTTAACACCCAACTATCAAAAATGGACAGATCTTCAAAACAAAGTATCAACAAAGGTGTTGAGGCATTACATAACACCCTCGATAAAATGGACTTAACTGATATATACAGAGCCCTTCTTCCCAGAGAAGCCAAATACATATTGTTTTCAAATGCACATGGAACATTTTCAAAGATAGACCATATGATAGGACACAAAACGAGCCTCAAAAAATTCAAGAATATTGAAATCATACCAAGCATCTTCTCTGACCACAAGGGACTGAAATTGGAAACCAACCACAAAGGAAAAAACCCAAAACACCCAAAATCAGGGAGACTGAATGGCATGCTATTAAACAACAAATGGGTCAAGAATGAAATTAGGAAAGAAATCAAAACATTTCTGGAAGCAAATGAAAACGAACTCACAACAACCCAAAACTTATAGGACACGGTGAAGGCACTCCTGAGAGGGAAGTTCATAGCAATACAGGCTTCCCAAAAGAAGACAGAAACATTTCAAACAAACAACCTAACCCTTACACCTACAAGAACTCCAGGAAAAATGACATAGATAGCCCAGACCAAGTAGAAGGAAGAAAATGACCAAGATCAGAGCAGAACTAAAATGACATCAAGACTAAAAGCACAATTCTAAGGATCAATGAATCCAGGAGCTGTTTTTTTGAAAAGATAAACAAAATAGACAAGCCTTTAAGCAGGCTCATCAAGAAAAGAAGAGAGGGGACACAAATAAACACAATCAGAAATGATAGAGGAGAAATTACAACTGATACCACAGAAATAGAAGGGATTGTAAGAAATTACTATGAAGAACTGTATGCCAAGAAATTTGAAAACCTAGGGGAAATGGACAAATTTCTAGAAAAATATAACTTCCAAAACTCAAGGAAAAAGAAGCAGAAAACCTGAACAGACCAAAAACAGCAGATGAAAAACAGCAGATTACTGAAGCAGTAATAAAAAATCTCCCAAAGCACAAAAGCCCTGGACCAGATGGCTTCACAGGAGAATTCTACAAAGCATTTAAAGAAGAGCTCACTCCTGTTCTTCACAGACTATTCCAAAAAATCCAAAGTGATGGAAGACTCCCAAACTCTTTTTATGAAGCCAGGATCATCCTAATCCGAAAACCAGATAAAGATACAACAAAGAAAAAAAACTTCAGGCCTATATCGCTGATGAACATAGATGCTAAAATCCTCAACAAAATACTGGCAAACCGCATCCAACAATACATTAAAAAGATCATTCACCATGACCAACTGGGGTTCATCCCAGGAATGCAAAGATGCTTCAATATTTGCAAATCAGTAAATGTAATACATCACATAAACAAAAGCAAAGACAAAAACCACAGGATCATATCAATAGATGCGGAAAAAGCTTTTGATAAGGTACAACACCCATTTATGATAAAAACACTCAGCAAAGTGGGAATAGAGGGAGCATTCCTCAATACAATAAAGGCCATATATGAGAGAACTACAGCCAACATCATACTCAGTGGGCAAAAACTAAAATCTTTTCCACTAAGATCAGGAACAAGACAAGGTTGTCCACTTTCACCACTTCTGTTCAATACAGTATTGGAAGTGTTAGCCACAGCGATCAGACAAGAAAAAGAAATAACAGGCATCCAAATCAGAACAGAGGAAACAAAACTGTCACTGTTTGCAGATGACATGATAGTGTACATGGAAAACCCTATAGACTCTACCCAAAAACTGCTCAGCCTAATAAATGAATTTGGCGAAACAGCAGGATACAAAGTCAATACCTAGTAATCAAAGGCATTTTTGCATACCAACAATGAAAAAGCAGAAGCAGAAATCAAGAAAAAAATCCCATTCAATATAGCAGAAAGAAAAATAAAATACTTAGGAATAAACTTAACCAAGGAAGTAAAAGACCTGTATGCAGAAAACTACAGAACACTGAAGAAAGAACTCAAGGAAGACACAAACATATGGAAACATATACCATGTTCATGGATTAGAAGAATTAACATCATCAAAATATCCATACTACCCAAAGTAATTTACAGATTCAATGCAATACCTATTAAAGTATCAATGGAATATTTCACAGACATACAACAAACACTTCAAAAATTTGTATGGAACCATAATAAACGGCCCCAAATAATTGCTGCAATTTTGAGAAAGAAGAGCAAAGTGGGAGGGATCACAATACCTGATATCAAACTGTATTACAAGGCCACTGTAATCAAAACAGCCTGGTACTGGCATAAAAACAGGCACATAGACCAATGGAACAGAACAGAGAGCCCAGAAATCAACCCAACTCTCTATAGTCAATTAATATTTGACAAAGGGGGCAGTAACATAAAATGGAGTAAAGATGGCCTCTTCAACAAATGGTGCTGGGAGAACTGGACAGCTATGTGCAAAAAAAATGAAACTTGAGCACCAACTTACACCATATACCAAAATAAATTCAAGATGGATAAAAGACTTAAATATAAGCCGTGAAACCATTAAAGTCCTAGAGGAGAACATAGGCAGGAAAATCTCAGATATTTCATGCAGCAGCATATTTACTGATATGTCCCCTAGAGCAAGGAATATAAAGGAAAGAATAAACAAATGGGATCGCATCAAAACAAAAAGCTTCTGTGTGACTAAAGAAAACAGTATTAAATTAGCAACACAACCAACTGTATGGGAAAATATATTTGCCAATGATACCACAAAGGTTTAATCTCCAAAATATACAAAGAACTTACACGACTCCACTCTAAGAACACAACCAACCCAATTAAAAAATGGGAAAAGGACTTGAACAGACACTTCACCAAGGACGACATACAGAGGATCCAGGGACACATGAAAAAGATGCTCAATATCACTAGCCATCAGAGAGATGCAAATTAAAACCACAATGAGATACTATTTTATACCAGTCAGGATAGCTATCATAAACAAAGCAACAAACAACAAATGTTGAAGAGGTTATGGGGAAAAGGGGACCATAGTTCACTGTTGGTGGGATTGCAGACTGGTACAACCATTATGGAAAACAGTGTGAAGTTTCCTCAGAAAAATAAAAATCGACCTGCCTTTTGACCCAGCAATTCCACTGCTAGGATTATATCCTAAGAATCCTAAAACATCAATTTCAAAGAACCTATGCACCACAATGTTCATAGCAGCACAATTTACAATAGCCAAGAGTTGGAAGCAACCTAGGTGCCCTTCAGTAAATGAATGGATCAAAAAATCGTGGTATATATACACAATGGAATTCTATGCAGCAGAGATAAAGAAGGAGCTACTACCCTTTGCAACAACATGGATGAAACTGGAAAGCATTATGCTGAGTGAAATAGGCCAGGTGTTGAAAGACAAATACCATATGATCTCACCTTTAACAGGAAGCTAAACAACAAAACAAACAAGCAAGAAGAATAAAAACAAAAGACACTGAAATAGAGAATAGGGGAACAGTGACCAGAGGGGAAATGGGAGGGAGTTAAAGGGGAAAAAAGGGGAGGGATTTGGAGGAACAAGTATGAAGGACACAAGGACAAGAACTAAGGGGGGTTGAAATGGGAGGGAGGTGGGAAGCACAGGGTGGGGAGCACAGGGGTTTGGCTGGGATGGATGAAATAGACAGAAAACTGTACTTGAAAAATAAGTAAATTAAATTTTTTAAAAAATGGTCAAAGGACCTGAATAGATATTCCTCCAAAGAGGACATACAGATGGCCAATAGACTCATGAAAAGATGCTCAACATCACTAGCCATCAGAGAGATGCATCTTAAAATAATAATGAGATATCACTTTATGCTTGTCAGAATAGCTATCATCAATAAATCAACAAACAAGTGTCGGTGAAGATGTGGAGAAAAGGGAATTATCATGCACTCTTGGTTAGAATGCAAATTGGTGCAGCCATTACGGAAAACAGTATGGAGCTTCCTCAAAATATTAAGAATGGTATTTTAAAAGGGGAGAAAGGTTTCCAGGTGCATCCTTGAACAGAGCTGGCAAGGGGTGGAGGGGTTATTGGCCACTGGGTGTTTTAATGGGAATGGACTTTGAGGCAGAAATCCATTATTCTTCCAAAATTGTATAGCCTTTAAATAAAGACCTCCTTTGATTTTTCACCAAACCTCTGCCTCTGTAGTTTATGGGTGGTGGGCAGCAGAATTCTACATGGCTATATAGTAACAATATCTCTCTTTTCCAATTTAGGAAAGAAATTCAAGTGTTAATAGTGTCACCTAAATAGTGACACTAGTAATTTAGTTTTTATACTGATAGTTGAAGAACAAATAATTCAACATTCTCACCAAGACTAACTTAAGGAGATAGATATATCTCCTTTAGAGAAGCATTTTTTCTTTTCTATTTAGGTAGTAGCTTCACATCTTTGAACATCACTGAGCAAGTGATTAGTGTGATTTACTGATAAATTAATTACAAAATGCATTTTTACACTACCTCCTTTACAATTGGCAAGTTCATAGAATGAAGAAAACAACTCTGGAGTACTCCAATCTGTCCTGTCCATCTTAATTCAAACTGTCCGTTTGACCTGGGGAAACTCAATTCTTAAACCTTCTCTCCAGACTTGACTTCTGAGCTTCAGAATGATGTTTCCAAATGAACATCCTAAAGGCACCTCAATCTCCATGGGCCCAAGACAGGAATCATCTTCATCCTTAACATAATTTTCAGGCTATCACTTTGCTTCATTTATAGGCCTCAGAAATCTGGGAGCAAATCTTACCTTTCAGGCATACCCCTTCTCCAACCCTAAACTCATCCTGTGTCATCCATCCATTCTACCCATTCCACATCCCTCCTTTTTCATTCCTCTTGCTCTAATTCATGACCTAACAGCTGTAACCATAGCCTTAGAAACAGCAGCTTCAACTCCAGGCTGTTCTCAATCTCACATGTTCCCTGTACTCTTTCTTGGGAGTAATCTTGCTAAAACATTATCATCACATTATGCCTCTGCTCCAAAATTGTTTAATGCTCACTATTGCTTATAGAATAATGCCCCAACTTCATGCTTTTACTGAAAACCATAATCCACCTCCTAACTCCCTTCTAGTCTTACTTCCCATCCTATCCCTCTAGAAGCCATCTCTGCTGGTTTCCTATGCCTAAAAGAAGACCTAACTTCTTTTGCCTTTCTGCCCTTGGCCTTGAATACTCTTCTGATGTATCTCTCTTCCTAAGTCCCCAGTGTCATTCAGTGGCAATATGAGTAAGCCACATGTTACTATGAGCTGGGCCATTTCATGATCCCATGTGTAGGTGCATCTTCCTAATCACTACATTTTATTAATGAGGAAGTAGAGGCTTAGAGCAACCTACTGTAGTGCTTTTAAAATATGTCTGTACGTGCTTTGATACTCCTCCCTCCGAAAGGTGGAGCCTAATTCCTCTCCGGTTGAATGTGGTACTTGAGCTGTACTTAGGGACTCCTAACAGAATATGGTAGAAGTGGCGTCTAAGACTGAGTTATAAAAGGCATTGCAACTTCCTTCTTGTCTCCCATTCTGAAGGATGCCCATCACCCTACTGTGAGGATACTCAAGTAGCCAGTGGAAAAGCCCATGAGAAGAAAGCCTGAGGCCTTCAGCCAATAACGATCACCAGGTATGTGAGCTATTTTAAAAGTGGCTCCTTTAGGCTCCACCAAGCCTTCTTATGCCTGCAGCCCCTGTGACATCTTAACTGTAACCTATGAGAGACCCTGAAATGGAGCCACCCAGCTAAGTTGCTCCCAAATCCTGACCCACAGAATATAATAATAAACATTTACTGTTTAAGCCAGTAAGTTTTAGGGTAATTTGTTATACACTAATAGATAGCTAAAACACTTACCCAGAGTCATGAAACTAGTAAGCAGTAGAGACTTAAACACTGAAGTTTCGGCTCTTAACCCCAACCTATCACTGACAGAAGTGCTAGTTTACATTTTGTTTACATAACCACCCAGTCTTTAAAAAACCTTGACAGAATTTCTCCATTAAAACTGACCTTCTTGCCATCTTTATATTTAAGCCCTCCTTAAAATGCCCATTCAGCATGTTCCTGCCCCAACAATTCCCATGTTTGCCTAAATTCTCCCTCTCTCCATTTTCAACTTTCCAGCTCTAGACTTTCAGCTTTAGTACCTACATCCTAGTGCTGTGAAATTAAATGAGATAATATGCATAAAAAGGGCTTAGCAAAGTAATAGTTCGATTACACTATTTATTTAGACACAGCACTTCCTCTGCTATGTGAACAAGGTCTCAATTCTGTATTGTATATCAGAATCACTTAGGGAACTATGTAAAGAAAAACAACAAAAACAAAAACAATGCCCGGGCTATACTCTGAATTAATAGGTCTGATTTAATAAGTCTTGGGTGAAACCAGGCAACAAAAGATCCCCAGATGATTTTAGACTGTTGGATTAGATCAGAGGCGATTTTACTCTCCCCTCCCATTGCCCCCAGCCACATGTTCCAACAACTGCTAGTGTCTGGAGACATTCTTCATGGTGAAGACAGCGAGGGTGCTCCTGGCACATAGTGAATGGAGGCTACAGATGCTGTGAAACACCCTGCAGTGCACAGGACTATCCCCATAACAGAGAAGTGCCCAGTGCTAAATGTCAATAATGCTGAAGTTTGAAAATCCTGGATTAGCTACTGTTTTCTGGCTGTTGCGCTCATTCTCCTTAAGAACATTGGCTCCTACTTGCCCCTCCAACTCCTCCTCTCAAGGGCACCCTCAAGAAGAATATAGCACCTGACTTCTTGCCACTCAAGACCGAATGTGGGCACCAACCAGCTTGGCTACTGCCCCAAATGAGCTGGCCCTGGGCCTGCCAGGAGGGCCTGGGTGTGGTCTTGTGCCTCCCACTCCTTGTAGTGCTTTGCTATCATTTGAATTACAATACTCACTACAGAAATACTGCTAGTTGTAAACACCTCTCTCTCATTCCAGGGGCTGGAGCCATAATTTTATTCATCTCTGCTTTCTCCACAGTACCAAAGGGTATGCCTTGCACTTGGTAGGTATTCAATAACTATTTATTACATTGATTTAAATTAGTATCATTTTAATTTTTATGATGCCAAGAATGGTGATACAAGTGTTCAATAAATGTCAGTTGCCATCATCATCTTTGCTACATCACTGATGCAAGGTAGCTCACATAAAATAATATTACTAATTTTATATGATATAACTTAATTGTATATGCCTAAATAACAAATTTTAAGATTCTGGAATAATGTACTAGACTTCAAACTGATTACTTCTGTGAGACTCAGATTAGAATGGGTCAATTTATCTGTCAAGTTTGAAGATTTCAAATATAGAACTGAAGCATATAACTAAAAATTAATAGAAAAGTTTAATCCTATTTCCTGAGGCATAATAACCTTTGGGGTGGGAGTGGGGAGTGAATGAGAAGGGAGGGAATGAGAGGGAGAGTTCTTATGAATTCTTATGAATTGCTTAAAGTTTTCTATTTTACTTCTGAAGTGCTTTTTGGATAGATGCGCTTAGCCTAGAGTAAAAATAACAAGAGACAAGGGCCACAGACATGACTGACTTGGGGGCATGGATGGATTACATGAGTTAGTTCTCTTAGACTAGAGAAAACTATCATTAACACAATTTTAAAATTAGGAATAAATTATTCAAAGCCTTATGTCAGTACTTACTGTTGCTTCAGCCACTGCTCCACAAATGGAATGGAGAAGAATTCTGTGAACAGCTTCCCTGTCCTCTTTGGATTTTGACTGGTCATGATGCCATATGTTTGATTGACAAGAAAACAATAACCAAGAATTCAAGTCAATTGTTGCTATTTGCTTGTAGATTAACACTACTGACTCTTTAGGGTCATTGAATACTCATGAAACTTACTTGTATAACCACTCAGTCAGAAAATCACAGGCAATGAATTTGCTTCTTTTCCTCTAAAAAGAGAAGAATTAAATTATATTGTTTGTTTGAGCAAGATAAAAGAAGAGCAGCTGATAGCTTATATTAGATGAAGTATGCATGGATGCTCTATGAGGACTACAAGCACATCAATAAATATTAAGTCAGGTAAGAAAGAGTTCTGAAGACATCTATCCAGTCATTTTTGGATAAGCATGTTTTCTGACAGAAGGGGCTATTAAAAGATAGTGTCCATAGTAGGGAGCTTACTATATGCTTTTAGAATTTTCTCACAAGGACTTTATTTAAATCTAATTTATTGCTTTGCTCCAGTCCACTAAAATCCTCAGAACAGCATTACTGCAGGTCTGAGTACCACTTCTTTAAAATATATTTTATTAATTACACCATTACAGTTTGTTCTATTTCCCCGCTTCATTCCCCTCCACCCTGCACACCCCCTCCCCCACCATTCCCCCCTTTAGTTTATGACCACGTTGTTTCAAGTTCTATAGATTCTATACTTCTCATACTATTCTTGCCCTCCACCCTATCTATTTTCTATGCTACTTATTTTCTGTATGTTCTCCCCCTTCTCCTTCTCCCACTCCCCTGTTGATAACCCTCCATGTGATCTTCATTTCCATGGTTCTGCTCCTGATCTAGCTGTCCTCTTAGTTTGCTTTTGTTTTAGGTGTGGTTGTTAATAACTGTGAGTGTGCTGTCCTTTCACTGTTCATGTTTCTTTAACTTCTTTTTCTTAGATAAGTCCGTTTAACATTTCATATAATAAGGGCTTGGTGATGATGAACTCCTTGAATCTGATCTTATCTGAGAAGCACTTTATCTGTCCTTCCATTCTAAATGAAAGCTTTGCTGGATAGAGCAGTCTTGGATGTAGGTCTTTGGATTTCATGACTTGGAATACTTCTTTCCAGCCCTTCTTGCCTGTAAGGTCTCTTTCGAGAAGTCTGCTGACAGTCTGATGGGAACTCCTTTGTAGGTGATTGTCCCCTTAGCTCTTGCTGCTTCTAGGATTCTCTCCTTCATTTTAATTTTGGCTAATGTAATGATGATGTGCCTTGGTGTGTTCCTTCTTGGGTCCAACTTCTTTGGGACTGTCTGAGCTTCCTGGATTTCCTGGAAGTCTATTTCCTTTGCCAGATTGGGGAAGTTCTCCTTTATTTGTTGAAATAAGTTTTCCACTCGTGGCTGTTCCTCTCCCCCTTCTGGTACCCTATAATTCAGATGTTGGAATGTTTAAAGATGTCCTGAAGGTTCCTAAGCCTCTCCTCATTTTTTTTGAATTCTTGTTTCTTCATTCTTTTCTGTTTGGTCATTTTTTTCCTCTTTCTGGTCCACTCCTTTGATTTGATTCCCACTTTCCTTTCCATTACTATTGGTTTCCTGTGTATTTCTCTTCATTTCAATTAGTTTAGCCTTCATATGTTCCTCTAATTTGTGACTAAAATCAACCAGTTCTATGAGCATCCTGATCACCAGTGTTTTGAATTGTGCATCTGAAAGTTTGGCTATTTCTTCATCGCTTAGATTTATTGGCTCTGGGGCTCTGAGCTGTTCTTGAGCCACATTTTGATCTGTTTGTGTCTGTTACGTATGAGGAGCAGAGCCTTAGTTGTTCACCAGGGTGCGGCCACCCAGGTTGCTGGTTTGCGACGCTGTCTGTGGGGGCATGGTCAGAGAGGGGCAGTGGTGGTTCCCACTGCTGCTTCCTGCCGCTGGGGCCTGTGTGGTCTGTCTCTCTGCTAGCTCCTTCACTGTTTTATCTGCGCGCGAATGTGTGACCACGGTCTGCCCTCAGTGGGTTCGCGTGCTTCTCCACACCTGAGATCCACCCACAACTGCTGGTGCACCTGGGTCGCATGCCCGGGTGGGTCTGGTGTATCTTTCCTGCCCAACCCCGCTCTGCTGCTGGCTCTGCCCCTCTTGCCGGTTTGGCTGAAGGGTTCGTTGTTGTCAGACTTCCATGTAGTTCAATTTTCTGTGGTTTGGCTGAGTTTTTGTTGCTAAAACTTTGTTGTTTTTAAACTTGGTTGTGCAAGAATGCACAGTGTTTCCACCTATGCCTCCATCTTGGCGGAAGTCGGAAGTTCTTTGATGAGTACCACTTTTGAAAGTGGTAACCAGGCACACAGGTGCCATTAGCCAGTACAGTTGACCCTGACAGTTGTCTACTCAATAGCCACTCTCTACTTCATTTTTAATTGCTTGTAGAGAGAGAGAGATATATCAGTTGGATGCCTCCCGTATGCACCTGGACAGGGGATCAAACCCACAACCTAGGTATGTGTTCTGACCAGGAATGGAACCTGTAACCTTTCAGTTATAGAATAGCACTCCAACCAACTGAGCCACATCAGCCAGGTTTCTATTTCATCTTTATTAATTCTTTATTAATAGCAACCTGATCGACGATCAGTTCAGGTGAAGAACTACATTTTCCTGCCTCCTCTAGGAAAGGGCAGCCAAATGACACAGTTCCACTTTATGACACAGAAATAGATATCCTCTAGATTCCTGAGAAAGTTCTGCTCTTTCACTTCAGTCTGGAATACAAATGTAAGGTGGGAAGTGGAGCAACACCTCTTAGCCATGAGGCCAAAAGCCACATGCTAAAGATGGTGGAGCCGTTTGTTAGAAGTAGCCTGGGCCTTTGATGACTTAAGTCACGGTACCAGCCTGGGCTTGATGTACTCTGGACATCTTGATATGCAAGGAAAAAATAATCTTCACTTGGATTACTACCACTGTTGTTGCGTTCTCATAACATGCAATTGAATTCAGTCCCTAGATGACAGATAGCTAGTAAACTATAGGGGAAAACTATGCTGGGAATAATGGGGGAGAAGGCATGCTGAGAAGGGCATTGGGGTGAAACACCAGGTATCCTGCTTCCTAGGACATTTAAAGTCTCTTGTAACCCAGACAGAGTCAGTTAATTCCTTTTAGAGAATTGTTATTTAAACTGGGAGACAGAGCGACCCTGCCTCTCCTTCTAAGATGGCATGGGCTAAGAACAAAGTAAATCTAAAAGTTGCCACATGTACAGATCCCTCCCAAGAATGAAGGCATTACAGGGACTGATGGAAAAATATTTCTTTGCTCCTCCAGGTCTACCCTTCTCCACCCTGCTGCATGCGTTAGGAGGCTCATTTTATGGTTCACATAACTGGGCTCCTTTACTCTCTAGTTGGGCCCTACCAATGGTCGGTATCAACAGGAGATCTGAGAGAGAGGAGAGAAAAAGGCAGGGTGTCAGGGTTTGAACTATGTCCCCACCTGTCCAATTCATATATTAAAGCCCTAACCTTTGGTAATGCAGAATGTGATATATTTGGAAAGAGAATAATTACAAATATAATTAGTACAGCTCAGCCACTCCTGAAAGACGTAGCAATTCCAAGGAGAGTGAACTAATTTGGTGTTATATTAGCAAGAAAAAAGGGAGGTGCTATTAGGTAGACACCCCAATGGTAGTGTAACAGGGTGCAGCTAAAAGGCGGGCCCCAGAAAAGGATTTGGGATGGAATCCAGAGCTCAGGGGGTCCAAGAAATATTAAGATGTCCTCACTTCTCCCCCCTGCCCCCAGGGGGAAGGAACAAATGGAACAGGGCCATTGAGAGCTGTTTTGCATAGCAACAGTTTTGCAGCTAACCTCTGGAATGATTATTTAACATATCTATAACCTTTAACTGGTTTCATAGATATGTTAAATAGCTGTGGCCAAGTTTTGAGCCAGGGAGAAGGGAGTGACTTCTACCCAGGATGTAACTAGGGGCAGGTCCCCAGGTTACAGTGCCTGCGTGAGAGCTTGGAATTGATTGGCTCCACGCCCAGTAACTGCCCAGACTAATGATGGCAGCCCAGTAAAGCTGGGAGGGTAGGGGAGTCCTGGCAGGTGTAACTGATTGTAGGAGGAGTTGGAAATGGGGCTGCAAAGGAGAATGGGTACGGAGATTTAAACGCAGACGTGGCAGCCATTGGGAAGAGAACCACGCGGTCTCAGCTGAGTTAAGACCCCCCCTTGCCAAGGTGAAGAGAAGAGAGAGCCAGGTGGTCTCAGCTGAGTTAAGACCCCCTCTTGCAGAGGTGAAGAGGAGAGAGAGCCATGCGGTTTGGGGCAGAGTGAGGACCCCTGTAGTCATGTAGGAGAGAGCCATGCAGTATGGGGCAAAGTGCGGACCCCCTCTTTCCTAGGTAAAAGGGAAAACCACGCAGCTTTGCCAGAATGGAGATCCCTGCACCCAGGTGAAGCAGAAAGACATATGCTTTTGGTGGAGTGCGGACCCCTGCAGCTTTGGTAGAAGAGGCCCAGGCAGCTTTAGGGTGCCCCCTTTGGCCACGTGGCCTAGAAAGGAGAGACTTTGACTGGAACTGGGTACAAAGAACTCTTGCCAGTGGACCGTGAGAGGGTGCCACATGACTTTTGGATTAACTAGAGAGAGATCCTGCCTGCACAGTGACACGGTTGACGGTGCCAATGGCCTGAAACATAGATGTGTTCTCTTTTCCTGATTTATGGTACCCAGAGTTGGGACAGTGGGAAAAGGGAGCGCTGTATGTGCATAGGTGTATACCCTAAAAGACTCTGATATTTTAGTGGAGGCATTAGGCCTAAATAACATTAAATAAACATTTCGTTTCCTTTTCACAAATCTCTGGCATTGAGAGATGTCTTTCCAATTGGCGGCGGACAGAAGAGCCCAGTAGATATTAGTATTCTGTCCTTGGGAGGGGTCCCTGTTCTGTAGCAGTTTTTGGTGTCCCTAGGTGGGCCAAATATTGCCTCCCCGCCCCGGGACCTCTTGTTCTGTAACAGTAGATTCCTGGTGAAACTGTACTAAACCCTGGATCCCACTATGCCTGAAACCAAAATCCCCTGGACCTTTCGGCCAATGATTCATTCACCTTTTTTTGTGAAGCCAGTTTGCATAGAGTTTTTTATTGCTTGCAACAAAGAGTTTTGACTATTATTTCTTTCTTCTCCAATTAGCTAAATTCCCATTTGTTCTTCAAGATGTCCTCAAGAAGGCTTTCTCAGCATTCTCACCCTCTTCAAATTAGAGTAGGCTCCACTCACCCCAAGTTCTCTGTGTGCTCCTATCATAACACCTCAGATATAACTCCCAGACTATGTAGCTATCTCTCCTACTGAACTATAAATTCTCTGAGGAGGGCATATGTCTTCCTTTTCTTCACATTCCCAGTGCTTAATTGAGTGTCTTACACACAAGATGATCAGTGAGTGGTGAGTAAATGAATTAATGAGTTTACCATTCAACTTTCAAGCATCAAAGTAAAAATAAAAATTCAGGTACCAGAATTCTGATATTTATAATTAGGAATTGCTATATAACTGTGTACAATTACTTGTTGCTTTCTTTCCATGATATTTTATTATGGACATTTTCTTTTTTCCCTTTTTTATCCCTTCACTTTGAAATTGCCAGCTGAGTTTTAAAATCTTTTTTATTTATTTTTTTTATTTTTTAATTTTATTTAGTTACTTTTCAAGTACATTTTTTTTTCTCTTCCCCCCCCCCGCCCGGTCTCCCCCCTCCCTCCCATTCCCCCCTCCCCAGTCCTCATCTCTGTGTCTTTCATACTTGTTCCTCAAAATCCCTCCCCCTTTTTCCCCTTAAGTTCCCTTCCCTCTCCCCTCTGGTCGCTGCCCACTTGTTCTCTATTTCAGCGTCTTTGTTTTTATTCTGTTTGCTTGTTTGTTTTATTCTTTAGCTTCCTGTCAAAGGTGAGATCATATGGTATTTGTCCTTCAATGCCTGGCCTATTTCACTCAGCATAATGCTTTCCAGTTCCATCCATGTTGTTGCGGAGGACAAATGGCTGAGTTTTAAAATCTTAAGGTTGTAAAGATTGTTGTGGAATTTATTCTCACCAAATGAAAAGATTTTCAACTGAAAGCTTTATTCTACTTGTTAGTAAATAAAATATAGTGGAAACTGAATTTTGGGAGATTGTTTGCAGTCTTTTACCTGATTGCTGATGGACTTCAATTAAAGAAAAATTGAAAGTGCTGGCAAGGGGACTAAACTTAAATGTTCTAGACCATGTAATGGGGCTTCTAAGTTTGCACTGCAAAATTAGAATTCCCTTCAAAAAGTCATCTTTAACCAAAATAAGAAAATGCTTGTACAACAATGCAGAGATATCCAGCCACGATGGAGGGATAGGTAGATACACTTTTCCTCCTCACACAACCAAAAGAAGGACAACAACATATTTAAAAACAAAAAATAACCAGAACTGCCAGAATATTGAACTGTATGGAAGTCCAAAAACTAAGAAGTTAAAGAAGAAACATTCATCAAGACTGGTAGAAGGAGCAGAGATGGGCAGCCAGGGTGCAGAGGAATTATGGCAAGGCAGCAGCTAGAGAAGCAGGTGGTCCTACATTTACAGGTGGATAAACTTAGAGGAACAACTGGGGAGCAAAACAGACCATGCAACGCAGGGTTCCAGCACAGGGAAATAAAGTCTTAAACCTCTGACTGAAACACCTGTGAAGGTTGAGGTGGCAGGAAGAAACTCCCAGCCTCACAGGAGAGTTTTTTGGAGAGACCCAGAGAGTCCTAGAACCTACACAAAACCACCTATCTGGGAATCAGCACCAGAAGGGTCTAATTTGCTTGTGTGTGGCAGAGGAAGTGACTGAAAGTCATCTGAGAGCTGAGCAAGTGGCATTGTTCCCTCTCTGAACAGTTTGATAAATACAACTAACTGATGAAGAGATAGTTAACATATCAGATGCAGAGTTCAAAACACTGGTAATCAGGATGCTCACAGAAATGGTTGAGTATGGTTGCAAAATA
This sequence comes from Artibeus jamaicensis, assembly GCF_021234435.1. Classification (NCBI taxonomy): domain Eukaryota; kingdom Metazoa; phylum Chordata; class Mammalia; order Chiroptera; family Phyllostomidae; genus Artibeus; species Artibeus jamaicensis. The sequence continues at coordinate 1,088,076 of NW_026522053.1, read as the reverse complement.
GAGGAAAAAGTGAAATAAAGGAAAATGAACAGGGGACCAGAAATGAAGGGAAGGAAACCAAGACTCAAATCAGTGGTTTGGAGCCGAAGGAAGAAAGAAACATTTCACCAGAACAGAATGAAAAAAAAAAGAATTCAAAAAAATGAGAGGCTTAGGAACCTCTGGGACAATTTTAAATGTTCCAACATCTGAATCATGGGGGTGGCAGATGAAGAAGAGGAAGAGCAAAAAATTGAAAACTTATTTGAAAACATAATGAAGGAGAACTTTCCCAATCTGGCAAAGGAAATAGACTTCCAGAAAGTCCAGGAAGCTCACAGAGTCCCAAAGAAGTTGGACCCATGGAGGAACACACCAAGCCACATCATAATTACATTAGCCAAGATTAAAATGAAGGAGAGAATCCTAGAAGCAGTAAGAGATAAGGAGACAGTCACCTACAAAGGAGTCCCCATCAGACTGTCAGCTGATTTCTCGAAATACACCTTATAGGCAAGAAGGGGCTGGAAAGAAGTATTCCAAGTCATAAAATCCAAAGACCTACATCCAAGGTTGCTCTATCCAGCAAAACTTTCATTTAGAATGGAAGGCCAGATAAAGCGCTTCTCAGATAAGGTCAAGTTAAAGGAGTTCATCATCATCAAGCCCTTACTATATGAAATATTAAAAAGGCTTACCTAAGAAAAAGAAGATAAACATATGAACAGTAAAGTGACAACAAACTCAACACTATCAATGACCAAACCTAAAAAAAACAACAACAAAAATGAACTAAGCAAACAATTAGAACATGAACAGATTCACAGAAATAGAGATCACATGGAGGGTAATCAGTGTAGAGGAGGCAGGGGAGAGAACGGGGGAAAAGGTACAGGGAATAAAAAGCACAAATGGAAGGTGCAAAATAGATAGGGGGAGGTTAATAATGGTATGGGAAATAGAGAAGCCAAAGAACTTATATGTATGACCCATGGACATGAGCTAAGGTAGGGGAATGATAGTAGTGGGGCAGGTCCAGGGTGGAGGGGAATAGAAGGGAGAAAAAAGAGTGGCGCGCTGGGTCCAATACTCATTGATGTTTCTCTCCCTCTCTCTCCTTCCCCTGTTTATAATCTTTATGAGACAACTGTAGCAGCATAATCAATATGCTATTGAATATGCAAAATATATTAAAATTAAAAATATGTATATAGCAATGCAAATATATATCTAGCATAAATTGCCATATAGCAATTTAAACAATCCAGCACCTGTAGGGTGGTAGTGTCTCTCTTGACAAACAAAAGATTATTGCCGGGGCATTTACTATACTGTTTAGTGGTGAAGATCCCTTCTATTTAAGGAATTCAGTTTGACTTACTTTATTAAATAGATTTCAAATAGCCAAATTGTCTGATGTATGAGTATCAGGCAGAGAGATTTAATCATTTTGTTGCAAAGCAATAAAATGATAAAAATTGTGTTTTCCTTCTGTTCTGGGCAAACATGAACGTGCTGAGAATACTCAGACATGTGGAACAATGGAAATATTGTTCAGCTGTGGTTTAGAAATTATCTGCTGGGAACTGAAAGAGAGAATAGAGAGCAAATGAAAACTCATGGTGTTGAAGAGATAAGAGGAAGCAACAGAGAGAGAAATTTTAAATGTGAGATTAAGAGAGTAGAGCACCCAGGAATTTCCTAATGGAGACAAATACACTAGGTCATGATTGTTAAAGGGTAAAAATGTGTACGTTTAGGCAAGCAGAGGAAACAGGTAAGACAACTCCAAACAAAGTTTAGAAGCAATTTTTTAAAAATCCAGAATTAAAAGGAAAAGACAAAATATCAAGGGAGAAGACATCACTGCATCATCATGAGTCTGCAACTAACTTTGCAATGCATCCTAGAAAACAAGAGAGCTGGACAGAGGGGACTGATGGATTGATCGGTGTGTGGATATGCAAAGAAACAAATAAGGGAAAACAGTAACTGAGGAGTCCAGGTGGTAAATATGTGGGTGTTTACTCCAAAATTCTATCATTTCTTCTATACATTGGGGGGAAATGTTATAAATAAAATTGAGAGAAGGAACAGGGGAGATCATCATCATAAAAGTCCCAAACCTCAAACAGAAAAGGCAGACATCAGGATTCAATCCAGACAGCATTTTGTACTGATTTTTATGCTGGACATACATATAATAGCCGATGGACACATATAATTTTATGTGTATATATTACACTACATATACATATAACAGGGGGACTGAAGACTAGAAAGAGAAACAATTCACACTGGAAAGTCACTGACTCAGTATCAGGTAACTAATGTAATTACACCCAGAAATGTCAAAAGCACATGCTTTGTAAGGTTAGTGAAGTGCTGCTGGATGCTGTGTGGATTGAGATTCTTTGGGTTTGTGAAGGACAGAAATATGCTCGGGTTACCTTGGTTACTGGTTTTTTTTTAAGTCATTTTAGGCTAGATTTAGCTGCAACAAACAACCCCCAATTCTGAGAAGCTTATACTATCAATAGTTTATCCTCACCAATGTTACAGGAACATTTCAGCCAGCTGGGATCTCCACTTCACACTGTCTTTACTCTGGACCTCAGGATGACAATGTAAAACTCTTTCTGAAATATGGCCAGTTATCACACAAACAAAAAAGAATATGGTGAACCATGCTTTGACTCTTAAAGTGTGTTTGGAAATGACATACTTTTACTGAACCCAACCAGTAGGGGAGGGTCCAACCGTTCACTGCCTCCCAGGCAAATCTCCAAAGATGGAGTTTGGTGGAAAAGAAAGGAAACTTTTATTTAATGGCAAGTTTCTGTCTAAAAATATCTGGGTAACAAAAGGAGAAAGGAAAAGGCAGAGTACAACATCAAAAATAGCTATTTAAATATTTACCACTACAACTACTATATAGGTTGTAGAAATGAAAATAACACAGGAATGGAAATCTGTTCACATCGCTGATTTACCAACAAGGTCTTTGGGATTAATAGCAACTTTCTGCCTGAAAGCTCATACCTTCTAAGACACCGAAAGAAAAATCACTCTGTCACCCTCTGCCTGCTTAGTTCAAGGTTGAGCCAGGAACCTCTTCTCCCACCCAAAAGTATAATAAACATAGGTGGCTTAACTGGCCTCCAGTCACTGTCCAACTTCAGGCATCTTTTGGAGTCTGTGTTCCAGGCCTCTGATCACAGGCCCACACTAGCCACTACTGGCAAGCCTGCTGGAGACCACTGACATGACCCCCAACCCCCTATCAGGGGAGAGGAAAGATCCAACTGACTTTTTGCTTTCCTGTGTGCTCTGAAAGCAAAAGTCCTCTCTCAGAATCCCATGCATGCCAAAAGCCAGTGGGAGCGTCCAGCTTTCCAATGATGGACCATTTCAGCCATGTTTGCCATTGTTCCTCTTCCAGATGCCATGTTTTGCAAGGGGGTAAAGTCTCCAGTCACACAAGCACACCTCCAACCCCTTCCCCATTTCTGAGGAGGTGTGTCCCCCTGTTACGACTCATCATGTCCATTAATTCCACTGACTAAATCAGTCATTAGGTCAAGCCTCCCTTAGGAAGAAGCCACAAATATTTTTGAAAAATAACATATTCTAGTACATGGTCTACTGTAAGGAATGCAAGAATTTCTTTGACGGGGGACAGGGCCAAAGCTCAGGAAGAAGCAGACCAGTGTCAACAGATGTTCAGAGCACAAGACAGACTAGCCATAGTTGTCTATCAGTAGTTCTGTGACTCCAAAATAGTTTCTAGTTTCTAGTTATAGTTCTAGTTCTGGCTCAGCTCATCGTCTGTGTGGCTTCCTTCTCAATTTGCTGATGGTGTTGCTGCTGTTCTCACCTAACTGCTGTTTCTCCTCTTCCTTCTCTGCTTCAAAGTCTGCTAACTCATGGCTTTCTCCTGATCTCTGGTCTTTCCCCTTCCCACACTATAGTCTCCATTCTCTGTTATCTGACATCCCAGCTCCACAGAAGGGAGAATTTGATTGGGCTAGTTACACATAACTCAGGACTGACCATTCCTGCTGGGCAGAGCCAGTGTACCAGATTATTTGCTAGCCACTTGCCATCCAAGACTGGCTCCACATAAGGCCTGACACTTAATCCTGTTTCAATCACTAGTGGCCAGGGTGATGGGGAAATGGACAACACGGGGACAAAGGGCTGCAGATAAGGCTGTGGGCGTGGTATGTACTTAGAATGTCATAGCCTCCCTTTCCCATGTGGATATTCTCCACAATAAGTTTCCAGACACCCAATACCCCCACACATGATGAAACTGGTCAATACCCATGATCCAAGAAATGAGCACACACTTGGTCTCTGACCAGATGCCAAAATACTTATCACAGCAAACTTTAAACAGGGGCTCAACTTTTCCCAACTGCAAAAGAATTTTATTATAGAAAAACTGATACTTCTCAAGGAAGTTAAAAATATACATTCATAACACATAACACTGTCTAAGACTTCCAGCATGGGCCACATGGTCCTTTCTAAAAGTATTCTTTTTGGGGGGGACTTATGGCCAAGATGGAGGCATAAGTAGACACACTGTGCCTCCTCACACAACCAAAATAAGGACAACAACAATTTAGAAACAAAAAAAAAAACAAACAGAACTGACAGAAAATTGAACTGTATGGAAGTCCGACAACCAAGGAGTTAAAGTAGACATATTCATCCAGACTGGTAGGAGGGGCGGAGTCGGGGAGCTGGAATGGAGAGGGCTTGCAGCAGGGTGGCTGGCCGACCCTGGTTGCGCAAGGTGGCAGCAAGCAGACCCAGGAAGGCAGTGGCTTGTACAGGGGCACAGTGTGGAAAGCAGCTGGGCGGTCCTACATTCACTTGCAGATAAACCAGGTGAAACTGTGAAGTAAGACAAACTGCACAACCCAGGGTCCCAGCATGGGGAAATAAAGACTCAAAACACCAATTGAAAACACCTGTGGGGGTTGACGTGCTGGGAGAAACTCCCAACCTCAGAGGAGACTTCATTGGAGACCCATAGGGTCCTAGGACATACACAAACCCACCTACATGGGAATCAGCACCAGAAGGTCCCAATTTGCTTGTGGGTAGCGGGGAAAGTGACTCAAATTTGGCAGAGAGCAGAGCAAGTGCCATTGGTCCTTCTCCGACCCCTCCCCCACATACAGAATCACAACCCAGTGATTGGGTTGCCCCACCCTGGTGAACACCTAAGGCTCCATCCCTCACTATGTAACAGGTGTGTCAAGACATAAAAAAATTGCCCAAACAAAAGAATAAATCAAAGCTCCATCTGGATGGTATAGCTCAGTGGATTGAGTGTGGGCCTGCCAAGCAGACGACAGCGGTTCAATTCCCAGTGAGGGCATGTGCCTGGTCTGCCTGTGAGGGCAGACCAGTTCCCAGTGGGGGGCACACAAGAGGCAACCATACATTGATATTTCTCTCCCTCTTTCCTTCCCTTCCCCTCTAAAAAATCAATGAATAAAATCTTTTAAAAAAATCAAAGCTCCAGAAAAAAATACAACTGAGCAATGAAGAGATAGCCAACCTATCAGATGCACAGTTCAAAACACTGGAAATCAGGATGTTCACAGAATTGGTTGAATTTGGTTGCAAACTGGATGAAAAAATGAAGGCTATGCTATGTGAAATAAAATAAAATGTACAGGTAACCAATAGTGATGAAAAGAAAACTGGGGCTCAAATCAATGGTGTGGACCAGAAGGAAGAAAGAAACATTCAACCAGAACAGAATGAAGAAGCAAGAATTCAAAAAATTGAGGACAGGCTTATGAACCTCTAGGACATCTTTAAACATTCCAACATCCAAATCATAGGGGTACCAGAAGGAGAATAGGAAAAGCAACAAGTGGAAAACTTATTTGAACAAATAATAAAGGAGAACTTCCTCATTCTCACTAAGAAAATAGACTTCCAGGAAGTTCAGAGAGTCTCAAAAAAGTTGGGCCCAAGGAGGAACACAGCAAGGCACATCATAATAACATTAGCCAAGATTAAAGATAAGGACAGAATCTTAAAAGCAGCAAGAGAAAAGGAAACAGTTACCTACAAAGGAGTGCCCATAAAACTGTCAGCCGATTTCTCAAAAGAGACCTTATAGGCAAGAAGGGGCTGGAAAGAAGTATTTAAAGTCATGAAAACCAAAGACCTACATCCAAGATTCCTCTATCCAGCAAAGCTTTCATTGAGAATGGAAGGGCAGATAAAGTGCTTCTCAAATAAGGTCAAGTTAAAGGAGTTCATCATCACCAAGGCTTTATTATATGAAATGTTAAAGGGACTTATCTAAGAAAAAGAAGATAAAAAATAGGAACAGTGAAAGGACAGCGAACTCACAGTTATTAACAACCACACCTAAAACAAAAGCAAACTAAAAGGACAGCTAGATCAGGAGCAGAACCATAGAAACAGAGATGACATGGAGGGTTAGAAACAAGGGAGTGGGAGGAGGAGAAGGGGGAAGAAGGTACAGAGAATAAGTAGCATAGACGATAGGTAGAAAATAGATGGGGGGACTTCCGCCAAGATGGAGGCATAGGTGGATGTGCCGTGCCTTCTCACACAACCAAGATTAGAGACAACTAAATATTAGCAACAGAAAACACAGCCAGAACACGGAAAATTGAACTTTTCGGAAGTCCGTTAACAACAAATTCTTCAGCCTGACCGGTAAGGGGTGAAACCAGCGGCTGGCGGAGCGGGGTTGCACAGGAGGACTCGGTCAGGCCCACGGAATCCAGGCGCAGGGTCAGACCTAGTGAGCGACCCAGCGAGCGACCAGGCGAGCGACCGCGGGGGAGACAGCCGGGCCCGGGGCTGCGTGTTGACTGAGGTCGCGCATTTGTGCGTGGGTGGACAGGCGAGGGAGTGGGCGGTTGGACCGGGCCAGCAGGTCCCCACGGCAAGCGGCAGTGGAGGGCGCCGCCATTTCCCTGCTCTGACCCCACCTCCACATACAGCATCATAACCCAGCGACTCTGAGTGGCCCGGCCCAGGTGAACCACCTAAGGCACTGCTCCTCCGCACCCAGCTGTGAGAAGCGGCAGAGGGGGTCGCCATTTCCCCGCTCTGGCCACACCCCCACATACAGCATCACAACCCAGCGACCTGGGAATCCAAGGCGCCCCTTCTCACACTTAAAGGGCCAGAACAGACCAAGAATGGCGCAGGAGGATCTCAGAGCCCCAGAGCCAATAGATCTAAGCGATGAAGAAATAGCAAAACTCACAGACGCACCGTTTAAAACACTGGTGATCAGGATCCTCACAGAACTGGTTGATTATACCGACAAATTAGACAAATATATGAAGGCGAAACTAATTGAAATGAATGGAATTGCACAGGACACCAATAGCAATGAAAAGGAAACTGGGACTCAAATCAATGGAGTGGACCAGAAGAAAGCAAATAATGGCCAAACAGAAAAGAGTCAAGAAGCAAGAATTCAAAGAAATGAGGAGAGTCTTAGGAACCTCCAGGACATCTTTAAACGCTCCAACATCCGAATTATAGGGGTACCAGAAGGGGGAAAGGCACAGCCACCAGTGGAAAACTTATTTGAACAAATAATAAAGGAGAATTTCCCCAATCTGGCAAAGGAAATAGACTTCCAGGAAATCCAGGAAGCTCAGAGAGTCCCAAAGAAGTTGGACCCAAGAAGGAACACACCAAGGCACATCGTAATTACATTAGCCAAGATTAAAATGAAGGAGAGAATCCTAGAAGCAGCAAGAGCTAAGGGGACAGTCACCTACAAAGGAGTCCCCATCAGACTGTCAGCGGATTTCTCAAAAGAGACCTTACAGGCAAGAAGGGGCTGGAAAGAGGTATTCCAAGTCATGAAATCCAAAGACCTACAACCAAGATTGCTCTATCCAGCAAAACTTTCATTTAAAATGGAAGGACAGATAAAGTGCTTCTCAGATAAGATCAAATTCAAGGAGTTCATCATCACCAAGCCCTTATTATATGAAATGTTAAAGGGACTTATCTAAGAAAAAGAAGTTAAAGAAACATGAACAGTGAAAGGACAACAAACTCACAGTTATTAACAACCACACCTAAAACGAAAGCAACCTAAAAGGACAGCTAGATCAGGAGTGGAAACATAGAAATGAAGATCTCAAGGAGGGTTAGCAACAGGGGAGTGGGAGGAGGAGAAGGGGGGAGAATGTACAGAAAATAAGTAGCGTAGACAGTAGATCGAAAATAGATGGGGGGGGGGCAAGAATAGCATGGGAAATATAGAATCTAAAGGACTTGAGACACATGGTCATAAACTAAAGGGGGGGTAATGGTGGGGATGAGGGGTAGGGTGGAGGGGAATAAAGGGGGAATAGAACAACTGTAACAGCATAATCAATAAAAAAAAGAATTTTGAAACGACAAAAAAAAAGAAAATAGACAGGGGGGGAGGGCAAGAATAGTATGGGAAATACAGAATCTAAAGAACTTGTGACACATGGACATAAACTAAAGGGGGGAATGGTGGGGGAGGGGTGTGCAGGCTGGAGGGGAATGAAGGGGGGGATGGGACAACTATAATGGCATAATCAATAAAATATATTAAAAATTTAAAAAGTATTCTTTTTAAAAATAGTTTGCTTTTAAAAGTATTTTATCCATTACCACTTAACCCCCTTATACCCTCTTAGTAAAAGGAGTCATGCTAAAATAATTCTACCAACCTTTCCTGTGAAAATCTATTTTCCCATTCCTTAGAATTTTTTTAATAAAGCTAATGGTATTTCTAATTTTCCTTATTGCTCAAGACTAGGAAATGGAGTTCCTTCTCCTACTTACCAGAACCCTAGCACCTTTGAAAAGATATTTGGGTATTCGATTTTTAAAAAACTATAATAAATGACTATGCGAGGAATGCAAAGTTTTGTTTTACTGAATTATTCATGGTAGCAAATTATCATGTCAGGTGATTATTAAAAGACTTATCTGGAGCTAGAAATAGTTTCTTGTTACCAAATATTGTTTAACTACTCTTCATTGTACTGGAATTTAATGAACAACAGAAAATCAAAAGGGAAAATTTTATGTTGCATGTGATAAAATAGGAAAACTATCTATCCAAACTTTGCATTAAAGTTATATTTAAAGCTGCAATAAGATTTATTTTCGGCCATCTTTTTAGTCACTCATAGAACTCCTGAATTAAGCAAGGTGCACTATTCCAGTTTGGCCCTGTTTGGTAAACATCTACTGAGGACCTATTATGTGTCAATCCCTACACTAAGTGCTAGAGATAAATGAGTAAGACACAACTCCATTGTGGTTCATTCAACATCCTGCAACCATCCCTTAGCTGGGTAATAGCTATGATGCATATAGAGGATTAACCCGATGTCCAGCTCCAGAGTGGATCCTGATAAGGCAGTCCAGATAAATCCCAACTCACCTTCCACCTACACCTAAACCAACCTGGTTCACATTTACCCTGGCCCAAGGTATTCACTGGAGCAGGGATGAGCAGGTAATCAACTTCAGAATGGTATGAGAGAGGCCAGTAAGCCAGGACAAGTGGAAGAGAGAAACTGAGACAGGTAGCTGAACCAACTGGCAGAGCAATTTCCAGTCAGATGCAGCAAGTCACCTCCAGAAAGATAATGTCTAAGCTTCAGTTATATTTTGACTCCAGGCCCAGAAAAAGAGCAGAACCAGGTGGGTGACACCAGGACCATATGCAATGACTAATAACCTCCTGCTCTGGCATGGACCAATCAGTGGAGATCATGACCCTAAAAGAGTCCTCCTGGAAAACTTATGAATAATCTGCTGACCACTCTCCTGAGACCCATGAGAGAAAACTCTAAACACAAAAGACCCAGAGTGTTTTCCCATGTGCTCTCCCTCTGGGGAACATACCTGTGCCTTCCCCTTCTTCTCTTCTTCCCCCACAGTCATGTTATCTCCTAAACTGTAAGGGTGCCCATGAGACTTTCAACCATGGGAGCAATGGGCAGTGACAGCTTGTCTTGGACTAACCCTCTGAACCTGTCCCCAAGGCCTCCTTTACACTGACTTCTCAGTGAGCTAAGCCAGCCCAGCCTAAGGTTTTTCCTTTTGCTTCTTCCACACTGAGCCCTTCCTTATTTCACTGTCCCCAGCTTTAATAAGCGTCCTCTCGTAGTCATGACTGGATTCATGTTGTAAAATCTTCCCTACATGAAGTCAAGAACTCACACACTACTGGCTAGCCCTACGCAGACTTACCTATGGCCAGGACTCCTGTTTGGTAATATGGGAGATAAGCTGCAGCTTCTGAGAAATCATTTCCTTTGCTTTTCTGAAAGAGTTTGACCATGCTCTTCTGGTTGATGTGGTAGGTGGAGGCAAAGCTTAGGCCAGTGGCTGAAACTATTTGATCACTTCTAGAGAAGCCAGCCCAAGGACAAAGCTGACATAAGAGGCCAAACAGAAAGGAGCAAACCAAGTCCTCAATTATTTCACTGAACCCCTGAATCAAACCAGTCCTAAAGTTTCTTTATCTCAGAAACTTCTAGCTTTTGGAGTCAATAATTCCCTTTGTTATTTAAGCCAGTTTCCTGATAGTTACAACATAATGAATCCTGGCCAAGATACTGCCCAGTAACTCTTCTGCCTTCTTTTGGTAACAGCACCGAGTTCCTTTTGGTATCTACCCTTTCCCAACTCTAAAGCTATAAGCCTTAGGTAGAGTTCCTTTGCCTAACAGCACACTAAATCCCCTTAGTACCAAGGATTAATTCCAAAATAGGTAGCTAACCTGAGTCAGTTCAATTACAGAGAAACTCTGGTAAAGACTTTTTCTGCTATGCCTGAACCTTATGGGACACAGGTTGGTGCCATAAGGGGAGGGGCCATTTTAAATGTAAAGTGCAGCTATAGGAAACAGAAACAGGAAATGGAGTGGAAGACATCATCTGGGCTCCCAGATCAAACTGCACAGGAAGATTTCCCCATGGGCCTCTTGGCTATATAAACAAATACACAAGAACTCCTTTTCTATTTAAGGCAGTTTGAATGGGGTTTTCTCTCACTTGCAGGGCCTGTTCTCAGAGTTAATTAATTCCAGCCACTATGGGAATGTTAGCTCTGCATACATAACACATCCAGCTGAAATTAACTCTTTTGAATTCACACTACTTTTTATTGCTAACAAAATAAACCTTTTATCAAACACTGCTTACAGTAAAAATCATTAACTTTACACAAGAATTTCCAAATGAAGTTTATAACACTGCCACTAAGCCTGTTCTGTTTAATATAGCAGTCCAATAAAGTTCAAATTAAATTCTAGTTTCTCATGTTCCAATTAAACTAATCCAAAAGTATGGCAAGATGTCAGAATGTTGCTTAAAAGCAGTGACTCACCTGTAATGATTAATCTTTATAATATCTATGTCTCAAACTTAATTTGCTCCAGTGGAATGCAAACCAGTTCATGAGAACAGGAATGGTCTTATAGCCTTTTAATCAACCTTTAGTCTAAGAAAAAAGCTGAAGATCTATTTTAATATTTGCATAGTTGATTTCCTGCCTTAAAATCCTCCCTTCTCCCAATTCATATAGACTCTGGCTAGACATAGGGCACCAGGAATGGCAGCTATAATTATAAATGGAGGATCAGGAAGGCCAATGTCAACAAAGACTCAGTAAGAAACAGACAGATCTTCATGAAGCCTCAACTCCCACAAAAATTCGTTTCATTATCAAAATCATTTGCAGTGTTAGCTTCATGGTCATGCCTCCAAGAGACCAAGGGGTCTGGAGTATTCCTTTCAAGGCCCGCCATCTGCTCAGAGAAGACAGAAAAGATCTGTCAAGACCTGTGCTTTTGGCAGGAGCTCTAATGATGTCTGTCCTGATCCATTTCACTATTCCTGCCTGAAAATGGATTTAATCTTTATTTCACTGTCAATCTGGACACACCTCTCCTCCCTCTGGATTTTCACTTGCTGACATTTGCCTCCCTTCATGAGTCCCTCCTTCAAGCATAATCCTTAATAACAATGGCTACCTTTGATGAGTGCTCACCCTGTTTTACATGCTGTACCAAGATCATCTTATTTGATCCTCACACAGCCCTGATGAAGTAGGTACTATAATTATCACCCTTCCCATTTAACAGATAAGAAAACTGAGGCTCACACCATTTAAGAAATCTCCCCAAGGGCCGAGAGGTAACAAACGTTAAAGGGAGGATTCAAGCCCACCTGTCTGACTTTAGGACCCCATCCTTCATCAGGACTCCATCCTTCATCATGGTATTCTTCCAGAGCTCTCCAAGTTCCTGAGGCTGATCTCCCACCATTCTCACACCACGCAAGGCCAGTTTCAGCCCACCTCTTCCTTTTTTAAAAAATATTTTTATTTATTTTTGAGAGGGAGGGAGGGAGGGAGAAAAAGAGGGAGAGAAACAGTGTATGGTTGCCTCTTGCATGCCCCCTAGTGGGGACCTGGCCTGCAATCCAGGCATGTTCTCTAGAAAGGGAAACAAACCAGTGACTGATTCACAGGTTGGCACAACCAACCAGGGATCAGCCCATTTCTTCCTTACAACTTGCCTCATTTTGTCTTCCACCCCAGGTCTAGGTACTTTTTTCTGATTTAATTTTGTCCTTGTTTTAGTGCAACTTTTCACTGTAGTTGTGCCAGTCACTAATCTAAATGCTTTAAGTGCATGATCTTATTTAATTCTCATAATCTCCCTTATATGAAGCAATTATTGTTATTATTTCCATTCTACATAGGCAGAAACTGAGGCATAGGAAGGTTAAGGTTACAAGATCACAATGCTATCAGTGTCCAAGGTCACACACATCTGGGAGGTAGAACTGGGTCCTAAATACAGGTGAGCATGACTCCAAAATCTATACTTAATAATTAAACTTCCCTTTTACTGCTGCCCACATAATAACAACTACTACAACAATCTGGATAGGTCCAGGTTGGTCCAGGTTGGTTCAATCTGGATCGGCTCAGAACAAAGGTCAGCAAGCTTTTGTCTTAATGAGTTAAAACAGTAAATATTTTAGGTTTGTGTCGCAACTACTCACCTTTGGTATTGTAGTGCAAAAGTGGCCATAAATAACATAGGAAGAAATGGGTGTGACCGTGTTCCCATAAAACTTTACTTACAAAAAAAAAAAGCAGCTGGCTGATGGGCCACAGTTTGCAGCCCCCTGCTTCAGAATATTATAAATAACAGAAAATCTTTCATCTGGAAACATGGAAAAATCCATAGTACTAGATTTTTTTTTTACTTTATTGAGATACAATTGACATTGAACATTGTGTAACATTGAGGTGTACAAGGCAATGATTTGGTACACATATATATTGCAAAATGATTACATTAGGTGCATTAACATATCCATCACCTCACATAATTATCTTCATGTGCATTAAGAACATTTAAGATCTCCTCTTAGCCACTTTCAAGCATTCAATGCAGTATTGTTAACTGTCATCATCGTGCTGTGCATTGGAGTCCCAGAACTTACTCATCTTACACTTGAAGTGTGTACCTGTGTAAAACAGGATGTACAACATCCTCCCATGCCCCCACCCCCACTCCTTGGCAAACACCATTCTACTCTCTGTTTCTATGAGTCTGGTTTTTTTCAGATTCTACATGTAAGTGACATCATACAGTACTTGTCTTTGGTTTAGTTTGCTTAGCATAATGCCCTCAAGGTTCATCCATGTTGTTACAAAGAACAGGATTTCCTTCTTTTTTTTTAGGCTGTGTGTGTGTGATATTTTATCTATCTATTCATCCACTGATGGGCACTTAGGTTGTTTCCATACCTTGGCTATTGTAAATAATGCTGTAATGAGCATGGAAGTACAGATATGTTTTTGAGACAGTAATTTCATTGACCTCAGATATATCCATGGAAATGGGAATGCCGGATCATATGGTAGTTCTATTTTTAATCTTTGAGAATCCACTGTACTGTTTTCCATAATGTCTGTACCAATTTACATTCCTACTAACAGTTGACAAGGGTTCCCTTTTCTCCACATCCTTCCCCAAACCCGTCTGTCTTTTCGATAACAGCCATTCTAACAGGTGTGAGATGATATCCCATTGTGGTTTTGGTTTGCATTTCCCTGATGATTAGTGATGTTAAACATCTTTTCACATACCTATTGGCCATTTATATGTCTTTTTGGGGAAAATGTCTATTCAGCTCCTCTGCCAGTTTTTTAATTGATTTATTTGTGGTTTTGCTATTGAGTTGTATGAGCTCCTTATATATTTTGGGTATTTACCACTTACGGGATATATAGTTTGTGAATATTTTCTCCCACTCCACAAGTTGCTTCTTCATTTTGTTGATTGTTTCTTTTGCTGTGTAGAAGCTTTTTATTTTGATGTAGTCCCACTTATTTATATTTGCTTTTGTTGCTGGTGCTTTTGGTGTCATATCCAAAAAATCATTGCCAAGACCAATGTTTAGGAGTTTTTCCCCATGGTTTCTTTTAGGAGTTTTAGGTCTTACATTTAAGTCTTTAATATATTTCCAGTTACTTTTTATGAGTGGTGTAAGATAGGGGTCCCATTTTATTCTTTTGTATGTAAATATCCAGTTTATCCAGCACCATTTATTGAAAAGATGATCTTTTCTCCCATTGAGTATCCTTGGCTCCTTTGTCACATATTAGTTGGCTGGTTAGGCATGGATCCACAATACTAGATTTTTGACACAGAAGTTTGAGTTCAAAAAAACTCTGTTTCATGTCTCTATTTCCTAGATAAACCTTTATTATTCCAATGGATTAACCATTTAAACATCTTTCAGTATAGGAATAGTTTATGACTTGAGTTTCCCAACAGAAGTAGAAGGAATGCTGTTCTCTGAACAACTAAAAGGGTCGATGACATATTTTAAATTGTAATCTGTTAAAAAAGAATTGAATATTATTTTTTAGGATATCTATATTCAAGAACCATTTTATTCATAGCATTCAATTACAGCAATCACCGCACTACATGGCATACAGCTTTCAGTATTTATACAGACTAAAACATGAGTTTATAAAGGTAAAAAAATTAGGTATTATGGTTTTTTTAAATTTAATTGTTGTTCAAGCACAGATGTCTCCATTTTACCCACACCATTCCCCTCAACCACAGAATACACACTCCCCACCCTTGGTCCTACTCCTCTTTGATTATGTCCATATGTCCTTTCTACATGTTCCTGAAAACCCTTCCCTCTTTCCCCCCCATTCTCCCTTCCCTCCTCCCCTCTGGTTACTGTCAGTATGTTCTTAATTTCAATGTATTTGGTTATATTTTGCTTGCCTGTTTGTTTTGTTGATTAGGTTTCACTTATAAGTAAGGTAAAGTCTCTATGGTCAATTAATACTTGACAAAAGGAGAAAAAGCATACAATAGAGTAAAAATAGCCTCTTCAACAAATGGTGTTGGGAGAGCTGAACAGCTACATGCAAAAAAATGAAACTCTATCACCAACTTACATCATACACAAAAATAAATTCAAGGTGGATAAAAGACTTACATATAAGTTGTGACACCATAAAAATCCTAGAGGAAAAGATAGGCAGGAAAATCTCAGATATTCTATACAGCAACATTTTCACCAATATGTCCACTAGAGCAAGGAACATAAAGGAAAGAATAAACAAAGGGATCTCATTAAAATAAAAAAGCTTCTGAGCAGCTAAGGAAAACAGCATTAAAATGAAAAAAGAACCAACTGTATGGGAAAATATATTTACCAATGATACCTTGGACAAAGGTGTGATATCCAAAATATACAAAGACTCACACAACTCCACTCCAGGAAGGCAAACAACTCAATTAAAAAATGGGCTAAAGGCCTGAACAGACACTTCTCCAAGGAGGACATACACAGGGCCCAGAGACATATGAAAAGATGTTCAGCTCACTAGCCATCAGAAAGATGCAAATGAAAACAAGGAGATACTATTTCACACTGGTGAGAATGGCTATAACAAACAAAGCAACAAACAAGTGTTGGAGAGGATGTGGGGAAAAGTACACTGTTGGTGGGAATGCAGACTGGTGCAGCCACTGTGGAAAACAGTGTGGAATTTCCTCAGAAAACTAAAAATGGAACTGCCTTTTGACCTGGCAATTCCACTGCTGGAATTATACCCTAAGAAACCTGAAACATCAATTCTAAAGAACCAATGTTCATAGCAGCACAATTCATAATAGCAAAATGCTAGAAGCAACCTAAGCACCCATCAGTAAATGAATGGATCAAAAAATGATGGTACATTACAAGATGGAATACAATGCAGCAGAAAGAAAGAAGGAGCTCCTAGCCTTTGCAATAGCACAGATGGAACTAGAGAGTATTATGCTAAGTGAAATAAGCCAGGCTGTGAAAGACAAATACCATATGATCTCACCTCTAAGTGGGAATTAATCAACAAAACAAACAAGCAAGCAAAATATAACCACAGACATTGAAATTAAGAGCAATCTGACGGTAACCAGAGGGAATGTGAGAGAATAATTGGGGTAAAGGGGGAAAAGGCTTTCAGGAACAACTACAAAGGACACATGGACAGAACCAAGAGGGGGGTGGAATCTCAGGAGGAAGGTGGGGATGGCTGGGGTGGATGGGAGTGATCAAGGTAAATGCAGAAAACTGTACTTGAACAACAATAAAATAATTTTTAAAAAAGCTATGTTTCTATCTTTTTTAGGTAGGCCTTTATCACTATGAACTTCCCTCTCAGGACTGCCTTCACAGTGTCACATTAGTTTTGGATTGTTATGAGTTCATTTTCTTTTGTTTCCAGAAACTTTTTGATTTCTTTCCTAATCTCATTCTTAACCTATTCATTATTTAATAGCATGCTATTCAATCTCCATTAGTTTTAATGTTTTTGAGTTTTTCCCTTGAGCTTTGTTTCTAGTTTCAGTCCCTTGTGGTCAGAGAAAATGCTTGATATAATTTCAATTTTCTTGAATTTGTTGAGGCTTGTTTTGTGTCCATTCATGAGGTGTATCTTTGAAAATGTTCCAAGTGCATTTGAAAAGAATGTGTATTTTGTTTCTTTGGGATGAAAGGATATGGATATATAGATATGTAGACATATATATACCAGTTAAGTCCACTTGAACTAGGATATTATTTAATGTTGCAGTATCTTTGTTGATACTTTGTTTGGAAGATCTATCCATTTTTGACAGTGGGGTGTTACAAAATCTCTTACTATTATTGTGTTGCTGTGAATATCTTTCTTGAAGTACTCAAAGATTTTCCTTGTTTATTTGGGTGCTCCTATGTTGGGTGCATATATATTTATAATGTTTATGTCTTCCTGATGGATTCTTTCCTTGAATATTATGAAGTAACCTTCTGAGTCTCTTTTTATGGATCTTGTTTTGAAGTCTATTTGGTCAGATCTGAGTATAGCTACACTGGCTTTTTTTTCCTGTGTATTTTCTTGGAATTTTTTTTTCCAGTCCTTCACTTTCAGTCTCTGTAGGTCTTTTCTCTGAGTTGGGTCTCTTGTAGGCAGCATATATGTAGGTCATGTTTTTTAATCCATTTAGCTATTCTATGTCTTTTGATTCAACCATTTGACACATTTACTTTTAAGGTTATTTATTATTCATGGCCACTTTACTGCCTTCGTATCTGTGTTTCCCCTGTCTCTCACTCTTTCTCTTCCTTTTGTTAAAGTAGACCCTTCAGCATCTCTTGCACAGCTGGTTTGGAAAAGGTGTATTCTCTGAGGCTTCTTTTGTCTGGCCTTATTTGGCCTTCATTTTAATTGAGAGCATTGCTGGATACAGTAGTCTTGGTTGCAGTCCCTTGGTTTTCAGTAGTTAGAATATTTCTAGTCATTCCTTTCTGGCTTGGTAGTCAAAGTGACAATGTTCCAGCGACAATGTTCCTCAAAAGACCTTGAGGATATCCACTGGAATCCTTCCTTGCAAGCCTCCCCAGCTACCATGTGAATAATCCAGAATTAATGTGGTAGAACACCAAGTGGAACAGAGCTGAGGGTGACCCCGGCTCAGGCCATCCTTACCCAGCCAGCACCCAGCCTAACTGGTACATGACCACAGACAACATAAACAAACCTAGCCAAGGCCAGAAGAACCTCCCAGTTGAGTCCAGTCCAAATTGCTTTCACACAGAACAGTGAACTAAACAAATTGTTGTTTTAGGTTACTAACTTTTGAGGTAGTTTGTTATATAGCAAAAAGTTAACTGAAGCCATGTATAATAACTAAAATACATTCCATGGCCAAATGGTAATGTTCTCCCTATTTAGCTGGGCCAGTCAAAACCACTACTACAGCCACCTGGCACAAAGCCATCCCCACTGAAAGCAAGAGGACAAAGCCTCAGAGCACAGAAGGACATTTCTGCCATGAAGCTACTGCCCATTATTTTGTAAAACAACCCATGGGTGTTGACTTTCTTTTCAAAGCCTTGTCTTTTGAGAATAATTTTGGTTTTCAGAAACAAAAGCAACTCCTAGCCAAGTTTGGAAATGAAATGATGCTGCTTTTGTTAAAAAGGAAAAAGAAACATGACTATAAAGTTATAATAAGGTTTTCTTGCATGGTTTACAAACTGTATTTGACAGCAATTCCAAGAGTTTCAAAGGAAAGTACTTTCAACACTAATAGCCTTACTGACATAGTAGCCAGGCTCTGTAGATAGATTCCTTGTTCCAAACTCTGGCCCTTCCTCTTAGTGGCCATGTGAATTTGGGTATTTTGGAATCTCAGTTTCCTCATCCACAAAATGGGGATAATCAAGTTACCCATTCAAAGGGTTACTGGGGTAATTAAATGAGATCACAGTAGTAATGCCTGGTTATTATTCTACAAATGGTTGTCAATAATCACAATTAATCACTCGGATGGTAACTGGTAATGGTAGATTCTTACAAGCAGCCCTTCACTCTAATCCCTCACTCATACCTCAACAGGACAGCTACTTAGAAAGGCCACAATTTAAAACATCAATTGTTTATTTCTGAAATTTTCTATTTAATATTTTTGGACAGTTGTTGAGCATAGGTAACTAAAACCACACAGGGGGCTACTGCAGTTGTTTTCCCAAGAAGTGCTATTAGGGGGACTTCAGGTTATCTTCATGGGCCCAAGGCAATGGCTGAGAAAGGCAGACCTGGAACCCACTGAATAATACAAATTAGAGATCACCAGTTGATGAGATCTAGCTCACAAATGTGTTAAAAGACAGTGTTTACTTTTTAAAAAATTAACTATCAACAGTCTTATTTTTTATTTTTAAATTTTATTAATTTTTATTTAATTTATCATGGTGACATTAATAAAACTATATAGGTTTCAGTGTACACTTCTGTAATACATCATCTGTATACTGTACTGAGTGTTTGCCATCCAAGTCAACTCTCCTTCCATCACTACTTATCCCTCTTTTACCCTCTACAACCAGCCCCCGCCTCTCTTTCCTTCTGGTAATTACCACACTGTTTTCTGTGTCTATGAGATTTTTTTCTTAATCCATTCACCTTTTCCACCAGCGCTCCCAACCTTTAAAAAAATGAATGGACCTAGCCAGGTAGCTCCACTGGTTAGAGCATTGTCCCAATATGCCAATGCTGCAGGTCTGATCCCTAGTCAGGGCACATACTAGAAGCAACCAATGAATGTATAAATAAGTGGAACAACAAATTGCTCTCTCTCTCTTTCTGTCTAATCAATAAATTAAAAAAACAAAATGGAGACTTCCGCCAAGATGGAGTAATAGGTGGAGACGCTGTGCTTTCTCACACAACCAAGTTTAGAGACAACAAAATATTAGTAACAGAAAACACGGCCAGAACACAGAAAATTGAACTTTTCGGAAGTCTGATAACAACGAATGCTTCAGCCTGACCGGTAGGAGGGGCGAAACCAGCAGCTGGCGGAGCGGGGTTGCACAGGAAAACTCGGTCAGATGGACTCAGGGGCTCGGATCCCAGGCATGGGGTTGCAAAGGGCCGACCCAGTGAGCAACCTAGTGAGCGTGACCCAGTGAGCAACCTAGTGAGCATGACCCAGTGAGCAACCGGCAGATCCAGCAAGGGTGAAGGGCGGCGGGTTGACTGTGCTGGCGCATTCCTGCACAGATAGACCAGCGAGGGAGTGGGCAGTGAGATGGGACCGAGTGGGTCCCAGCGATGGGAGGCAGCAGAGACAGCCGCCATTTCCAGGCTCTGGCCCCGCCCCCACATACAGCATCACAACCCAGCGACCTGAGCAACCCTACCCTGGTGAACACCTAAGACTTCCCTCCTCACCCAGTGGCAGGAAGCAGGAGAGGGGGGAAGCAATTTCCCCACTCTGACCCTGCCCCCACATATAGCCTCACAACCCAGCGACCCCACCCCACCCCTAAGGCTCTGCCTCATACTTAATGGGCACGAACAGACCAAAAATGGCTCAAGAAGATCTCAAAGCCCTAGAACCCATAAATCTAAGTGATGAAGAAATAGCAAAACTTTCAGATGCACAGTTCAAAACACTGGTGATCAGGATGCTCACAGAACTGGTTGATTTTAGTCACAAATTAGAGGAACATATGAAGGCTAAACTAATTGAAATGAATGGCAATGCACAGGAAACCAATAGTAATGGAAAGGAAACTGGGACTCAAATCAAAGGAGTGGACCAGGAGGAGGATAAAAATGACCAAACAGAAAAGAATGAAGAAACAAGAATTCGAAAAAATGAGGAGAGGCTTAGGAACCTCCAGGACATCTTTAAACACTCCAACATTCGAATTACAAGAGTACCAGAAGGGAAAGAGGAACAGCCACCAGTGGAAAACTTATTTGAACAAATAACAAAGGAGAACTTCCCCAATCTGGCAAAGGAAATAGACTTCCAGGAAATCCAGGAAGCTCAGAGAGTCCCAAAGAAGTTGGACTCAAGAAGAAACACACCAAGGCACATCATCATTACATTAGTCAAGATTAAAATGAAGGAGAGAATCCTAGAAGCAGCAAGAGCTAAGGGGACAGTCACCTACAAAGGAGTTCCCATCAGACTGTCAGCAGATTTCTCAAAAGAGACCTTACAGGCAAGAAGGGGCTGGAAAGAGGTATTCCAAGTCATGAAATCCAAAGACCTACAACCAAGATTGCTCTATCCAGCAAAACTTTCATTTAGAATGGAAGGGCAGATAAAGTGCTTCTCAGATAAGATCAAATTCAAGGAGTTCATCATCACCAAGCCCTTATTATATGAAATGTTAAAGGGACTTACCTAAGAAAAAGAAGATAAAAAAGATGAACAGTGAAACGACAGCAAACACACAGTCATTAACAACCACATCTAAAACAAAAGCAAGCTAAAAGGACAGCTAGATCAGGAGCAAAACCATAGAAATGAAGATCTCATGGAGGGTTAGCAACAGGGGAGCGGGAGGAGAAGGGGGGAGAAGATACAGAAAATAAGTAGCATAGATGGTAGGTAGAAAATAGATAGGGGGAGGGCAAGAGTAGTATGGGAAATATAGAATCTAAAGGACTTGAGACACATGGTCATAAACTAAAGGGGGGGAATGATAGGGGTGGGGGATGCAGGGTGGAGGGGAATGAAGGGGGGAATAGAACAACTGTAATGGCATAATCAATAAAATAAAAATTAAAAAAACAAAAACAATGTATTGGGACAGTGCATGCATGGTAAAATCTGAATTGGGACCTTCTACTGAAAACTCACAAGATATGGCCATACTGAGCCCACAGTGCTGCATGGTGATAATCAGCAGGAAATGAGAAGCATAGCAGCTGCCACATGAACTGCACAAGCTTCTTTACTGGCCATGGTCTCCACCAATTCCTGGTGTCCCTTTATTGTTATTGTAGGCCTGTTTCATTACTTACCTAGCCTCACAGCCCCTTGAATGCTTTTCGGATGGTCTTCATATTCTGGTATAGTAGGTTTAATAATCAACCCTAAAGATGTCCATGCCCTAATTCTCAGGGCCTATGAATATGCCATCTTATATGGCAAAGGAACTTTGCAGGTGTGATAATTAAGGGTGCTGGGATGGAGGAAATTATCCAGGTGGATCCAAGGGTCATTAAAAGGGAGGCAACAAGGCCAAAGTCAGAGAAGAGACATGGAAGTGATACTCCTGCTGACTTTGCAGATAAAAGAGGCCATAAACCAAGGAAAATCAGTGGCCTCTAGAAGATGAAAAAGGCAAAGAAACAGATTCTCCCCTAGAAACTCCAGAAGAAACACAGTTCTGTGGATGTATTTTAGACTTGTTTAAATTTTTTTTATTTATTTCTTTTTAGAGGCAGGGGAAGGAAGAAAGAAAAAGAGGGAAACATCAATGTGTGGTTGCCTCTTGTGCACCTCCTACTGGGGAATCTGGCCCACAACCCAGGCGTGAGCCCTGACTGGGAATCCAACCAGCAACCTTTTGGTTTGCAGCCAGGCAGGTGCTCAATCCACTGAGCCACACAAGCCAGGGCTGCATTTTAGACTTCTGAACCAGTTATTCCATACCTTGAATGGACGTGATAGTAATGCACAATAAAACACTGTCCTGCAGTGTAAATATTTTCAGCTATCCCACTGGATATTTAACTATATTTTTCAGACCATAAGACACACCTAGGCTTTACAGAAGGAAAACAGGAAAAAAACTTTTGAAGCAAAAAAAGTGGTAAAATATTTGGTATCACAAATAACACAGTATTTCACCAATGTAAATGTAAAGGTACATTTGGACTATAAGACACACACCCCTTCCTCCCAAATTTGGGGGGAATGCATCTTATAGTCTAAAAAATATTGTACTAGGTAAAAATGTCTTTCTAATGACCAGAGCCAAGAACCTAGGTCCATAAACACAAGGTCTTTTTCATGGTATTAAGATATATTGATTTTGCCTGAAAAGCAACTACCATGTAGATCAAAAGAAAACTGTACTTTTGTTTTATTCAGAACCCAAGTTTATCACCATTTCATAAAATCAGATCATCATAGACAATATCAGTTACAGTATCTGAGTGATTGAAACATAAGTGATTCAATCTGCATTTGTAGCTGTTGTGCTCATGGTGATTCTGTGTATAGGTGCAAGCAAATGATTGCTTCATATCTTCTGCTATAGTTTTACTTGAGCTTTAGAAAAGGAAATACATATTACTAACAGTACAAATGATTTTTGTTCTATTTCTCCATTATGTCATGTTCCAATATAATATAAATAACCACTATATATATTTTTGAAATTATTGTATAGATAGGTAATTATGATAGTGGCTAATTAATTGTGCCTCCTGAACCCATGCCCCTTTGCAATGTAACTTTGCTACTTTTTCTAGATGAGAGTCTATAACTTATTTTCTTATGAGCTGCTTTGTGAGTTGTTGGCCTTGTGAGTTGTTTTGACCAAACAAGTGTTGTATAAATGATGCTTTTGAGGTTCAGGAGCCCAGGCCTTATACTGCTGCCTTCACTCTCTTGAAAGGCTGCCCTAAAACCATCAGGATGTGAAAGAGTGGGTCTGGCCTAATGGAGGATAAGAGCTGCATGGAGAAGAAATGAAGTGCCTCAGCCGAAACCGAGCACCAAGTCCCCAGCCATGTAAATGAGGCCAGGCTGGACCTGCCAATCCTGCACAGTCACCAGCCGGAAGCAGCCATGTGAGTGAGTTGAGGTGAGCCCAACAGACAAGCTGCAGTCAGGCCACGGAAATAATAAATCATTGTTTTTTTATTACACAGTCACAAAACTTTCACATAGTTTATCACATGGTCATAAAGCTTTCAGGTAGTTTATTATACAACACAGCAAATTACATAATTGGTAAACAGGTAATGTTATCTCAGCTTTTCATTTTCGGATACTAAGAGCACTATAAAGTATGATGAGAAGAGAGCACGGGGCCCAGAAGGGTGGAGAACCACTGCTCTGATGATTTCCCGCTGTTTTAAAACAAAATCAGCACTCTTTACTGGCCTACCTGATATGACTGCTACACAGCAACTTTGCCAACCTCACTTCCCATTTCATTTGCTCACTCTGCTCCTGGCCTTCTTTCTTTTTTGTCCCTGGATTAGGCTACTAAATTTGGCTGTCTTGAGTCATTAAGGAGACTTGTAAAGAGCTTTATGTATGCTCTATAAATCAGTATACATATTTTAAAAAGCTTGTACAAATATCTCTAGTTGGCCCATTTATATACATCCACCAGCTATTTGTACAACATTAATTATTTTCCATTTCTTATCTGTCACAGAGTGTATTTGTTTAACAAAATACAAAACACTACTGGCACCGAGCTAATTTCACAGCAAAAGTGAAAGGTCCACTGACTTCATCTATAGATGGTCACTTCAATGCCGCACACATGCCATTTAAACCTTCTCTATGCACTTTTTACACACTAGTTGAAAATATCTACCTGGGAAAGGGTTAAGTAAATTTATTTTACTTGCTAAATTCATATCATGAAATGTGCAAGGTCTCCATCTAATGCTGAGACTGAGATAGCTCATGAAAATCACACATAGAAGGGTCAGTCTCCCAAATGGGACCTCACCCAAAAATTAAGGAATAGAGAAATATCTGCTTATTGAATAAGCTGAATTTTATAAGCTGAATTTTCTGAGCATTTATGAGATTTAAATATCTAATGATAAGCAAACTATTTGATTAGGATCAAATGAAACTTTATGAAACTAAGTGGAATCTAATTTATAATATTAAAATAAACATACAAAAGAATCATGTTATTAATGAAACAAAATTAGAATTATCCAGCATGCACAGCTTGTCCATGGCACAGTTGGGTTAGAAGTAAAGTCTACCCGATTCCGGAGGCCAGTTTCTGAACCACTGGAGCATGCACCATACATGGCTTCATTTATGTATGCAGTTGCAGACACAAACACATACCAGGTATGTACATAAGTGGCCAAGTGCTCTATGGCATAGTAATTAGGTTTTGCCTTTTGCTGTCTCTCTCTACTTTATTCCCTCAGCTTTTTGGAATGTCATGGTACTTAGAGGACAATCTTAATGAAGGGCTCTGCCTATGTGGCCAGTATGAAGGACTAGCATGGGTGACTGCCTCAGAACTGCCTAGCTTCTCACTCCTTTCCTCCACAGCTTCCATCTTTCTGATCAGAATCTGGCCTATGCTTTTGGCAAGCCCTTAGACCAACTGGCAACATGGTCTAGTGATCAAACTTCTAGACTCAGGAATCAGAATGCTTGGTTTGAATCTTGGCTCCTGCCACTGTGTTGCATACTTGAACTCACTGTTTAACCTTGGTGCTGCACAGCCTTCATCGGTAAGATGGCAATAACAGCACCAACATTGGAGGATTGCTAGGATGATTAAATGAGTTCCTATAGGTAATGTGCTTAGAACAGTGTGTGGTAGAGCGTAAAGGATGTAAAAGTGCTAGAAACTACTATTCTTGAATTCAGCCTCTTGCTAGAAGGCTAGAAGGGTCCTTCAGTCTTAGAAGATTTACTCCTTCCTCTACTTTAGCTCCAACAGATCTGTGCAGCCTCCATATAGTCTACTTCCCTGCAAAGGCAGTAAATCCAGACACAGTAAATTGTGTCTTACGTAATCTCCATGGCAAACTGACAGGTTCCTATAACTTAATTGCCACTTTGAAAGTAGACTCTGACTTTTAAGAACCATATTCATTCATTCATCCAACAAATATTTAGTGGATCCCTCCTATGGATTACCAGAGCTACATCATACAACAAAAAATAAGGAAAGCAAGAAAAATTGACTAGAAGGTAAAATACAAATCAGCAATTATTCTTTAGCAACCTAATATAAACACTTTCCAGAAATTACACAGCCACAATAAACAATGAATTATACTGCTCTTTAAGAGCCATTTGGATGCCAGTCAGTTATGCTGACAGACAAGAATGTTTCAGTTATATAATTCTGGCTGGAGGCCAGTTATCATTCAGTTTAAGCATCTAGTCCCAGTGACAGGATATGAGGAACAGCTGAATTGAGAAAATGCAGATAGGGATAACAGGACTGCCACTTGGATCTGACAAATATTGAGGTGGCAGTAATGTAATTTTAAGCCTTCAAAAATAACCTGTAAGACTATGTGACAGGGTGGGGTGAAGGTGGGATGGGGGTAGAAGGGTATGGAATTGGGGGAAACAGATTTAATTAAGAAATTGTAAGCCAGGAAATGTAAAAAGTTAATGGTACTTCACCCATTTTTTCAATTTGTAGCATTCAAAATACTAGCTTCCTGGACCAGCCTGAAGGGACAGCTTTTAAGACTCCTCCATCCCATGATGCCATCAGCAACATTAAATACGTCCTCTCCTCTGCTCTGTTAATAAAAGCACCGCTGTTATACCTTTAGTAAGTGAAGAAACTGAGATGGTTTAGGGCACTGTGCAAGGGAGTAGTCAATTTTGGACTCCAGTGTGCTTGGCTGCCTTTAAAGTTTATCAATTCTTGTAAGTTTAACAGTTTGAATGAGCCATATTTTCTACATTCCTTGATCATTCACTATAATATTTAAACTTTAATGTTCCATTTGAGTAACCTACAGCATCTGACACTCAGAACATTTTTATTTATTCTCAGAAGCAGTACATGTCGAAGATGAAATAAAAGTTGACACAAGTTGATGCCTCATTAATCTCTAATATAAACAGAAATTTCTCTGATTCTCTGAAAGCATTTTATAATTGCCTTGAGGTTGAAACTCTCTTTAACCCCCTTGTTACAAAATTATTTATGGGTAGAAATTAGGTATGCAGCCCTCTATGTGAAATCTTAATTATAACTCTTTCAGCTGATTTTTGTGCCCTTGGATGAGGTATAAGTTAGAATCATAGCTGCATAAATTAAAATAAAGGCTACACAATTGAACATAGCTATCCTGTGGTTTAGAAGTGAATTCCTAGCACCAGATCCACTCATTGTTTCTCCACATCCACTCTTATTTCACAGGAGCAAAAAAAAAAGAACAGACATAAATGAGAGAAAAATAAAAACAACCTTAGTTCACTATTATCCTTCAGCTACTGAAATCTTCACTACTAGTATGTTTTCTTGAGGACAGGGCCATGTCTTGTTCCTTCTATGGCTAAAGCCTAGCTCTGTGATTAACACAGTGGGGCTTGTAAATGGTTGCTGAATGGAATCAAACTTTGGGGCTTAATCTGCTTTCAAATATTTTTTACACATATTCAAACAAAAGCTCATTTCATTGTTTAATCATTGCATTCACTCCTTTGTGCAGTCCAACAAAAGGAAGAGCATACTGAAGATACTTTGGCCAACAGCAAGATTAAATCAAAAGATCCCTGAAATGTGACTTCTGAGATCTCCCTTATTTAACAGCAGGTCCTAAAGCCAGAGGCAAGGCCACCTGACTATTTCAGGCCAGGCTGAGGGCTCTGCTCTCTGGCCTCTAGCCTCACTACCACTCCACCTGGCCTTACCTAGCATCTGTTTAACACTACATGGGGTATAAAGGGTAATTATTAGTAGAGACAAGAATTAATTTGTCAGGGAAAGCCAAATGAGCAAATGAAAAATACTTAAGGTTTAAAAGCAGTTTAGATTTTATAACCTAAGGCAAGCTGCAATCTGTTCTCCAGAAAATAGCTATGAATGAAAAAAAAAAACAAAACAGTATTTTCTGGACCTATTTAGAGGGCAGCCTCCAACACCCATTTTTTAGGGGAGGTATGAAAGCCCAGGCTCTAGGCCTTGGTTGAAGATGTGCTTCATGACTTACTGGATGGGCAATCATAGGTAATGTTCAACTTTTCTGAGTTTCAGGGCCTCCTACATAAAAGGGAGCTGATGTAAAAGGGGATCTGGCTTAGGGTTTGTTGTAAGGGGAAAATGAGATGATTTCACCAGTGTCAACACTCAGTGGGCAACCAATCATTGAGACAGCTTCTCTGACCACTCATACTATTACTATTATTACGGCAGTAGTCAAATCACAGGTAAAAGGGGAGCAGTCAATACTTGACTCACTGTTATTTATTGTACCAGCTTTTTCTGTTTATAGTCCCCTTCAGCAGAGCATACTCTGCTATTAATGAAAATGGGGATCTGATCATTGTGGTCTTCCCTGGTTCAATCAGGACAACCAGACTGTATCAATAATTTGGGAGAATGAGGCAGGATTGTGGCTCCCTTTGAATTCACCTGTGTTTTAAAACTAAGCACTTCTTTTAGAGCAATATAAAAGTATTGTCTCCTCAGTATATAAAAGTACCATCAGGGCAGTATCCAGTTCTCAGAGATCCTGTATTGAAGGGCAGCTAAGCAGGTGACACCACTAACTGTGAGTGATTTTAATACTCTGCGGCATGTCAACTGATTGGGATTTGCACTGTAGTTACTGCCATTTTCTTAGTATCACTTTGAATCATCTAATCTGGATTTAAATCCTAGCTCTGCCAGTCTCCCTTGATCTCATTTCTGAACCTCTCTTTTCTCATCTGCAAAACATAGACAAAAACAACAGAAGGAACCTCACAGGGTTATTGTGAGGGAAAAATGAAATGGCTGATAAGGCACTTAGCAAAGGGCTTTGATCGATATTAAATGTTGTTGCTATTTTATTCTTTTCCTGTGGGCTACCTAAAATTCTAGCATTCAAATCTATGCAGGGAACATACCCAAAGTAACCTGTCAACTGTAGAAAAGAGGGAGTCTGAAAGAGTATTTACATGGGGCAGCACCATGATCAAAACTCAACTCACACTAGCTGCAGTGTGATAATGACCAGTATATACTGAGCATTCACTGTGTGCAGACCTCCATGGAGCAAGTTACATGCATGGCATTTGTCATGATGAGGAGTAGGGGGGAGGCCAGAGGTGAGGAGATCAATTCAGAGTGGAAGAAAAGGTAAGGAGAGCTTTAATCCATGCATGTAACAAACAGAGAAACAGGCCCAAGAAACTTGGCAGATAACCCTGTGAAACCCGAGTGGCCAGACAGATGGCAGTGCATGTGTGTGTACAACTATGTTCCCCGACTGAAACTGAGTAAGTGACCCCAAACACAGGCTTCCCTTCTCAAAGGGATCACTTTGAGAACTACCACTTGAGGGTGCTGAGATAATGATCTACCATCTGATAAAAATGAATCACTGAGCATTTAGAAGTAAAGAAATAAAACCACTGACCTCAAAACATTTTTCTTTCTTGGCCTGGTGAAGCAGACTAGCTATTCCAGGAAGCAAAACTGGAAAAACGAATGTTTCCAAATATTCTTTGGGAGAGCCTAAAACAAACAAAAAGATTCCTACTAAAAATCCCAAATTGCTGTCAAGGTCACAGGCATCAATTCAACAACAACAGAAATTCCCAATTTGGGGTGCTGTAAAAAAGGAAATTTTATTCATTGCCAAAGAGCTCAACTGTGATACACAGTACAGCTGTGAAAACAGCATGGCTGTGTGGTGGCCCTGGGGTTAGGATCCTCTATAGCTAGACAGCTCTGTCCTGCTTCACTCTGTGTCATTGTAATTTGTGCTACACTGATCTGCTCTACTCTGCTCTGGTGAGACACCTTCCCTGTTTCATTTCAGCTGGGGACGCTGTCTTCAGTCTTCTGTGGAAAGGAAAAGTGTGCTCTTACAACTAGGACTTATAGAAACAGAAGTTCTTAACCCCAGTCCCTGATTGGTCTGTCCCCATGCAAATGAGGACTCCAAATTCTTGCCGTTTGATTGGTCCAAAAGGCACTGTCATGATTGCTCAAAATGAAGCCACTTTGGTTGGTGGAGATGTTAATGGAGTGGAGGGATATAGCTGCACAGCTCCTATTGAATGAGGAAAGCCTAAATCCTATTGGCTCAAATAGGATTCAAGAACTCTTTTATAAGGGCTGACTCAAATAACAGAAGCAAAGGGCAGGCAAGCAGTTCAGTGCACACTTCTCCCTGAAGTACAGTTTGCATGAGAGGCCCCCATGTAGAAATGGCTCCTAGGTTCTGTTTTTTTAAGAATTTAAGTCCAGTTAGCCACCAATAGCCCTTCTTAGTAGTATCTCCTTCTCAGGGCTCACACAGCAGGACTAATTAATCTGGGAAAACCGTTTGCTTCTGAACCAAAAAACAAACAAACAAAAATCCAAAACTCCAAAACAAAAAAATTGTCCACAAAATAACATGACCTTAAATATTACTGGAGACTCCTGAGTTGGGCTGTGTTGTATTACTAAGGAAACCTTAAAGTACATTTGCACCTTTGCAGTTTAGTGAAGATATGGGCCAGGTGTTACACAGCTGCAGGTATAGCAAGGCCAATGTGACTGAAGGAAAATGAGCAAGGGGAGTGGGGTAGCAACTGAAGTCAGAGAGGACAAGGGTTGGAGTACAGTGGATAAAGCCTCATGACGACAGTAATGATATCGCTGGTTGCCAAGGTCCAATGTACACTAGCAAAAAGAAGAGAACAAACCGGGAAAGGTCTTGGCACCAGGAGGGTATAGAGGAACCAAGGCTCAGGCAGAAAGGCTTAGGAAGCATGCATCTCTGACCACAAAGCAGGGCAGTATTGTATTTTCTTCTACTTTTTACATTTTTGCCCCTCTCTATTTAAAGCAGAATCAGAGTATGCATGTTACTTATCATTAGTACGATATTTCAACCTTAAAGATAAATCAATGGACTAAAGGCTACTTCTTTTAAAAATTAAAACAAAAATTAAAAGAACACATTGGTTTTTTTTTTTAAGATTTTACTTATTTATTTTTTAGAGGGGGAAGGGAGAGAGAAAGAGAGGGAGAGAAACATCAATGTGTGGTTGCCTCTCATATGCCCCTTAGTGGGGACCTGGCCTGCAATCCAGGCATGTCTCCTAACTGGGGATCGAACTGGTGACCCTTTGATTCACAGGCCAGCACTCAACCCCTCGGCCAGGTCAGTCAGGGCAAGAACACATTCTTTATGTGGTCTCTTTGAGGTCTGTTTGTCCACCCCAACTCCTACCCTATGGTTTTGCAATGTTACAAACTCCCAACTAAGAAAGGTAAAACCTTCCTTACTTACATGTTTTTGGATCTACTGTTTCTTGAGTGCAGGGTATATGTGAATTCATGGTCAAATGAGGAACCGAATAAAGGTGTTCTGTATTGAAGCCATGGAAAACTGTTTCTTCCATTGGTGAAACCTGGTGGGGGTGGGGTAAAGAATAAATTCCTATAAATAGTTTAAAAAATTGCATTTTCTTTTGTAACCTAAAATAGAAATAAGATTCTGTATCAGACTTTAGATTCAAGGAGCACAAGTCTTTGTCTCTCTTCCCTCCTATTACACATTACACATAAATGACAAAGAATAAATCCCCAGTAGAGAGAATACAAAGACCAATAGAGAGAATACAAAAACTATCAGTGGAGGAGAGATTTGCAAACATTCCCAAAAGAAACAGGGACGATGAGCTTCTTATCAGGTAAGAGAGTGGGGAAGTGGCAGCCCAGAATCTACAGTGGGAAACTATACCAGAAGATGGAAGTCCATCTTCCCACCAGAATTCCAAAGGGCTTCACTGCTCAGGGGTTCAACTCCACAGAGGGTAAGAATGAAAAGGGAATGATAACCAACAAGAGGGGTTAAGGGAAAATCTGGGTGGGGCTCCACTGGCCTGCTGTCCACATTTCCCCTCCCCCTCCTCCTGCCCTCTTCGATATACACAAGCTATGTTCACAGCAGCTCTTTCTTTCCAGTTTTCCTTTCCAATGACTCTTCTGTAAACAAATTAAACAAATAGCCTTGGAAGGAGGATAACTACTCAGGGTGCCATGTTGGTGGTCAAAAGAAAAGAAAATCCACCACTGATTTACTGATTTGGAGGCTGTGGACCCTGAAGAAAAGTCTTCCAGTGGTCAGTCACTCCACATGAGCTCTATAGGGTAAATGGAGGCAGTATGGCTTCCTCATCCAGGTGTCTGGGTACCTCAAGGAAGCTGTTTCCCCATAATCTTGAATGGGACTGATAAACTGTGATCTCATAGCCTTGAGACTGGGTCCGATAAACTGTTCCCATATCCCTGAGTGGGTTCGTATGCATAGTATAAAGCTCTGTTGCATAAGATCTATTGGCACCCTGTTAGCTTTGTCTGTATTCTAGTACTTAAGCAGATAGGGACTCCCTGCTGGGTGCCACAACGAGTGCCACGCAAGGAGACAGGTGACATGCAGTGTGCCATACAGAGACATGCAGGGAGATGTGCAGCATGCGTGGCTCACCCACCTGTGAATAAAGGCATGTCAAGCACCCCCAGAGCTCCATGCATTTTCTTTTGTCTGCTCAAATCTAGAGCAGACCTGCCAGGTCTTGGCTAGCTGCAACGCAAGCTTCTAGTCAGTGTTTTTATTCAAAGAATAAATCTATCAGGAAAACAAATCCACGTGTACAAGAGTAGAAGAAAACCACATGAGCTATGTAGAAAAATCCCCTCAGGCACCCATTTTACATTTTGAATAAGTAGTCAAAACTTCCTACACAGACAAACAGCGTGAACAGTATAAATGACAAAGATCAAGATCTACAAGGAAAAACTGACCCTGGAAGAAGCACAAATAATTCAGGGAAGGGAACTATGATTATTATTTACAGGAAAAAGTTGAGAAAACATTGTATACAAAGAACAAGAACAATACAGTCCAAGATAGTTCTTAAACATAAAATTCTTTAAGAGTAGCAGCTGTAGTAATATACTGGAAAGCTAGTCTTACACAGAGTTTGGTTCCATCCCTGTGACACTGCTAAAGCCCCTTCATCTCTCAGTCTGCTTTGTTTTAAACTCCATTAAATTCTTATTTTATTCCAAGTAGGCTGCCTGAGGGCCTCTCTTCCAGGCTGCCCTGTTCGTTCTTGGCTGTCTTTCATTAATATAGTTTTCTTCTCACCCACTGGGCATGCACAGGGAAACCTGCTCTATCTGCAACTGTCCCCAAGGATCAAATGAGATCATCCAGGAGGCACTGTGAATTAATCAAGGATTATCTGAGTCATTTAGCAGATGTGGAAAATGGGGCTTAAAGAGGTTATGAGACGCCTTTTAAATCACACTGTTCGCAATAGAGATAGGACTGGCCCCACATTTCTGATTCCCGTTCCTGTGTCTTTTTAAATTCATGACCTTGTGTGATGTTCACCACCTATCAGTGCTGTTTTTATTTAAAAGCTTTTAATTTAGGTCGAGGTGGGGCAATACTCACAGTAATCACAGTTTCTGGTTTGATTTTGTATTCTTCTGGAAAAGGAGGCAGCTCAGCTTCATACTCTAAAGAGCAAAAGGGGAAAAATCTTCAATTCCATCCTTCATTGCAGTTTATGATATAATTTTCTTTCTTCTACATCAGAGGTGTCAAACTCATTTTCACCAGGGGCCAAATCAGCCTTGCAGTTAAGCTGAATGTAATTCTAGGACTGTATAAATGTAACTATCCTTTAACTAGGAGCAAAAAGTTCAGTGCTGCCACCAGGTAGAAACAAGGTGCCAGGCCAGATAAAACAAGGTAGAGGGCCAGATTCGGCCCTCGGCCTTGTGTTTGCCACCTGTGCTCTAAATAGTATTACATTTTATTTTGGTTGGTGGTTTATAGAAATGAAAAACAAGTGGCCATTACAGATTAAAAATTAATGTGAACTACCTTATTACAATGAATAAGAGGTAATTGCTCTTATTTACCACTTGTTGAAGAGTCCAGGCTTTATGTATGAGTTCAACTTTCCCCAAGAGAGTACAAATTTAGATTTTTCTCTCTACAAGAGAATGAGAGTGACTAACAGAAGAATATGACATACAGGGAGGAAATAGGGAAAAAAAGGAAGAAAAGGGATTGCAGGGTACAATAAGAGATAGAAGGAGGACAAGCCATCTCAGGTAAAACTACCAGTTTGGGGTACATGACTGTAAAAGCAAGCCCATAAACCCTTGCTATTCAAAGTATGGCCCCAGAACCACCATCATCATCATCCCTGGCAAGTTAAAAATCTAACATCTCAGGCCCCACTGCAGACCTGCAGAACTTAAATCAGCATGTGATTTGTACTTCTATTCACATAAACTTAAAGAAGTCCTGCTGGAAGCTTCTGCAGTTTCCTATCCTGGCTGCATGTTACAATTACCTGGGAGTTTTTTAAATTACCCATGTCTTGGCCCAACTTAAGAAATTTTGATTTGATAGGTCTGTAGCAAGAGCCTGGGAATCAGTACTTTTCAAGTTCTCCAAGTGATTTTTTAAAAATATATTTTATTGATTGTGCTATTACAGTTGTTCCATTTTCCTCTATTTATTTCCCTCTGCCCTGCACCCCCACTCTTACCCACAAACCCCGTTTAGTTCATGTTTATGGGTCATACATATAAGTTCTTTTTTTTTTAATCTTTTATTTTTAAAATTTATATTTTTCTTGATTATGCTGTTACAGTTGTTCTATTCCCCCCTTCATTCCCCTCCACCCTACCCCCCCATCCCCACCATTACCCCCCTTTAGTTTATGACCATGTGTCTCAGGTTCTTTAGATTCTATATTTCCCATACTATTCTTGCCCCCCCCATCTATTTTCTATATACTGTCTATGCTACTTATTTTCTGTACCTTCTCTTCCCTTCTCCTCCCCCCACTCCCCTGCTGCTAACCCTCCTTGAGATCTTCATTTCTATGTTTCCACTCCTGATCTAGCTGTCCTTTTACTTTGCTTTTGTTTTAGGTATGGTTGTTAATAACTGTGAGTTTGTTGTCCTTTCACTGTTCATGTTTCTTTAACTTCTTTTTCTTAGATAAGTCCGTTTAACATTTCATATAATAAGGGCTTGGTGATGATGAACTCCTTGAATTTGATCTTATCTGAGAAGCACTTTATCTGCCCTTCCATTCTAAATGAAAGTTTTGCTGGATAGAGCAATCTTGGTTGTAGGTCTTTGGTTTTCATGACTTGGAAT
The DNA here is from genome assembly GCF_021234435.1 of Artibeus jamaicensis. NCBI lineage: Eukaryota > Metazoa > Chordata > Mammalia > Chiroptera > Phyllostomidae > Artibeus > Artibeus jamaicensis. Next base: position 1,053,093 of record NW_026522053.1, on the reverse strand, counting down.
ACCTCTTTCCAGCCCCTTCTTGCCTGTAAGGTCTTTTGAGAAATCAGCTGACAGTCTGATGGGGACTCCTTTGTAGGTGACTGTCCCCTTAGCTCTTGCTGCTTCTAGGATTCTCTCCTTCATTTTAATCTTGACTAATGTAATGATGATGTGCCTTGGTGTGTTCTTTCTTGGATCCAACTTCTTTGGGACTCTCTGAGCTTCCTGGATTTGCTGGAAGTCTATTTCCTTTGCCAGATTGGGGAAATTCTCCTTTATTATTTGTTCAAATAAGTTTTCCACTGGTGGCTGTTCCTTTCCCCCTTCTGGTACCCCTATAATTCGGATGTTGGAGCATTTAAAGATGTCCTGGAGGTTCCTAAGCCTCTCCTCATTTTTTTGAATTCTTGTTTGTTCACTCTTTTCTGTTTGGCCATTATTTGCTTTCTTCTGGTCCACTCCCTTGATTTGAGTCCCAGTTTCCTTTTCATTGCTATTGGTTTCCTGTGAAATTCCATTCATTTCAATTAGTTTTGCCTTCATAAGTTTGTCTAATTTGTGGCTCTAATCAACCAGTTCTGTGAGGATCCTGATCACCAGTGTTTTAAACTGTGCGTCTGAGAGTTTTGCTATTTCTTCATCGTTTAGATTTATAGGCTTTGAGGCTTTGAGATCTTCTTGAGCCATTTTTGGTCTGTTTGCACCTGTTAAGTATGAGGAGCGGAGCCTTGGACTCCCAGGTCGCTGGGTTGTGACGCTGTATGTGGAGGTGGGGTCAGAGCAGGGAAATGGCAGCCCCCTCTGCTGTTTGGCCCCACTGGGTGCAGAGCAGAGCCTTAAGTTGTTCACTGGGGAAGGGCCACTTAGGTCGCTGGATTATGACGCTGTATGTGGAGGCAGGGTTAGAGCAGGGAAATGGCAGTGCCCTCCACCGCAGCTCGCCACTGGGGCTGCTGGCTCTCGTCCAATCGCCCACTCCCTCGCTTGTCTATCCACGCACGAATGTGCAAACGCGCGACCACAGTCAACCCTCAGCCCTGCTTCCTCGCTGTTTCCCCGCGATTGCTTGCTGAGTTGCCCACTAGGTCCAACCCTGAGCCTGGATTCCACGCGCCTGAGTCCGTCTGACCAAGTTTTCCTGTGCTACCCCGCTCTGCCAGCTGCTGGTTTCACCCCTCTTACTGGCCAGGCTGAAGAATTTGTTGTTATCAGACTTCCGAAAAGTTCAATTTTCTGTGTTCTGGCTGTGTTTTCTGTTGCTAGTATTTAGTTATCTCTAAACTTGGTTGTGTGAGGAAGCATGGCTCTCCACCTATGCCTCCATCTTGGCGGAAGTCTCCATATAAGTTCTTTGGCTTCTCTATTTCCTAAACTGTTTTTGACCTCACCCTATTTTGTACCTACCATTTATGCTTCTTATTCCCTGTACCTTTCCCCCATTCTCCCCCTGCCCCCTCCCCGATGATAACCGTTCATGTGATCTCTATTTCTGTGAATCTGTTCATGTTCTAGTTGTTAGCTGTTAGTTTTTGGTGTTTTTTTGTTTTTGCTTGTTTTTTTAGGTTCCGTGGTTGACAGTTGTAGGTTTGTTGTCATTTTACTGTTTGTATCTTTGATCTTCTCCTTTTCCTTAGATAAGTCCCTTGAACATTCACATAATAGAAATTTGGTGATAATGAACTCTTTTAATTTGACCTTACCTGGGGAGCACATTATATGTCCTTCCATTCTTAAGGATGACTTTGCTGAATAGAGTAATCTTAGATGTAGGTCCCTGCCTTAATAACTTCAAATACTTCTTTCCAGCCCCTTCTTGCCTACACAGTTTCTTTGGAGAATTCAGCAGATAGTCTTATGGAAACTCCTTTGTAGATAAGTCCCCTTTTCTCTTGCTGCTTTTAAGATTCTCTCCTTAAATTTAATCTAGCCTAATGTAATTATGATGTGACTTGGTGGGTGCTTCCTTGAGTCCAACTACTTTGGGACTCTCAGAGCTTCCTGAAATTCCTGGGAGTATATCTCCTTTGCCAGATTGGGGAAGTTCTTCATTATGTTTTCCAATCAGTTTTCAATTTCTTGATCTTCCTCATCTCCTTCTGGTACCCCTATGATTCAGATGTTGGAACATTTAAACTTGTCCCAGTGGTTCCTCAGCTTCTATTTTTTGAATTTTTTAAAAAATTTATTTAATTGTTGTTCAACTGCAGTTTTCTGTCTTTTACTCCCATCCCAGCCCACCCCTGCAGTGCTCCACACCTCCCATTTCCACCCCCCCTTAGGTTTCACCGATGTGTCCTTTATACTTGTTCATATAAATCCTTCCCCTTTTCCCCTGAAATTCCCTCCCCTCTCCTCTCTGGTCACTGTCAGCCTGTCCTCTATTTCAGTGTTTTTGTTTTTATTTTGCTGGCTTGTTTGTTTTCTTGTTTAGCTTCCTGTTAAAGGTGAGATCATATGGTATTTGTCTGTCAACACCAGGCTTATATCATTCACTATAATGCTTTCTAGTTCCATCCATGCTGTTGCAAAGGGTAGGAGCTCCTTCTTTCTTTCTGCTGCATAGAATTCCATTGTGCATATGTACCATAATTTTTTGATGCCTTCATTTACTGCCAGGCACCCAGGTTGCTTCCAACTCTTGGCTATTGTAAATTGTGCTGCTGTAAACATTGGAGTGCATACGTTCTTTTGGATTGGTGTTTCAGGGTTATTAGGATATAATCCCAGCAGTGGAATTCCTGGGTCAAAAGGCAGGTCCATTTTTAGTTTTCTGAGAAAATTCCATTCTGTTTTCCACAGTGGTTGTACCAGTATGCAATCCCACCAACAATGGATTAGGGTACCATTTTCTCCACAACCTCTCCAACACTTGTTTGTTGCTTTGTTTATCATGGCCATTCTGACTGGTGTAAAATAGTATCTCATTGTGGTTTTAATTTGCATCTCTCTGATAGCTAGCAATATTGAGCATCTTTTCATGTGTCTCTGGATCTTCTGTATCTCCTCCTTGGAGAAATATCTGTGCAAGTCTGTTGCCCATTTTTTGTGTTGCTTGTCGTCTTATACTGAAGTCCTGTAAGTTCTTTGTATATTTTGGAGATTAAACCCTTGTCTGAGGTGTCATTGGCAAATATGTTTTCCCATATAGTTGGTTCTCTTTGTGTTTTAATACTGTTTTCTTTAGCCATGCAGAAACTTTTTATTTTGATGAGATCCCATTTGTTTATTCTTTCTTTTATGTCCCTTGCTCTAGGGGACATATCAGTAAAAATGTTGCTGTGTGAAATATCCGAGACTTTCCTGCCAATGTTCTCCTCTAGGACTTTAATGGAGTCACAGCTTATATTTAAGTCTTTTATCCACCTTGAGTTTATTTTGGTGTATGGTGTAAGTTGGCGATCGAGTTTCATTTTTTTTGCAGGTAGCTGTCTAGTTCTCCCAACACCATTTGTGGAGGAGGCTATTTTTAGTCCTTTTTATATTGCTGCCCCCATTGTAGAATATAGACTGAATATAGAGACTTGGGTTTATTTCTGGGCTCTCTGTTCTGTTCCATTGGTCCATATCCCTGATTTTATGCCAGTACCAGGCTGTTTTGATTACAGCCCTCGTACTTTGTCCTTCTTTCTCAAAATTGCAGGTGTTATTCGGGGTCATTTATGGTTCCATATAAACTTTTGAAGTGTTTGTTCTATGTCTGTGGAGGGTGTCATTGGCAATTTAATAGGTAATGCATTGAATCTGTAAATTGCTTTGGGTAGTATGGACATTTTGATGATATTAATTCTTCCAATCCATGAACACGGTATATGTTTCCATTTGTTTGCATCTTCTTTGATTTCTTTCTTCAGTGTTGTGTGGTTTTCTGCATACAGGTCTTTTACTTCCTTGGTTAGTTTTATTCCTAGGTATTTTACTTATCTTTTTGCTATATCAAATGGGATATATTTTTTAAAATTTCTGCTTCTGCTGTTTCATTGTTGGTATACAAAAATGCCTTTGATTTCTGGATATTGACTTTGTATCCTGCTGTTTTGCCAAATTCATTTATTAGTTCGAGCAGTTTTTGGGTAGAGTCTATACGGTTTTCCATGTACACTATCATGTCATGTGCCAATGGTGATAGTTTTGCTTCCTCTGTTCTGATTTGGATGCCTTTTATTTCCTTTTCTTGCCTGATCGCTGTGGTTAAATCTTCCAATACTATACTGAATAGAAGTGGTAAAAGTGGACAACCTTGTCTTGTTCCTGATCTTAGTGGAAAAGATTTTAGTTATGGCCCATTGAGTATGATGTTGGCTGTAGGTCTCTCATATATGGCCTTTATTATATTGAGGAATGCTCACTCTACTCCCGCTTTGCTGAGTGTTTTTATCATAAATGGGTGTTGTACCTTATCAAAAGCTTTTTCCGCATCTATTGATATGATCATGTGATTTTTGTCTTTGCTTTTGTTTATGTAATGTATTACATTTACTGATTTTCGAATATTGAAGCATCCTTGCATCCCTGGGATGAATCCCACTTGGTCATGGTGTATGATCTTTTTAATGTATTTTTGGATGGGGTTTGCCAATATTTTTTGTTGAGAATTTTAGCATCTATGTCCATCAGTGATACTGGCCTTAAGTTTTCTTTCTTTGTTGTATCTTTATCTGGTTTTGGGATTAGATGCTGGCTTCATAAAAAGAATTTGGAAGTTTTCCATTCTTCTGGATTTTTTGGAATAGTCTGTGGAGAATAGGGGTTAGCTCTTCCTTAAATGCTTTGTAGAATTCTCCTGTGAAACGATCTGGTCCAGGGCTTTTGTGTGTTGGGAGATTTTTGATTACTGCTTCAATTTAATTTGCTGTTATTGGTTTATCCAGGCTTTCCACTTCTTCTTCGTTGAGTTTTTGAAGATTATACTTTTCTAGAAATTTGTCCAATTCACCTCAGTTTTCAAATTTCTTGGCATACAGTTCTTCATAGTAATTTCTTAAAATCTTTTCCATTTCTGTGATGTCAGTTGTAATCTCTCCTCTTTCATTTCTGATTGTGTTTATTTGGGTCCTCCCTCTTCTTTACTTGACCCTGCTTAAAGGCTTGTCTAATTTTGTTTATCTTTTCAAAAAACCAGCTCCTGGATTCACTGATCCTTAGAATTGTGCTTTTAGTATTTATGTCATTTACTTCTGCTCTGATCTTGGTTATTTCCTTCCTTCTACTTGCTCTGGGCTATCTTCGTTGTTGTTCCTCGAGTTCTTGTAGGCATAGGATTAGGTTCTTTGTTTAAAATGCTTCTATCTTTTACAGGCAGGCCTGTATTGTTATGAACTTCCCTCTCAGGACTGCCTTCGCTGTATCCCACAACTTTTGGGTTATAATGAGTTCATTTTCATTTGTTTCCAGAAATTTTTTGATTTCTTCCTTAATTTCATTCTTGAGCCATTCATTGTTTAATAGCATGCTATTCAATCTCCATAATTTTGAGTGTTTTGGGCCTTTTCCCTTGGGGTTGGTTTCCAGTTTCAGTCCCTTGTGGCTGGAGAAAATGCTTCATATAATTTCAATTTCTTAAATTTGTTGAGGCTTGCTTTGTGTCCTATGATGTGGTCTATCTTTGAAATTGTTCCATGGGCACTTGAAAAGAATGTGTATTTTAGCTTCTTTGGGATGAAGGGCTGTATATATATCAATTAAGTCCATTTCATCTAGGGCATTGTTCAATGCCACAGTCTCTTTTGTTGATTGAAAGATCTGTCCATTTTTTATAGTGGGGTGTTAAAATCCCCTACTATAATTGTGTTGCTGTCAATATCTTTCTTAAAATACTCTAAGATTTTCTTTATATATTTGGGTGCTCCTATGTTGGGTGTATATATATTTACAATGTTTATGTCTTCTCGGTGGATTTTTACCTTGAGTTTTATTATGTAACCTTCTGGGTCTCTTTTTGTGGACCGCTTTTTTAAAAAAATTTTATTTATTTACCTTTAGAGGGGAAGGGAAGGAAAGAGGGAAAGAAATATCAATGTATGGTTGCTTCTCGTGCATCCCCTGATGGGAACTGGCCCCTGTTGGGAACAGGCCTGCAACTTAGGCATGTGCCCTGACTGGGAATTGAACCGTGATTTTTTGGTTTGCAGGCCCATGCTCAATACACTGAGCTACACCAGCCGGGGCATGTGGCCCTTTCTTTTTGTGTTCTATTTTGTCTGATATGAGTATTGGTATCCCAGTTTTTTTCCCGACCGTTGCTTTGGGATATTTGTTTCCAGCCCTTCACTTTTAGTCTGTGTAGGTCTTTTGTCCTCCGGTGGGTGTCTTGTAGGCAGTATATGTGTGGGTCATGTTTTCTTATCCATTTAGCTATTCTACGTCTTTTGATTGGAGCATTGAGTCCATTTACGTTTAAGGTTATTATTGATAGGTACTTATTCACTGTCATTTTTATACCTGTGTTTCTTGCTGTTGCTCTCTTTTCCTTCCTTTCCTCAAAGCAGTCTTTTTAGTATTTCTTGCAGAGCTAGTTTGGTGAAGGTGTATTCTTTTAGACTTCTTATATCTTGGTAGCTCTTTATTTGGCCTTGTATCTTGATTGAGAGCCTTGCCGAGTAAAGTAGCCTTGGTTGCAGGTGTCTGGTTCTCATTACTTGGAATATTTCTGCCCATTCTTTCCTTGCTTGTAGCATTTACATTGAGAAGTCAGCATCTAACCTTAGTGGGGATCCCTTGTATGTTACTTTCTTTTCTCCCTTACTGCCTTTAAGATTCTCTCTTTGTCTTGGAATTTCACCATTTTAATGATGCTGTGTCTTGAAGTGGGCCTCTTTGGGTTCCTCTTGATTGGGACTCTCTGTATTTCCTGGATTTGTGTGACTTTTTCCTTCATGAAATTAGGGAAGTTTTTTCTCATTACTTTTTCAAATACATTTTCTATCTCTTGCTCTTCTTCTCCTTCTGGTATCCCTATTATTCGAATATTATTATGTTTCATATTGTCTTACATTTCTCTTAATCCCTCTTCATTCTTTCTGAGCCTCTTTTCCTTTTCTTGCTCTTTCTAGTTTTTTTCTACTTTGTCCTCCAATACACTGATCCGATCTTCTGTTCCATCGATCCTGCTTTTGATTCCTTCAACGGTGTTCTTCAGTTCAGAAACTGTATTCTTCATGTCCTCTTGGCCCTTGCTGATAATTTCTATTTCCTTTTTAATGTGGATATAGTTTGTAGTGAGTTCACTGAAATTCTCCTGTAGTTTCTGGTAGCTCATTGTGAGCTCTTTGAACTTCCTGATAACCAGTTTTTTTAATTCAATATCTGATAGCTGACTTGCCTCTATTTCATCTAACATTGTTTCTGAGGCTTCTTCCTTTCCTTTCATTTGAGGATTGTTTCTTTGTCTTCCCATTCTTTGTGAGACTCTTGTTAGCTTCAGCTTCTTAAATTGATTTGTTCTCACTTCCTGGGTTTATGGTATGAACTTCTGTGGTATAATACCTGTGAGATTTAGTGATGTAGTTTCCTTGATCTCCTCTGTTCACTGGTCTTGGGCTGTCCTTTACGTTGGCTCTCCATTTGTCTTTGCCTTTTGGTTGTTTTGGGGTCTTTTGTGGGTCCTTCCCACCAGCTGGTGAACTGATGGTCCCTCTGTCCACCACCCATTTTAATCTGTTGTGCTGGTGAGGGCAGATTGTGTTGAAGCTGGTTTTCCTCTGTATACAAGGTTTTGAGGATTCTCTTTTTCTCTTGTTTAGTGTTTGCACTGAGTAGTTTCTCCTCTATTTAGTTGCATTTCCAGATAGGTTTTAGATTGAGGTTTGTGTGGTTTCCCGTCTCTCCTTCACCTTCTGTTTTTATCTGTTGGTGGTTCCTTTGTTGTTGGCTTTCCTCTTCCAGTGGGTATCCTGGTGTTCATAGCTTCCACCTACTCTGTTGTGATCAGATGCAGGGGAAGGCAAAATGGTTTATGAGAGCAGGAGAGTATCCTATGATATTTAAAGTAGCGGCCAGTAGAGAAGAGATAGGAGATCCTTTGGGGGTATATAGTGATAACTGTAATCTTTATCCCAACTAGACACTTTTTAGAAAGAATGAAAAGAAGTTAAGGCTGTTGTTGGGGAGGGATGTTTTGTGAGTTGCATCTAGAAAGCAGTGAGGTTGTGGAAGATCACATTCTGAGGTAAAGTGAGAATAAAGGATAGTAAACAGTTGTAGTGTAAGAGAGAATAGAGTTAACCACTACAGTATAATAGTTCAGGAAACAATGAAGTGGACTAAGATCTGGGAGGAGTGTCATGTAGTATTTACAATAGTATGGGAACAGCTATTATTTACAATAATATTAGAGCAATGATCGTATGACAGAATCTATGAGATACCAAAAATAGGGAGTATCGGACCTTCACCTGTGTGCTAATGGACCACAGGTGAAGTGAGGGACAGTAAGTTAGCAATACACTATGAATGAGGGGACAGGGAAAACCTGTCAAATGATACAATATATCCAGAAAAGGCAAAGAAGACTATACAGAAAGAGGAGGAATACAAAGATACTATTAAAAAAATGTAAGAATAATGAAAAAATAATAATACAAATATGCAGTAACTTGTAGTTTCTCTGCTATAGCAGAGTGAAATTTGTCTCTGTTTCTACTGTTGGGATGCCCACTCTTTGGGTCCAACTCTGGTCTTTTCACAGTTCCAAATTTTTTGTCTCACTTGTGGGGGAAAAATGCAGCAGAAGGGAGGAAAAAGCAATAAGGAAAGAAAGGAAAAAGGAATAAAACAAGACAAAAGGAAAGAGAGGAAAAAGGTATTGAAAGATGAAACAATAAACAAGTTAAAAAAATAAAAGTCTACTTAAATTTAAAAAAAAAACCCAAAGAACAAAAAACACCTCTTGATGGTTTCCAGCTGGCCAAACCTGTTTTTCTGGTCTCACTGCCTGGGGCAGGCAGAGGGGCAATTGATGTGGCCTTTCTCCCTTCTTGGTGTATTCAGCCAGTCTCAAGAGCACTCTCCCAAGATCCAGACCAGGGCCTTCCCCCAGCACCCCTCCCAGGGAATCCAGGTCCTTTTCAGATTACTCTTTCCCTGGGAGTCTCCACTGTGGGCTGGGGTTCGGGCGCGTTCATGTGCACGGCCAGGCTTCCTTGGTCCTGCAGGCTTGGGTGCAAACCTTTCCCAGCAACTCTCAATTCTCCCAAGCCGGTGACCACTGACTCCACGGGTGATCAAGGCCCCCATGTTTGCCTCCTCCTGCCCATTTCTGTCTGACACTTCAAGCAAATAGGTCTCTCCCGGTGCTTTTCAAATCATGCCCCACTGGGTAGGGAGGGAGCTGGTGATGCAGGTCTCTCCCAAGAACCCTGCTGCCTGCCCTCGGCTCCCAAAGAGTCCGCGGCAGACCCAGCCCAGGCCCCTGGTGCCCAGCTCAGCAGAGGTGGCAGCCATGGCCTGCCGCCTCTGCACTGGTCCTTCAGACCTTATTGACCTGCAGCTGTCTCCTCACCACCTGGTCTTTCAGTGTCCACTACAATTTCTGGACTCCTATATTCCTATATGCTGGGGTGCTGTTGGCTATTTGCTGTGTTCCTCTGCAGATCGACCAGGTTTTCCTCCCATTGTGAGGGGAAGTGGAATCCTCCCAGTCCTACTCCACTGCCATCTTCCCCCGATTTCCTCATTTTTTTGAATTCTTGTTTCTTCATTGTTCTGCTTGAATGTTTATTTCTTCCTTCTGCTCCAAATTGTTGATTTAAGTCCTGATTTCCATCCCATCATTGTTGGTTCCCTGTACATTTCTCTTCATTTCACTTTTCATAGCTTTCACTTACTCCTCCATGTTGCAACCTTATTCAGCCATTTCTGTGTGCATCCTGATTACCAGTGTTTTGAACTCTGCATCTGATAGGTTGGCTATCTCTTTATCACTTAGTTCTATTTTGGGAGTTTTGATATGTTCTTTCATTAGGGGTATTTTTTTTTTTTTGTATCCTTGCCAGCTGTTAAGTTGTAAGGAGTGGAGCCTTAGTTATTAACTAGGGAGGGGCAACTCACATTGGTGCATTGTGGCACTATATGTGGGGGGGGGCATCAGAGAGGGAACAATGCCACTTGCTCAGCTCTCAACTGGCTTATACTCACTTTCTCTGCTACCCAAAAGCAAATTGGGCCCTTGTGGTGCTAATTTCTGGGTGGGTGGGTGGGTTTGTGTACATTGTACGACCCTGTGAGTATCTCCAGTGAACTCTCCTGTGAGGCTGGGAGTTTCTCCCACTGCCACAACCCCCACAAGTTTTTACTACCAGAGGTTTTGAAGCTTTATTTCTCCATGCTGGAACCCTGAGTTGTGCAGTCTCTCTTGCTCCACAGTTGTTCTTCCCGGTTATAGACATGCAAATGTGAAACCACCCACCCTGTTCCTCCAGCTGCCACCTTGCTGCACATCCTCTCCACCAAGTCTGCCTGTCTCTCCCCCTCCTACCTGTCTGAATGAATGTTTCTTCTTTAACTCCATGGTTGGCAGACTTCCATACAGGTTGATTTTCTGGCAGTTCTGGTTATTTTTTGTTTTTAAATTTGTTGTTGTCCTTCTTTCGGTTGTACAAGGAGGCAAAGTGTATCTTCCTATGCCTCCATCTTGAATGGAAGTCTCTCCAAGTGATTCTAATATGTAGTGAGGTGGAGTAGGGCTGCCAGGTTTCAAGACTAATCCCAGTCAATTTGTTGAAGGTCTTAATGCAAAGAATATTCCATACATGTCTGCAGGGTAACAACTATTGCTGAGAGAGGGACAGAAAATGCTCACAGCAATATTAGTTATACTTCTAAAAAACAGTAAAAGTATTTCTGGAAAGGTCAATGTTTTCAAGGCAAATGCATAGTCACTTTGCATTGATGAGGAAAAACAAAGGTTCTGGGCAAGAGGATATAGATGGAATACATTTATTCCATCAGTAACTATATATGTTCTTTCATTAGGGCAATTTTTTTTTTGGTCTTGCCAGCTGTTGTGTTGTAAGGGGTGGAGCCTTAGTTATTCACTAGGGAGCGGCAACTCACACTGCTGCATTGTGGCACTGTATATGGGGGAGGCATCGGAGAGGGAACAATGCCACTTGCTCAGCTCTGAGAAGGGCTGAGACACAAGTCTTATATGGGGCACAAGTTTTATTTCATTAGTTAGTTCCTTACCAGATAGTAGGGCATTTCTAAACCAAAAAAAATTTTTTTATTCCTAGGTATCAGATTAGGGACAAATATGCCAGACTGCAGAAGATAAGCAATTGTGATTCTCAATTCTGGCTATATTCATTTTCTACTGCTATGCAACAAATAACCACAAGCTTACTTAGACCAACACATATTATCTCAGTTCCTGTAGGTCAGGTCTCATCAGGCTGAAATCAAGGTGCTGGCCATGGCTGTGATGTCCTCTGAGGGTTGGGGTCTTCTGCAAAATCAACAGTTGTGGCAGGATCCAGTTTCTTGAGGTTGTAGGTCTGAAGTACCCATTTCCTTTTTGATTATTAGTGAGGACTGCTCTCCTAGAGGCTGCTCTCAAGTCCTTGTCACAGGGTATTTCACACATGGTTATTTGCTCATTGAAGGCAAAGAGTATCTTCTGGTTCATTCTCTCTGATTTAAGTGCTCACCTGATTTGGTCTGGTCCACCTACAATAACCTCTAATTTAAGGTCAACTGATTACAGACTTAATTACTCCTGAAAAGTCTCTTGACAGAAATGCCTAGATCAGTGATTTATTGACTAGTTGGGAGGTGAGTGCATTAGGAGTGGAAATTTTGGGGGCCGAGCCATCTGAGAATTCTGCCCATCACAACGGTCCCCGCTCTATAACTTTTATCCCTCTGAATCATGTGAATTCACCCTTCTTCCTCCAACCCATTGAGAAACACCAATATAGTATAAAAGCTACAGGGTCTGGCACAAATAATGCCCCTTCTTTATTACAAAATCATAAGCATGTAATTCCATAACATAGCAATGTCACACTCAAGCACATCATACGACACTTTAGGTAAAATGTTCATATTAAAACTATAAATTAATACATGCATATTATTACCCTACCAACAACACTCAATTAATGGCATTAATTCTGTGGGACCCTGTATTTATCTGAATTTTATATATACATTTATAGCTTTGTCTAATTACAAAAGCTTATAGTGAGAAAGTTCCAAATAATACAGAGATATCTTAGGTAGAGTATAAGTCACACATAATGCCATTACAATCAATACCCATTGTTGGATTTGGCATAGATAAAATCTAATCTTTTCAGTACATTTACTAACATAATATATGTAAAACACAGATACATTTATTTACTTTAGATCTCCTAGAGTAGGTCAAATCATCCAAGTATAGAACCTTACCACACTGTATCCTTTTTCTTCATATTAGTTTTGCCTTTACTTGAAATTTGTAAAAATTAATCTCTTCTAATAGACTGAATTTTCTGATGGAATTACATAGGTCTGTTTGTGCTTACCATCATATTTCCAGAGAATACTTGTTGAATGAATAAAAGAACAAAACAGTACAAGTTACTTTTGACCCTTGGTCTACTTAACCATTCATGTTTACTGAGAGCTCACTACATGCAAGGAACCATTCTAGGTGTTGAATCCTGGACATCTTTTAAGGCTGCTACATATATTATGTGCCACATTTATCTGGCCAGTGTACTTGTAGTGGGCATTTACGGATACTAATAAAAGTAGTTTTGAGAATACAAAGCTCTCATTTGTCACTGGAAAATGAAAAAAACAAACAGCATTTACAAATAAGTTTTCATAAGGTGCCCTTCCCTGCAGCCCCCCAAAAAGAGCACCAGTCAGGTAGGATAAAGGTCTTGTTTAAGTTATTTACTTATTCTGTATTTTATCTCCCTGTGACTGAGTTTCTGACCCATCTGCTTGTGTGAGAATTTGCTTAAGTGTATATATCCTAACAGAATATAATACTTAACCTTAAAGACAGGATTACCACAAAGCCTATTTTTTATGTTTGCTGTGAGAAACTGATTGTACTCATTATGCCATAGAAAACTGCATTTGTTAGAATGTTTGTTTTAAGAAATTGGGCTTATTTGCCCTGGCCAGGTGGCTGAGTTGGTTGGAGCATCACCATGTACACCAAAAGGTTGTGGGTTTGATTCCATTTCAAGATACATACCTAAATTGTGGGTTTAATCCCTGGTTGGGCATGTAAGGAAGGCAAACAATAGATGTTTCTATCTCACATCAATGTCTCTCTGAAATCCATAAAAACATAGCCTCAGGTGAGGATTCAAAAAAAAGAAAGAAACTGGACTTGTTTGTACAGGTTAATAACAATCATTATTATGCCAGTGTATATAATTCACTATCTTTTTATTTTAAGATTTCACTTATTTATTTTTACAGAGGAAGGGAGAGAGAAAAGGAGAGAAACATCAATGTGAGAGAGAAACACTGATTGGTTGCCTCTCCTATGTGCCCAGACTGGAGACTGAATCTGCAACCCAGACATGTGCCCTGACTGGGAATAGAACCAGCCACCCCTCGCTTTGTGGAATGACACCCAACCAACTGAGCCACACTGGTCAGGAGTAACTCAACATCTTGAGCTCATTAACTTCATGGTGTAACTACATCACTTCATAACTGACATAAATTCACTTGCTTCTCAGAGAGCACCAAAACCCTTTGTCTTTGCTTTCTCCCTTATAGGCAGGCCTGTTTGACCAAAATAAATGCCATGGTTCTAAAACACAATGCAGGGCATGTTTCTGTTTCAACAAAACAAACGTTTTTTGAGCACTTCTAAATACCGGGTACATTGCTGAGCACCCTTGCATACACCATCTTATTCGACTTCTTAACAACAGCCAAGGTACATACAAGGATTATTCCCGTCTTACAGATGAGGTTGAGTAGCTTCCCTAACAAAACACCACTAGCTATGAAGAGCTATTTGCTTTGGAGAACTGAAAGCTCTGGGTGAAGGACAGTCAAAATAATAACTTTCAAATATCTGACCGGATTCTTTAATGGTAGAGTGATTAGCATATTAGGTCATAGCACTAAGGATATAAGGACCAATAGATACAAGTTACAAAGAGGACATTCAAGATGAAACAGGCTTTTCTGGATATAATACAATGTAATACTTGGAGAATAACTTTGAGCTCTGGATGGAAATTGAAATGAATGGCCTATGAGGGCATTATCAACTCTGAGTCCACTATTCTCTCCCACTTCTGTATTTCTCACTTCTCTCAACCCATCACCCTCTCTCTCCTTCCACCTGGACCCATACACTGGTGCATTCAACCTTTTTTTCCATTCAACAAATATTTGCTGACCTGTACCATCCACTACAGTAGCCACCGGCGGCTATCTAAGTTTATTAAAATTAAATAAAATTAAAAATGCAGTTCTCAAGTTGTACTAACCACATTTCAAGTGCTTAATAACCACATGTGCCTAGTGGCTACCACATTGGAAAGTTCTGCTGGACAGTGCTGTTTCAAACAGCTGAAGTAGTGATGGTAGCCACAAGAATGAAAAAATCTTGAGTTCTTGACCTTAAGGAGCTTATAGCCTAGGGGAGGGAAAAAAAGACACCCAGTATGTATCACTTCTTAAGAGCTAACATTTATTGAGTTTTTGTGTGAATTGGGCAGTGTGCTAAGTACTTTCTGTGACCATTTGGGTACATCCTCCTAACACCATAAAATAGGTGCCATCATTATACTCCTTTTACAGAGAGAGTAACAAGTTAAATTAATTTGCCCAGCGTACATGGAGTATTTTTTATAGGGCCTCATGACCAAGGGTATGTATGTGTGGGGCCACAAAATAAAGTGAGCATCCGTTTGGGGATCTTAAGGGAAGATTAGAAGTGCAAAGGATTAACACCCAAGTCTGTCTCTAGACCACTCTTGTTCAACGTGTGGGCCATTGATTATCAATATCAGAATTTCCAGGGTGAGCATTAAAAGTCTTGATTCCTAGCACCCTTTTAGGAGCTCTGTGGGAGGGCCCAGGGAATCTACATTTTAAACAAGCTCCCAACTCTTCCCCAGAGATTCTTTCCTGTTCACTAGATGACGTTCGAGCACCAATGGCCCACACTACCTGGTCCCCTTTCATTGCGCTTTTCCCAGGCTGCCCCATACTTGCCACCTGACTACGAATGAATTTTGCGCTGGTGACTCAGGCAGGCCTCTAGGGGCCTCTTTCCCTGGCGTAAAATGGGGAGCTCCGCGGGTCTGAGGGCACTAGTCGACTGGCGCAAGGAAGGCCTCCCAACACCGTGGCCCCCGCGGGACCGCTACAGTCCCGCCCCTCTCGGCTTGCCCGGCACGCCTACCTTCGCATATCAGCTCCCACAGGTTCTTCCTTGGTGCTTCTGCAACCTTCTCCGGCGAGAGGGCCCGCTCGGGGGACCTGGGGCACATGGTCGGCACTGGCGTCCTGGTGGTGACAGACGACTTTACTGAGTAGGCCTCGCGTTGCCCGGAGAAACTGCTCACCCGCCCCAGTGCCGCCATTGGCGCGGTTTCCACGACAACCACGCTCGGGCGCCCCCCCCCCCATGACCCGGAAGATGCAGAGCTCTGGAACTTCGGACCAGCCACTCGAAGTTGATATCCGGGTCACGCCGGAGTGGGTTTGTGTGGGAATCGGAGAAGTTTGACCTGCAGGTGAGAATGGTTGGTGTAACGTTAGAAGGGCGGAGAGGGGTCTGGAGATGGGGCTTGGGGACTTGGACAGTGAACAGATTGAAAAGTGGAGGACCTGCGTTCTCAAGTTCATGCCGTATCTCTCTCTTTCCAGTCTCCGCTATGTCCTGGCCCTGGCTTGAGGCCTCCGCCTTCAGGAAGTTCTCTTCTTGTAGCGGGGCCCGCAGCTGGATTCTTCCCAGTGTGTTTGTGTGGAAACTTTGGCTCAGCAAAGCCTTTTTAAAAAAAATATTGTATTTATTTATTTTTACAGAGAGGGGAAGGGAAGGAGAAAGAGTGGGAGAGAAACATCAATGTGTGGTTGCCACTCATGTGCCCCCTATTGGGGACCTGGCCTGCAACCCAGGCATGTGCCCTGACTGGGAAACGAACCAGTAACTCTTTGCTTCACAGGCCCTGCTCAATCCACTGAGCTACACCAGCCAGGGCTCAACAGAGCCTTTGAGGGACCAGCTTTGCCTACTGGGTCCCTTGCTTCCTGCTAGTGATCCTGTTGTGGAAGTGGGGTCTTGGTGCTCTTGTGCAGAACCCAGACTCCAGGTCTCGGCCTGGGTTCCAAAGTTTCCAAGCTTCAGTTTGCAAGTCTTTGAGATGGTGTAGTCATACCATCCTTCATGAGGCTGCCACAACAGTTTAGTTGGGTTCACTTTGTCTTGTTGGAGTGAATACATTTGGGGTTGCAGGGTTGAAGAGGATATTCATTGCTAAAGAGAATCGGTGCTACTGTGTTCTGAAGACAGAAATGGGGGGAGAAGGTGATTAAGTTGACAACAATCTTCCCTTGGTTTATTTTATTTTATTTTGTTTTGTTGTTGTTTTTTTCAAATCAGGTCTGTTGACCACTCCTCCATCTGAGGCACTCTGTGCTCCCTTGACTCCACCCTCTCCAGGTTTGTATCTTCTCCCTCTTCTTTGCCATGCACTTTTTTTCTGCCCACCCATTGAAAGTCTACTCTCTGAGGCTCTGTTTCAGACTGTTTCTGTCCAACGCTTAATTACTATCCATATATTCCAAATACATGGAATATATGGCTTTTATATATTTTGCCCATGGCAGCCTAGTCACCTCTGAACCTCAGACCCACATATCCACCTGTCCATGTAACATCTCCACTTAAATATCTCAAAGTATTTGTTCAAACCAACATACCCCCAGCCTCCCACCACCACCTTCAGTTCCTTTGTCTCAGGGATTAGTGCCAACACCCTGCAGTTGCCCACAGTGGAAAACTGTTTTTCAGAAAGTTTCCTGACAACTGGTAGTCTAGGTTAGAAGACCTCCCTTATCCTGACATTACCTCTGTGCTTGCTTTTATCACCTGTATCATCTGTGTTATTACACCACTTTCTCTCCCACATCTGCTTGCTTTTTGATGGCAGGTGTTTTATCTCATAATCTTTGTATCTTTAATGTTCATCCCTCATTCAATGAGTACATATTTTTAACACCTATGTGCCAGGTACAGGGTTAGGCCCTGGGAGTACAAGCAGACCTTGTCTTACTGTGCATCACTTTATTGTACCTCACAGGTATTGTGTTTTTACAAATGGAAGACAACCCTCCACCAGCCAAACGATTGCTATTTGCTGTATTGTGATACTCGCTTTATTATGGTGGTCTGAAACTGAACCCACAAAAGTCTGCCTCTACAGCAGAAAACAAGACATGAGTGAATGAGTGGGTGCTCCCTTGACTCTTCTGGAGCAATTATGAATGAATTTGAGCTCTACCTCAGGCCTGGCCTGGTTCTTTGAGGCTGCTAAGAGTGAGGCAGGTCTGATGCTGAAGAGAACTCCAAGATGGAGAAGCTCCTGACCTTCCCCTCCCACTGTGTAAACCTTTTATTAGAGGATATTTGTTTCTGGTTTCCCTGAGTATCTCCATGTCATCCAGGGAGCAACAGGAACTGAGATGGTGACTAGGGTGAGAGAAATAGCCCAGCTGGAAGCTGAAGTGTATTGAGGGCTCCAGCCTCTTCATACAGGTGCCTCCCTGACATTTTCCAAAATAATATAAATAAGTAAAAGGCTAGACACTCTAGGTTGCTCTGTGTCATCTTCAGTCATTAAATGTTAGCAGTTTATTTGAAAATTTAAAAAGGCAGGCTGGATGTCCTCCTCCTTGCTCCCCCACACCTGCCTCTGATTTAGTTCAACTCTCCTTTTATGGATGGGGAAAGTGAGGCCTAGAGAAGCCAGCAGCTATGAGGCAAGAATGTCAGAATCACCATTTGAACCCAGGTGTTATGTAGCCTAGATAGGGCTCCTCTCACTATACTTGTCTGCTGGTCTTATTACTGCCACACAGGGAAGTAATTAGAAGAATAAGTCACTTAGGTGCAGGTTGGAGGAATTATTTCTAGACACAAAGCATAACTGTTTAGATGAACAGACTTACGGGTTAATTGTGCCACAGTCACTGCAGTGGTGGGAGTCAGCAAGAAGGACTGACATTAGGAATACTGTACTCTTCATCCAGTATAATGTGAGTCCCTGGAGGGCAGTGCCTGGTCTGTCTTGTTTGATTGCAGTTGTACTCATGGTAGGCAGTTGGTAAATTTCTGAAGAATGAATCTCTAGGCTTAGAGATTTGAGGAAAAGGGTTAGGAAAAGGAGTCAACAATGTAGCAAGCACTTTCCATGGATTATCTCAATTTATTCTTTCCAACAGCCCTTTGAGAAGTGGTGTTTTCCCACATTTTCCAGATGGGGAAATTAAGGCTCAGGGAGAATAGGCAAGTGGCTTAAGGTAAGGCAGCAGTTTGGATTTCAACCTGGGGCTGTCTGAATGTTAGCTCCATTCTGTGTCTTTGCTCATATTTCCCTTTGCTCCTGTGTAATCATGCTTGTTTGTCCACACCATCCACTCAAAGAAACATGACTCTTGCCAATACCTAGTTGAATTGTACACAACGTGGTTTGGTGTAGGAATAACTTATACCCTTCTTTTTTTTAGGAATGATCACCAAGACCCACAAAGGAGACCTGAACCTTAGGCTTCCAGAGGAAAAAAACAAGAAGAAGAAGGTAGTGATTAGAGAACCAGAGACTCAGTACTTGGTTGTAAACAGAAACAGTTACTTCACTGAAGTCTGTCCCACAAGAGCCATATCACCCATGAAGAGTGTGATCCAAGGGCAGGTATCTGAGATGCCTCTAGTAAAGAAAAAAAAGAAGAAAAAGAAGGGCCACAGCACGTACTGTGAGGAGCACCTAGAACTTGAGACCATGTTACGTACCAGGTGGACAGAGAAGTCTTCCAGCCCCAGGACACAGGCTGTTGGTCCATCTGAGTTCCTTAATGGGGAAAAGAAAAAGAAGAGGAAGTCCTTTTGGCCTCTGGCTATGTCCCCTGATTTGAGGATGAAGACCTCCCTGGACCCCAGACAGAGGGAGGAAGTGACCAGTGTTGGCAAGAAGCTCAAAATATACAAGAAGGAAGAAAAAGCCCAGAAAACCACAGCCTTCTCAGTAAGGGACACTTGGATCAGCGAGGCCAGATATCTGCATGCTTGCTCATTGGGAAAGTATGACCAGGAACAGGCAGGTGTGGCACATAAAAGGAAGCAGGGGAGCCCCAGGGAACACAACATGAAGATGAAGAAGAAGAAAATCCACCCAGAGGGAGACACCCACTTCAGCCACCCCAAGCCCTTTAGGTCTATGGAGAGCAGCCCTAGGAAAGGAAGTAAAAAGAAGCCAGTCAAAGTTGAGACTTCAGAATACATCCCAATAGGAGATGGCCTCAAGTCCCCTGTAAAGAAGAAAAAGAAGTCCAATAAAAAGGCAGGGCAGCCAGGCATTGAGGAGCCAGCTCTGAAGAGAAAAAGAACAAAGAAAAGGAAAGAGAGCAAAGTATCAGGAGTAACTTGGGAGGAGGTAGGTTGTCCTTCAGAAGTTGATTCTACTTTGGGAGAATAAGGATGGAAGTTGGGAGTATATGTATGTGTACATGTGCACACATGGGCAACTCAACTTTTCAGCTGAAAGAACTCTATTTAAACGACTTAAGCCAGAAAAGGGATTTATTGACACGTTTAACTACTGAGGGGTGGGTCTGGCACAAGAGGAAGTGGCTCAGTTAATACTGACTGAAGGACAGATCTGGAGTTAGATCAAGGTGTTTATGTGGCCTGTGCTCAGCTCTACCAGATGTAGTTGGGGATTATAGGGATGCTCACAAGATGTATTTCTGCATCCAGGATTTTTCCCAGGTCTGCTCTGGTCCACGATTAGACTGGATTTCACCAATTTCCTCCTTTATTCAGAAACCTTTGGGGTTTAGGAGGAACACCAGAGGTTTTGGAGCCCAACTCTTCAGAATCTAGAATCCCTTCTGCCAAGAACCCAGTGAAAGGTAGTCATTTCCCCTCTGCTTAACAGCTGTGACAGGGACTCAGCCTACCAGAGCAGCCCCTGAAATATATGCATGTCTTCAAGGTCTTCCCAGATTATGTTAGAGAACAGAGCCTCTGGGAATAAGTGAAATGTGGCAGTTGTCATTACTAAAGGGAAAGTGGCCAGTTTGAGGCCTCACCATCAGAGAGTCCTCAATGTCTGAAGCCAGTGAGAGAGTGTGGCCCATGTAAGCTTCCATAGTTAAGGCAGGCCCAGAGAGGATGGCCCATGACAGCTGAGATATGTGAGGGGCCTTGGTCAATTAGGCAGATAGAGCAGCAGGTACAGAGGCCCTGGGAGGAGCAAATAGTCTGGGATGGGGAGAACTGGGTGACAGTGACAGAGAACTATAGAGACCACAGAAGCCTGGATTTTATGTAAGCAAGATGAGAGCCCTAGGAGTGTTTTGGGGAGTGAGGTGACATGGTCTGATTGAGGGTTTTTTTAAAGATAAAATTAACATAAAATTATGTACATTTAAGGTGTACAGTGTATTCTGATTGAATTTCTAAAGCTCACCTGAGCTACTCATAGAATGGGAGGGTGAGGAAGCAGGAGTTAGAGACCCGTAGTTTTCCAGGCAGGAGAGAAGGCAGTGACTAGGGAGTGCAGTTGAGCAGTGTGGAGGAGAGAATTGGGTAGGTTTGGGTTTGCTGGCAGGCCAGTTCCCCACACCAATCAGAGGCCTGAGTTCACCTCTGCATTTCCTGGTCCTTGCCATCCTGTCCCCCCTCCTCACCTCTACTATCAGTGGGACCGTATGTTTCTCCTCTGTTGGTTTGGCATTACCGTGGGAAGTCAGATGAGTAGTGTTGGGAAAAGTCATGCCCTTAGCCTGAATCAGGAGACTTGAGTTAGTGTCAGCACTACCCCTGAGCTAGGGGGGTTACCACATGATAGCCACTTCACCTTTCTGAACCTTAGTTTCTTCATCTGTCAAATAGGTGCATGCCACAGTTTTGAGGAGAATCAGAAGAGAAAGGATGTCAGATATTCTGTAGGTGATGGAGTTTGGGGTGCTGCTAGGTTCTTGGGTCTTTTCTGGACTTTGTCATGATCTTACCTTACAGGGCTGCTTGGGCAGAGGGCCTATGCTTGACTTTTGCTCCCTTTGCTCTCCTGTGTAGGAGCCTGACACAGACTTAGAGGTGGTGTTGGAAAAGAAAGGCAACATGGATGAGGCACCCATAGACCAGGTATGACCCAGGTCTTCATCCCCCTCACATTTTGTCTTGCTGCTCCCCTCCTATCAGGCCACAAGATCCTGGTCTCAGAAGGGCCCGGGACTCCAAAAGCCACCAGTCCAGATTCTGTGGCGCATCTCCCATGGCAGAGAATTCTGTGACCTTATTCACTTCATGGTGGGAGAGCCCTTCACTGCCATGTTATTGGCTGAGGGGCCATCTGGTTATTTAAGAACCTTAGGCTAAAGCTTTCCTTCCTGTAGCCACTGCAGTGGGGAGAAAGGGGCATGTCCCCGAGACCTAAAGCCAGGGCAGAGAACACATGCTCAACCAGGCCCACAGGTTGTCACCTCTTGGCTTCAATTCAGGAGCATTTAGAGAAGTGGTTCTGTAGTGCACTGGCTTCTATTTCTTTCAAGCCCAGATCCCCGGTAAGTGCTTTCTCTATGGGAGCTTATCCACTTTGAGAGGATAGAGGGAGGAGATATAATAAAAGTAAGGAGTAGTACAGCTGCACCAGTACCAGGAGCAAGACCAGCATGTATGCTTTCTTCTGGCCTTATTACAGCCATTGGCCACTGAGCAATCCCAGACCAGTGGCTCTGGCCCAGTGGGCAAAAGGCCAGAGACAAAAAGCCACCTGCCGGGACATCCTTGCCAGCGATTGGCTGGGGGGCAAGGGAGGCCAAGGGCTGCCCTATCTCAGCCCACCTGGGGAAATAGGCTGCGTGCCCCTGCTGTGAGTCCCAGTTTCACTGTACTGTGCTCCACGCCCAGCCCATCCTCCTCCCCAGCCTCCTCATGCTCTGCAAACAAGTAATTTCTGGAGAGAATAGTGTGTGATGTGGGATGGCTTCTGTCTCATGGGGCTTTTCCAGGAGAGGAAGAGAAAACTAGTGAGTACTTATAAGAAAGCCCAGTATGAGGAGGGAGGCCTACAAATGCCTTCGGGGCCCTGGGGGACTCTCCCTGGAGGAAAGGCCATCTTAGTGGGGCTGAGAAAATCAAAATGGGATGACACTGACAGCATTGTCCAGAGCCTGGCAAAACACAGGCCCCAGGAAAGGGGAACTCCCCATTCTCCTATAGGTCATGGTCATGCAGTTTGTCAGGGCAACAGTAAATAGCCAGGCTGCTCTGACCCATCCAGGACCCATGCTCCTCTTCCTCAGCTCGGTTCCCAAGTATGCGCAGCCACTCAGGACTCAGTGAGATACTATGACCCTGAGTCATCAGACTCTTTAACTTCATGTGAACAGGGCCCACAAATAACCTCTTGGCTTTTCTATTTGTGCCTATTTAATATTTTACAATTCTGAGAAAATTTCTAACCATTTTGCATAATAGAGAATACCTCACTGTGAGTGTTTTCTGTCTCACCTCTCCCTCTGTCTTTCCTAAGTTCACTGTTATAAAATTGAAAGGAAAAAAAAAAAGGAACCTGAAATCCTATCCCCTAATAATCACTGTTAACCCTTTGTTGATATATTCTTCTAGATTTATCAAAAATACAATATACAGATGATATATTATAGGACTGTACACCTCAAAGCTTTATGTGTAATCCCTTCTAGCTTTATGTGTAATTTTGTTTTTTAAAAATGTATTTTTTATGAATTAATTTTTTAGTTACAGTCAACATACAATATTATTTCAGTTCTAGGTGTGCAACATAATGATTAGACATTTGTATAACTTACGAAGTGATCACCCTGATAAGTCTTGTACCCATCTGGCACTATACATAGCTATAACAATATTATTGACTACATACATTCCCTTTGCTGTGCTTATACTGTTCTGTAACTGGCAATTTGCACTTCTTAACCCTATCACCTTTTTCACCCAGCCCTCCAACACTGTTCGCCTCTGGTGAACATCAGTTTGTTTTCTATAGTTTATTTCTGTCTTACTTGTTTAAGTTTTTAGATTCCACATGCCCATGTAAGGGAATTCACGGTATTTGTTTTTCTCTGACTTATATACCCTCTAGGTCTATCCCTATTGTTGCAAATGGTAAGATTTACTTCTGTTTATGGATGAGTAATATTTCATTTCATTTGTGTACCCAGCATTTTTATCCACTCATCTATTGACGAGCATTTGCATGGCTTCCATATCTTGGCTATTGTAAGTAACACTACAGTGAACATAGGGGTGCATATATGTACCCTTTTCTAATGAGTGTTTTGGATTTCTTTCAATACCAATATGTAGAACCATTGGGTCATAAAGTAGTTCTATTTTTAAATTTTTTGAGGAACCTCGATACTGTTTTCAATATTGGCTGCACCAACCTGCATTCCCACCAACAGTGCACAAGGGTTCCCTTTTCTTCACATTCTCACCAACACTTGTCTGTTTTTTATTGATGATACTCATTTTGACAGGTGTGAGGTGATATTTCATTGTGATTTTAATTTGAACTTTCCTGATGATTAGTGATATTGAGCATCTTTTCTAGTATTTGTTGGCTATCTGTACGTTTTCTTTGGAGAAGTGTCTATTCATGTCCTCTGCCAATTTTTTAAAAACTTATTGGGTTGACATTGGTTAATAAAATTATATGGGTTTGAGGTGTACAGTCCTATAATATATCATCTGTATATTGTGTGTTCACCATTCCAAGTCAAGTCTCCTTCCATCACCATTTATCCCCCCTTTACCATCCTCTACCTCCCCATACCCCTTTTCCCTCTGGTAATCACCATACTGTTTTCTGTAAATATGACTTTTTAAATAGCATAATCTCTTCACTTTTTCACCCAGCCCCACAACACCCCTCTCCTTTGACAACTGTCAGTCTGTTCTCTCAGTCTGTTTCTGTTTTGTTTGTTATTCATTGTGTTCATTAGATTCCATGTATGAGTGAAATCGTATGGCATAATGCCATATGATTTATTTAGCATAATGCCGTCCAGGTCCATCCATGCTGTTCCAAAGGGTAAGAGTAGTATTCCATTATGTGAACGTACCTTAGCTTTTTTATCCACTTATCTACTAATGGACACCTGGGCTGTTTCCATCTTGGCTATTGTAAATAATGCTGCTGTGAACATCAGCATGCATATATTCTGATTGGTGTTAAGGATTCTTAGAATATATTCCCAGAAGTGGGGTCACTGGGTAAAGCAGCAGTTCCATTTTAATTTTATTAAGGAAACTCCATACAGCTTTCCAGAGTGGCTGCACCAGTCTGCATTCCCACAGCAGTGCTCTAAGGTTTCTGTTTCTCCACATCCTCACCAGCACTTGTTTGTTGATTTATGGATAATAGCCATTCTGACAGGTGATGTCTCATTGCTTCTCTCTGCTCTCTCTGATGATTAGTGACATCGAGTGTCTTTTCGTATGTCTATTGGCCATCTGTATGTCCTCCTTGGAGACATGTCTGTTCAAGTCCTTAGCCCATTAATGAATGGGCTGAATTTTTTAGCACAATTTTTTAATTGGGTTGTTTGTCTTCCTAAAGTGGAGTTGTGTCAGTTCTTTAGATATTTTGGAGATAAACCCATTTCTCCTGTGCAACCCATCCAGCCCAGGCCATCCAGTCCAGGTTTTTATGCTAGAGTGTTTAATTTTAGGGTTTTTAAAAAAAGATTTTATTTATTTATCTTTAGAGGGGAAGGGAAGGAGAGAGGGAAATATCAATGTATGGTTGCCTCTCACGTGCCCCCTGCTAGGAACTAGACTGCAACCCAGATATGTGCCCTGACTGGGAATCAAACCGTGATCCTTTTGTTCACAGGCACGCGCTCAATCCACTGAGCTATATCAGCCAGGGCTGTGTGCCACAGTTTTTTATCACAGCTTCAATTTCATCAACTGTTATTGGTCTGTTCAGCCTTTCTGATTCTTCATTCAGTTTTGGAAGATTATATTTTTCTAAAAATTTGTCCATTTCATCAAGGTTTTCAAATTTCTTGGCATATACTTCTTCATAGTAATTTCTTACAGTCCTTTGTGTTTCTGTGGTATCAAGTTGTAATCTCTCCTCTTTTGTTCTGGTTGTGTTTATTTGGATCCTCTTTCTCTCTCTTTTTTTTTTTTTCTTGATGGGTCTGCTTAAAGGCTTGTCGATTTTGTTTGCCTTTTCAAACAACCAGCTGCCGAATTTATTGATCCTTAGAATTGTGCATTTAGTCTCTATCTTGTTTAATTCTGCTCTGATCTTGGTTATTTCCTTCCTCCAAGACAGCTCTTGGCTGTCTTGTGGTTGTTCCTCTGGTTCTTGTAGGTGTAGGGTTAGGTTGTTTATTTGAAATGTTTTATCTTTTTTAGGTAGGTTTTATGGC
Source organism: Artibeus jamaicensis (assembly GCF_021234435.1). NCBI lineage: Eukaryota > Metazoa > Chordata > Mammalia > Chiroptera > Phyllostomidae > Artibeus > Artibeus jamaicensis. Next base: position 1,027,494 of record NW_026522053.1, on the reverse strand, counting down.
TGTGAACTTCCCTCTCAGGGATCTGTTTGCTATGTCCCATAAGTTTTGTATAGTTACAAGTTCATTTTCACTTGTTTCTAGAAATTTTTTTATTTCTTCCTTGATCTCCTTCTTAACCCATTCATTGTTTAATAGCGTGCTATGCAGTCTCTGTAGGTTTGAGTGGTTTGAGATTTTGCCCTGAATTTGGTTTCTAGTTACAGTCCCTTGTGGTTGGAGAAAATTTTCAATTTTCTTCAATTTGTTGAAGCTTGTTTTGTGTGCTATTGTGTGGCCTATCTTTGAACTGTTCCATGTGTATTTGAAAATAATGTGCATTTTGCTTCTTTGGGATGAAAGACTCTCTCTATAAATATCAGTTAAGTCCATTTGATCAAGGATATTGTTCAGTGCTGCAATATCTTTGTTGATATTTTATTTGGAAGATCTATCCATTTTTGACAGCAGGGTGCTAAAATCCCCTACTATAATTGTGTTGCTGTCAATGTCTTTCTTGAAGTACTCCAATATTTTCCTTATACATTTAGGTGCTCCTATGTTGGGTGCATATATATTAATAATGTTTATGTCTTCTTGATGGATTCTTCCCTTCCTTGAGTATTATGAAGTGACCTTCTGGGTCTCTTTTTACGGCCCTGCTTTGAAAGTTACTTTGTCTGATAAGAGTTTTGCCACCCTGGCTTTTTTTCCCCTGTGCATTGGCTTAGAATATTTGTTTCCAGCCCTTCACTTTCAGTGTGTGTAGGGTTTTTTTTTCTGAGGTGGATCTCTTGTAGGCAGCATATGTGTGGGTCATAATTTCTTTTCCATTGAGCTATACTGTGTCTTTTGATTGGAGCATTTAATCCATTTACATTTAAGGTTATTATTGATAGGTACTTACTCATTGCCATTTTTTATACCTGTGTTTCTCTCTCTTTCTTTTTTCTTTCCTTTCCTGAAACAGTCCCTTTAACATCTCTTGCAGAGCTGATTGGAGGAGGTATATTCTTTGAGGCTTCTTTCATCTAAGCTTATTTGGCCTTCATTTCGATTGAGAGCCTTGCTGGATACAGTAGTCTTGGTTGCAGGCCTTCGTTTTTAATCCTTTGGAATATTCCTTGCCATTCCCATATGGCTTGGAGCATTTCCATTGAGAAGTCAGCTGCTACTCTTACCAGGGCTCCCTTGTATGTTACTTCCTGTTTTTTCCTTGCTGTCTTTAAGATTCTCTCTTTGTTTTGGAATTTTGCCATTTTAATTATGGTGTACGTTGGAGTGGGCCTCTTTGGGTTCCTCTTGATTGGGACCCTCTGTGCTCCCTGCATTTCTGTGACTTTTTCTTTCATCAAATTAAGGAAGTTTTCCATTATTACTTTTTCAAACAGTTTTTCTGTGTTTTGCACTTTTTCTCCTTCTGTATCCCTATTATAAAGATACTAATATGTTCCATGTTGTCCTGAAGTTTACTTAACACCTTTTCTTTCTTATGGAGTTTTTTTTCCTTTTCTTAGTCTTTCTGGGAGTTTTTGGCCTACCTTTTCTTCCAGCTTGCTGATTTGATCCTCTACTTCATCTAGCCTGCTTTTGATTCCTTCTCCTGTGTTCTTTAATTCAGAAATTGTATTCTACATTTCCTCATCTCTTGTTGATAGTTTCTATTTTCTTTTTCATGTTGATACACTTTCTAGTAAGTTCCCCATAGTTTCCCTGTAGTTTTTGAGAATTCTTTTTGAGCTCATTGAGCTTCCTTATAACCATTGCTTTGATCTCAATATCTGCTAGTTGACTTGCCTGTATTTCATTTAGCATTCTTTCTGAGGCTTCCTCCTTTCCTTTTGTTTGGGGTTTGTTTCTTTCCCTTCCCATTGTTGGTGAGACTCTTCTTGTTAGCCTCTGCTTCTTAAAATGATCTGTTCTGACTCTCTTAGTTTGTGATGTGAAGTTGTATGGTAGGAGACCTTTGAGGTTCAGTCATGCAGTCTCCTTGATTTCCTGAACTTGATTATATTGGGATGCTCTTTATACAGTTTATGTTGACTCTCTGGATGTAACTGGGTTTTATTTTTGTTATGTTGTTCTTTAGTGGGTACTTCCATGCAGCTGGTTTACTGAGGGTCACTCCACCCATGACATCTTATATGCTGTTGTGCAGGTGCTATCAGAACAAATCCACGGAGCTCAGGAAACAAACCCACATCCGGTATTAATAAAGTTGTAAAGGGATTAAGACTATTATGAGAAAGGAGAGAAATAGGCTATAGTGTGAAATCTAGTGACTTAATATATGTACACTTGATGGTCAAGAAGTAAATGTTGAAAAGCTATTCAAGAAAGATAGTATCACACATCGAGAAGACTACAGTGGATTTCTTCTTGGTAGCCCGTAGTACTTACCACTGTTTTTGCTTTCTGGATCTGCCTCTGGTGACGTCAGATGTTGACCCTGTCTTACCTTAGGCAGCCTGCTCAGAGACTGCCAGGGACTGTCTCCTTCTGTTGTTGATCTATTCACTCTTCACTCAGCAGTTAGGCTTAAGCCCCATAGGGTGACACAATTTCTCTGGGGTTAGGGCTCTTGTTTTCCCTCAGACTGTTGTTGCTCAGAGTGGAGTGGTCTATCTGAGCAGCATTAGTGCTGCCCTGTGGGTGACAACTCAGCATTAGGATCCCAGCAACTACTCTCTCAGTTCTCTCTCCAAAGCCTCTGTCCTGAGTGTCTCCTCAAGCGTCTCTAGTGCACTCTGCTCCACCTTTGCCAGGGATTACTGTCTGTGGGTGACTCCTTTGGTTGTTGATGTAGTCACTCTGCACCTAGCGGTCAGGCCTAAGCCCCATAGGGCAGCACAGAATCTCTCCTGGGCTTGGAGCTTTTTTCTTATAAGGCTGCTGCCACTCAGAGGGGAGTGGTCTGCCTGAGTAGGATGGCTGCTGCTGTATGGGTGATAACTCAGCACTGGGATCCGAGTAGCTGCTTTCTCAGTTCTCTCCCCAAAGGTTCCATCCCTAGTCTCCTCAGGTGTCTCTGACCTACTCTGCCCCTCCCTTTGCCAGATCCCAGGGTAGGTGACTACAAATGAAAATTTGTGTTGGCCCTTTAAACATCTGTGTCTCCAGCCATCTGTCTCTGGCAGAGAGCAACCCTCCACTATTGGTCAATGTTTGTTGTCTGTTTACTTTTTAGGCTCTGGTGCCCTAAGCTGGGGATCCAACCAGTTGGTTAATTACCCCACCAGTGCTGCCACCTGTTTGCACTTGGCCAGCCCTCTTGATTCACCACTGCACTCCTTACCAGACAGGTTGTACTGAAGCTGATTTTTCTGTTTTTCCCAGGTTATAAGGCTTATGTCTTGCTATTGGTCAGTGTTTATTCCTAGTGATTTCTCCACAATTTAGTTGTAATCCAGATTGGTCCTGGGAGGTGTTTACTGTGGCTTTCTTTCACTCATCTGCCATCTTGAGCCTCCTATTTTTAGTCTTTATTTTATTTCTACTCTGAAAATTTGGGTTTTGTTTGTTTTTCTTTTTCTAGTTCCTTAGGTGAAAAGTTAGTAACTTGGGATACTTTGAGTTTCTTTTTGTAGGCCTGTATAGCGATTAACTTCCCTCTTAGTCCTGCTTTTGCTGCTTCCCATAAACTTTTGAAAGTTTTGTTTTCATTTGTCTCCAGGTATTTTAGATTACCACTTTGATCCAGTTGTTGTTTGATGTCATGGTATTTAACCTACATGAATTTCTGTTTTTCAGTTTTCTTCATGCATTTGATTTCTGGTTTCGTGCCATTGTGGTGAGCAAATATGCTTGATGTAATTTGTTTTATTGAATTTATTGAGACTTGTTTTGTGGCCTAATATGTGCTGTATCCTCAAGAATGGTCCATGTGCACTGGAAAAAAAGTATAATATGCCCTTTGGGGACTAAATGTTCTGTAAATGGCTATTAACTTACTTTATTCTGATGTGTTATTTAAGGCCATTGTGTCCTTTACGAAATTTTTGTCTGGATGATCTACCCATTGAGGTAAGTAGGGGTATTAAGGTCCCCAGCCAACTATTATAGTATTACTGTTAACTTCTGCCTTTATGTCAATTAATATTTAATTTATATACTTAGGTGCTTCTATATTGGGTATGTCGATATTTAGAATTGTTATATCCTCTTCTTGGATTGACAGTTTATCATTATGTAACATCTGCCTTTGTCTTTTTTATATTTTTTGTCTTCAAGTTAATTTTGTGCGACATGAGTATTGCTATCCCAGTTTTCATTTCACTTCTACTTGCATGTAATATCTTTTGCCATACCTCCACTTTTCAGTCTGTGTCTTTCAATCTAAAGCAAGTCTCTTTTAGTTGGCATAGAGACAGGTCTTTTTTTATTCTACTCCATTCTGCCACCTAATGTTATTTGAGTGGAGCATTTAGTCCATTTACACTTAATTATTTATAACCATGTGCTTCTTGACATTTTGTTAATTGGGTTTTTTTTGTTTCTTTTTGTGTTCTTGTCTTTTTCTTCTCTTTATCTCTAATGTGCTGGTTTACTTCAGTGTTTTGTTTGGGTTTCTTTCTCTTTATTTTTCTCAGTATTTTTATAGGTTTTTGTTTTGTGGTTACCATGAGTTGAAGATTTTATGTGTGTGTGTGTGTGTGTGTGTGTGTGTGTGTGTGTGTGTGTACACTCTCTCTCTCTCGTCTATTTATAGCAATCATTTTAAGCTGATAGGCTTTTAAGTTCAGACACATTCTAAAAGCACTGCACTTTTACTCCATACTCTAGTCTTTGTTTTTGACGTTTTGTTTTTTTGTGTATGTAATGACTATTGTAAGTTAATTTTACTACTTTTGTCTTTTAACTTTCACATTTGCTTAAGTGGTTGATTCACTGTATTTATTGTATATTTGTCTTTAGCAATGACATCTTTTTTTCTTTCCTGTATTTTCTTATATCTGGTTATGGCCTTTTTAAAATCTGCATAAGGAAGACCCTTTAGCTTTTACCAGTGTGGCTCAATGGATTGGGTGTCATCCCACAAGGCAAAAGGTTGCTAGTTCAAACCCTGGTCAGGGCACATGCCTGGGTTGCAGGTTCCGTCCCGAGTCAGGGCTTATATGAAATCATCTGATAGATGTTTCTCTTTCACATTGACATGTCTGTCCCTTTCTTTCTCCCTCTCTTCACTTCTCTCTAAAAAATAAAATCTTTGGAGAAGACCCTTTAATGTTTCTTGTAAAGCTGATCAAGTGGTGGTTAACTCTTTTGGGTTTTGCTTGTCTGGGAAATTCTTTCTCCTTCAGCTCTGAATAATGATCTGCCAGTATAGTATTCTAGGTTATAGATTCCTTTCTTTCTGCACTTTATATGTTTTCTGCTAGTCCCTTCTACCCTGTAAAGTTCCTGTTAGGAAATCAGATTATATCTTTTTTGGTTCTCTTTTATTTGACTGCTGTTTCCTTCTTGCTGCCTCCAAGATTGTCTTTCTATCCTTAACTTTTGTCATTTTAATTACAATATGTCTTAGTGTGGGCCTCTTTAGGTTCATCTTTTTTGGAACTATCTGCCTTGTGGTTCTGGATATCCCTTTTCTTCCCTAGATTAGGAAACTTTTCAGCCATTATGTTTTCAGATGTCTCCTGCCTCTTTTTCTGTCTCTTCTTCTGTAACCCTTAAGATGTGAATGTTAAAGTGCTTGATTTTGTCCCATAGGTCCCTTATACTATTTTCATTTAAAAAGTTTTTTTTAAATTTTTTTGAAATTTATTTTAGAGAGGGGGGAAGGAGGAGAAAGTGGGGAGAGAAAGAAACAAAAACACCAATTTGTTATTCCACTTATTTATGCATTCATTGGTTGCTTCTCACATGTGTACTTACTGGAGATTGACCCCTTTTGGTGTATCAGGACAACTCTCTAACCAACTAAGCTCTTGGCCAGGGCATATTAAAAATCTTTTTTTTCATTTTGCTGTTCTCATTGAGTTATTTCCACTATTTGGTCTTCTTGTTTGCTGATCTATTCTGCTGTCAGTTCCCTCTAATGCACTAGTGATTTCAGTTATTACATTCTTCATCTCCAAGTTTAAAGTATTTCTTAAAGTGTTCTGAGTTCCTCTATTCTACCCCAAAATTTGTTGAGCATCCTTATGATTATTTCTTTGAATTCTTTATCAGGTAAATTACTTATCTCCATTTCATTAGAATTTTTCTCATTCCTTCATTTGGAACATATTTTCTACCTCCCATTTTGTTTCACTTTGTGTTTATTCTTATGAGTTAGATGAAATAGTTCTCCCTCCCAATCTTGAAAAAGCAGCCTGTGTAGACTGTGCTGGATTGTTTTGGCAGGCTTGCTGTAGTCAAGTTGGGTGTGCACAGTGATTATTGCCTGGCCAGATTGTGGGGTCCTGGTGTGGCACCCTAGTCAGTGCCTGCTTCTTTGCCCTCCTGAGCTGTGTGTGGCTACCCAGTATGCCTATGGCACTCGCTGATAATTTAGTTGTCTGCTGCACAAGCTGGGTCTGACTAGGGCTGTTCTGGTGTGCACATGGCAGCACCCTACTAGTTCTGCACTTTCTCTGGACAGGGCAGCCTGTGTGCACACACTGTATCACTCAGCTAGTTCCATACTGTCTCCAGGCAGGATAGCACTGTGAGCAAATACTGCAGTTTTGCTAGTTCTGCACTCTCCAGCACCCTACTGTTCTGTACTTTTCTTGGCAGGACAGCTCTGTGAACAAATGCTGCATAATTTTGCTAACAAATGCTGCATAATTTTGCTAGCTCTGCTCCCCAGGAGGAGGAGCTCTGAATGCACAGACCACCCAGTGGGTACATGCAACAGTACCCTGATGTACCTGCTGGACCAATCTCAAGGTTGTGGGGCCACTTATATGTGTATACACTGTGGTGTCCTCCTTTTCTTGTTTGAAGTTTTTGCTGGGTTTGCACTATGGATGCCCTGCCAGTGAACCAGAGCACCTGGATAGAGATCCTGCCCACTATCCAAGTGCAAAGGAAATGTAAACAGTGGCAGTCACCAGTTCCTCCTGTCCTTGAGAGTTCCCTCAGGTCCCAGAGAGGTCTCACAGTTCCCCAGCATTCTCTATGTCTTTCTGTTTCTTGATTGTTGTGCAGAAGCAGTTCATTTGGTCCTCAGTTGTTTCTCAGGAGGAATTGCTCCAAGTATAGGTGTACATTCTCTGTGTCCCTGGGAGGGGCTACCTCAGCCTCCTCCTATGCCACTGTCTTGGACCTACCTCTTTAAAATACATCCTTAAGGAATGGCTAAGCAAGAATAAATGAGGCCTGTCCATTTTTTAGGACAAGGTATTACAGCCCTCAAGATGCTTACAGGCTGCTTTAAACAAATGCCTGCCCTAGGTTGCAGCAGAGTAAAGCTGCTTTCTTTCCTGTCAAAGAAAAACTTTGTATCTCATTTCTTTTTTTCTTTCCTCCCCATTGCTCAGGTGAGGCGAAAGGCTTTGCAAGAAGAGATCGATCGTGAGTCAGGCAAAACAGAAGCTTCTGAAACCCAGAAGTGGACAGTAAGTTTGATGCTGAAGCTCTTTGAGATCGTGCACTTAGTATCCTAGACCCTACCCTTCTCCTGGAGCATGAGGAGCCGAGTGACAGTAAAGTCTGCCCCAGCCTGGGAGCTAGCTCCCTCACTGCCAGAGCTTGCCCCGAGTTAATTTCTTTCATCCTGGTCTGCATGACTTCAGTCATAGTTTGGGGAGCTGCATATCTTGCTTCTCCTTCAGACACTGGAAGGAATGGGGACTTTTCTTAGGCCACTGATCCGAGGGGCTCTCTTGTACTTTCTTTAACATGAGTGATTCATGCATGGGTGGTAGAATGCTCTGGACAGGAATCAGAACCCTAAGTTTCTGGTCTGGCTCAGTCTCTGGCTTGGCTCTGTGACCCTTCTCTGGGCTTCTATTACCTTCCTGCTATAAAATGTGATGCTTCTTAGAAGAGAAGTGCATTTCAAACTGCCATCTGCTCTCTTCCACCATCAGCTGACAGAAACCTTAGGCTGATAAATGGGCTGGCCAGCTGGTGAGGTGAGGTGTACTATGCTATTTGCCATGAATTAGAGGAAATGGAGTAAGGCAGACAGCTCAGAGTGTGAAAGATGCACTCTGGTGTTGGCTATGCTTGAGATGCAATTCTGTTGGGGGTCACTAAATTAGGCTTGTGCCTATTAAGCTGCAAATCTCCATTTCCTTATCAGTAAAATGAGAGTAATAACAGTACAAGGGGGGACCCCCCCAAAACAGTACTTACCCCCAAAATTGTGTATTCTTACATGTTTAAACTTCAGTCACCTATCAAATCTTTTTTTTTTCTCTCCACTGCTAAAATCAGTTTTTGAACTCATCAATTTTAATGCCTTTTAGTGCTTTCTTGGTATCACCTCTTCCACACCAACAAAATGTTTCCCTTTGAGGACATTTTTCATCCAGGGTAAAAAAGGGTTGTTCAGGGCTATACTGGGGGAATAGGATGGGTAGGGCATGGGGGATTATGCCATTTCTAGTCAAAATCTGCTAAACACTCAATGCAGTGTGGGTAGGTGCATTCGTAAATCACCCATCATGAAATTGGCAAACATGGTGAGTCTTAAAAAAAATTCACTGAAGTCAAATGTAGCCTTTCACAATACTGTGTTTCTAGAACACTTACCTAACAGGGGAAGCCTATACAACAAGGGGCCTGCCCTCTGGAAGATAATTCTGGTTTTTTTGTTTTTTTTTGGGGGGGGGGTCCCCTTAGGACTCATAGGACTTTTGTTAGAATAAAGAAGATTGATGTGTTGATGAGTACAGCACCTGGTACATAGAGAGCACTTAATCATCTGGATCCTCCCTGTGCTACTGGGGTTAGGGAAAGGAAAGGGCTTGCTCATTTGAAAATGTGGAAAATAACTCCTTTTTTTCTCATTAATTAACACAGGGAACTCAGTTTGGTCAATGGGATACTGCTGGTCTTGACAATAAGAAACAGAAACTGAAGTTTCTCAAACTTATGGATGGCCTTAAAAATCTGTCCCCTTCATTCACCCACACCCCTGACATGATTGGAAGGCCCAACATGGCACTCAACAGGAAGGCAGCCAACACCCTGCAGCAAAGCCTGCAGCAGGACTACGACTGGGCCATGAGCTGGAAGTACAGCTCAGGCACTGGCCTTGACTTCACTACCACCCCAAATAAGATCTTTTATATTGACAGAAATGCTTCCAAGTCAATCAAGTTTGAAGATTAAACTCTACACTATCTTATCTCCCAAGTTAAAATTGTTGTTATTATTCAGTTATGCAAATGAAAGCTTTGTGATAGTTGTCTGAAAACGAACTACTACAAAGATAAAGGGGTGGGGGCATTTTATGTTTCAGGAGCCAATACAGTATGTGAGTGGGTAAAAACCAGTTTTCTGTGTTAAGCCTTTCATCCCAATTTGAAAACATTATGTATAAGGCAGGACCCTCATAAAACCAGAATTTATTTATAAAAAATTGCATATTTATGCTTACATGTTTAACTTCAGTCACCTTCAAAGTACTGTCCATTTGATGCAATATACCTATTGAGATTTTTTTCCCCACTGCTCAAAAATTTCTGAACTCATTGATTTTGATGCCTTTTAGTGCTTCTACCATTTTTTGTTTCACCTATTTCACATCAGCAAAACATTTACCTTTGAAGACCTTTTTCATCTGAGGGAACAAGAGAAAGTCGCTCAGGGCAAGATCGGGTGAATAGGGAGGGTGGAGCACCAAGGGACATGCCATCTTGCTCAAAAACTGTTGAACATTCAGTGCAGGGTGGGCAGGTGCACTCATAAATCACCCATCATGAAATGGGCAAATGTGTTGAAAGAGTCTTAAAAAAAAATCACTGAAGCCAAACGCAGCCTCTCACCAGCTGGTACACTGACATAGATGGGTTCCTAGAACAGTGGGGGAAGCCTATACCACAAGGGGCCCACCCTCCAAAAGATAATACCAGTTTTTTTAGCCCCCCCATATAAATAATATTCGTTGAGTACATAGTACATGCCATAAGTATACCAATGTTTTACTTGCATTAATATTTTAAAGAATGAAACAGGTGCTGTTGTTATCCCCATCTTACAGATGAGGAAACTGAGGTTCAGGGATGAATAACTTGCCCTGGATCATCTAGCTAATAAGTGCAGTGTGTTATATACTTTTATACCTCAAGCCCTATACTAATGTTCACTGCTATAAATATACCTCCCTCCATTGGAATTTCTCCTAGAATACTCACTGGAGTATTATATAAAAGACTTCTGATTGAAGTAACAGAAGTCTCAAACAGGAGGTGGAATTAGTGATGAACAGAAATAACAAACTCACTTTCCTTTCCAATCTTGGAATAGCTGCAGGCAGATAATCATCTTGAATTGCCACCAAGCAAATATGGCTGAGGAATCAGTTGCTGGGAAATGTGTTTCAAAACCAATCTTGTCCAGCTACCTGCCTTCCAACTCCAGTGGTGAGCCTGGATTTACTGCTTTTGCTTTTACTGAATTCTGAACAAGGCATTTTTGAGAGTGGTTAGTCCAGGAACCAATAGCAAATTCCCAGGGATGTGTTTAATAGATTCTTTTCCATCATGGAGAAGGAATCCCAAGTGATTTGGTAGAGGTCCAATGCCAGGAGGCACAGACTGGTGGGGATGACCCCAGAAGTTGCCTCATCAGCTGTGCAGTGTTCCCAAGCCTGAGCACTAGAGTCAGCCTCATAGAGCTCCAGGTTACTAGGGTAGTAACCCTGTGGCTAGGGTTACTACCCTAGTGACATGTGACTGCCTTCTCTCCATTCACCTAGCATTTTGCTTCTCAAAATACATGATTGGGAAATTTCCGTGTCACTTGGCTTGAATGCCTCCTACAGATATCTTGTCTCAGGAAGGCCTAAACAACCAGGAGATACAGTCTCAGATGGCAGGAAGTCCCAATGTAGAGACTCTTCCTTTCTTCTCCATCATTAGTGGTGGCTTCATCAGGCTGGTGAAGAGATGGCTATAGCAATTCCAGGCAGCTTATCAAGATACTAAAATATTCCAGAGGAAGAAAAACCTTGTGGCTCACAGAAACTTCCAGAAGTCCCCCAAGATACACTCATGAACCAGTCCCTGACACATGGAAGATTCTCCTCAGGCCAGTAAGCAAGAAGTGAGGAACAGATGTTTGTGAGACAAATGTGGGCAGAGGTGAGGCAGGCCTACCAGGACCCTAACCACTGCCAGGCCAGGAGTCCTACTAATCTGTACTAGTAATGCCTCGAGTGGGCCAGTTCTCTCAGGATGTGAATTTGGCCTTTCATGGATTCAGCCTTGAGATAGATAATGGAAGAGGCCACACAAATGCTTAGAATGTTAGATTCTGAATTAGAGTTAGCTTTGGGGCACCTCCTTTGACAGAGGACTAAGACTTCTTGCCTTGATCAATACTACAGTGTTTCACTTCATGTAAAACAGGGGTCCCCAACCTCCAGGCCACAGACTGGTATCGGTCTGGGCCTGTTAGGAACCCGACCGCACAGTAGGAAACTCTTGAATCATCCTGAAACTATCCCTACCTCCTCATCTGTGGAAAAACTATCTTCCATGAAACTGTGTTTCCGGTGCCAAAAAGGTTGGAGACCACTGGTGTAACAGGAAACCAACTGACTGCTCTAATGGTTTTTATCTTGCAAGAGATCACACTGCTTTGGGACTGCTTCATATGGAAGGATTATGGCTAGCCATCCCTTGGGTGATTCTGAGACAGGATGATGGATTAGTCTTATCCCCATAGTGATAGCTTTCATTAGGGTGTGATGGTATAAATAGTCTAATAGGATTTGACTTTTGAATTCACTCTATCAGCAATGACTGAAGAGGAAAGTTGCTCAGTAAAGTTTATTGAATTCTGTGCCTTAAACAGGAAGTTTGGGCAGCCAAGATAGCAAAATAACACTGTGTCCTCAGATTTAACTTAACCTTGTTTGTACAGACTGCCATTGCTTACATGAGTAGGTCTGTGTCTTGCAACAGTCTGAGGTCATAGGTGGACTTCCTTTCTGACCTGGTGTTAGCTAGGTTCCTGTCCTTTGTGAATTAAACCATATTGACTTTAGCCACCCCTGTCTCTCTTGCCCAGTACACTCCTCCAACTGCAAGTTTTTGGGGGGATTTCCATGTTGTTCTTCATTTCTTGACTCTCAACCGGTCTCAATTAGAACTAGAGGGTTTTGAATTTTTGCTCAGAATTTCAGGGAGAGGGACAGGGGAGGTCTAGCCTGACCAAGGTCTTATTTTAAAGTCCTTTTATCAAACACATTGGCTGTTTTTCCCACTGACTAACCCTCCTCACAATTGCCCTTATCCAGCTGTTCCCCAAACCTCATGATTCTTAGCCACTTTATAAACTTATAACTATTCAAGATTATAGTTGGCAGAATGCCCTGCCACTCCAAAGATATGCCCATGTCCTAGTCACCAGAACCTGTGAATGTTAGGATACAAAATAAAAGGGAGTTTTAGGTAACAGAATTAAGGTTGCTAATCAGCTGACCTTAAAATGAGATTATCCTGGATTATCCAGATAAGCCCAGTCTTATCACAAAGGTCCTTTAATGTGGAAGAGGGAGACAAACTGTAGAAGACTCTACAAGCTGGTGGTGGCTTTGAAGGAGGAAAGGAACACAAGACAAGACAGGCAGCCAGGCAGCCTATAAGAACTGGAAAAGGCAGGAAATGGATTCTCCCCTGCAGCTGCCAGAAGGAACCAGCCCTGCTAATACCTTCATTTTGAAGGTAAGCCCACTGAGACCAACTGGACTTCTGGCCAGTAGAACTGTAAGGTGATAATACTGTTCTTTAAGCCACTAAGCTTGTAGTAATTTACTGATATGAAAGCAGTGAGAGAAAATGAATACAGGTCTCATGTAGAAGTTTTCCTCATTTTTACCTTAATTACTAAAATTCTTGGGTTTTTTTTAGTGTTCCATCATCTTTTGATTAGACTTCACCCCATGTAGGTTGTGGCTTTTAGGGACTGGCTAATTGAAATAGTATTGGGCTGGAGAAAACTTCACAAGAGCATGGAAAACCTAAGCCTCTGCCTGGCCAAGCTATATGATTCAGAAGCTCTTTTGGTGTATGTATACCTGATCTACTGGGGAAATCCAACTTCAGGAGAATATAAGAGTGACAAGGATTTGCTGACTCTGGCTTGGGAACTAACGCTGTTTGATGTGTTCAGCCTCACAGTAGAAGAAATTACTTTTTAAGGCACATAATTTGTGAATTTGCCAACTGTTTTATTTAAATAGTACCGTCTAGTAATAGTATTGGAAATAATTTTGTGAAATAAAGACCACTTAGCAATATTTGGTCAGTGTCACCATGCTCTCCAAATTTCTGTATGTTTTGTTCCATGAAGGGGCATTCTTCACTACCTGCTGTTCTTTAGTGGAGGTCATCTGTGTTTTCAAAAGAATTCCTTGGGGCATGAGGGGTTGTCACTATTAAATTGGACAGAAAAAAATCTACAGTACATTCTTAGTAGTAAACAGTTAAAACATCAGTTTATCTAAATTTATTTTAAAAATTATCTTAGCCACTTTTACTGAGATTAGCTGTGTGAATTGCATTTCACAAGGTAGAGAAAAATGTAATCTATGTCCAGTGACTACCTTCCAAAAGCACAATAGTTTGGGGTACTATTCATCTATAACTTGGATCCATTTTCCTGAACTAAGGGTTCTAGGCTGGGACCCCCCACCAATCAATACTAATACTTTTATTGGTTTAAAATAAAATGTCGGTGGAAATTCATCAGTGGTAAAACAAGACTCAGATTCTACCTAACTGATGGTAAAAAGTAGACAGAATCACATGCTATTTAGAATTACAGCTTCAAAGCAAGCCAGGCAAAATGTTTGGACATTCTCTTTCTCCTATATAAAGAGAATCAGAAATGATTAAATGAACAGCCATGACGATAAATATTCCTTCAAAAGGTTTATGCCATTAAAGAATATGTTCTAAGTTCAATCAAGAGCTTCTTTTTGATAGAAAAAGAAATTAACTGAGCCATCTGCCTTTTATGAATCCTCCAAGGTCTAAACTCAAATTAGAGGAAACTGGCTCTTTTCCCAATTAAAAATAAAGACACCTACCAGAAAGAAAAGTATTACCTGTATTCTGTTGCTTAGGGAACAAGATTGAATTTTAATGCACTTACAATTCCACTTTTTCACTGTCAGAATAATCTTGGTAGAGGTCAAGAAGCTTGGTAGAAGTTTAAACCAATCATGTGTAAAAATAAAATAAAAAGCAGGTATTTCTGGATTTGGTCCCACTGCCCCAGATGCAGGCCTTAGGGATGGGCCCCAGGGTCAGGTCCTCGTTTGCAAAGGAAGCCTGAGTGCCAGCTCAGTCAGATGACCCATATCTGGTTGTTTGCTTTGCTTCTTGATGTATTCCAGAGTTTTCACCTAGGAAGAAAAAGAATGAACCATCTCCTTTCTGGTTCGTAATTCTCTATCCTTACAGCCCAAGGCTACAACAAATCAACCAGTAGAAGTGACCTACTTTTTTCTTAGCAGAGAACAGGTAAAGTCTGGAGGATAAGGGAGGGAAGAAACAAGCATAATCTTTAAATAAAACATCTTAGATTACAAATTGCCCTTTTTAAATTTGGATGTGATCAAGAATGACTGATCTTTTAAAATGTGTAGTATTCAGAGGGAATAAAATTTTAATAGTGTTATATTTTGTAGAGCAAGGAAGTGACTGTAGAAATCTTGGGCCTGGTGCCTTTCAAGAAGGGAGAAATTAGGGCTGTTTAATTGCCATGCCCTAATACTATGTTAACAACAGTTGTGCTTTCTGGCCCATAGACTCGTGTAGCTCCATATAATCCCTGTGCCTCAGGGGCTTGGTGAGGGGCCCTCCAAGTGTCTCACCATGGTCCTGGTGTCTGCATAGCCATGCCTCTGTGCCAGGTGCCACAGGTTTACAGAGAGCTGGTTAAGCCTGTTATTGCGCAGGTCCCCATGGGCCAAGATGCTATTAAAGAAGGAAAGACCCAACAAGCTCTGGCGCTTCAGGGCCTAAAACAGAAAAGAGAAATTACTGTCTGGCACTGGGGCTTGAGATGGGCCCAGTCATTAAAATGCTGGCCTGAGTTTAAATGCCAACTCTGCCATGGATCATCTGGAGGGCAAACTGCTTAACTTCCCTGAGTCCTGGGTTCTGCATCTGTAGGAGAGTAATGTAATAATACCAGCCAATAGGGTAAGTAAGGATCAAATGAAATTATGCATATAAATCCCTTCAACTTTGGAAAAGAAGTAAAACCATAGGCAGATGATATGGTACTATATACAGAGAACCCTAAAGATTCTACCAAAAAACTATTAGAGCTGATATATGAAGCAGGATACAAAATTTGCATCAAAAAGAGTAAGACACCTATGAGTAAGTTTAACCATGGAGGTGAAAGACATGTACTCAGAAAACTGTAAGACATAGAAGAATGAAATTGAAGACATAAATACACTGCTCATGGATAGGAAGAATTTACATCATTAAAATGTCCATACTACTACCCAAAGCAATCTAGAGACTCAAAAGCAATCCCTATCAAAACATCAATGGCATTTTTCACAATACTAGAACAAATACCGGTAATCCTAAAATTTATATGAGACTCCAAGACACCAAACAGCCAGAGCAATCTTGAGAAAGAACAAAGTTGGAGAAATCACACAACCTGATATCAAACTACACTTCAAGGCTGTAGTAATCAAAACAGCATGGTACTGGCATAAAGACAGGCACACAGATTAATAGAACAGAATAGAGACCAAAAATAAACTCATGCCTATATGGTCAACTGATGTATGACAAAGAAGGTAAGAACATATAACGAGGTAAAGATTCTCTCTTCAATAAATAGTGTTGGGAAAACTGGACAGACACATTAAAGAAACTACTTTCTTATACCATATACAAGAATAAACTCAAAGTGGATTAAAGAAATATAAGATCTGAAACCATAAAACTCTTAAAAGAAAACATAGGGAATAAACTCTTTGATGTTGCTCTTAGTGATATTTCTTTTTATGGATATGCCTGCTTTTTAGCAAGGGAAACAAAAAAAATGGGACTACATCCATCTAAAAAGTTTTTGCAAAGCAAAGAAAACCATCAACAAAACAAAAATACAAACTACTGAATGGGAGAAGATATTCTATAATGACATATATTCAATAAGGGGTTAACACCTCAAATTTATAAACTCATACAACTTAACACCAAAACAGACATTTCTCTAGAGTAGGGGTCCCCAATCCCCAGACCACAGACCAATACTGGTCCTTCGCCTGTCAGGAACCAGGCCACAAGCCCAGCAAGCTTGCTTGAGCTCTCCCTCTTGTCCCTCCACCTCTTGTTCCATGAAACCAGTCCATGGTGCCAAAAAGGTTGGGGATCACTGCTACAAAGGACATCCAGATGGCCAACAGATACATGAAAAGCTGCTCAACATCACTAATCAGAAAAATGCAAATTACAACCACAATGAGGTGTGTCACCTCATACCTATCAACGTGACTATCATCAATAAATCAACAATCAAATGTTTGTGAGGATGTGAAGAAAAGGGGGACTGCAAATTAGTATAGCCACTATCAAAAAGAGTATGGAGTTCCCCATAAAATTAATAGAAATACTGTATGGTCCACCAATCCCTCTTCTGGGTAATAATCCAAAGAAATACACTATTTTTTAAAATTTATTTATTTTTAGAGAGAAGGGAAGGGAAGGAGAAAGAGAGGGAGAGAAACATCAATGTGAGGTTGTTTCTTGCACACTCCCTCCTGGGGTCCTGGCCCACAACCCAGCCATGTACCCTGACTGGGAATTGAGCTTATGACCTTTTGCTTCACAGGCCTGCACTCAACCCACTAAGCTACACTAGCTAGGGCAAGAAATGCAGTAATTTGAAAAAGCACATTCACCACTATGTTCATTGTAGCATTATTCACAATAGCTAAATAGGGAAGCAACTCATGTGCCCATCAATACATAAGTGGATGAGAAGTGATACATACATAAAAGGAAATAGTACTCACATAAAAAAGAATTAAATCTTACCATTTGTGGCAACACAAATGGACCTAAAGGGTATTATGCTGAGTGAAATAAGTCAGAGAAAGAAATACCTTGATTTTCTATATGTGAAATCTAAAAAAGAACAAAACAAAAACTCAGAACAAGCAGATGAGGGGGGGCTGGGTGAAAAAAGTGAAGGTTTAAGAAGTACAAATCTATAGTTAGGAAATAGTTGTAGGATGTAAAGTACAGCAAAGGGAATATAGTCAATAATGTTGTAGTAATTATGTATCGTTCAGATGGGCACTAATATCACCAGGGGAGATTACTTAATGTCTAATCTTTATGTTCTATATCTGAAACTAACATAGTATTGTACATCAACTGTAATTGAAAAATAAATAAAAATACCCTAGCTGGTGTGGCTCAGTGGATTGAGCTCTGGCCTGAGAACCAAAGGGCCACACTGGTTTGATTCTGAGTGAGGGCACATGCCTGGGTTGTGGGCCAGGTCCTCAGTTGGGGGTGCACAAGAGGTAATCACACATTGATGTTTCTCTCCCTCTCTTTCTCACTCTCCTCCCTTCTCTCTAAAAATAAATAATTTTTAAAAATCTAAAAAATATATGTAATAGTCTTTTAGTGGAGAAAACAAAACAATACACAGCTTTGAACACAGTTGAGTTAAGGTGGCTGAGTGCCCATGAAGAAACTCAGACCCCCCCTAAATTGAGCTTACCTTGGCAGCAGCCTGGACCAGGTGACAGTCACAAGCTCAAAGGTACCTAACTGGCACAGACCCATGAACTGACTGGCAACTACCTTCTCTGGGCTCTTTGTTTAATCAGATACTGTAGTTCTGCCCCAATTAGGAACCCAGACAGAGATCAGCATTCAGTACGTTCCAGCCCATTCTGTTCCCCTTTTAAACACACCATTGTCTACCACCTGGAGACGGTGAAGGCCCTATTTTCTGCTTGGATCTAGAGGACTAAACTAAAAAATCCTATTTCAAAGCCAATGAAAGAATCACCCCAAGAGAGGCCCTTCATATACATTGCATTGAAATATGAGAGATTTTTTAAAAGTCAAAGGAAAACAACCTCTTAACTATTTCTCTATTTCATACCTTCTCAACAAGCATTTTACCCTAGAGAGCCCAATTCACATATGTGTTAAAAGCACAGCCCATTAAAACTGAAATCATCAGAGACGGGTCTGAGGCATAAGGCATGCCAACCAATATGCAAAGATCCAGAACTACAATCATTATCATGGAACCAATTCAGGACCCCAAGCGGCCTCCTCTCTCCACTTAGGTTTCACATAGAAAAGAGCTGCTTTCACTCTTTTCATGTTTTTCATTCTAAGGATCTGGCATGGTTCACATATTCACCATACCTAAGCAAACAGCTTTATAAAGCTTGTGACTAAAGAGGACTGGTTTCTTCATGTGGACATAGAGGATAATTTTGAAAGCAGGGCTGTGACCCACGCTAAGAGATGAGACACATGGAATCAGCATCAACACTAGAGTTTTCCAATAGCAGGCAGCTTTGCTCCACACCAAGTGGAGAGACATCTGACCAGCTCTTCTAGGGCATCAGACTCTAGAGTAGGGGTGTCAAACTCATTTTCACCAGGGGTGACATCAGCCTCATGATTGCCTTTAAAGGGCTGAAATAATTTTAGGACTGTATAAATGTAACTACTCCTTAATGTTAAAGAGTTGAAATTACATTCAGCCCTTTGAAGGCAATGGTGAAGCTGATGTGACCTCCATTGAAAATGTATTTGACACCCCTGCTCTAGAATATTCCACCTCTGAAGCTCTTGACATGTGGTGTCACCTATGAATTTCACATACTGCTCAGTGAAGGATGACTTGTTCCACTCAGCTTAGTTCACTCATATTTTTCTACTAAATGTACATATACAAACAGACATTTTCAGTGAACATCCTTGGCAAGTTCAAATGGTCTACAAAAACATACCAGATTTGCTCTTCTGTTAAAATGTTGTTTTACCAGCCAACATGGAGGCGTAGGTGGAAACACTGTGTCTCCTTGCACAACCAAAATTAAGGACAACAAAGATTTAGAAACAAAAACACAACCAGAACATATAGAAAACTAAACTGTACAGAACTCTGACAACCATTCAATCAGACTGGTAAGAGGGGCAGGGTCAGCAGCCAGTGGACAGAGGTTGCAGCAGAAAAAGGTGACAAACAGACCTGGGAGTGCAGGCAGCCTGGGGCTGACCTTGGTCACACATTTGCATGCAGATTAACTAGGCAAAAATGGGCAGCAAGACAGACTGCGCAACCCAGGACCCCAGCAACAGGAAATAAAGCCTCAAAACACCAGTTGAAAAGGTGCCGGGAGAGACTCCCACCCTCACAGGAGAGTTCGTTGGCAAGACCCACAAGGTCCTAGAATGTACACAAGCGCACCCACCGAGGAACCAGCACCAGAAGGGCCCAATTTGCTTGTGGGAAGCAGCAGAGGGGACAAAAATCTGAGAAAGAACATGGAACAAGCGCCATTTCCCCTCTCTGACCCCGCCCCCAAATACAACCCCACCCCGCCACAACTCAGTGACTGGGTTGCCCCGCCCTGGTGAACACCTAAGGCTGTACCACTCATATGTAAAAGGTGTGACCTGACCACAAAATTATGGCTCAAATCAAAGAACAAATCAAAGCCCCAGAGCCAATACTTTTAAGCCACCAACAGATAGCCAACCTATCAGATGCACAGTTCAAACCACTAGTGCTAAGGATGCTCACAGAAATGGTTGATTTTAGTGGCAAATTAGATGAAAAAATGAAGACTACACTAAGTGAAATGAAGGAAAATGCAGAGGGAATGAATAGCAATGGAAAGAAAACTGGGACTCAAATCAAGGGAGCAGACCAGAAGGAAGAAAGAAACAACCAAACAGAAAAGAATGAAGAAACAAGAATTCAAACAAATGAGGAGAGGCTTAGGAACCTCCAGGACATCTTTAAACATTCCAACATCCAAATTACAGGGGTACCAGAAGGGGAAGAGGAACAGCTACAAGTGGAAAACTTATTTGAACAAATAATAAAGGAGAACTTCCCCAACCTGGCAAAGGAAATAGACTTCCAGGAAGTCCAGGAAGCTCAGAGAGTCCAAAAGAAGTTGGATCCAAGGAGGAACACACCAAGGCACATCATCATTACATTACCCAAGATTAAAATGAAGGAGAGAATCCTAGAAGCAGCAAGAGATAAGGGGACAGTACCTAAAAAGGAGTTCTCATCAGACTGCCAGCTGATTTCTCAAAAGAGACCTTACAGGCGAGAAGGGGCTGAAAAGAAGTATTCCAAGTCATGAAAGGCAAGGACCTACATCCGAGATTGCTCTACCCAGCAAAGCTTTCATTTAGAATGGAAGGGCAGATAAAGCACTTCTCAGAAAAGGTCAAGTTAAAGAAGTTCATCATCACCAAGCCCTTATTATATGAAATGTTAAAGGGACTTATCTAAGAAAAAGAAGATAAAAATATGAACAGTGAAAGGACAGCAAACTCACAGTTATTAACAACCACACCTAAAACAAAAGCCAACTAAGCATACAGCTACACCAGGAGCTCAGCCACAGAAATGGAGATCACATGGAGGGTTAGCAACAGGGGAGTGGGAGGAGAAGGGGAGACAAGGTACAGAGAATAAATAGCATAGACAGTGGGGAGAAAATAAGGGGAGAGCAAGAGTAGTGTGGGAAATGTAGAAGCTAAAGAACTTATGACACATGGACGTTAACTAAGGTAGGGGATGTGGGTGGGAAGGGATGTGCAGGGCGGAGGGGAATGAAGAAGGAGAATGGGACAACTGTAATGGCATAATCAATAAAATATATTTTAAAACATTTTGTTTTAGAGTCTTTACCACCATCAATGCCTCCTCCCCCAAGAGAAAGAAACCAATGTTAAATAAAAATAGTTCCAAATTATGAGGTTCTAAGCTTTATCTTATGAGCATGAGGGCCCTAGGCTATGGTTATTTATGCCATCACTGCAACCTTTGATTAGATCCAGCCTGTTGCATGAGTGAAAAGTGTGCTTTCAAACCATGTGGCAAAACGTGAGTGCCAAACACAGGGTCCTGCTCTTTCTACAAGGCACCTTGCTAGATAGAAGCTGGAGCCAGAGCCAATTTTTTTTTAATCAGGAATGACACTAAGAATTTTCTCTGATGGGGGTGGGGCAAAGGGAATCTAATTGGTGTAACAAGGGCAGGCTGAGGCGAAAGACACTCCATTTCTTGTATATGTAGAAAGGGCTCTCCTGAAAACAACCTATGGAAAAGAAAAGCTGGGTCTTTAACCTCCAGGGTAAAGCTCACACATGTTCTTTCAGTTGGGAGAGGGGATGCCTCTTCTAATACTCAGGTTTAATAATCCACTTCCTGAAGAATATTGGGCTTCTAATGTTGCCACTACTACTGACAGCCAAGTGCATTCCATGCATTAAGTGTCCCAGAGTCAGTGGGACACACCCACAAACTTTTCATTTCTAGAGAGAGGACTGTGTGACACTGAGGCCCCTGGAAGCAGTGGTTCTGTGGTTTTCTTCTGCCCTTTGAACTGCTAACCCAAAGGCTGGCTCTTTGGTAGTGCCCCTGACCTTGGCACAGGCCACCAGGGAATGGAGTTCAGAAAAAAAAAATCCCACTCTCCAACACTTGCTTGAATACTGCTGGGGAAATGGGAACCCAGGACATACTCATATATATGTATGCCTACCCGTGTACACTCACAGCTATATAAACATGATTTTTTGGTGGGTTGGGAATTGGGTTGAGGGCAATGGTGGTATTTTATACAGTCCTGAAAATGAGAAAGAATTAATATCCAGTTTGATTTTATTTTGTCTTCAAAGCGTTTGATGGGGTAGGAAGTGTGGGAGAAAAACCCGGGAGTGAGAGAGACTCCAGAAAGGAGATGGAAAAGGATGGAGGGCTCAGCGAGGAAGGGGGGGCTAGAAGGCCACTGGAAGGCAAACAGTCTGAAATCCATCTTGGGTTTGGAAAAGGGAACTTAGGGGAAGGTCAGTTAGAAAAAAAAGGGCCTGCCAGGAAGAGATCAGGGATGGGCCAATGGGCCATCAGGTTTTCTCAGAGCTTCAAGCAGATAGCTCAGAGCCATGAAGAACAACACCAGAATGAAAAGCACCAGCAGATCCACAGGAAGGATGTAGAGAAAAGTCAGGCACTAGCTTTGACAACTAAGGCACTACAACTTCCCCCACCTTGACTACACTACAGGAGTCAGCCTTAACACAGTGTCTGAACAAACAACATGCATCTCTGCCAACCTGAGACAGGGCCTCTGGGATCCATGTGTCACCTACATGTTTGCACTGAAGCTGCAAAAAATGGAAGCCATGGTTGATATAACTAGGGAAGAAAACTGGGACAATCATGTATTTTAACGATGAGGATATGTTCTGAGAAACATATCATTAGACAATTTTGTTGGCGAACATCAGAGTGCACTCACACACATCTGGATGTCACAACCTGCTACACACCTATATGGTACAGCCTAGTTGTCATGGGTTTGACTGTATACAATATGTATTGTACTGAATACTGCAAGCAATGACAACAAAATGATAACTATAATCTAAACATATCTGAACTAGAGTAGTTACCCTAGAAATATGGTATATAGTACTTTTATATGACTATCAGCATAGTAGTTTTTGTTTACACCAGCATCACCACAAACACAGGAGTAATACATTGTGCTATTTTTGATGGCTATGATGTCACTGGGAAATAGGAATATTTCAATTCCTTTTTAATCTTAGGGGACAAGGACATAGCAGATGGCCAGGGGAACTTGGCAGGCAGGCAAAAAGCAGGAGTAAAGGCTCCACAGCCCTCTGGCCACAGTTTGCACGTAAACGCATTATTCACGTGAAAGTTTTCTTTCCAGAATGAACAGACATCCACCCACCCTGGACACACATGCATTCAAAGTGAGTGAGCAGCAGGACGGGGGATGACAGAGGGCACCTACCTCATCCTTGGCCAAGGTCCTCAGATGCTCCAGGATCTGTGCCATCGCTGTCTCACACAGCTTGTTGTTTTCAGCCAAAAATTTGGAATCTCCCCCGTACAGGCTGTCATTGGAGTCAACTAATGGAATAAACCAGAGCTGAGACACATTACTAAGTCCATCCTGGCCAGGGAGAGGCAGTCTTGTGACTTACAGTGTCAGAAGATGTCAGGAAATAATGGCAGGAAAAGTGGAAATGGCCAAATTTCTCACCGCTTGAGGCCTTCTGAATCACAAAGAAAATACCTGGACTTCTGGATAGATGGAGCCAGAGATCAGGGTGTGGAAGGGGTCATCAAGAATCATGCTGAGTATCAGAGTAGTGGCCAATATTGAGTGCTTCCCATATCCCAGACATTAGGCTAAATGCTTTCAACATGTTACTGCAAGTTCTCATAAACAGCATGGGAAAGAGATGACATTAACATCTCCCTTTGAAATGAGAAAATAGGCTCAGAGGCACTCCCAGCTAGTATCCAAAACCAATATGTCCCATTCTGAAGCTTACACTGTTAGGTACTACACCCAGATACCTGCCTTGTCATCCCTCAAATACTCTCAGATTGACCCTGAAGTTCTGGATGCCTACTGGCGAACTCTAATGTCTTTGAAAATGTCTCTGCTTGGACACCTCATGTGACAGCTGCTACCTGGGGCACAACAACCTGGCAAGGATGGAATGAGTTGGCCCTCCCTCGTTAATGCATACACAGCCTGACCTCTGGGTAAGAAAGGAGAGAACACACAGCATGCTGTTTTTCACTTTGTTTTTTTGACTGACATACTTGGTGCTATTTCCATATCAGCACGTACAGGTCAGATGTTTGCTTTGTAATAGCTGGGAAGTATTCCATTGTATACATTTAATTGGTCCCTTCTGTGACACTTCAGTTATTTTATTTCTTTTCTTTCTCTGGGGGTGAGGACTGGGCAAGGCTGCTGTGAAGTTTAGGGTCCATAATGAAAGGACAACACAGCCTTGCAGAGCCTACTCTTTCCCTCCATACCTATGTGAGTTTATTACTCCCCCTTGTATGAAACTTGGACATGGTCAAACACCATTATTTCAGCCTGGAATGAACAAGCAGTGCTCTCAGAAGCCCCATTCAGTGAAAAATCCACAGACTGTGGAGAGAAACCTTTGCAGTACCAGCAGCAGGTGCCATGTAGTCAAGGAGAAAAAAAAGGTAGCAGCAGTTCTTTGCTGCTTCTAATATAGCAGAAGACTAAAATTTGGGCCATTGTCCCAAGTGTGGTGACATCAGATAAACCAGAGACTATGTTGGTACCTTGGGAGGGGGTGGCAGTGTACACGTGGCCACAAGCACGTGGCCACACTTGGCACTAATCTGCTGTGGTTTGCGAACATTTTTTAATAAAATGGGTTCTACAGAAATATAATTTGCTGTGTTCTTCTCAGCCTACCTTTTAATTTTGAAAAAATAAATGTCAAGACTATAGAAAAGTTGGGGAAACAGTACGCTGGAGACCATTTCACCCTTAGAATCAGCAGTTGATGCCATTATAATACTTCTGGGCCAGCCCTCCACTTGCTCTCTTTACAACATACACATATACACACCCATCTGTACACAGGGTGTACAGGCACTGCCTGAAAGTGAAGAGCATAGTAAGTCTCTGTGATCCCTGGCATCTATCTGTAGGTAATCTTTAATCCAGTCCTCAAGTGCTTGTCTGTGGGGATCCTTCTAGGAAATACTTTCTAGGCTATTTGCTTTGCAATTACTCCTCCAACACCAGATTGGAAAGAAAAGGCCCTGGGCAACAGGGGTATGTCCCAGAATTTCTAAGACTGTTCTGGCATCTGTCACACAACTTTCCACCATGAGGAGGGTGGCAGTTATTGTAAAAGGCAAAAGAATTTGATTCAGCCACTCACCATCTGATTTTGTGGCAAAACTACAGCTAGTGAAGGAATTTCCCATGTCTCTGCTAAGGACTAGAATTCCCAGTCTGACTCTAGGCTGGAATCTATTTTCATCCTGCTTAGCCCAATACTGGAGAAGAGAGAAAGTCTAAGAGAGTCCATGGCCAATCAGCGAAGCTGGTTAGGGACCCTGTGGGAAACAAAGCCCACCTGGTCCCTGCATTTCCAGAGCTCTCGGTCTACTGAGGAGATGTAGATAAGCAAACAGGCAATTGGAATAGGGTGTAATGAATGTCAGGAGGAGAGGAAACAGCGGGTACAGGATCCTAAAATCTAGGCTTGGGATAGAATTCTGGCATTAGCAAAAGCCACAGTGAATGTAACAGAGAAAGTAAACAAGTGGATCAGGAGTGGTGAAACAAATGTGTACTTTAACACTTAGGATAAAACTCTGGTTAAGGCCAGAGTGTAAAGTGAACCTGAGAGTCCAGACCTGAGAAGAAATGATATCCCTGGCAAATGGTCACTAAAAATAGCCCCAAATCTCTGCATCTGTCTGTCCCATGGGTCACAACCCTGAATGCTTCAAGGGCCTGGCAGCTGGCATGGAGGTGTGAAGAGGCTATGCTGGCTTCACAACGGCATCCTAGATTATACTCTTCCTACTAGATACACTCTATCTGCACAGTCAGTAAACAAATAGTCAGTGCATAGTACTCTTCTTCCCTTCCACATCAAACACACTCACTCTCTTGCATGCAAGTACTAGAGTACTTGCTCCAGGTAATTTCAAAACATACTCTTTTCTGTTAATCTGGAAAGAAAGCAGCCACATTATTCTTCATAAATGCAAAAAACATCTGAACACAGTTTTTCATTAAGTCCTAACTGGTGTCACTGCTGTCTAAAAGGCTGCCTAGAATAAGAAAAGGATAAGAAAATGGAATTCACAACCCCTGGAAAGCCTCCACAACCTAGGGACTCTCTCCTATCAACACAAATTTCTAGTCATTACTGTGCATCTAAAGGAAACACAGCTGGGCCAAAAAGAAGGAAAAGAAAACCCATCCTTTTGTTTTCATTTCTAAAAACCAGAAAACTAGCCCTGGCTGGTGTAGCTCAGTGGATTGAGTGCGGGCCTGCGAACCAGACAATCGCAGTTCGATTCCCAGTCAGGGCACATGCCAGGGTTGCAGGCAGGTTCCCTGCAGGCCAGTTCCCAGCAGGGGATGCACGAAAGGCAACCATACATTGATGTTTCTCTCCCTCTCTCCTTCCCTTCCCCTCTAAAGATAAATAAATAAAATTTTAAAAAAAACCCCAGAAAACTAAACTCCTAACTATCGAACTTAGCCACACTCCCTTGCTAGCACTCTGGCTGCTATAGTCTGCCCTGGCTGTGTGGTTTATACAGAAGATTAACTGGAGAGGAGACAGCTTGCTCTTCTGACAGGGCTTTTGGTTTACAGACCCACTTCCATGTCAGTGTCTGGTCCTCAAAAGTTTACTGTTTAGAGTCCTCAACATGCCCCTCTCTAAAGAGGAAATGAAAATGCCAAGAAATACAAGAGAATGTGTTCAATCTCATTAGCCATCAGAGAAATGCAAATTACACTCATTAGAATATCCAAAATGGCAAAGACTGACCATACTGAAGGGAGCAAATGGAATCCTCATTCATATACTGTAGGAGTATCGACTGGTATAACCATTTTGGAAAACTGATGTAGTATCTACCAGAGCTGAATATAAGCAAATCCTACGAGCCTGCAATTCCACCCCTAGGGATATACCTGAAAGAAATGTACACCAAGAATTATATATTCAGGAATGTTCATAGCAGCACTACTTGTAACACTCTAGAACTCTAACTGGAAACGTGTAAATGTTCATCCATAACAGAATGAATGAATGCTGGCATAGTCACACAATGGAATATAATATACAGCAATGTAAAAGTATGAACTACAGTTCCAACACAGAAAATTCTCACAGATACAACACCAAGTGAAAGACGCCAGATACCAAAGAATGTGCTAAATGAGTTCATTTACACAAAAGTCAAACTGGCAAACTAGTTAGAGATGCTGAAGTCAGGAGAAAGGCGTACCTTTGGAGAGGAAAGTGGTGGTACTGATTAGAAGGAAGCATGTGAGGCACTTCTGAGGAACCAGTAAATTCAGTTTCTTGATGTGGGTGGTGGTTACCTGGGTGTGTTCACTTTGTGATAATCTACTGAGCTTTATAGTTAGTGGTATGTATGTTAGGTTATACTTAATTAAAACATTGTTATTTTGTAATCAAGAAGGCAGCACAACATATGTCCCACAGTTCTGGGTGTGAATTCCACTTCAATCACTAACTGGCCCCAAGTCCTTGAAACCACATAACTGGTAAACAACATTATCCTTCCGAGTCTCCCCCATGATAGTATATAAAATGGGGACAGTACTGTCTGCCTTCATTATGATGCTGAGAAGACTAAAGGAAAAAGAGGCCCCTAGAGTCTGGTGTGGCACCTGGCATGCAGTAGGAGCTCAGGTTGTCAGAGCCATCATCACCTACCCTAACCTCCCTCCCTAAGTTACATCTTTATTGTCGGCCTTCAAATCCTAGCTAGTAAAAAGCCTCTAAGAGT
Source organism: Artibeus jamaicensis (assembly GCF_021234435.1). Taxonomy (NCBI): domain Eukaryota; kingdom Metazoa; phylum Chordata; class Mammalia; order Chiroptera; family Phyllostomidae; genus Artibeus; species Artibeus jamaicensis. Next base: position 999,762 of record NW_026522053.1, on the reverse strand, counting down.
TATGGCAAAAGGCCATATCTTTTACCACTGCAAATTTGTTCCCTGACACCACCAAATGTAGACACAGTAGCTTAAATCCTAAAGTATATAATCACTGACCAGAGCACTTTTAACAAAAGTGCTGGGATTTTTTTTAAAACCAGAAATTGGAACTGAGGTAGGAAGATGCTTAGGCTTAGAAGGCAGAGGTCTGAAATTGAGACTGTCCCATGTTATGTACACAGCATGAGGAATCTACTCCCGAACTCGTAACAGCAAGTTCAAATGGCTGGTAGTACATGGAGGGGGCACCAAAGGCCATCTCATTCCTCCTGGACCCATGATCTAGGGACTAGCTGAGCCTCACTTAAAGTAACAGGTAAAAATACCCCAGACCAAGGCCTATCTGAGGCTGTGGTTAGGAACAGGCCTGGGATGAAGCTCATGCATGTGTACACTTAAACACCATTCTAGGTTATTCTGTAGAACACCACAGACAGCACTGACACAAAAGAGGGATTCATGACTCTCTGATTTCATCTGATTTTTAAATCTTGGATGTTTGTTATAGATACAGGTCTATATCTGTAGATATAGATATAGACTTGTATTAGATATAGATATATAGACCTGTATTAGAATCCTCAGGTCTCCTCCTGGGGATTCTAATTTAGAAGGGGCAGATGGGGCTCAGGACGCTGTATTAAGATTTGTCCCAGGTAATTCTTACACTGGGCAAATCTAGAGAGACCCTGGACTAGGAGTTCATGGTAGGTAAGACACAAGGTGGATTAAAGAAAAGAAAATGAAAACATTTAACTTGACTTTCATGAAATTCAACAACACAGTGCAGTTTGGTGGGAGGGAACCTAACTACCTTTGTCTACATGGTAGAGGTAGGTCTCCTGACTCATGGCAGATAGAAGATGCAGGATGTAGGTGTAGATTCGGATTTTATCATCACTGCTGTCTTCCCAGGTATAATCCTGGATCACGTTAAGAAGCTCTCGAACAAGAAACAGGACACCATGTTCAGGATGATCCTAGTGGAGAATCAAAACAAGTATAAATATTCCTAGACATGAAGCAGGAGGAAAAAAAATCAAGACAGAAACCCAAGTCCCTCCCTTTAGCAGCTATAGATAAACTAAAAGAATCAGTTATGGTCAAACAATGGAGAAAAAAATGACAAAATGTCATTAATCCCACTCATCAATATACTGCATGCAGTCTATGGAGACAAACTTTGAGAGCCTCCCTTTTTGGGTTCCAGAATGAGAAAGCAAAGTTACCTGTCAGGTAACTTTTTTGGATAAGATACATTTCCAAAATTACAATTCTGTTCTTATGTACAGAGCCATAAAAAGTCCTGTTTTTCCAACTACATATACAAGATTGTAGGTCTCAAAGCAGATGAAGAGCAAAAGCCACCTTCTTCATGTAAGCCCCCCAAATGATCACTGTCACCATGAAGCACTGACATTAACAAAATCTCACTAGGTAGGGCATTCAACATGAACAGCGAAATTGAGGACTCTGTTTTGAGAAAAGAAAAATCCAACAACCAAACAAAAAACACATGGCCACTTCAATTCAGTTCCAAAAATATATATTTGATTATGTGGCTCCCCTGCTTAACACTGACTTCTCCCACTAAGAACACATGTCCAGCTCTGCTGCCATCACCTTCCTGACCCAGCCAATGCCTGTTGCTCCTCACTTACTCTAGCCATCACTTTAAGACTCCTGGGGACAGCTGGACCACTCAGGGGCCTCCAAGGACAGAGGCCTACTCAAAGGTTAAATGAAGACTGAGGACTATTTAGTAAAGAATTATTTATAAAGATGTGGGCAGGATGAAGGGAACAAGGGAGACACCCAGGGCCTGGCAATAGCAGGAAGCCATCATCATCCTTGGTCTGAAAGCACACAGTGGAGAGCAACATTAATAGACTGTGCAAGACTTGCAGCTGGAGGAGGTAGCCTGCAAGAGCTGCAGCCTTGGGTGCAGGAACCAAGCCATTGCTAAACTACGGCCCAGTCTGTAAATATCCCAACTGAACTCATATTGTCCTCCTGCCCTGCAATCTGCCACTGGAACCATCAGCTAGCTGAAGGAGCTAGAAGCCAGAAAAAGCCCAGGTGGTACAGGCCCTACAGATTAGACTCCCAGACAGGTCAGATGGAAGAATGCTGTGGGAGACAATTTACACTCCAATAATTTTCTAGTCTCAGGCTCTACTGTCCCCTCTACTGGAATCTTTATCTTCAAGACTGCATCAAGGCCAGGCTGACTCCAGGAGAACCTCTAGATCTCGTCTTACATGTTAACTCCTCAAGAAGACTTTCCCTGATCATGTGGAGGTCCTGGACCCCCTCCTCTTATCTTTCTTTATCCCAGATCATGTCTTCTTTTCCAGAACAGTTCTTACTATCTGAAGTGATCTTGTTTATTCTTTCAGTGAACTACCCAATAATATCTCTTCGTTTATCTCTCTCTTTCATCCTAGCCTATAACTTCCAGAAGGGCAGAGATTTTATGTCATGTTTGCCAATAACACACTTCTAGGACTGCCCAGGGAACACAATGTGAATGGTGCCCCAACCCTGATTTCTGGAATAGTATTGGGCACAGAGCAGGCACTTGGTAAATAACGTTGAATAGATTACATTTTTTGAGTACCTTCTATGTGCCAGGAACTGAGGTGACTATAAAAACAAGTAACAGTAGCTAATTTTTATGGTACCTATCATAGCTCTCTATGTTCCGGAAAGATAGTATTATAATATAACACCCCCAACCCTGGCATTTTATAGATGGGAACTTAGACCAGAGAGAGGTCTAAGTAGCTCAAGGTCAAAATGATGATACTTGGGGGAACCAAGATTTGAGCTGCGGCAGTCTGGCTCCAGAGGAGGCATTCCTAACAACTAATGCTATATTTATACTGCCTCTCTGCCAGATGAATTAGCATGTCTCTGACTTTATGGAGCTGGCTAATTGGGGAGAGCCAGCTATTTTGAACACAGGCTTGGTGTACAAGAAACACTATAACCAAGGTTGGTGAGAATTAATAACCAGCAAATCCAACGTGTATACAGCAGTAATACTTCCAGTAGGTGAGAATGAGAGTGGAGGTGTGCTGAGATGGTTTGTAAAGCTGTTAACATCTACAGCAATTGTTGTTATAATATTGGCAAGAAAGAGGACATCTGATTTTAAAAGTCTGAAGTTCTGAACTATAAGCATCAGAAATGCCCACTCCATGGTCTGCCTTCTCTTTATAGCATCCATCTCAGCTGACAATTTATTGCTGCTTTTCTTTGCTGACAGCTGTTTCTATCTAGGCTATTTTACTCTGCTATGTGGACATTCAAAAATACATTTTATTTAATGATCTGCCTTGGGAAGGGACAACAATCTGGATGTTTCAGTGCCTTAATTTCAACACAAACTGCTATAATTATTGAGGAAGACCATTCAACACACCCTCAAAAAGGTAGAGGAAGGAGAAAAAAGAGGTAAAAAGGTTTGCAGCTAAGCCATATCCTTGAGCTTTTTCCCGTAACTGAAGAGAAATTATTTCCAACCTTTTGTATGAGGAAAAAAATTTCCACATGATATCTATTCTTTAGCAGCCGTAATGTGTGGGTTTTTTTTTTAAAGAAAATGTACTTTGATGGCTCAGTGCCAGCAACTGAAGCAAGGCAAACAAAGATTTTTTTTTTTCAAAAAAAAAAGAAAAGAAAAGAAAAAAAAAACATTGATTCAGTTGGCCATCTGAGTGGGAAAGATTTCCCCTGGTGTCTCTGCCAAAGCTGCTCTCTGACACAGCAAACGATGCTTAAGAGGAGGCTCCCAAGAGGCACCTGGAAGGGACTCAAACCTCCCTTCCAGCTGCACAGGTGGGACCTGGCCCCCAACATTTGTAATATCCCTTTTCATCTCTAATATATAGGAACACTTCTATCCAATGTCACTTCATGGGAGAAGAGATTATACCCTAAAATTGATGGACTTCCCAGAAGAGCCTAGATGAGTGGTAGTGGAAACAGCAATGAGCACAGACATGCTGGCTTTGAATTGCCTTGGCTGCCTACTGACTGGTAACTCTGGGGGAAGCCAAGTCTTCCAAGGTATGCCAGGGTCTGCTGGGGTCTGCTCCCCAAGAGTCAACAATAAACAACAATAAAATGTTTTTAATCCTCACCTGAGGATATGTTTTACTAATTTTAGAGAGAAAGGAAGGGAGAGAGGGACACAGAGAGATAAACAACATTGAACAGCCTGGCCAGGGATCAAACCTGCAAGTATTTTGTGTACAGGATGACACTCCAACCAGCTGAGCTACCCAGGCAAGGTGACAATAACTTTTCTTAAAATTAAAAATAAAAATTAAAAGCTGTGAGTTGAAAGGTAACAATTGGAACCAGATAAAAGGGAGATATAGCGGTTATTTTCAGGCTAAACAGACTCACAGCAGATGTGGCTCACATGTGTTCCAACTGTGGCTTCTGAGCTCACTCAGCACTCAGCCCTGACTATTCAGGCTGAACATCTCCAGCACCTGCACAGCCTACCAGCAGTTATGAATGTTGTATCCTACAGGAGGGATCTGCTAAGGGTCAACAACCCTTAGTAAATAAAACACACTACAGACATTTCCGATCCTGCAGGACAGCCTCTGGAATAGCGCAAACCTAGGTTCAAATCCTAGCTCTGCTGCTTACTAGCTATATGATCTTGGGCAAGCTACGTGGCCTCTCCAGCTCTAGGTTCCATTAAGTGTAAAAGATTCAATAACTCTCACCTTATAGGTCTTGGGGGAGGACTCCTAGAACTAAACATTAACAAAGGATTTTTTGTGAAGCACAGTAGAAAATCTGCATATAACTCTTGATTCCCCCAAAATAGCCCTTTACTATGCACCAGGTTCTGGTTTCAGAAACCCAAGGATACAAAAATCCATGGATGCTCAAGTCCCTCACATAACAAACAATGCATAAGGTCACCCTTCTGCATTCATGGATTTCCAAAAAAGGATCAAAAGTAGTTTTCAATCCACAATTGGCTGAATCTGTGGATGAAAAACCTGGGCATACAGAGGGCCAACTCCATATCTACTGAAAAATATTCATGTATAAGTGTATCCTGGAAGTTCAAAACCTGTTGTTCAGGGATCAACTGTAGTAAGAAGTCACGAACTACAGCTATACTTCTTCTCCTCATTATCTTTCATAAACCCCAGCAAAAGCACAAGTGCTGATACCAAGGAACCAGAAAATCTGTTGAAACCAGGGACATTCCCATGAACGCCTAAGGACCAGGCAGGCAATAGAAATCAGTTTAGTGAGCCTGGAGGTGCCCAGGAGAAGTGGAGAAAGTACACAAGCCCCTCACCTCCAGAACAAGGTAACTGCTTCCCAGCTGTAGCCAATTGGCCAGGTCAGGGAATATGGGCCCGACATGGCAGAACCTGATTTTTCAAGAGGAACCAAAAATCTGGGCTTTTTTATGATCTACCAATTTTTAAATGTGGATAATCATTCCAAATGTTTTTTCCATGGTTATGTACCCAGCAAGCCTGTCTACAGGCTGGATTTCACCTACTGGACAACAGGTTGTGACTTTGACAGAGGTGATGCACAATGTGCCTTTTATGTCTATCACTGCAGTTCTGCCAGGTGGGCATTTGGATGACATTTTAGAAAGATGAAAATGGAAGCTCTGAGAAGTTACAAAAGTTTCTGAGTTCAAGCACAAGGATTTTCAACAGGGCTCTGAGGATTTTTAATACAAAAAATCCCTCATATGGGGAAGAAGAAAATGCTTCCCCCAAAAAATCAGTCAATAAACAATGACACTGATCAACTTTCTTCTAAGAAACCCTGATTTCTTTTGTCCCCTCACTTATAAAATAACTAAACTACCCAAAAAAGAGAGAAATTGATTATAAAGTACTGAGAAGGAGATTTGAAAACATGAAGTCAAGAGTCGAGCCCAGCCTCTCATCCTTTGTGTGGAAATCTTTTCTTTTTTTTAAGAGATATTTTCTCCTTTCTTTCTTTCTTTTTTTTTTTTTTTTAAGATTTTATTTATTTATTTTTAGAAAGGAAAAGGGAGTGAGAAAGAGGGGAAAAGAAACATCAATGTGCAGTTGCCTTTCAAATGCCCCCTAATGGTGACCTGACCTGCAACCCAGGTATGTGTCCTGATTAGGAATCAAATCAGTGACCCTTTGGTTCACAGGCTGGTGCTCAATCCACTAAGTCACACCAGACAGAGCTTTTGTCTGGAAATCTTGAGATCTGAGTTGGGAGAGTTGTGGGACCTGAGTCACTTTAGTCTCCTCAGTTTCACTGAGATATATTTCACACACCCAATAATTTGCCCATTTAAAATGCACAATTCAATGGTTGCTAGTACATTCACGGAACTGTACAATCATCACCACAACCTATTTTAGAACATTTTCATCACCCCAAAAGGAACTTTGTCCCCATGGGAGATGTTACTTTCAGGGTCCAAGTCTAAAGGGGTGTTTCTCAAAGGTGACTCTAGGACCACCTATCTTGAACTGATTGATGAGGGGCCTTTCAAAAATGATGGTTGAGAATAACAACCTCTGGACAGGGCTCCAAGAATCTGCATTTTAACAAATATCCCTGATGCCTACACACATATGGCTCCACCAAGAGTCAACTTGTTTGTGCCTGGACCCTGTTACAGCCTGGTGAGGCTGATGGGCTCCCCAGAATACTTTGCATAAAATAAAATACATAAGACTACAAAGGAAGCCAATTATACTAAAATATAGTTATTAAAATATTTTTTCAATTATTTGTTATATTATAATCTATGACTTCTTGGTGAATACATTTAAATAACAAACCTAATAATGGGACTAGTAACTTTTGTGTTTTTTAGGGAAGGAAGCACATGAACAATCTTCTGAAATATCTTTCACTCCTGGATTGTGATATGAACATACTAGTGATTTTTATTGGTGACAAACCAGCTACTGTGATAAATACTTCTTCATTGCCTGCAATTCATAATGGAGCAAAGGCTACACTTCACTGAGGTTTGTAAAAATACAGGTGTGTTTTTTTTCTCATCTAAATTTATGTGCCATCCTGTTAATTATCCAGGCAATAGCTGTACTCTCAGTTAGGAGCCCCTGCTAGAGTGAGGGTCCTTTGTGCTTATCCTGGGGGTGGCCCTGATTCCTTCCAGCCCAACCTTGGCTGCTCATCTCGTATCTTCCAAATGAAACCTCAGAATCCTTCCAAAAATGTCGCTTTTAATCTCTACTATTGTGGTTTGGTTTCTAGCACTTTCCATCAAAAGAATATCACCATCACCCTTTTCAGTGCTTACTCTGTGTCGTCACTTTTCTAACTATGTATGCATATTCACTCATTTAATATTCAACAATGCTTAGATACAGATATTATTACTATTTTATAGATGAAAAACTGCAGTGCAGTAATACTGCATAATTACCAGAGACTGGAGAGTGGGGAGGAGGGAGACCTGGGAGTCCATCCTAGTCATCTTGTTCCCTTCCCCCAAAATCACTAAATGACACTATCTTGACCATATAGAGAGTCTCAACTAACACATTCAGGACAGAATGAGTGGAAAATACATTGAGAAATTCAAATATCTGACTACAAACCCAACACACAAACAGAACATCCCTGCCGTTTTGGGGCTAAGGACACCTATAAAGCAGGTCAAAGAAAGATATCACCTTTAGCTCTTCTGAGGAGACGTACCGGAACTATTAATAAAGTAGAAAAGAAATTGCAGAGGAACTCCAGAAGGAATGATTCTGATAGTCGCATCTTTCCATCGATATTAATCATCTTTGGGACTTCTGGAATGAGGCTTATAGCAGCTTTGAAAAAGGCATCAGCTGCAAAACAGAAGAAAAGTCCATAAATAAAAACTCTAGAAAAATGCAGGGTCTTCTTTCTTCTTCACATGGCCTGGAGGCCAGTCCTTAGAGTTACATGGAAGTCAGACAACACTGAGGGTCCAGCAGAGTAGACAGGTCCTAGGAAAGAATTTCTGCAAACCATGACTAGCTTGGTGAAACATTCCAGAGTGATAAGGCACTGCTTCAGTTTCCTATCTCTCCCTTCTTTTCTTCTTCCTTCTTTAAGCAATTTAGTCAAAGAACCTCAGTCAAATTGACTTTAGATCATTAAGCAAAAAAAGCAAGTGGCAAATTTTTACAGAAAGCCTAGAAATCATAGTTACCTGGGCTGAGTGCTCGGCATGAACTGGTTCACTGAACCCTCCCATTGACCATATGGGAAAAGTGTGGTCACAGGGCCAGCCCATTTCATAGGTAGGAAATAAGGTACAGAAAGGAAAGTGATTGGTTCCACAACAGTGAATGTATGTGTGTGCAGGAGGTTCCAGCACTGGTGGTAGAGCCAGGCTCAAACTCTGGTCTATCTGCATCTACTCTCATGCACACCATATTCATTGAAGAAGTAAAAATCACAATGTGAAGAAATGCACATGTGTGCGCATGCATATATACATCTTTAGAGACTTCTGACTAGGTGATACTAGTTTCAGAGGATCATCCAAGAAATGAAGATATTTTTAAAAATATGAAGTAGTCTGTAAAACAAAGACTTGAAAGGGTCAAAGAAAGAGAGGGGAAAGAAGGAAAGATGAAAAGAGGAAAAGAAAGGAATGAGGGAGCAATAGGAGATTAGAGACAGGGAGAAAGGGATGAGGGGAGACTAAAAGATAGGAAGTAGGGGGTAAGATGCAGATGGAGAGTTCTTTCTAGAATTCCCAAAGTATTAACCATGATGAAAAGTCTCAAGGTCAAAATGGATAAAACACTGACTGACCTGACAAATGAGATTTTCAACTGCCTGACAAGATCAAATGTTTGTATGCTCCAAATACACTTCCAGTCAGAAACAACTCCCAGCAAAATCAAGAGAACACAGTACTGGCAGACAGTTTCTTGAATGAAAGCCAGTGCCCATCCACCCCAGCAAAGGGGAAAGGGCAACAATGCCTACCCTCTGTCATAAAGGCCTACATTTAATGAGAAGAGCAAGTGTCTGCATCTGAAGAGCAGGTTTATCATCTCTTCCTTCTTCAAAGTAAACAAAACACATTATGGAAAGATATTACTCTCATAGCTTTCCACACGAAGTTACCTTGGCTCTGCGAGCTTCCTTCGCAGCCTGCCTCTGGAACCTCACAGTAACAGCTTTACCACATACACCTAAACAAATTTATTAAGCACCAACTGTGAAGCAGTGCTCTCCTGGACACTGTGGGCACAGAAGAGAAAGTGGGGACAAGATATGACAACATAAGTGTGATGATGAGAATAAAGTATTCACGCTAACCTACTCCTATCTACTGGGCACCTGTGTGTGCTTTGGCCTGGGGGGACATGAAGCAGCTGATCCCAATCTTGTTGGGACAATATTAAACATAGCAGCTCTGAAAAAAGATACTTGACATAGGCTCTGGTAGATACACCTCCCAAAAAGAGTCAGAAGTTATAGAGTCTTCTATCTTGGCCTAGAGAATAGTAAACGGCACCACTCAGGAGATCCATAGGCAATCCTAGGGGAAGGTACAGTTATTTCGATCTGCAGTGAGGAAATGAGCTCAAAAGGTGAGGGGCCAGTTAAAGTCACCCGAGGAAGAAAAAAGATTATGGTGAGCAGAATTTAAAGGCCATCACTAGCACCAAGCAACATAATCAGAGTTGTGTTTTTAAAAAGAAACACAAGTCTGGAAATCATAGATCTGGAAAGGAGTTTATATCCAGATTATATCAAGAATTTCAACAATAAAACAAGTAACCTGATTTTTGAAAATGGGTAAAGGACCTGAAAAGACTTTCTTCAAAGAAAATAACATGTGGTCAAGAAGCATGTGAAAAGATGCTCAACATCATTAATCATTAGAGAAATGCAAAGCAAAACCACAAGAAGACATCAAACCCATTAGGGTTAGCCACTATGAGAAAAAAAAACCCAGTAAATAAAAAGTGTTGACAAAAACGGAGAGAAACTGGAACCCTTGTACACTGATGGTGGTAATCTAAAAAGGTGCAACTGCCTTGGAAAATAGTTTGGTGGTTCCTCAAAAAGTTAAACATATAATTACCACATGACCCCACCAATTCCACTTCTTGGTATATACCCAAATGTATTGAAAGCAGGGTCTCAAACGGGTACTTGGACATGAAGGTTCATAGCAGCATAATTCACAATTGCCAAAAGGTGGAATCAACTGAAATGTCCATCAACAGAAGCATGGATAAACAAAATGTGGTATATCCATACAATGGAATATTTCAGTGCTAAAAAAGAATGAAATTAATACATGCTGCATACAACATGGATGAACCTTGAAAACATTATGCTAAGTGACATAGGTCAGAAAAAAGGACAAATACTGTATGATTCCACTTTTATGAGGTACTTAGATCAGTCAAACTCACAGACAGAAAGCAGAATAAAAAGAAGGGAATAGAGAGTTAGTGTTTAATGGATAAAGTTTCTGTTTGGGATGATGAAAAGGTTTTGGAAATGGATAGTGGTGATGGCTGCACAGTATTGTAAATGTACTTAGAGCCACTGAATTATACTTAAAAATGGTTACAATGGCAAATTTTACTTTATGTATACTTAACCAAAACACAAACAATAAAAAGAAACTACTCAACATCACCCTCTTACCACATAGGCAGGCCTGGACTCCACCAGGTCTCGCTGTCTTCCTTCTTCCAGAAAAGCCTGCTGTCTCATGGCTCTATAGGCATTGCTTTCTAGTGAAAACATTAAGTTTCTAATACAACAAGGTAAAGAACTTTTCTCAGTAGAAAATAAAATTATGCTTGGAACAACTTAAAAGACCATTTATTTACTCTGTTTTTGTGTTTGCTACTAAATGGCAGAGACGGTACCTATTATTATGCCATACTGAAGAAGGAGCAGCTTTGTGTGGGGTACCTTGCTCTTCAACTGCCCTATTCAGGTCCCATTCCAAAGAAGAGAGTGAAAATAATCAGTTATCTGGGGGCTGAGACAGGCAATGTTCCAAAGCTTATTTTTATTTCTATCATCAGAAGACTTGCTCCATGTTTACAATCTTATCTGGGAGACTTCTCAATTTCATTTCAGTAATTAGAACTCAAATCATACTATAAATCAAAACACTTTTTCCTCTAGTTTAGAGTTCAGAATAATTATGTCAATATCATATAACACTTCTTTTATGGCTATTAAAAGCCACACGAGACAATTTAAGATAAAACGAGTTACATGTTTTATTTTTTTTTGATAAAAGACCTACAGATTCCAGACAAAAAGGTAAAGAAGGTCATCACCACCAAATCAGAATTACAAGAAATGTTAGAGGGTCTTATTTAAGAAGGAAAAATATGAATAATTAAATGGCAATAACTACACAACTATCAATACTTACTTTAAATGTAAATGTATTAAATGTGCCACTCAAAAGACATAAGGCGGGCTGAATGGTTAACAAAACAAGACCCTTACATATGCTGTGTACAAGAGACTTACTTTAGATCAAAAGACACATACAGCCTGAAAGTAAATAGATGAAAAAAGATATTTCAGGCAAATGGAAAGAGAAAGAACAAGGCTTGCAATACTTAAAACAGACAAAATAGACTTTAAAATAAAGGCTATAATAAGAGACAAAAAAGAATATTTCATTTATAATAGTCAAGATATGGAAGCAACCTAAATGTCCATCGATCAACAAATGGATAAAGAAGTTGTGGTACACATATACAATGGAATATTATTTGGCTGTTGAAAAAAAAAGAAATCCTACCAGCTCCAACAACATGGATAAGGGTAATGGGAAGTGAAATAAGTCAGACAGAGAAAGACAAATACCATATAATTTCACTTATATGCGGAATCTAAAAAACAAAATAAACAAAACAGAAACAAACTCATGGATACAGAGATCAGACTGAATGCTGCCAGAGGCAACAGGGGATTAGGAATCTGGGTGAAAAAAGTAAAGGGGTTTAGAGATACAAACGGGCAGTTACAAAACAGTCATAATGCAAAATACAGCATAGAAAAGTAAAGTCAACATTGATGCCAGATGGGTACTAGACTTATAGGGGGAATCACTTCATAAGTTATATAATGTCTAATCACTATGCTGTACACCTGAAAGTAACATAATACTGAATGTCAAGTATAACTTAAAAATTAAATTTAAAAAAATAAATAAAAAAAAAAAAACTACACGAAGAGGAGAAATAAGGTTCTAAACCATGAAGATTTTTACCCTTGTTCCACTGGGAAAAGAAAAGCATTCATATGTACAGCTTCCCTATGCTATTCCTTCCTTCATCTGAATCTTCTGAGGTTTCACAGGACAACCAGGTTTCTTTATCATACCCTATTTTTAAAAATTTAAATCAAAACAAAACAAAACAAAAAACAACAACACTCAGGTTTGGCTGGCCCCACACTAGAGTTTGTTCTGTCTGAGCTCCTTCTTCTTGGGGAGGTAAACACTCTGCAGAGCAGCATTCTGGTGCTGTGTTCCCTATAGTAACCATGGTGCCCTGCAGCACTGCTGGGTAATGGGTGAGAATAAACACAGCCATCATAACAAGAGGTTCCATGTTCCCCCAGAAATAGTGTTTTCCAAAATTGCTTTATCATAAGAATCACCAGGATACTTACTAAAAAATAAGTTCCCAGGCCCCCAAACATTGCTGTTAGAAGTAAAACATGGTATGACTACTTTGCACAACAGTCTAGCACTTCCCCCAATTCCACATGATCTATTCATTCTACAATATGAATGAACCTGTAGTCATTATGCTCAATGAAAAGAGTCGGGCATAAAGACCTATACTGTAAGATTCCACTTATAAGAATTATCTAGAATAGGCAAATCCACAGAAACAAAAGGAGACTAGGGGTTAACTGAGACAGGCAATGTTCTCAAGAATAGTTTTATTTCTATCATCAGAAGACTTGCCTATTAGAAGGTATGAGGTTTAATATCTTCTAAAAGAGTTTCCTTTTGAAGTGGTAAAAATGTTCTGGAGTTAGTGTTGATTCCCACGCAATTCTGAATATAATAAAAGTCACTGGCTGCAATCTTCAAAAGATACTAATCATATCTTAATCAAGCTATTTTATAATTTTTATACACACACGCACACATTATGGCCTGTCCAGAAAATATCCAGCCATGTAATGAAAAATAGAGACCTTTATTAAAGAGAATACAAGATATAAGAAATACTGCACATAGGAAAATGAAGCCTCAATCCTCTTTGAAGTAGGTACCTTGGGACCTCATGCAGTTCTCCCAATTGCTATCAGCTGCCCCATGGCATTTTCCTGAATCTCACTGATGATCTGAAATCTCTTGCATTTCAAAGGTAATCTTGCAATTCAAAGGAAAGGTCAGAAGTCAAAGGTCACCAAATCTGGGCTGTAACAGGGCTGAGTAACCTGGGTGACTTGATGTTTCCAAATCACCAAAAAACTGCATGAGATGTGATGCATGAGTGGGCATGTTGTGATAAAGCTGCCAATCACCCATTGCCCATAGCTGCAGCCTTCTGAATCATTTGAATAGTTTCCAGGGAGGTATGTTCAAGCTTAATGCAAAATTTGATGCAGATTCTTTGCTCTACTTGCTCAGTCATTTAAAATGCAACAGCCACACAGTACACTGCTGACTCAACGGTATCTACCACCCCCTCTGACGAGTACAGTAAAGTCATTATTGTTCATGCGTGTGCATTCTGGTCTACTCTCCTTGGCTGCTAGGTTATATCTACATAGTGGAAATTGTTCTCATTATGTTAACAATGGCTAGACTTTTTCCTGACAGATCTTGTGTGTGTGTGTGTGTGTGTGTGTGTGTGTGTGTGTGTGTGTGTATCTGGATATATAGTCCCAGAACCCATCTTAAATGTATTGAGTCAGACCATCCAAGATAGAGACTTAGAAACATAACTTAAAAATTAAAGTAACATGTATTCTCACTCCTGCCCCCACCATCCAGTTCCCCTTCCCAGAGACAAAGAATACTACCTGTAGCTTGGGTATGCTAAGACTACAGAAGCAAACACATTTTCTCTTTACCTTTCCTTCTTTCTTTTTATAGAGTTAACTAATAGACACAATTTTGCCACTTCCCTCTCCCCTACTTAATATATCTTGGTGATTATTCCATTTCTGTACATAAAGTACATTTTTCTTTTTTATAGCTACAAAGTGGAAATCTGATCCATTTGCTTTTTCTTTCAAATATTTATGGTAAAATATGTGAAATTTAACATCTTAACTATTTAGTCTATTTCTTTTTAAAACAACCTTCTCTAGTGAATTTTATAATTCACAGGTTTAAAAATAATTGTTCTAAATCCTTCGGATAAATGCTAAACGTGACTTTCCAATAGTCAGTGATGTACTCTGAAAGATTTAACCTGGAAACATTCAGCCAGAAGCAAACAGAAGTGGTCAGCAACAGGGCAGGCTACCTCATCATTTCACCTACACAGTGAGAAGGAGCCAGTGACACTGGTTAGATAGTTATCACAGAACTTTTATCATTTCCCATCTTAGATCTCATGCTCTCCTGTTTTCCAGGCTACAGAGTTTCAAAGGGTCTGCAGAACACCAAAAGAACATGGTATTCCAAAAACCTCTGCAAGGACATGATAAATCAAATATACCCCAAACATAAAGCTACTAAAATTACTGAAGGGCCACTAAAATGTATGTCACTAGAAAACCCTGGGGGAAGGTGGGATGTGCCTAAAAGCTGTAAAAAAAAGGACTCAATTCAAACTACTGGATACACTGTACCTGAATGACCCATGCTGCCTGGTTACCAGAAATAACTGAGACAATGGTGTCCTTTGGATGAAGGCATCTTTACATTAACTGTAAGCTTAGATAGAGAAAAACTGAAAACAATCCAACAATAAGGAACTAAAGAAACTTTTGCACTGACATAGTAGAAATGATGTAACTAATAAAAAGGACAAAGTACAGTCATGTACCCATAATGATGTTTCAGTCAATCATGAACCATATATGTGATGGTGCTCCTATAAGATTATAAGGGAGCTGAAAAATTCCTCTCTCCTAGTGACATTCCAGCCATTGTAACATGGTAGTGCAACATATTACAACTATAAGTAACATGCTGCACAGACTTGCAGACCACGAGTACCAGGCTGTACTACATAGTCAATTGTAAGTGCACTCACACTCTATGATATTTGTACAATGACAAAACCACCTAACAATGCCTTTCTCAGGATGTATCCACATGGTTAAGTGACACATGACTATAAATCTATATGTTTTATTGTATAAAGATGTCTGTGATAGATATCATATGAATATTTGTACAGCTGTATAGAGCATGATCCTATCTTTGCAAGAAAAATAGTACATATGCTTATGTAGCTACATGAAGCATGAGGCAAGATAATGCCAAACTATTGGTGTGATATAGGAATGAGTGGTGGCTGAAGGTGAGGGGAGCCAGGATCTTCCATTCAATGCTAGGTTACTGTTTTAGAATTTTAATTTAAATTTCTAAAAATAAATTTCTTTGGCATACAAAAAACAATACAAGTTTGCTGTGAAATATTTAATCACAGAAATGCAGAAAGTGAGACAGGAGGGTAGATAGGTAGATGGTCTGAGGGAATTTGAGAAGACTCCCCCGTCTTCTTTACCAGATAAGGGCAACTGGGGATGGGTGTGGGTAAGGTCTGTATACTGCGGTAGATTCACACATTCCTGCTGTTCTAAAGAATGGCTATCTTCCCTGTTTGTGTAAGGTAAGGCACTAAACTGAGGGTAGCATACACCTTTTGGGGCCTGCGGTTCTGCTTTGCACCCCACAGCCAATGATGCCAGGAAGATTCCTCTCTGATCAGCCTCTCCATGAAATAAGCCATACTTAGGGTTCAAAGGTCTCTAGGCACCTCCACTGGCATGGATTCTTCTCAAAAGAATTCTTCTTAAAAGGTTTCACCCTGTGCTCACAGGCCTTTTCCAACTCCTGGATATGATGGACATGAATGAATGGGAGCAGAGTGGGGAGGAAGTCCCAGATTTACTGATAAGTAAAAAAAAGCAAACTGAAAAATGTCGGGAACCACTCTGCCTGGTTTCGGGAGTTGTAACTGTCCCCCATGGCTAAGGCTGAGTGAGCAACCTCCAAAATGCGAGCCACAAGGAGACAAAGCTTGTCTCTGGCAGCAGTGCTGCTTCTGCTTCATCCCCTGCCCCTACCACTTGACTGGTAAGACCCCTCAGAGGAGGGGCAACCTAAGCCAGACACGATCACTTGGGAGGCCATTAAGGAAGGACTCAGGGTGGTGCAGCAAAGAGGGAGTGATGGACCCTCACACCCTTACCCCTGCTATTCTGACATAGCCCAAGTCCCCATTTCCGTCTGGGAGAAGCACTTCCTGGCTCTAATCCACTTAAGCCTAAAAACCTATGACTGGGAAGGCGATGCAGCCCCTTGCTGGCTAGAGCGGGATCCAGGGTGATCAGGCATCAGAAAGAGTTTCCTAAAGTCCTGTGAAGCCTGCTTTCCTAAGAGTGCTTTCATTCATATGATAAGGGTCCTAGCAGGAAATGAGTATGTCTTCTAAAGTTTTTGCAACCCCCTTACCTGACAGACACTGACTCAGACTAAGCCCTCAGATTTCTTTGAAATGTAATCTGCTGTTTGATCCTTACCACCTGACATTGATTGATGAGCTTTACCTGTATTCCTGTGTATTATAACCCAATAAAAGCTGTTGAGGAAGGGGCTCTTGGTCTTTCTCTTCTGAGAGACTGACCACCTCTCCTCCCAAAGAAGATGATGTCTTGATAGTTTCACTTCCATCCATGGTGGACCAGGGGTCTCTGCAGGCAAAGTTGCCCCCACAGAAAAATATTGTAGAAGACACAGGCTTCCACAATTCACCCCCCTGAAGTGCCCCACTGCTGACTTCATCCCACTGAAGTGCCCCAATCTGAACAAAGGGTTCCATGCTCTAAGAGACTAAAGAAACAGTAAGCTAGCCAACTGTTGGAAAGCTTCAAAAGTGCCCTGAATTGAGATGAAGGATTCTCATTGTCTGTAAGAGCAAAAAACCAAAAAGGGGGCAAATAGTTTTCAATAAGGAATTTGGGGGGGGATGGAAATGTCAGGTATTGGGGAAATAATTTACAACACTTGCTAACAAGATAAAAGAAAGAAAGAGAACACTGAACAGCCTATACAAAGAGTGAGATGGATCTGTAAGGATGGACATGAATGAATGGGGTGAGGGGGGGGTACCAGATTTACTGCTCAGTGAAAAAACCAAACTGAAAAACATTGTAGAAGATACAAGCTCATTTCGGTGTGGGGCAGGAGGGAGAAAACTGTGTGTATATGCAAGGATACAGATAGAGAGGGAAGGAAGGCAAAAGAGAGACGCACAGAGCATTATGACAATGAATGAATACTTTTTAATAGAAGAAAAAATCAAGAAAAATATGTAACTCTGAACAATGGAGATTTTTGGAGAGGAAGAGACAGTGCAGATTACTTTTATTTGGGTTTTTTTGAAGTTCTATATTATTATATTATTGGAATTTTTCAAATGAGTGCACTCTTTTTATAATAAAAATCATTAAAATGTAAAATAACTATTTTTCAATAGGATATAGGATCCTCCATACATAATAAACTCAGAGTTAACTGCAGCCTATGAAAATAATTTCATCTTCCCATATCCTTGGCATTGTTGATATGGAATATGACTCAGTACATGAATCACAAGACAGTCAAGAAGTAATAACTCAGACTGCCTTCATAAACAGTGTTTTGTTTTGGCATCAGGTCAGTACTAATGGAAATCTTTACTACTTGTCAGTCATAAACTCCTAGGGCTAAACGAGACCCCCAAAGTAATTCACTCCACTCCTAGACAGACCTTCAGCTATCAAATGCCCCTCCTGGCAACTCAAATAGACAGCTCCCAAGCCAAGAATTATATGAAGGGAAATATCTTAATTTCTTAAAACCAAATAATACAAAACATTGAAGGACTCTCCTCATCCCTTAAAGAGAAAGCAGTTCTGGCTTCAAGAATTATTTACTTCTCTCAAATTCTATCAGCTCCATTGCTAACCACCTTTATTAGCCTTCAACATTTTCCATCTCTGGGTAAATTTATGTTTGGAATGACCACAGAAATATAATGGAAAATACAGTCATACCTCGGTACTCATTGACTTCAGAACTTGTCAAACCTTGTACTCATTGCACTTTGATGAGGAAAAAATGTTTTAGCACTCAGTACTTGCTCAGGCCTCCTGCATTTGCTAGTACCTGTATGAGTCACTCCACTGCCCACAAGAGAAAATGCCACATCATTCTGTACTCCTTGGTTTCAGCGTTCATCACAAGTTCCAGAACAAATTAACAACGAGTACCAAGGTACTATATAAAACACAAAATTCAGACACAGCCTACTGAACCAGACTTTGTTATAGACTACTAGGGGTGTCCAAGTAGTCTCTGGGCCACAGATGCCATTTTGACATCTCTGGGCCACAATGCAAGAAGAACAGTTGCCCTGGGTCACACATTAAATACACAAACATTAATGAAATCTCATGATCAACAAAAAGATTTTCAGTAAAATTACAATTTTGTGTTGGGCCGTATTCATAGCCATCCTGGACTGCATGTGGACTATGGGCCACAGGTTGGACACCCTGTATCCCCCCACACAAAACAAAAAAAAGTTAAAATAATCCTCAAGGTGGTATTAGGATGTGGGGCCTTTGGGGGTGATTAGATCATGAGGGAGCCCTCATGATTAGTAGCACTGTCTTTATAAAAGGGACCTAGAGAGACTTCTGGCCAAGATGGAGGTGTAGGAAGACACACTGTGCCTTCTCGCACAACCAAATGAAGGACAACAACAAATTTAAAAACAAAAAACAACCAGAACTGACAAAAATCAAACTGTATAGAAGTCTAACAACCAGGGAGTTAAAGAAGAAACATTCATCTAGACTGGTAGGAGGGGCGGAGACAGGTGGCCAGGTGGAGAGGACTCATGGCAAGGCAGAGGCTAGAGGACCAGGGTGGGCAAGCCAGTGGCTGGTTCACCAGGTGAGGTGGTGGCTTGCAGACCAGGCCATCTCACATTCGAGTACAGATAAACCAGGAGCAACAAGCAGGGAGCAAGACAGACTGCACAACCCAGGTTTCCAATACAGGGAAATGAAGCCTCAAAGCTTCTTACTGAAAACACCTGTGGGGGTTGAGGCTGCAGCAGGAGAAACTCCCAGCCTCACAAGAGAGTTTGTTGGAGGGACCCACAGGTTCTTAGAACATATAAAAACCCACCCACCAAGAATTAGCAACGGAAAGGCCCAATTTGATTGTGGGTAGCTGGGGAAGTGACTGAAAATCTGCAGAGAGCACAGCAAGTGGCACTGTGCCTGTAGGAGTCCTCCTGACATGGGCTGCCATGCCCTGGCAAACTCCTAAGGCTCTGCCCTTTACTATGTAACAGCTGTTCCAAGACAAAAACAAAAATGGCCCAAATGAAGTCAAGTTCAAAGCTCCAGAAAAAATACAACTAATTGACGAAGAGACAGCCAACCTATCATCAGATGCATACTTCAAAACACTGGTTATCAGGATGCTCCAGGAACTCACTGGGTACTTCAACAGCATAAAAAAGACCCAGGCAACAATAAATCAACAGGGAAAAAACAGTGACAGGAAGGAAACGAAGACTCAAATAAACGGTTTGGAGCAGAATGAGGAAATAAACATTCAACCAGAACAGAATGAAGAAACAAGAATTGGAAAAAAATGAGGAGAGGCTTAGGAACCTCCAGGACATCTTTAAATGTTCCAACATCTGAATCATAGGGGTGTCAGAAGAAGAAGAGGACCAAGAAATTGAAAACTTATTTGAAAACACAATGAAGGAGAATTTCCCTAGTCTGGCAAAAGAAATAGACTTCCAGAAAGTCCAGGAAGCTCTAAGATTCCCAAAGAAGTTGGACCCAAAAAGGAATACACCAAGGCACATTATAATTACATTAGCTAGTCTTAAAATGAGGGAATCTTAAAAAGCAGCAAGAGAAAAGGAAACTGTTATCTACAAAGGAGTGCCCATAAGACTATGAGCTGATTTCTCAAAAGAAACATTTCAGGCAAGAAGGGGATGGAAAGAAGTATTCAAAAATCTTGAAACCCAAGGCCTACCTCCAAGATTCTTCTATCCAGCAAAGCTATCATTACAATGGAAGGGCAGATAAAGTGCTTCCCAGATAAGGTTAAGTTAAAGGAGTTCATTATCATGCAACCTTTATTATAGGAAATGTTAAAGGCACTTATCTAAGAAATAGAAGATAAAAAATATGAACAATAAAATGACAACAAACTCACAGCTATTAACATCCAAACATGAAACAAAAGAAACAAACTGAGCAAACAACTAGAACAGGAAAAGAATCACAGAAATGGAGATCACATGGAGGACTGTCGACAGGGAGTGAGGAGGAGGAAAGAGGGGAAAAGGTACAGAGAATAAGTAGCATAAATGGTAGGTAGAAAACACAAGGGGAAGTTAAGAATACTATAAGAAATGTAGAAGCCAAAGAACTTATACATTTGACCCATGGACATGAACTAAAGGGGGGGAATGCAGGTGGGAGGGGGTGTGCAGAGTGGAGGTGAATAAAGGGGGAAAATGGAACAACTGTAATACCATAACCAATACAAATATATTTTTTAAAAGGGACCTAGAGACCCTTTCTCATGTGAGGACACAGCTGTCTATGAACTGGGAAGTCCTCAGCAGACACCAAATCTGCCAATAGCTTGATCTTGGACTTCTAACCTCCAGAACTGTGAGCAACAAATGTCTGTTGGTTAAACCACCCAGTCTATAGTGTTTTTGTTATAGCAGCCTGAATTGATTGAGGAAGTCTTCAATGAAAATATGCTATCACCAAGTGATAGGGGTTTCTTTGGGTAAAGCCTCACTGTCCAAATGGCCAAGTTATTATCCACAGGCAAGTTATCCATAGTGATCCAATACTATGTATTATTAAACTGTGTTTTTGTAACAGAACTTTTTACTGTAGCAGTTAAGCTTGAGCATTTTAGAGCCACTATTTTGATAATATACAGAAAAAGTTTGCTTTAAAGAAATATGAATGCCTAGGGACAATTGAATACCTTATTCATTAATGTCTGTTATCAATGACAGCTTAATCTAACCTTGATTTTGTCACCTGGTTTTGCAGAATGCCCTTTAAATTCCTGAGTATCAACACTTAATGTGAAAAGTCCACAAACGAGCTCCCTGTTTCAGTGGTGTGCCCACAGAAGACACTTGGATGCCTTCTCTCTTTTATCTCTGAATCATCCAGGGCAGCACAACAGGACACAGCTACTCACAACTCTCCTTGAGTATTTCTTAGGATAAGCAAATCCCAGGGTGGGGGATGGGGGAAAAGCCTTTGTTTTGCTTTTTCCTAAAAACAAAACAAAACATGAAGCCCCACAGGCTATCTGGTCATAGCAAACTTGACACTCTGAACTCATCAATCTAGCATCTAAAGCTTGCACTCCATTTCTAATTTGTAGGTGACACCAAACTCAGGCACTACCACAGGGTCAGCTATTCCTGAACTTTTAAGAGGAAAGCAATTTATAAGACTTAAAATTTCTAACATCCAAACTAATTAGTTAATCTAATCATTCTGCACATCAGGTTTTTGGTGGCAGCTGTTAATTTTTTACTTTGTTTCATGGTAGGCAGGTACTTTGCTAAGTTCCACATTTATCAACAAATAATGAGGGCAGATGCTTGCTCTTGTGGGATTTGAGGCCCCGATGGGTACAGGATGTCGAGGAAATAAGTAAACAAACACACAATAAGAAAACATCAGGTCACGATAATCATGAGGCCAGCACAGATATTGATTCCCATCTGTTGCCTGGTCACAAAAAAAAAGCAAATATCTGCAGGAAGATCATTCTAGAAAGACGGAACGGCAAGTGCAAAGCCTCTGAATCAGAAGGCTGCTTAGTATGTTCAAAGAACAAAAAATAGCTGGTGTGGCTGAAGAGTGGTATGAGATGACAGAAGGCAGGCAGGTACCAGATCTCATGAGGACTTACAGGCCTCAAGGTGTTTAGTTTAATTCCAAATGCACATTAGAGTTTCTAGGAGTCAAAACCAAAACTAAGCAGAGTTTGAAATGCTTCTTGGATAGCAATTATGTTGTTTTTTTAAAATTTATTGATTGATTTTAGAGAGAGGAAGGAAGAGGGGAAAGAGGGATGGAGGGAGGGGGGAAGGAGGAGTGAGAGAGGGAAGGGGAGAGAGTGAGAGAAACATTGATTTGTTGTTCCACTTATTTATGCATTCATTGGTTGATTCCTGTATTCCTGACAGGGGATTGAATCCACAGCCTTGGCCCATTGGGAAGATGCTCTAATCAACTGAGCTACCTGGCCAGGGCCACTAATTATGTTTGAAGACTTTGGTGCTCAGAGCTGCCCCACATGAATCAAGATACAAATGCAGGTACCAGAACTTCCATGCTAAGGACTAAAGAATGGGGAGGACCACTCTCCAGCCAACCTAGAGTGCCCATCCAAACTAATGGCAATAAGTAGTGAGTTGCTAACCCTGGCATAAACTGTGACCTCAGGTGGGAGATGATGGGGGAGACGACCACTGAAAGCATCAGTCCATCTCATACAATTCTATAGAAATTCCCAAAGTATTCACTTAAACTTAGTTCTTTTTTTTTTCTTTTGAATATTTTCTTATTGTTGTTCAAGTACAGTTGTCTCCGTTTCCCAACTACCATTCCCCACCACTTCCCACCCTTGATTCTAACGCTTTGGTTTTGTACATGTGTCCTTTATACATGTTCCTAAAAACCCTCTCCCCCCCACCCCACATTTTCCCCTCCCAACTCTCCTCTGGTTACTGTCTGATTGTTCTTAATTTCAGTGTCTCTGGTTATATTTTGCCTGCTTATTTGTTTTGTTGATTAGGTTCCACTTATAGGTGAGAGCATATGGTATTTGTCTTTCACCACTTGGCTTATTTCACTTAGCACGACGCTCTCCAGATCCATCCATGCTATTGCAAAGGGTAGGAGCTCCTTCTTTCTTTCTGATTGTTTGCACTGTACATACTTCCAGAGTGGTGAAAGGACATGGCCTTAGGTCAGATAAGGGGCTGAGTGCTGGCTCCTAAGCCATGCCCTCCTCAGTTTTCATACCTGAGAAATAGGGCACCAACAACAGGACTGGCCACATGTGGTTGTCAAGAAGATTAAATGAGATAAATGTGCAAAGGTTTCACCATGTAATAAATGCTCCATAAATGACACCAGGATTTCTTTAAGTCTTTGTGTCTTTCTTTAAGCCTGCTAGATAGGTACTAGCTTCTGGCCTATTCTGTCCCAGGCAACAACAGCATCCTGTAGCAAATACTGCTACCCTCCACCTCAGGGCATTCTCTTTGCTTAGGTGATGAGCAGTCTCGAATGCCAAGAAGTTGATGGTCCAGAGGCAGCCCTTGGTCAATAACAGATGGAGTAGAGAGAGAGAGAGTAAATAACCTGTCTTCCCCACTTCTGAGGTGAGGTAACACTGTAGCCATTAGACACCCCCTCCCAGAGGCTCCCAGTGACAATGGACCTCAGTTGCTCCCAGCAGTAAGTTGACCACTAGTATCCCCTTTGCTAGCTTCATTTCCTTCCCCCTCTCACCTCCACACCACTCTACTAACACTGATGGGGATCACCTCCCAAATAAACCACTTAACACCTAGCACAAAAATGGGTCTTGAGCAGAATTTTCCTCCCTAACAGCAAGCTGTAGATAGTATTCATTCTATACTCACTAGATTCTACCTGTTGTATTTTGGGGGTTTCAAATATAGAAACATCATCAACAATAAACATGAATTTGCTGTGATAAAGCAGTCCTAACATCTAAAATTCTCTAGGTATGCTTAGCCATGAATGTCTGAGCTGCCTGGGTTGACCTGTGTGAGATAGATTTAAGATGGTCCTTCTATGAAAATAGCCACACTTCATAATCTGACTCTAAATGTCTACATATCCAATACGCTTCCTACTAAAGAAACAGATTTAAAACTCACCATTTATTGATAACTTTATTCATCCTATATACACACCCACTTTCTCCCTACATATGCCCCACATACCCTGTACTAAGTCACCTTTCCTAAGCAGCCACAGATGCCTGAGAAGAGGGGCTGATGGGCTTACCTTGAGAGAGGCACTGATTGGCCAAGGCCACCTGACCGGAATGCAGGTAGAGGTTGAGGCGTGTGAAGATGCCCACCAGGGATGGAATGGTGATGAAGCAATAGGCAACACAGGCCTGGAGAGAGGGGAGAATCACAGGAGGTCACCTGGCAAGGCCATCACTGCAGATTAGGACTCCTGTTTTCATCTAACATCTATTTTCAAGCAAAACCACTAAAAATAATTTCCCCATTCCAAGCCCCAATGCCCCCCTCTTACCTCTGCTGTATCAGTCTCTTTGGGAAGAGAAAGGCAAGTAAGGAGAGTAATGGTGTATGAAAAATAAATCCTTAACTATCATTGAAGGAAGTAAATAAACACCTAATAATGATAAGTTAAAAAGCAGCTGTTTAAACCAATTACTTTTAAAAATGGAGGTCATGAGAAGTTCCTACAAAGAGTTTGAGGTAGTTGAGTGAGTAGAAAGGATGAGATAAAAAGGGCAGGGCTGGGATGCTTATGTTTTATTGTTATCTTTTGCATAGAATTTCTTTTTTTAAGTATATTTTTTCATTTTATTGATTATGCCATTATATTTGTTCTATTCCCCCCTTCATTCCCCTACACCCTGCACACCCGTCCCCCACCATTCCCCCCTTTAGTTCTTGAACACTTGTCTCAAGTTCTTTAGATTCTATATTTCCAATACTATTCTTGTCTTCCCCTTATCTCTTTTCTATCTACTGTCTATGCTACTTATTTTCTGTACCTTCTCCCCCCTTCTCCTTCTCCCACTCCCCTGTTGCTAACCCTCCACATGATCTTCATTTCTATGGTTCTGCTCCTGATCTAGCTGTCCTCTTAGTTTGCTTTTGTTTTAGGTGTGGTTCTTAGTAACTGTGAGTTTGCTGTACTTTCACTGTTCATCTTTTTTATCTTCTTTTTCTTAGGTAAGTCCCTTTAACATTTCATATGATAAGGGCTTGGTGATGATGAAATTCTTTAACTTGACCTTTTCTGAGAAGTGCTTTATCTGCCCTTCCATTCTAAATGAAAGCTTTGCTGGGTAGAGCAGTCTTGGATGTAGGTTCTTGCCTTTCACGACTTGGAATACTTCTTTTCAGCCCCTTCTTCCCTGTAAGGTCTCTTTTGAGAAATCAGCTGACAGTCTCATGGGGACTCCTTTGTAGATGACTGTCCCCTTATCTCTTGCTGATTCTAGGATTCTCTCCTTCATTTTGATCTTGGGAAATGTAAGGATGATGTGCCTTGGTGTGTTCCTCCTTGGGTCCACCTTCTTTGGGACTCTGTGAGTTTCCTGGATTTCCTGGAAGTCTATTTCCTTTGCCAGAATGGGGAAGTTCTCTTTTATTATTTGTTGAAATAAGTTTTCCACTTGTTGCTTTTCCTCTTCCCCTTCTGGTACCCCTATAATTTGGATGTTGGAGCGTTTAAAGATGTCCTGGAGGTTCCTAAGCCTCTCCTTATTTCTTTGAATTCTAGTTTCTTCATCCTTTTCTGTTTGGTAATTTTTTTCCTTCCTTCTGGTCTGCTCCCTTGATTTGAGTACCAATTTCCTCTCCATTACTATTGGTTTCCTGTGTATTTCCCTTCATTTCAATTAGTTTACCCTTTATATGTTCCTCTAATTTGTGACTAAAATCAACCAGATCTGTGAGCATCCTGATCACCAGTTTTTTGAACTGTGCATCTGAAAGTTTGGCTATTTCTTCATTGCTTAGATTTATTGGCTCTGGGGATCTGAGTTGTTGAGCCATGTTTTTATCTGTTTGTGCCTGTTACGTATGAGGAGAGGCGCCTTAGGTGATCACCAGGGTTGGGCCACCCAGGTGGCTGGTTTGTGATGCTGTATGTGGGGGTGGGGTCAGAGAGGGAGCAATAGCGGTCCTCTACACGCCCTGTCCTCCTCACCGCTTGCCCCCGCCTGTTTATCTGAGCACAAATGTGCGCACCACCCTACGTGGTCTCCCTAATGCTCGCCTCTTCACTGGTTTATCTGTGCGCAAATGTGCAACCTCAGACAGACAGCTGAGCTGTGCCTTCCCGTAGCTACCCTGCACCTGGGATCCACGCCCTCGGCTGCTTGTGCGCCGCCTGAGTCAGGGGATGGTTTTTGCCTGACCCACTCTGCTGCTGGCTTTGCCCCTCTCACTGGGTTAGCTAAGCATTGCGTTGTTTTCAGACTCCATATTGTTTGATTTTCTGTGGTTTGGTTGCATTTATTGTTGTTAAAACTTTGTTGTTTTTAGATTTGGTTGTGAGAGGAAGCAAAGTGTTTCCACCTACGCCTCCATCTTGGCGGAAGTCCAGAATTTCATTTTTGAAAATGTGGATTGTGTTGCTTTGATAAGATTTTGAGCAGTATACTCAAGAAGCTTCCACTTTATTTCAAAATTGGGAATTGATCAACAGGGGAAAAAGGTATTAGACCTGCCAGATACAGGTACAACTATAGAGATAATTGAGCTGGCACACAAAACCCAAATCCATCCCTCAACCACCTTACAATAATTTGTATCAAAATTCAGGCTCCTCTGATAATTTCTTTTGGAAACATTAAGAAAATTGGTCACTCCATAGATATGCAAGGAAAAATTAATCTTATAAATCAAAGAGCCCACTATAGTTCAAAGTCTGTGAATCTTATCTCTAGAACATACCCGGACAAAGGCAGCCGTTTTTCTGGAGTGATTCCCCTTCATTACTTTTCTTGTTTCCATTGCTAACCGGTTCACACTCTGTATTTGTTAATAAGTAAAACAGAAATAGTATTGGCTTATGTATTCCATAGAGATTTGAACATGAACTACATACATTTCAATGAGATCCAGCTAAGTGGGACCAAGACTGGTTAGCATCAAACCCTGAAATGCCAAACAGGTCATCAGGTCTGATTCAATCTGGGCTACAGCAAACATCTCCAAGAGCATAGACTGAAATGTACTTATTGAGTTAGTAATGCCTATGCACTAGCATTATAAAGGACCATTTGCTGGTTTAATGAATAGCTAGGGTTCACTTACTCCATTTTTAGAAACTCCATACAGTAAACTTAACATCTTGAATATCTTCAGAGAAACCTCCATTTCTGAGAGTAAACCAGCCATTTCAGCTATGAAATACTAACAATAACCATAAAAAAGGTAATAATAACAGCCACATCATCATACCAGGGGCTGTTCAAAGAACTATACATTCATTACCTCTTTTAGTCCTATGAGGTACGTACGGTTACCTCTCCTGTCTTAGGTCGTAAGTTTATTTAATGCTCCATAACCTGATAACTAGCAAACAAATATATAACAAAGCTACTTTTTTTTTTTTTTTGACCAGTGTCCCGGTGTTTGAGGATAGAACCGGTGGACTAGAAACCATTGGCACAGAAGACATAAGGCCGAGGGGGCCGGAGCCCTTTCCCTCTGCCTTGTTACATTACGAGGACCAGGACAGCATACCCGACCCCCGCCAAGAAGAGGAGGGTAAAAAGCTACTCTTCTTGAATTTACATGAGATCATTTAAGGGCCTTTGGGAATCTTCCCACAGACAGGAAAAGTTTAGACCTATGGTTCCCAAATATATACTGTGAGACTTCAGGGTAGTAGGGCAATCTCACAGAGGAACCTTTTAAAAAAAAATAGGAAAACACAGCTATGTTCAATTATTAAGCATGAGGAAAAGCACTGTTGTGGGCAGCTCAGATTCAGTACTGGACTACATTACATTCCTTGCAATGATACTGTATCATTGCACGACTGGGTTTTGGAAACTGCTTGATAAAAAGCAAGTGCTGTGCAAAAATCAATGTGGACCAGAAAATAAGGGTAGTAGTGTCCAACCTGACTCCAAGGTTTGAGAAGTTGCAGAGTGTCCAAACAGGTGCCCAGAAATTATGGTCATTTAAGAATGTGAGACACACACACACATACTCACACACAAAGAATATATAAGAATGCAATATGTGTGTGTGTGTGTGTGTGTGTGTGTGTGCATATTTTGCCCTGGCTGGTGTAGCTCAGTGGATTGAGTGTGGGCTTGTGAGCCATAAAGGTCACTGGCTCAGTTCCCAGTCAGGGCACATGCCTGGATTGTGGGCCAAGTCCCTCAGGAGGGAGTGAGCAAGAGGCAACCACACATCGACGATTCTCTCCCTCTCTTTCTCCTTTCTTTCCCTCATCTCTAAAAATAAATAAATAAAATATTTTTAAAAAAACATGATTTTCTTTCAATTTATGTATATTGTTTTAAAGGGCTATCAAGTTGTTAGAGCATAAATATTTAAAGTGCTTCAGATTAACTTCTTAATAAACAGAGATGTTATTTATTTCTTTTAACATGGGGATACCATAAAAAGTTACTAAAAAGGGCCACGATCCAAGGAAGCTGTAACTCTGGTTAGGCAACAAGACACCTGAGGTATTTCTATAAACTAATTATTGAGTGCCCCTCACAAATTCTGTGCTGTTGGCATGCAGGAATAAGAATTTAAAAATTTCAGAGAAAAAGAGGTCAATGAATACCATTCTAAGACTTCAGCAGAGCTACAGATTTTACTGACCTTTGAGAAAAAAACTTTCATACATCAGGAACAGAGCAATATGGGGCTAGAAAAATCCCAGATTATAACTGGTGCCTGGCATATAAATGACAAATATTTACTGAAAGAACAAATGAATGAAAGAAAAGCCTTACGTGAATCAATTGTACAAGAACAGGTTCCAGATTGCAAAACATTGACCTGGCCTCAACATAAAAACTTAGCTGTTGTTCAAAATCACGACCAAAGGAAACCTAGAATCAAGGAGAGAGATGCCAACAATGTTATTTCTAGTCAACTGTGAGCATACAATTGAAAACGTTTTTCTTGAGCTCTGTGGGGTCAGAAAGGTGCTGTGATGACAATTCACCAAAGATTCCCCAGATATGGATGAGTGGAAAGGGTATGCAAGCACATATACACATATGCTCACTGGAATATACTTTAAGTAGACTTTACAATACCTCATCCAGTATAGTGCTGAAATATTACTATTGTCACCTCACTGTTATGACACAGGCACTCCAGTAAAACATGAAAAGGCCAAAGGGTTAGCCATATAAGGCAGAACCCCCCCCCCAAAAAAAAAAAACCACAGAATTTTCTTCTGGACGGCAGGCCCCTTGTAGTACAGGGTTCTCCTGCTAGGTAAGTGTTCTAGGGGCCCATCTATATTAGTGTACCAGCTGGTGGTGTTATGAGAGGCTGTGTTTGATATCAGTGAATTTTTTTGAAGACTCTGTCAACACATTTGCCCACTTCATGATGGGTAATTTATGAATGTGCCTGCTCACACTGCATGGAGTGTTCAGCAGTTTTTGACCAGAAATAACTTAACCCCCAGGTCCCATACTCCCTATACTCCCAATATCGCCCTGAACAACTCTTTTTTGTTTCCCTAGATAAAAAAAGTCCTCAAAGGGAAATGTTTTGTAGTTGTGGAAGAGGTAAAACAAAAAAACTGCAGAATCACTAAAAGGCATCAAAATCAACAAGTTCAAAAACTGTTTTGAGCTTTGAAAAAGTCTCAATAAGTGTACTGCATCAAGTGGAGAGT
This sequence comes from Artibeus jamaicensis, assembly GCF_021234435.1. NCBI lineage: Eukaryota > Metazoa > Chordata > Mammalia > Chiroptera > Phyllostomidae > Artibeus > Artibeus jamaicensis. The sequence continues at coordinate 969,810 of NW_026522053.1, read as the reverse complement.
ACTTTGAAGTTGCCTGAACTTTAAACATGTAAGAATAAATACACAAATTTTTAATAAATAAATTCCATTTTGGGTGGGTCCTCCCTCATAAAACAGAATCTCAAAATATGAATAGAATTTCCCAGGCTAGAAGATCACTGGAAAGGAAATGATGAAATTTTGTCAGCTACGGCCTTTTCACAGAATATAAATTTGGTTACTGGGAGCCATTTATCAAAGAGGGTTCTATAATAAAAGTCACACCTTTCTGCTTCCTGATGGGGTTTCCAACCTCAGCAGATCACTGGTGGCTGCCAGAGCCACAAGTGAAATTTTTTCCATCATTAAAGATCCCCTCTCCTATTTCTTCAAATTTATGACTAGCTGGTTAGTAGGACAAACTTATTGCTACAGCAATCATTTGTGTCCAGAAATTTAACATTGCTATTTTCACTACAGCCATCAGATTTCACATCTTATTCTTTCATATTCTTTTCCATTACAACTTAGTGGCTTTCAGACAAAGCTATAAAAGGATAAATACCACATAATCAGTATATCAATCAAGGGCATAGGAGATGCACCTGATAAGAGCCCAATGCACATTTCCTAATGGAAACTGAATTTTCACTAAAATTGGTATTTTACCCACAGTTTGGTAGATAGTTAAACTGACCCCTGTTGTTGAATGAGTCACATTTCCTAGGTTATTTTCAAAGTGATCTAACTATTTTCATCTCAGTCAGCTTTAGTCTGGACATGAATATTAAAACAGAGGATACTGGCAGCAGTTGGTATTTAGCTTTGTGCACCAAGAATAAAAGTAGAAGCTGTTCTGGCCAGGAAGGTATGGTAGGTTGTTCCCCAAAAAGGCTGCATTCATCCCTCCCATTCTGTTGCTCATGTCACAGAGTTTCTTCTTATTGAGACAGACAGATGAGAAAGACAGTAGAGTTGGCTTTCCTTCCCCTGCAAGGGGCTATTCCTGTGACTCACTATGATTTTTTAACCTAACCTTTAAAAGGCCCTGCAGCTTCGGTTTTACCCCTCACCACAGAAAGAAAGCTGTGACAACTGAATAATGAGAGAACAGTGAAAAGAAAGAGATCACAAGGATCAGAAATGAGACACCTCAGCCAGCACTAAGGCCATGGACACAGCCCTAGTCCTGCCACATGGAGTAGCTTAGGTACCCAACCAACTGACAGAATTTTAAGAATTACAAAAACCACAGTTACTTAAAGCCACTAAGATCTGGGGTAAGTTGTTATGTGGTGATGGGTAACTCAGACAAATGGAGAGTGGACCCTGGGCATTGTGCACCCAGCCTTGCTTTCACCATTGATAAGCAAGCAGCACATCAGGAGTTTCAGGGAGCATACCCCACCAGGTCCCTATGATTTGGATTGGGCATACGTCTCCCTGACTAGCCAAATCAGTGTGCTCTTCCTCAGAGAGGCAATTTGTTTAGGAATAAGCCCGGTGATCCAAATTAATCCAAAGGGACTCAATCCTGGGACTTCTGCTGAAGTCCCTCCTGCTGGGCTACAGAGCTGGAAGAAATAGAAACCCTAAGCTCTCGTGGGGAATGAGCCGGCCAAGATTGCAGAGCAACGAGCCAAAGAAACACAGACAGAAGGCCCCAAGGACACTACAGAGACTCTGAGTCCAGCTGCTCCTCTGAAGGGTTCCATTCCTGGATGTTTTACCACACGAGCCATTAAGTCTCCCTTCCTGTCCCACTTTTTTTTCTTCCTTAAGCCAGTTTTTGTTTTTGTTTTTTTTGCCCCTTTTCCCATGGAGGAGTGATGGTTTAGTGAGTGCATTAAAATCAATAATTGTACATAATTAACAGTGGGGTAATAAATGAGTTTCTAAAACACACATATATATGAAAACTAAGCAATTTAACAGGTAGGAACATTTTGCTTTTTCTAGATTTAGAAGTGTTTCACATCTCTCTCAAGGATGCTATTCTCAAAATATATTTACTAATGGCAAAAAAGAAGGTAACATTTTCTCCTTTGAAATTTGGGCAGAAAGGTCTCACTTCAAATGTAAGATGTTTTCTAATTTCATCTTATGTCTATATACATAAAAAGCACCAGGGGAATATAATGCTAACTGCTTTCACCAGAGTGAAGATGAACAATTACATCACATTTCCAATTGCACTAACACTCCTTCCTCAATACTTACCATTTTTATAAATCCATTAATCAAATATGCCAGCATTCTTTTCTCATCCTCAAGACTGAGTGCACTAAAATCAATAATTGTACATAATTAACAATGGGGTAATAAATGAGTTTCTAAAAAAAAAATATATATATATAAACTAAGCAATTTAATGGGTAAGAACATTTTGCTTTTTCTAGATTTAAAAGTGTTTCATATCTCTCTCAAAGATGCTATTCTCAAAATATATTTACTAATGGCAAAAAAGAAGGTAACATTTTCTCCTTTGAAATTTGGGAAGAAAGGTCTCACTTCAAATGTAATTCAGAGAACTTTTGTTCAATATGATAAAAAATTGTAAACAGGCAGCAAAGTTGAAAAAATTTTTGTAGTGAGCATCAACCACCACGATCCTATCAATTATTATTTTATAATATTTATCACATAACTATCCATTCCCTCTCCATCCAACAACTCATTTTATTTTGGGGATGGTTCTTAAGGTAAATCACAGATCTCAGTTGCCTTTATTTAAGAGCAAATTTAATAAAAACACTGGGTTGGCCAAAGAGTTTGTTTAGTTTTTTCTGTATGACAGCCCTAGTAGTGCTTAGTTGCCTTTAACTTCATTTGAAACAATTTTATTAGACTGTATTCTGACAACTGTCATATCAGTGTGCATATAAAAAAACATCAAAATTGGCGAATTTTTGTTCAGTCATTTTAATATAGAAGATGGAAGAAGATACCCAACATTTTTGGCATATTATGCTTTATTATTTCAAGAAAGGTAAAAACACAACTGAAACACAAAAAAAAATTGTGCAGTATATAGAGAAGGGGCTATGACTGATTCAGTAGGTCAAAAATGGTTTGCGAAGTTTCTTGGTACTATTGACATTATGGCCAAATAATTCTCTTTTTTTAATTTTTTTATTGATTATGCTGTTACAGTTGTTCTATTCCCCCTTTCATTCCCCTCCACCCTACCCCCCATTCCCACCATTAACCCCCCTTTAGTTTATGACCATGTGTCTCAAGTCCTTCAGATTCTATATTTCCCATGCTATTCTTGCCCCCCCTTCTATTTTCTATCTACTCTCTATGCTACTTATTTTATGTACCTTCTCCCCCCTTCTTCTCCTCCCACTCCCCTGTTGCTAACCCTCCTTGAGATCTTCATTTCTATGTTTCCACTCCTGATCTAGCTGTCCTTTTAGTTTGCTTTCGTTTTAGGTGTGGTTGTTAATAACTGGGAGTTTGTTGTCCTTTCACTGTTCATGTTTCTTTAACTTCTTTTTCTTAGATAAGTCCCTTTAACATTTCATATAATAAGGGCTTGGTGATGATGAACTCCTTGAATTTGATCTTATCTGAGAAGCACTTTATCTGTCCTTCCATTCTAAATGAAAGTTTTGCTGGATAGAGGAATCTTGGTTGTAGGTCTTTGGATTTCATGACTTGGAATACCTCCTTCCAGCCCCTTCTTGCCTGTAAAGTCTCTTTTGAGAAATCTGCTGACAGTCTGATGGGGACTCCTTTGTAGGTGACTGTCCCCTTAGCTCTTGCTGCTTCTAGGATTCTCTCCTTCATTTTAATTTTGGCTAATATAATTATGATGTGCCTTGGTGTGTTCCTTCTTGGGTCCAACTTCTTTGGTACTCTCTGAGCTTCCTGGATTTCCTGGAAGTCTATTTCCTTTGCCAGATTGGGGAAATTCTCCTTTATTATTTGTTCAAATAAGTTTTCCACTGGTGGCTGTTCCTTTCCCCCTTCTGGTACCCCTATAATTCGGATGTTGGATCATTTAAAGATGTCCTGGAGGTTCCTAAGATTCTCCTCATTTCTTTGAATTCTTGCTTCTTGACTCTCTTCCGTTTGGCCATTATTTGCTTTCTTCTGGTCCACTCCATTGATTTGAGTCCCAGTTTCCTTTTCATTGCTATTGGTTTCCTGTGCAATTCCATTCATTTCAATTAGTTTCGCCTTCATATATTTCTCTAATTTGTGGCTATAATCAACCAGTTCTGTGAGAATCCTGATCACCAGTGTTTTAAACTGTGCGTCTGAGAGTTTTGCTATTTCTTCATCACTTAGATCTATGGGTTCTGGGGCTTTGAGATCTTCTTGCGCCATTTTTGGTCTGTTCGTGCCTGTTATGTACGAGGAGCGGAGCCTTGGACTCCCAGGTCGCTGGGTTGTGACGCTGTATGTGGGGGCATGGTCCGAGCGGGGAGATGGTGGCCCCCTCTGCTGTTTCGCGCTGCTGTCGGGTGAGGAGGAGCACCTAAGGTGGTTTACCTGGGCCGGGCCACTCAGATTTGCTGGGTTATGACGCTGTATGTGGAGGTGGGGTCAGAGCAGGGAAATGGCGGCGCCCTCTGCTGCTGCTTGCCAGGGGGACCCGCTGGGCCCCCGTCCAACCGCCCACTCCCTCGCCTGTCCACCCGCGCACAAATGCGGGACCACGGTCAACATGCAGCCCGCTCCCCCGCTGTCTCCTCCGCGGTCGCTCGCCTGGTCGCTCGCTCGGTCGCTCACTAGGTCCAACCCTGCACCTGGATTCCCCGTGTCTGGATTCCGCGCCTGAGTCCGTTTGACCGAGTCCTTCTGTGCAACCCCGCTTCACCAGCCGCTGGTTTCGCCCCTTACCGATCAGGCTGAAGAATTTGTTGTTAAAGGACTTCTGAAAAGTTCAATTTTCCGTGTTCTGGCTGTGTTTTTTGTTGCTAATATTTAGTTGTCTCTAAACTTGGTTGTGTGAGAAGGCACTGCATATCCACCTATGCCTCCATCTTGGCAGAAGTCCTTATGGCCAAATAATTCTTTGCTGTGCGGCTGTCTTATGCATTGGACAATGTTTATTTAGCATCACTCCTGGCCTCTACCCACTGGAAGCCAATAGTTGACATGCTCTAAATATCCAAATCAATAAGGTTATGGTGAAAATGAAAAATGTGTCTTTTGTGCAAAAAAAACTAAACAGACTCTGCCCAACTCAATATGTATGAGAAAATGTCAAGGGTTTATAGCTTTGATTTTACTTGTCTAGGCCTATAAATAGTACCCTAAGTTTATTTTGAAAAAGTTTAAGAGCCCAGAGAAGACAGGAATTAAGTTTTTTGTTTATTGGTTTTTTCTAGGGAAAATAAGTATAACAGAGACTGCATAACATCCTCCAATACACTAGGACTCCTTTGTTCTCTGAAACAACATTTCCTAGTCTCCTTTGCATCTAGGTATGGCCACATGACAGTTCTAGCCAATGGGATAGGAATACAAGTGATTTATTTATAAGCCTTCTCAATTTTATCCCTAAAAGAAAGCTGCTGCCCTGCAATGCCTGCAGGCTATAACCTGGACACGGTCAAGGTAAGCCACCTTCTACCAGGAAGATAAGCATAACAACCCAGAGGGATGGCAGAGCAATAAGAGACAAAGAACCTGAGTTCCCTGGATGATGTTCTAAAGCAGAGCTACCCTACCTCCACCATCTGGTCTCAAACTTCTATCAAGAAAGAAATAAACCTATTTTATTTAGGCCAAAAACCAATATCCTACTAATACAAGTGCCTTTCTGGATGTTTTCTGTGCCTTTATTTTTATATTTGTACAACTAAAATCTATTGGTTCCATTTATTATAGAAAGTCTTATTATTTTGATTTTTTATAACTACCCATGAGGTAGGTTGACAGTACAAAGTCATGAAATTAAAGACTCTAAAATTCAGAGGACAAAAAAGAAATATAATTCATCTTATTGACAGTTAAGTACTAAAACAATTTTCTCAAGGCTTGTAATATTTTCCAGTGACTCAAGCTGCTTATTTAAAAATTCTTTAGACACTAAAATTTCAGTGACAAATAAGCAGGAATTGGCTTAAATGTAGTCAAATGGAAACCTGTGGGGGGGGAAGGCTAGAAAGCAAAGGAGAAATAATTTGGTCTTTGATCCAAAGGTAAGGACAGTGGGTAGGTCTGAGCCTCAAATACACAGAATAAAGTCATTCATGTAAAGATTATGAGCAATTGCAATGAGAAAAAAATTTAAAGGCTCTGTTGTTAAATGTATGAACTCATTGTTATATTATCTGTTGCTATCAGAACTCTCTTGGAGACAGGGAGTTTAAGTTTACTTCGATGGCACCAGCCTTTTTCTCCCAACTGAAAATCCTTTGTAAAAACATCTGCCACCTCATTTTATCAGGTTACTCATAGCCCCCCCCTCTTCTCCTAGACTGGAAAGTCCTCATAAGCAAGAATCTTAATAGCCCCCATAAAATATTATTATTCACAGTGGCATCTTAAAGCAGCAATTCCCTTATGTACTACTATGTGGTATTAAGACCCAATCCATTTTACATTTCAGCCTTGAGTGTGACTTACTTCACAGAGTCATGCATGGTCTTGCAAACATGCAAAAGAGCGTTTAGAATGACGGGATCTTTGGTAGGCTCTTTCTGATGCCTAAGAGACATTTAAAGACAATGGTAAAAGCTATATCTGCTAAGAACAGTGAAAGCATGGGCTTAGTTCTTATCTGCTATACATATTTGAGGAACAACAAATGATCACTACTAATGGGCAACTTTCTGGTTTTTCTCTTAATTCTGCTTTCAACAAGTTTGCTCTTCTCCATATATTATAACTTTTCATAACTGCAAAATCCTGGTAAAACTTCTAAATTTCCTAAGCCAGGCAAGAGCAAACCTGTTTTGGGTTTGTTTTTTCTTTTTCAGATCATGTTTCCTGAACTCTCTGAACGGGTCCACACCCTATCTACAACTGTGTTAGGTGCCAAGAATACTTATTCACTGGGTTTTTCAAATAACATAAAAGGACAAGCTCATCAAATAAACTTTAGGCAAGAAAAGTAAGCATATTTGTTCCAAGCATATGAAATTAATCTCTTAGGAAGACAACATAAGGAATGCTTAAAACATACATTCAAGCAACATCTATCTCAATTTTCCAAACTCTACATACTCAATATTTAAACAGACTTTAACTTAATCTTGTCCTAAAAAATAATATACATGAAATCATTGATGATAGTAGTTATAAATTACCTAACATACTTTTAAATAAATATATAAATGTTAAAATAAAAATGAAAATCTCTCCTTAATGGACCACCTACAATTATTTCATATACCACCAGCAATACACAATATGGGAAACAGATTTAATACCATGAAAGGAACTAAACTTGAAAATGGACCATAAATCTGCACATGGAAGATGTAAACCTTTCTAGCTCTGGAATCTTGATAAGTATCACTTTATCTTTTAAATGTTACTCCCTAACTAGTTTATCAATATATTGCTCCTTCCAAAAACACATAGGAGTAAAATGTAGCGGATGGTCAAGCCCCTGCTAATACTTATGACTCGGTCTAAGCACTAGTTAAAAACTTTTACTATGACCGCTCCTTTTATGTGGTTTTCCACTCAATATTATTTTAAGTATGAAATACATATACATGACTAAGCCCCAGAGTGCATAAACTGATTTCTTATCAACAGGTTTCACAAAGGCATTGGGAATTGAAGCTTCCAATTACAATGTGCTACACTTACTTGATAAAAACTTCCATGATGCATTTGCAAACCTCGACCCGTACACTCTCTTTTTGGAACATATCCAGAAATGGCAGAAATTTTTCCTGAAAATAAAAAGAGTACTGTACATGCAATTTTTACAAGTTTTTAGAAGGAATCTATGGGTCATGTTTCTCTCTGATGGTGAAAAGAGTTCTTTATATTTTGGAGCAGGTCAAATGAGGACTCAGCTGAAATGGAGATGACAATGAGGTTTTAAAAACTACTGTTATTAAATCAATTTTCTCCTGCTCGAGAGATCAGGGCTGGGACCAGTTAACATTTGGAGAACCACCTCAGCAACATTTAGATGACCACAAGCTTTTCTGTGTAACAAAATGAAAACAAGGCGTCAGTCTTTTTATGGTGGTATTGACAAGCAAAGAAAGATTGCCCTGGTGTTGGTGCCCTACACCGAAGAAAGTCTGGTGTAGCTCAGGGGATTGAGCATGGGCCTGTGAATAAAAGGGTTGCCAATTCAATTCCCAATCAGGGCATATGCCTGGGTTGCAGGCCGGGTCCCCAGAGAGGGGTGCATGAGAGGCAACCACATGTTGATGTTTCTCTCCCTCTCTTTCTCCTTCTCTTCCCCTTTCTCTAAAAAGAAATAAATCTTAAAAAAGAGAGAGAGACAGACAGAGAGAAGAGTCAGAGTTGTTCAGAGAGTAGCCTCTTGCATCTTGGCTTTACATAGTGACTGTGTGATCTTTTAATCAAGTTACTCCAGCATCAGTTTTCTCATCTGTAAAGGGGGAATAATAACTACTACTACTTCCCATTGGTGCTGTGAAAATATGAGGCAATGCACAGTTCTGGCACAGTGCTTGGACTGTGGAAAATGTTCAATAAATTACGGATTCTAGTTTTAAATAAACAGAAACCCAAAAACATATAGTCCTGTGAGTATATATAAATGGAAACCAGAAGAGGGCAGGGTGCCAGTGAAGAGAGAAGGAAAAAGAATGTCACTATATACAGAATGACCTAGATTTGTACTGATCCAGTGCACTGCAGCAAACTTGAAAGGGTGTCTCAGAATTTTTTAACTTTTTGAGGAAAACATAATAAGTCTTAACTGTCAGACATTGAGATGAGTTTTTTCTTTAAAAAATTATTATGTATGTTTAGAGAGAGGGAAAAAGGAAGAAGAAGAGAGAGAGAGAGACATTGATTGCTTGCTTCTCACAAGCTCCCAACCAGGACCCTGGCCTGCAATCCAAGCCTATACTCTGATCAGGAATAGAACCAGCAACCTTTCAGTCTACAGAATGACGTCAAGCTCACTAAGCCACAACAGACAGGGCTAGAGAACTATTATTTCATATTTTCAAGAGATTGTATGATAAAAAAGCAAGTATCATGTGAAAATAAATGAGTAAGAGGATGTCCACTTTGACTCCAAGGTTTGAGAAGCTGTATGGTGCCTAAATACTATTAAATAATTAATGAATTAAAGATAATATTTTTCTTTCAGTCTATGCACATTATACTTTCAAATGCTGATTATGTTGTGATGAAATAAATGCTTAAGTTGTTTAGACATAACTACTTTAGAAAAGAACCCTTAAGTATTTCTTTTGGCCCAGGACACCATGAAAAAAATTACTGAGTCACTAAGACAACTTCTGACTCAGACGTAAGTTTCCAAAGATAATTAGGAAACATTACTTACCACTGTGAAAAGAACTGAGAAATCGTGGAAGTGGGTAATCACTTTCTTAATTATTGACCGAAGCTAAAAAACAAAACAAAAAACACATCTTATTTAATAAAGAGTATTTTTTTAAAAAGGCAACTCTTTCATCATTTGCAATCACATTACAAGAATGGACTGCTCAAGGGTTGGAGAATTATTGGGTAGGTTGGGCCATATCTCAGTCCAGCTTTGCCCATCTTATTCTGAACCCTGGGGAAATAGTGTCTCAGTCTTGATTCCCTGTTCACTAAAATGGAGAGCAAAGCTGTATTTTCCTCATTATGAGGATTAAAAGAGATGGTTCAGGTAGAGGTGCCTGTCCTTCAAAGCCCTCCATTACAGTCAGCTATGAATATTCAAGGAATGAACAAACATTTGCTATAGACCATACAGTCAACACAACATGTGAACAAATGGGTGTGGCTGGGTTCCAATAAAACTTTTTATATAAAAATATCTGGTGGGAGAGTTCCAGCCAAGATGGAGGTGTAGGTAGAAATGTTTTCCCTCCTTGTACAACCGAAAGAAGAATAACAGCTAATTTTAAAAAATTGCCAGAAAATCAAACTGCATGGAACTCTGACAATCAAGGAGTTAAAGAAACATTCATCCAGACCACTGGGGCGGGGGCAGGCAGTGCAGATGGGCAGCCAGGCAGACAGAACTCACAGCAAGTCCAGCGGACCACAGGGGTAAGGTGGGTCTGGTTGACCAGGAAATTAAAGATTTAAAACCTCTAACTGTAAAATACTATGGGAGTTGAGAAAGCAGGAGAAAATTCCAGTTTTACAGGAGAGTTCCTTGGAAACTGGGGCTACAGCAGAGTGAGAGAGCAGCATTATTCCCTCTCTGACTCCTCCTCCACAGACAGCACCACAACGAGCAAAGAAGGTTGCTCCCCCTGGCAAATACCTAAGGCTTTGCCCCTTACAACATAACAGGTGCACATAGAAAAACAAATATGGCCTAAATGGAAGAACAGATCAAAACTCCAAAAATAGAACTAAGTGATGAAGAGAGAGCCAACCTATCAGATGCAGAGTTCAAAACACTGGTAATGAGGATGCTCACAGAATTAATTGAGCTCAGTCACAAAATGAAAGATGAAATGAAGGCTACACAAAGTGAAATAAAACAAAATACACAGGGAACCAACACTGAGGGAAGGAAACCAGGACTAAGTCAACGATTTGGTAAAAAAATGAAGAAATAAACACCTAATCAGAACAGAATGAAGAAAGAAGCATTCAAAAAAAAATGAGGACAGGCTTAGGAACCTCTGGGACAACTTTAAGCACTCCAACATCTGAATTGCAGGGGTGGCAGAAGGGGAAGAGGAAGAGCAAGATATTAAAAACTTATTTGAAAAAATAATAAAGGAGCCCTGGCTGGTGTAGCTCAGTGGATTGAGCATGGACCTGCGAACCAAAGGATCGTGGTTTGATTCCCAGTCAGGGCACGTGCCCGGGTTGCAGGTCAGTTCCCAGCAGGGGACTCATGAGAGGCAACCATACATTGATATTTCTCTCCCTCTCTCTTTCCCTTCCCCTCTAAAGATAAATACATTAAATTAAAAAATAATAATAATAAAGAAAAAATTCCCTGATTTGGCGAAGGAAATAGACTTTCAGGAAGTCCAGGAAGCACAGAGAAACCCAAAGAAATTGAACCCAAGGAGGAACACACCAAGACACATCATAATTAAGTTACCCAAGATTAAAGATAAGGAGAGAATCTTAAAAGCAGCAAGAGAAAATGAGACAGTTACCTATAAATGAGTGTCATAAGACTATCAGATGATTTCTCAAAAGAGACCTTACAGGCAGGAAGGAGATGGAAAGGAGTGTTTGCAGTCATGAAAGGCAAGGACGTACATTCAAGATTACTCCATCTAGCAAAGCTCTCATTTACAGTGAAAGGGCAGATAAAGTGCTTCCCAGATAAAGGTCAAGTTAAAGGAGTTCATCATTACCAAGCCCTTATTATATGAAAAGTTAAAGGGACTTACCTAAGAAATAGAAGGTCAAAAACTATGAACAGTAAAATGACAACAAACTCATGACTATCAACAACTGAAACTAAAAAACAAAAACTAAAACTAAGCAAACAACTAGAAGAGAAACAGAATCACAGAAATGGAGATCACATGGAGGGTTATCAGTGGTGAGGGGGAGGAAGAGAATTGGGGGGGAAGTACAGGGAATAAGAAGCATAATTGGTAGGCATAAAAAAGACAGGCAGAGATTAAGAATAGATAGGAAATGAAGAAGCCAAAGAACTTTTATGTACAACTCATGGATATGAACTAAGGGGGAGCATACTACAGTGTGGAGGGTATAGGGCAGAGGGGGAATAAGGGGGGAAAAACTGGAACAACTGTAATAGCATAATCAGTAAAACATACTTAAAAAAATAGCTGGTGGGCTACAATGGGCCCTAATTACCAGACCTCTCTTCTAGCCCATCATGACTGTTTGCTTGATTGCTTCAGGCGAGAGGCTGGACTGTTTGCCAGTGAGTCAAAGGCTCCATTATTACCCAAGAACGGTGGTACAGTCTGTGAAGCTGGCCCCAGATGCTCAGGTACTGTTGTCCACCACCCCTTGCCCAGAAATGCACACAGTCTTGTTGTATTTCAAGGGCCTTGGCAGAAGAGAACCAAGAAGCCTGTTTTTCTAAATAAAACAGAACCCCGCAACCCTGGTTACTGTTAAGAAGAGAAAGTTTACTGACAAATAGTTTGTTCATACTAAAAATACTGCTGTTTAAATCATTTGCAAGGGAAATTGCTCATGTTCTAAAACCAGAATTTTAAGAGGTACCATCCCATTTCATAATTAAGTAGCATTTTAGGTCAGTCAAACAAAAGGTTAAGATAGTACAACATTGTCTGGTGAAAATAATTTCTGAAACCTTATACATAGCAACTAATCCCTTTAAAAGAGGATTTAAAAAAAAATACTTAAATACAATCACACATATTGCATTGCCTGATTTAAAAAAATAGGTTTTTATCAACATTTTACTATGAAAATGGTGAAATATAAAGAAATTAAAAAGACTATATAACAATACCCATTTATTTACTACTTAGAATCTACAATGACTAACACTTTGCTATATTCACTTTTTCTCCTCACCTATCCAATTCAATGGTTGAATTTTTAAAGACACACCCACATATATATTTAATATTATTTTAAAATAATTTAAAACTTGCAGAAAAGTTGACATAGTACACAAGACTCCCATATTGCCTTTACCCAAATTCACTCATTTTTAATATTTTGCCAAATTCACCCATTTTTAATATTTTGCCAAATTTTACGTTCTATGTAAAATAATGTTTTCCTCAACCATTATGAGAGTAGATTGCATGTATTATGTCCCTCACCCCTTCATATTTCATTTTTACTGGGTTGGCCAAAAAGTCCATATGGTTTTTAATGTAAAATAAAAGGCACATTTTTCATTTTCACCAATTACTTTATTAATTTGGATATTTTGAGTGTGTTGGCTACCTCCTGCATGGCGTAATACTGATTTTTCTCAATTAATGTCTCAATTTGATCACTATTAACAACTGGTTTATGTGACCAGAGAGAGGCATCCAGCCAGAAATCTCCAGCATGAAATTTCACAAACCACTTTTGACACACTGGATCAACCACAGCACCTTCTCCAGATACTGCACTAATCGTTTTTATTTTATTTTTGCATTTCATTTGTGTTTTACTTTTCTTGAAATAACAAAGAATAATATGCTAAAAATGTCATTTTCTTCCATCTTCATTATTAAAATGGCTGCACAAAAATTCACCAATTTTGATAAGTTATTTTTTAATGCACACTGATATGACAACTGTCACAATACAATCTAACAAAACTGTTCTGAATGAAGTTAAAGACAGCTAAGCGCTACTAGGGCCATCTTATAAGAAAAAAAAACAACTTTTTGGCCAACCCAATATTTTCTAACATTTCCAGTTTGCTGTTATCAAATTCAGCAGCAAACACTGTTAACTAAAATTAACACTGATATAATACTTTAGTCTATCATCCACATCCCTATCTTGTCAACTACCTGAAGATGTTCTCTGTATCATTATTTTTTCTTCTTGTCAGTACAGGATCACACATTGCATTTTGTTTTCATGTCTCCAGAGACTGTTAATTTGGAACAGTTCCTTAGCCTTTCTTTGCTACTAATGAAAATATTTTTTAGACTACAGTCCAATTACTTTACAGAATACTCTTCAATTTGGGCACAACTGATGTTGCTGCATGGTGAGATTTGGGTTACATATTTTCTACTAGAATGCAACAAGATTATGTTGTGTTCTTCTTAGGGCATCTGCAGGCACACCATATCTGTTTCTCACTGGTAATAAGAATTTTGATTAGCAGGTCAGTGTCCATCTGATTTCTGTACTTTATAGTCACTATTTTTTCTCCTGTAATTAATAATCTCTTAGAAAAACCCTTTAAGATATGAAAATATCCTGCTCCTTATCAGACTCCTCCTATATTTAGCATCCACCGATGATTCTTACCTATAGATTGATAGTTCTTATCTTTTACTGTGTTGGCTGCAAATGCTGATTTTTTTTTAACTCTACCATTTCTTCCACATTTCGCAATTGGCACCCCTGTCCACCTTTCCGTTCATTTATTTATTTATCTATTCACCACAGGAACAGTATACTCAATTCCTATTTCATTGAATTTGTTATAACCCAGTATTGTCCTTATTTTTTTGATGTTCAAATTGGGAGCCCAAAATAGCCCCTTCCAAGCTACTCCAGTGCCCTTTTCAACTCCCTTTATCCCCATCAGTTTTTTGAGTACTTCTTTCATTTTTGGCACAAGAAAATGTGCCAGGCTTACCACAGACATTCTGTATCATTGACCTTGAGTAAGCTAATTCTCCACAGTGATGTGGCCCAACTTAAGACTAGCGGCTCACGACCTATATGGGTGGATATCCTGAATGTCAGCTGCATCTCTTATAAGTTGCTTTTAGATATAACAGAATTATAAAGAGTATAATTTCCTTTTCTCTTTCAGGAATGGATTGCATTAAAATCATTATGCTACTTCGAGTTTTCAATTAATTGGTTCCTTAGCACTCAAGGTCTTACTGAAATTTTTTCAACAAAAATTCTAATGCACACCACTCTTCTGATGTGCTTGAGACCTTGACAACCCACAAGGTATGATCCAGTTTCTCTGCACTACAGATTTTACTTACTGAATAATATTTACCAAGAGCCTACTATGCATGACCATGTACTTTTTATATCACATCTAGAAAATGCTAGTCAGTGGCTGCTCTATAAATTGTAATGATGAATCATTTTAACTAGCAAATGGTGAAAAACTCTTAAATTAGCAAAATGTGAAAATTCTAAAATTCTTTAAGAATATGTAACTCATTTTAGCTAGAAATCTATTATTGAAAGTTAAGTACCAGAACATAATGTTTTTAAATAAAAATAAATAAATTTAATTAGGTCAAAAGTTACTTTACAGTAAGTGATCCTGAGCTGCATTCTATACTAGATGGGGAGAAAAAAAATCCTGCTCTCAAGGACATTATTGAATCCAGTGACAAAATGGGACCAGGGACTGTGGCGTAAATAATAGTGATGTATAATGTTAAGTTCTCTGTATTTGACAACTAAACTGTGGTTATACAGCTCTGGCTGGTGTAGTTCAGTGGATTAAGTGTGGGCTGTGAACCAAAGGGTCACTAGTTCAATACCCCATCAGGGCACATGCCTGGGTTGCAGGCCAGGTCCCCAGTAGGGGGTGCATGAAAGGCAACCACACATTGATGTTTCTATCCCTCTCTTTCTCCTTCCCCTCTCTCTAAAAATAAATAAATAAAATCTAGAAAAAAAAATAAACTGTGGTTATTTTGTCCTTGTTCTTAGGAAATACTCATTCAAACCTTTAAAGGCAAAGTGACATGATGTGTTTAACTTAACCTCAATGATTCAGAAAAATTTACATACACATATATATGCATGTTTGTGTACATAGGAATAATGGTAAAGCAAACAAGGAATACGTTTATAACTAGTGAATCTGGGTAGAGAATAATGTGATTTCTGCATGCTAGTCTTTCAACTTTTGAATATATTTGAATTTATTCCCAAATAAAAAAGTTTGTCTAACTGAAAAACACAGGCACTTACTTGAGCCCAGCAACCGTGCCAGGGATTCCCATACTGTATTTCATTTAGTTCTTACAACCACTCAGAGAGTAGGACTATTATTATTCCCATTTTATAGGGAGAAAAACTGAGCCAAAACATTAAGTAACTGAGTAAAGGGTACATGGTAAGGATATGACAACTCTAGGATTCAAACCCAGGATTTGATTCAGATAATCCTAGATTCAGATTCAAACCCTAGATTCAGATAATCTAGGATTATCTGAATTTATGATCTGCCCCAAGCAACATGCCAATTTCATTCAACAGAATAAAATTCCCAACAGTAAGGAAATGGAAAATGCAAGTCTGTTACCTGAGGGTAGGAGTCTTCAAATGCACGATCTGGAGTCATATGCCTGATGACATCAGCCAAAACAGTATTTACCTCTCGTTTCTAATTCGGAAAATGAATGAAACCTTGATTAAATCTTTCAGGAATAGATTGTCTCTGTTTTCATGCTGCAGTGGTGGAGCTAGAGATAATATAGTCTAAAACCCTCAGATGTTTACTATCTGGCCCTTTAGGGGAAAAGTCTAGATAATAGAAGCACAGATGCATCTTGGCAAGGTGGCTCCAAGGCTGAATGGCTTACAGGTAAATTTCCTGGCACATAGCATATGTTATCTAAATAGGTGCCATTATATTTACTCTCTTGTTTAATGCTCATTAAATTCACCAGCATGAACATCATTATTCCCATTCTACAACTGAGGAAATGGCAGCTCAGAGATGTTAAATGACTTAGCCAGGGTCACATAGAAAAAAAAAATCATCTGACAACACACTAAAAGGACTCAGAGTTCCTTGGAGAATGTGCTGATTCTGAATCTGGAATAAGAAATATGCAAAGGAGGTAAAACACCTTAGAAAGCAAGGAAAATATAAAAATAAGAGCATGTCTGAAAAGGTTACAACTGGACCAAAGTGGGATAATTGATCATTAGTGAGAATAATAAAATTCAAATATGTTTAAATCCATGAGCTGTTAAAGACACCAAGAGCAACTACAACTCATGAGTCACCTCTGGGGATTTGGGAAGAACTGAATTCTTATTCTAAAAACTAGTAAATAACAGATAAAACTACACAGCAATACTACCTCTTCTGTAGAAACTGTATCTCAGGGTAATTAAATACCTAGTGAAAGGAGTCTCTTTTTATACAAGTATCCCAGAAAACAGATAAATGATAATAACTGAATATCACCATTTTGCAACATCTGATAAACTGTGATATGCTTGAGCATCAATGGCTGCTCACTTCATCAAGAGATAAGAGGAAGGCATGAACATCCCAGGAAAAGTACCACACCACCACCCATGGTGCCAAAAAAGACAATTTATATGAACTAACTGCTCATTTGTAGTAAATACTAAAGGGCAGGGGAACATGCTGAATGCCACCAAGGGATGCAACTAGCCATTCCAGACTGGGGAAACTACAGAACAAATGATCCAATTTCTTCAACAAATAAATTACAGAGGAAAAAAAAGTGGGGGCAGGGGGAGAGGGAAGGAGGAAGAAAAGAGAAAGATGGAGAGAGAGAGAACTTATAGATTAAAAGAATCCTAAGAAGTCTACTGAAATATATGACCCTTATTTTAATCCTAACTGAACAAATAAAGTATAAAAAAATTTTAAGACAACTAGGGAATTCTGAACATTAAACTAATTTTAATGATATTAAAGCATTATTAACTTTTTTAGATTAATGTATTGGGATTTTGCTTTAGAAAAAATTTTTTTATATTTTATAGGTAAGATATGTGCTGAAATACTGACAGATGAGATACGATGTCCGAGATTTACTTCAAAATAATCCAGAAGAAGGAATAAGGACATAAACAAGGCATCATAAGCTGATCATTTCAGAGTGATGAATTTAAAAGAGGTAAGTTTGAAATTTCCGTAATACATAAAACAAAAACTAGAAAAAGGAAAGAAAATCAATAGAACTATATTTATACAATGCTCAAAATGAGGCAAAACCAGTTTCTGGAGTTAGAGGTCAGAATGGTGGTTTCCTTTAACTTCCAAAGGCTGGAGGCTGTGAGTACAAGGGGACCACAAAGGACTTTGAGGAGTAGGGAAAGGTTATTTTTTATTACTTAATCTGGACCATGATTACATGGATGAATTTTGTGAAGATTCACTAGACAGCAAATTTATTATTTTTCTGCATATTTGCTACACTTGAATTTTTAAAAATTGTTTAAAACAAGTAACACTGGCAATAGGATTTGAATCCAGATCTACCTGTTTAAAAAATTTCTGTTCTTTGACAAGCCCCTATTTCCCAAACTGGGGTTGTAGTCTGGGCCTTGGGAAAAAAATGTCTCTGTGTACTTAGAAAATAATTACATGCAAGTAAAGTATGTTTGGGAAATGCTGCTTACTAAATCCCCATGCAACGTGACAGTGCCTTTTAGCACATAAACATCTAACGTGTTTTATAGTGGAAAAAACTGCTTAACTTTTACACAATGCAGCATTTCCCAAATTTACATGGGAACACTTATTATGGCACACACATTAATGCTCTGTCACACTATACAATGAAGGATGAATTTTTTCTGAATTAACAGTAGTTACCATTGTAAAATGCCTAAGCTAGATACATTCACTATTAAAAACATGAAACAAATGTAATTTTTTCAAAAACAATACCACAGCCACACATACCGTGAAATGCTTGCAGGTGTACTCTGTCCACACTTCGGCACAATTAATGTAGTCCTACAAAGAACAAATAAAAATGTCTACAATAAGAACACCAGTTGACCTTATGGTATAAGCTCATCATGTACAAATCCCTTCAAGGGTTGTGACAATTAAAAGAACTAAAAATTAATAGGAATTTCAAGAGTGGTTCATCTACAGAAAATTCTGGCCCACTGATATACAGAGTCTGGTAGAAGAAAGGCCTGCTTGAGTGTGGTTGGTAGGGTAATAATATGGGTGTAATCATTTACAGTTTTAATTTGAACATTTCACCTAAAATGTCATATGGTGTGTTTGAGTGTGATATTGTTATGTTACAGAATTACATGCTTATAATTTTGTAATGAAGAAGGGGCTTTATTTGTGCCAGACCCTGTATTTTTACCAAGAGAAGTGAGTTATATAAAAACATAAGTTGCTTGAAACTGTGAACCATGAGAAAGAAGATACCTAATAAGCAAGGTTCCTGGTGGCTAACTGGGTTCAAATTTCAAAAAGAGAGCCTAGCAGCTATTTCTACACAGAGGCCTCTCACACAAACTACACTTCAGGGAGAAGCCTACAATGAACTGCCAGCCCGCACTGTGTTCTTGCCATCTGAGCCAGCCTTTTATAAGGAAGTTCTAGGAATCCTATTTCAACCAATGGGACTGAGGCTTTCCTAATCCACTCAGACCTGTGCAGTTCCGGTCAACCAGTGTGGCTCCATTCTAACCAGTGTGGCTCCATTCTAACCAATAAGGATAGAGCTGTTTGAATCAAACAGCAAGAATCTGGAATCCTCATTTGCATAAGGACAGACCAATCAGACACCAGGGTTGGGGACTTCTGTCCATATACTACTCCAGCTCCCCCTGGGTCTGAGAGTGCACTTTCTCTTTCCACCAAAGACTGAAGACTACCATTTCCCAAGTAGGAGCTGAAACACCAAAGATGAAACACTAAAGATACTTCACTTGAACAGAGAGGAGCAGACCAGCGCAGGGGAGGTCCTGCAGACCAGTAGGGAACACAGCAAAGCTGTCTAGCCAGAGAGAGGCCGGGCCCCAGGGCCATCGAACAGGCAAGGTGCTGTTTCCACAGTTGTGCTATATCACAACTGAGCTGTTTGCACTGAAGAGTTTCCTTCTTCACTACACCCTAAATTGGGGATTCCTTTTGATGTTGAATTGACACCAACAAACTTTGGCTGACGAAACTAATCAGATTTCATCCTAGAATTGCTACCTCAGCCAGGATAAAAAAACAAACAAACAAACCAACGAACAAAAACGGGGAAGCTCAAAAGCATCAGCATTAACAGTGGTGAGGTCCTCACCACACTTCAATCAAGAAACTGATGGCACATCTGGTTGAAGACTTCAGCTTTGCCTAAAATGTGATTTTTGCATGTTCTGAGAAAATATAGGTTGCCTGCCATTAAAAAATAAACCATTTGCCCTACAGAGGGGTCATGTGTATATGTTGTAAAAAGGTTAGGAAAGCATAGAGGTTTCCAGTAAGAAATTATGTTTTAAATTCAAATATGAGAGGTACCTACAAAGAAGCAATGAGACGGGTACAGAAATGCCAGTGACCAACTTGTTAACACTTCCTGCTCCATTCTGGGATACATTCAAATGGAGAAAAAAATGGCCAAGGAATAATACAGCCTGCAAGTACCTGTTTTCCTCTTTAAGGAAAAGAAAGATGAAATGGAGAATGTAGCTCTTTTTTCATTGTTGCTCAAGCACAGTTGCCTCCATTTTCCTACCACCACTTTCCCCCACCCCATCCATCCTGACCTCCCAACTTAAATCCTTCTCTCCTTTGGCTTTGTCCATGGGTCCTTTATACATGTTCCTTGATGACCCTTTCCCTTCTTTCCCCCATTATCCCCTTCCCCCTCTCTTCTGCTTACTGTCAGATTGTTCTTTATTTTAATGTTTCTGGAGAAACCAGTTATCTCTCTCACACAAGAAAGCCAGAACATTCTAAGGTCTAATTAGAATACTAAGGTGAATGTGAAATTAAAAACTGGAGAATATTGCTAATATGGGCTTTTGATGCAAGGTTGCTTTGAAACACTGAAGTACAGGAACCATAAGTCCAGGGGGTTTTATCTAATCAATCAGAGTTGGGTTAAATAAAAAATTCAAACAGGTGGTGTTTAGTGAGGTTTATTTGCTAAACCTAACCTAGATAAACAATTTTGTAATTGTTTCTAATTTTTCTAAATTATACCACTATCCTCAATATACTACTGTAAATATGGTTAGCAAGGGGGTTAAATTGAGATCATTCTAATATTTCCCTCTTGATAAATGACTGTATCAAATGCTACATATTTATATTCAGTTATGTGCTATGTTACAGACCAAATGTTTGTGGCCCCCAAAAATGTATATGCTGAAATCCTAACCCCTTATGTGATGGTATTAGGAGATAGAGCCTTTAGGAGGTGATTAGTCCATTAGGATGGAGTCCTCAAGAATAGAGGTAGTGCTCTGAGGACTCCAGAGAACTCTCTCAATCCCTTTATGCCATGTGAGTGGAAGAAGCCAGCAGTCTGTAATCCAGAAGAGGGTCCTCACCAGAATCCAACCATGCTGGCACCCTGATCTCAGACTTCCATCCTCTGGTACTATGAGAAATAAATTACTGTTGTTTATAAGGCATCCAGGTATATCATATTCTGTTATATAGTCTGGATAGACTAAGATATGCTATTAGCAGCACAGTAACAGTGTAGAGTATGGTGAAGTTTTATCCAGCTGGTTCTGCAGCCACAAAGACAGCCAATACCATCTTTCCATACCAAAATCCACATAAATTGCTGGCATGTTACCTACAAAAACAGTGAGGCACAAAACCAAACCTACAACATGATGGCTATTACTACGTGCATTATAGCACTGACATCAGTTGCTCTGTCTTCTCAAGACTTCCTGTGCCTAAGTATGGGGAAAAAGAGGCTTAAGCTGTCTCTGTTCAAGGGACAAAAATGAGAATTCCCTTTTGCTAATTACTGGCATGACCACTGACCCTAATTTAAAAATATCCTACTAGGCTGGTACATTCAAATCCAAACACTACAGATTGCTGCATTTTAGATGCTGTTTGCAAAGTTACAGGTCTTTAAAAGTTTCGAATATTTATAATTTTGCTCTCTTAGTGCACCCTGGGGCCTTAAGAGTAAGAAATAATTGGGATACAAAAATCAGAGAAATACTTCTGGCTAAGATCGAGGCATAGGTGGAAACACTGTACCTCCTCGCACAACCAAATTTAAGGACAATAAAGATTTAGAAACCGAAACACAACCAGAACAGACAGAAAATTAAACTGTACAGAAGTCCAACAACAACAAACCACTCATCCAGACCAGTAAGAGGGGTGGAGTAGGTGGGCAGTGAAGAGGGCTCGAAGCAGGAAAAAATGGTGACAGCCAGACCCAGGCACAGGGATGAAACAAGCAAACCCAATGAGGCGGGCAGGGCAGTTGGCTAACCAAGGACACACATTTGAGAGCAGATAAACAAGGCAGAAATGGGCAGTGAGATAAACCCAGGGCCCCAGCAACAGGAAATAAAGCCTAAAACACCAACTGAAAAAAACTGTGGAGGTTGAGGTTGCCAGGAGTGGCTCCCAGCCTCACAGGAGAGTTCGTTGGAGAGACCCACAAGGTCCTAGAACATATACAAGCCCACCCACCCGGGGATCCAGCACCAGAAGGGCCCAATTTGCTTGTGGGAAGTGGCAGAGTGGTTCAAAATCCAAGAGAGAGCAGAGCAAGCACCATTGTTCCCTCTCTGACCCTTTCTCCACATACAGCGTACACGGGTTGCCCTGCCCTGCTGAACACCTAAGGCTCTTCCACTCATATGTAACAGGTACAACCTGACCAAAATATTATGGCTCAAATGCAAGAACAAATAAAAGCCCCAGAGCCAATATTTTAAAGCAACCAACAGATAGCCCACTTATCAGATACACAGTTCAAATCATTGATGATCAGGATGCTCACAGAACTGGTTGATTTTAGTCACAAATTAGATGAAAAAATGAAGACTACACTAAGTGAAAAGAAGGAAAATGCAAAGGGAACCAATAGTGACAGAAAGGAAAGTGGGACTCAAATCAATGCAGTGGACCAGAAGGAAGAAAGAAACAATTAAACAGAAAACAAGGAAGAAACAAGAATTCAAACAAATGAGGAGAGGCTTAGGAACCTCCAGGACATCTTTAAACGTTTCAACATCCAAATTATAGGGGAACCAGGGGAAGAGGAAGAGCAACAAGTGGAAAACTTATTTCAACAAATAATAAAGGAGAACTTCCCCATTCTGGCAAAGGAAATAGACTTCCAGGAAATCCAGGAAACTCACAGAGTCCCAAAGAAGGTGGACCCAAGGAGGAACACACCAAGGCACATCATAATTACATTAGCCAAGATTAAAATGAAGGAGAGAATCCTAGAAGCAGCAAGAGATAAGGGGACAGTCATCTACAAAGGAGTCCCCATCAGACTGTCAGCTGATTTCTCAAAAGAGACCTTACAGGCAAGAAGGGGCTGGAAAGAAGTATTCCAAGTCATGAAATCCAAAGACCTACATCCAAGACTGCTCTATCCAGCAAAGCTGTCATTTAGAATGGAAGTGCAGATAAAGTGTTTCTCAGATAAGGTCAAATTCAAAAAGTTCCTCATTACCAAGCCCTTATTATATGAAATGTTAAAGGGACTTACCTAAGAAAAAGAAGATAAAAAATATGAACAGTGAAAGGGCAGCAAACTCACAGTTATTAACAACCACACCTAAAACAAAAGCAAACTAAGTGAACAACTAGAATAGGAACAGAACCACAGAAATGGAGATCACATGGAGAGTTACCAACAGGGGGGTGGGAGGAGGAGAGCGGGGGAGAAGGTACAGAGAATAAGTAGCATAGACGGTGGGGAGAAAATAGACAGGGGGAGGGCAAGAGTAGTGTGGGAAATGTAGAAGCTAATGAACTTATGACACATGGACATGAACTGAAGGGGAGAATGTAGGAGGGTGTGTGCAGAGTGGAGGGGAATGAGGAGGAGGAAGTGGGACAACTGCAATGGCATAATTAATAAAATATATATTTTTAAAAATTAGAGAAATACATCTTTAAAGCTATCAGTTCTCCATTGTAGGTTAACAAATAATACGACTGAAGAAGCTGATCTCTTAAATAATAAAAAAAACATTGGTACAATTACCTAAGATAATTTTTAAACAGAAAGCATATACTGCATAACTTGGACAAAAAGAAGTCAATCTAAGGTCAGAACAGTCACCCACCTGTGGATTCTTCAATTTAGTAATAACTTTCCAAGCTTCATTGAGAATCTGAAGTCGATCACCCTCAGGAGGATCAGCCAAGGCCAAGTTTAACCCCAGTGAGCGAAAAAGAAGATGCTAAGAAAAATACAAAACCATTATGATATTGGAGATTATTTAAAATCAGAACAACTTCAGGCTTAAGGCTGTCACACTGAGCTCCTCTCAGGGCTAATCTTCCAACAACTTCTTTTTGAAATTATACCACAATCCTTCATGAGGTAGATGGATAAGGAAAAAGAAAGAGCTGACTTCTTGTACTGGTCTAATTTGTGGGCCATAATATCCTGCTGGTTGAAGTTTTTTATAAATAATGAGTGAAGATATATTTTTAGAGATGTAAGACCAAATTCTTTTCTAAATACTTCACAGTGAGCTAACTGTACAGATTTAGGATTCATGAAAGAGACCTGACATGCAGCTATTACGTATGTCTACCAATCTCAATCTCAGACTCATCTTCCTTCCTGTTCTTGTCTTGTATTCCTGTTGGCTCAAGCTGCCTTAAAACCCAACTCTGTACCTCAGGAGATATCAGGTAAATACTGCCTATTTGTCCTCCTGTTGAGCATTAAGTCAAGAGCCTACCTTAGGGAAGCCAGCCTCATTGCACTCTTTAATCATGCCAATGAAATCTATGGACCTGGTGGCGATGAACTCGGCCCGGAAAGCAGACATCACAGAATTTAACAGCAAGGCACTGCAAGACACACATGCCCATCAGTAGAACTCCTGTTAAGAAAGTTGCTTTAGCCCTGGCTGGTGTGGCTCTGTAGATTGAGTGCCAATCTGCAAACCAAAGATTCCCAGTCAGGGCATATGCCTGGGTTGTAGTCCAGGTCCCCAGTAAAAGGCACACAAGAGGCAACCACACATTGATGTTTCTCTTCTTCTCTTTCTCCCTCCCTTCCCCTCTCTCATGTGAAAAGGAGAGACAGGAAGATAAGAGTTCGTTTTCATCACAGCCCCAGGAGGAAAGCACTATTAATTATTAAACCCATTTTACAAATAAGGAGAAACGGGGCACAAAGATGTCAAGTAAGTAATCCAAATTCACAAAGCTAGGAGAGAATAGACTCAGAAATCTGAAGGCAGGAAACTGGATGCCAGCTTTTGACCTCCATGCTGTCCTGTCCCTCTGTTGGCCCTCTTGCCCACATATGCATGTCCATTTCAGAAAACAGGAACAAACTCCATTTCTGACTCGAGACTTATGAACTTTAAAATACTTACTTGTTTCCTAGCTTCTTGCATCGCTCCATCATCTCGATTAGCAGAGTCTAATAGTTTTAAAAAACAATAAAAATCATCAGGTTCAAGAACCTGAAGCAAACTTCTCACCAAGAGATTTCCAAGGTAATACTCTAAAATAAATGTAGCCTCATGCCCATTTCCACAATTCTTACTGCCTGGAGGGGATGGGGCAAATGGGAGAGAAAAAAGTTATTCTTTATGGTATTTCATATAGTGGCTAAGAGTGGAGGCCCTGGCAACAGGCACACTTAGGTTCAAATACTGTCTTACCAGCTACCAACAGCAAGACCTTGAGTTAGTCATCTGACTTCATTAAGCCTTGGGCTCCCTTAGGCAGATGATATAGGTGGTACCATCCTCCCTGCAGGGTTACTAAAGGATGATGAGAGATGTACAGATGAGAACTGAAATTATTCCCCATCTCTCCTATGACTCTCCAGTATCCTCCCTATTGGTGCCAGTGGATTCTCGGTAAAACAAACACTGGTCCGGTGGTACTTGGTATCCACTTTTCACATGGGGAGCACTTTGCACTGGTCTTCGCACCACTCATGGCCACCCATGAGGCAAGCTCTCTATCCTCCCATTTCATAGATGAGAAACCAAAAGACAGAGTAGTTATGTGCTTTGGCCAAGGTGACAAAGCCAGCTATGCCAGCTGGATATGACCTTGGCCATCTATCATCAAAGGCCATGCTCTTCACTACATTTCCACTCCATGAATTTTGAAGCATTTTTTTTACCTGAAAAGGAAGCTAATGTTTTACTCATTGGAGTACCGTTAATGGCTTTAGACCTATCTTAAGACAATTACATATCTTTTAAAGAACTCCTGTTTTAAAAAAAATCAATGGAAGAAATATTCTTTGAGGTAGTAGCTTGGAAAGATTTTGAATGGCACAGTAAAGGTCACCCCTAGAATAAAAAAACAGTTATTGACAAGGGCCACTAACCATACACCACGTCCTGAGCTAAACACTTCACATACCTTTGTCATTTACTCTTCATAATAGCCCTGGGAGGCCTGTGTAAATTATCTCCACCTTTACAGCAGAGGAAGCCAAAGCTCAGATAGGTTAAGCCACTTCCTAGTTAAGTGGTAGAAATGAGATCTGTATCTAAGTCTGGTCCCAAAGTCAAAAATTAAAACAAGTCTTTTTTAGTGCAACATTACCCTTTCCAGGGTCCCTCTATGTTGCCTGAGTAATCATGGTGATAGCTGGCTTTGGAAATAGTGTTAGTACTACCACCCAAAAGCCCTCATTTTATTCATATTTCTGTCCCTGTCCAAAAAAAGATCTGGTTGAGTCCTGTTATGGACCAAATTATGTCCCATTGCCTCCATTCATAGTTGAAGTACTAACCCCAAATGTGACCATGTTTGCAAACAGGGCTTTTAAAGAGGTAATTAATATTAGAAGATCATAAGAATGGGATCCTAATCCAATAGGATTAGTATCCTTATAAGAAAAAGTAAAGACCAAGAAGTCACACGTACACAGGAAACACCATGTGAGGACACAGTGAAAAAAAGAAGGTCTACAAGCCAAGCAGAAAAGCCTCATCAGAAACCAACCCTGCTGGCACCTTGACCTTGGACTTTTAAACTCCATAACTACGAGAAAATAAATTTCTGTTGTTTAAGTCACCCAGTCTGTTATGACAGCCTGCTATGGTCTGAATGGTCATTTAACTGCCGAGGTATCAGAAGGTAGAGTCTTTGAGAGGCAATTAGATCATGAGAATAGAGCTCTCATGAAGAGAATTGTGCCCTTATAAAAGTGACCTAAAAAAGTTCCTTTGTTTCTTCTGCCACATTGGGAACACAGCAAAAAGATAATTATCTATGAAGTAGGATGTGGGCCCTAACCAAACACTGACAACATCTTGATCTTAGATTTCTCAGCCTCCAGAACTGTGAAATGTAAATGGGTTGTTTATAAGTCACCCAGTTTGTAGTATTTTGTTACTGCAGCCCAAACAGACTAGGCAAAAAATATAGGTACAAACCAATCATGGTGGTCTCATTCCCCCACCATTGGTAGATTTAGACATGGACACATAACCCATTTCTAGCTGATGTGACAGGGGCTTCAAGGAAAGATTTCCTTGTTCTTAAATAGAAAACCAAAGAACTAGAGACTCCCATCTTTCTGCCTCTGGATGCAGCCATGTCTGGACATGACGCCTGAAATGGCTGCAGTCACTTTGCTGCTATCTAGGGACAGCACAGCAGAAAGATGGACAGAACCTGGCTGGCCCAGAGCCTGCACTTCTTATTCAAAAGAACACACTGAATTATTTTTGTAGAGCCAGTGAGGTGATTGTTCCTTGCAGACACAAGCACCTCAGCTGATAATAAAACTGTCGATGATAGAATTGCTGATGTCACAAATGGCTTCTCTAGCCCACTCATGGAGTATTTATATTTGAAAAGTCATACTTTAAGATCATTATCAAGGTGGTTCCTGTAAAAGACTGAGAAAGAGATACTGTGTATAATTATCACATTGATACTCCCTAACACACACAAATAAAATAATCACTCATGGAACAATTTTAATGTACCAGCTACTATTGTAGGCACTGGGGTCAGGGCAGTAAGGAAATCAGACAGAAATCCATGCCCTCATGTGGTTTGTTCTCTTATACCCATGCGTGCACATGTGAGTGCACAAACATGCACGCACACATAAAACATGCGTAAATGAACAAGATGTCTTCACTACCTCTGAAAAGATGAACTAGGGCAGATGCCAATATATGGACAAAATATTATGGCCATTAAGACAAACAAATGTTTAAAATGTTCTTTTTTATTTTTTTACAAGAGATAAACACATTAAAAACATTGTACATCCAAGAATTTAACTAAAAAAAAAAAAAAAAAAAGCTTTGTTGTCATAGGAATACTTGTAAGAGTCCAGGGAGCCAAATATGGATCTCAGGCAGGTCCCTTAGAGATTGTTAATTTTTTTCTGAGAAGTAACAGGATTGATTATCTTTGGCAAAAACAAGGTAAACTATAGTTCAAACCAGACTGAGATCAAAACAAGCCTTTTTGACTGAGAGAATATATTGAAAAACTTGCAAATCAGCACACTAGTTTGCAGATGCACAGCAGAACTAGAAGATTCATTAGGCTCCTACATGTCCTTTATTTGTATATTTAATTGTTTAAAAATTAAAAATGCTTATGGAGAAAAGATCAAATAATATTGCTGTGCATCAAGTACAATGTGAATACCCTCCCTCCCAGCTCTTACTTCCTAGGGGTCACCAGTGTTAACACTGTGGTATTTATCTTTCTAAACCTGTGTCTATACCCTGTGAATATATAGCTTTTGTTTTAAAAACATGATGATTTCCATTGTTGTTTTACAAAAATGGATAGTGATACATAGTGGGCTGCAACTTGCCTTTTTTACCCAAGAATCTAACATAGTCCTTGCTCCTCCCACGTTAGTACACACAAATCTACCTCATTATATTTAATGACTGAAGAATCCATATCGATAATATAACACAGCTCTTTAAGTTGCTTCTAAAGGATGGATTTTTAAAAGCTTTTTATTTTGAGCCATTTATAGACTCATAAGAAATTGCAAAAGTATCAGAGAGGTTGTGGGTACCCATTAGCCAGCTTCCCCCAAAGGTGATAGCTTTAATGATATAGTGCATTAGTAAAGCTAGGAAATTGACATTGCTATAATACAATTAACTAGACTATTTCAGCAGGGTTTACATTCACTCATTATAGTGAAAAAAAAAAAAAAAAAGATGTTGCCTTTCTGACATTTCATTCATATGGATTCATATTTAACTACTGAATTTTATGCCCTGGCTAGTGTGGCTCAGTGGATTGAGTGTTGGCTAACCAAAGGGTCACTGGTTCGATCCTAGTCAGGGCAGGCCCAGTCCCTAGTAGGGGGGCACAAGAGGCAACCATACACTAAAGTTTCTCTCCCTCTCTTTCTCCCTCCCTTCTTTCTAAAAATAAATAAAGTCCTTTAAAAAGTTAAAGAAAAACTCAGAAAACTTAATATTTAACTATTGAATTTTAAAGATTATCTTCAGAGGAGGGTTATATACCTACTTCAAAAGTAGAGGTAAAGAAAAAATAAATTGGGGCAGCACTGCATTTCTATTTTCTAAACCAAGATTAACTCATATGCAGCCCAGACTGCTCACATTTTTGTACTTCTGATTTTATTAAAAAACCTTCCAACTAGTGTTTATAAATCCTGTTTAATGAAAATGAGTATTAAACAACATGCACAACACCTTCTTATTCTTATTTTTATAAATAAAGCAGAAACGTAAAGGGGGGAATCATGAACTAATCTTAAAGTTAATACTCCCTCCCTCAATTCAGAGTTAATATTGCACAAGTCTCAAATGAATAAAAATACTTCAATGTGAATAAAAAGACATTATACACCCCAGGTATTAAAAGAAAAATTTAATTTTATTTCTCTTTCTCTGGGGACTTTTTCCTAATTTGAAAAAGCACACTTGTGGGATATCTGGTCGGGATGGCTAAGTAGAAAACTCTATGCTCAGCTCCTCCCATGATCACACCAAATTACTACTAAATTACACAACAACCATCACTGAGAAGCACCCGAAGACCAGCTGGACAGAATTTTTATAACTATAAGGATATAAAGAAGAAGTGACATTAAGATTGTTAGGAGGGGGGGACTTCCACCAAGATGGAGGCATAGGTGGATGTCCGTGCCTTCTCACACAACCAAGTTTAGAGACAACTAAATATTAGCAACAGAAAACACAGCCAGAACACAGAAAATTGAACTTTTCGGAAGTCTGTTAATAACAAATTATTCAGCCTGACTGGTAAGGGGCAAAACCAGCAGCTGGTAGAGCAGGGTTGCACAGGAAAACTCGGTCAGACAGACTAAGGCACGCGGAATCCAGGTGCGCGCAGTACCCAGGCACGGGGTTGGCCCTAGTGAGTGACCGAGCGAGAGACCAAGTGAGCGACCTTGGGGGAAACAGCACGGGAGCAGGGCTGCGGGTTGACTGTGGTCGCGCATTTGTGCGTGGATAGACAAGCGAGGGAGTGGGCGATTGGACCGGAACCCAACGGGTCCCCACAGCAAGCTGCAGGGAGGGTGCCGCCATTTCCCTGCTCTGACCCCACCTCCACATACAGCATCATAACCCAGCGACTCTGAGTGGCCCGGCCCAGGTGAATCACCTAAGGCTCTGTTCCACACCCAGCGCTCTGACCACGCCCCCACATACAGCGTCACAACCCAGTGACCTGGGAGTCCAAGGCTCCGTTCCTCACACTTAAAGGGCACGAACAGACCAAAAATGGCTTAAGAAGATCTCAAAGCCCCAGAGCCTATAAATCTAAGTGATGAAGAAATAGCAAAACTCTCAGACGCACACTTTAAAACACTGGTGATCAGGATCCTCACAGAACTGGTTGATTATAGCCACAAATTAGACAAATATATGAAGGCAAAACTAATTGAAATGAATGGAATTGCACGGGAAACCAATAGCAATGAAAAGGAAACTGGGACTCAAATCAATGGAGTGGACCAGAAGAAAGCAAATAATGGCCAAACAGAAAAGAGTGAAGAAGCAAGAATTCAAAAAAATGAGGAGAGTCTTAGGAACCTCCAGGACATCTTTAAACGCTCCAACATCCGAATTATAGGGGTACCAGAAGGGGGAAAGGAACAGCCACCAGTGGAAAACTTATTTGAACAAATAATAAAGGAGAATTTCCCCAAGCTGGCAAAGGAAATAGACTTCCAGGAAATCCAGGAAGCTCAGAGAGTACTAAAGAAGTTGGACCCAAGAAGGAACACACCAAGGCACATCATAATTACATTAGCCAAGATTAAAATGAAGGAGAGAATCCTAGAAGCAGCAAGAGCTAAGGGGACAGTCACCTACAAAGGAGTCCCCATCAGACTGTCAGCAGATTTCTCTAAAGAGACCTTACAGGCAAGAAGGGGCTGGAAAGAGGTATTCCAAGTTATGAAAGGCAAGGATCTACATCCAAGACTGATTGCTCTATCCAGTAAAGCTTTCATTTAGAATGGAAGGGCAGATAAAGTGCTTCTCAGATAAGATCAAATTCAAGGAGTTCATCATCACCAAGCCCTTATTATATGAAATGTTAAAGGGACTTATCTAAGAAAAAGAAGTTAAAGAAACATGAACAGTGAAAGGACAACAAACTCCCAGTTATTAACAACCACACCTAAAACGAAAGCAAACTAAAAGGACAGCTAGATCAGGAGTGGAAACATAGAAATGAAGATCTCAAGGAGGGTTAGCAACAGGGGAGGGAGAAGAGGAGAAGGGGGCAGAAGGTACAGAAAATAAGTAGCATAGACAGTAGATAGAAAATAGATGGGGGGCAAGAATAGTATGGGAAATATAGAATCTAAAGGACTTGAGACACATGGTCATAAACTAAAGGGGGGTTAATGGTGGGAATGGGGGGGTAGGGTGGAGGGGAATGAAGGGGGGAATAGAACAACTGTAACAGCATAATCAATAAAAAAATAAAAAAAAAAAAAAAAGATTGTTAGGCGGGGCTGAGCCACAGAACAGGCAAGTCCCACACCCACAGTGAGGTGATAAGAATAGGGGGGGATTTCTTGGCTGCAGAAGTCTCCCCTGAAGAGCAAGAGGATCCATCTCCACACCAATGTCCCCAGCCCAAAGCATCAGTACTGGGAAGAAAAGTCCCCAAATCTGGCTGAGATAACCAGTCATGTTAATACAAGAAAAACAAAGGGCTGCGGAAGACTAAGATGTGCACTCTTGACAGGGCACTCAAGACTTGAAAAATTTTATCTTAAGGTAAAAAGTTTTAAGTCTAGCAGTAATGTGTATGTTAAAGCTTTTGTTTCAGAAACTACAGATAAGGCCCATCCTGGCTCCTGGGAAACAGCCAACCTCCTGAGGCACTGGATAGAGATTACCACCTGGGGACAAATTGGAGGTATCCAGGTTTTTTGTCTTCCAGGGGAGCAGATGACCACTCCCACCTTGGGAACAGCTAACTGCCAAGGACAGGAGTGTTGCAGCTTCTGAATCCCAAAGCCCTCACTGTACCTTGTTTTACCTCCCTCATCCCCCTGGGAAGAGATGGTTTGTTAGGGTATGAATCCGCTATCTTCTCAGATTGCCGGCCATCTGAATAAAGTGCCCAGAAAAGATTCAATCGCTGTCATTGCTTATTGGATTTGATAGTGACAGGGAGTCCAAACGCCAGTGTCTTTTCCAGTTACACTCTTACTAGGCCATCACACAAACTCATACACTCTAAGCTCCAGGGCATGGACACCAGCTCAAAAGGCACATAGGATATATGGAGAAGAACAAAATTGACTAAGTTCAGGGGGACGGCAGTAGGGGCAAAGTTGGGGCAACTCTCTCTGGGAATAAAAGCACTTGAAAACACCACTGTTCCTTTGTTCAGCTGTACTTTCACCTAGCCAGTCTGGCACAGACAAAAGCTAAATCTGTTAACACCCTTCATCCCACTCTGCTGATTCCCTAAGACCCAACTCCCCAACCAGCTCATCTGGCCAGTTTGTGGAGTCAGCTCCCACCTAACAGCATTTCTGCTGTAGTCTCAGCCATCCCTCACAGCCAGACAACTTGAGGATCAACCACACTCATAGATATGCCAACAACAACTGAGGCCCAAGTACAAAGGGAGGGTGGAAACAACCCATAAAAGGGACATCCCTGGAACACCCAGCTCAGGTGATCAGGGAGACTGTGACACTAGACACCTTCTCACAGGACACCCTCTAATGTACTAAAGGCCAGACTAAGACAGACTGGGAGACACAAAAGCCCTACCCACTACATACAAACAGAAGGAGATGGCGAAAATAAGGAGACAAAAAAATGTCTCAAATGACAAAAGGACAAAACTCTAGAAAAAAAATTAAACAAAATGGAGACAAGCAATCTACCATATATAAAGTTCAAAGCACTGATTACAAGGATGCTAATGAACTTAGGGGAAGAACAGATGGACTCAGTGAGAATTTCACAAAGAGCAAGAAACCATAAAAAAGGAAACAGAAATCACAAAAAACAGCCAAGAATAAAGAATAACTGAAATGAAAAAAAATATATACTTGAGGAAATCAATAATAATTAGATTAAGCAGAGCATCAAATCAGTGACCTAAAAGACAAGATAGTAGAAAATACCCAATCAGAACAGTAAGAAGAAAAAAGAAAAACATACTCAGGATTGTTTTAAGGGACTTCTTAGACAATATCAAGGATAGTAACATTCATATCACAGGGGTACCAGAAATAGAAGAGAGAGCAAACAAGGAATTGAAAACCTATTTCAAGAAATAATGACTACTTTCCTAAACCTTGCAAAGAAAACAAACATACAAGCCTAGGAAGGGTAGAGAGCCCCACACAAGATGAACCCAAAGAAGCCAATACTAACACACATAATAATTAAAATGTCAAAAGTTAGAGACAAAGAGAGAATCTTAAAAGCATGAAGAGAAAAGCAGTTAGTTGCTTATAAGAGAGTTCAAATAAAACTGTCAGCTGATTTCTCAACAGATGCTTTGCAGACCAGAAGGGACAGGCACAAAAACATTAAAAGTGATGAAAAGGAAAGAACTACAACCAAGATATTCTAAACAGGAAGGCTATTATTTAGAATCGAGGAAAGATAAAGAGTGTCCTAGACAAGGTAAAGCTAAAGACGTTCATCACCATTAATCCAGTAAGACAAGAGATGTTAAAGGCATTTCTTTAAGTAGAAAAGAACAGATGAAAGATATAAACAAGGCGAGGGTACACCCACTAGGCCAACTAAGAAGGAGTTGGGCATGATTTGCTGTCACTCAGTGCACCTCACAGGCTGATCAAAGGGTTGCAAAATAAGGTGGATTATCAGTCCCAGCCTGGTGCAAATGTGCAGAGTAGACACTGAGGGCCACACAGTGCTCTGAGGGTGTGGACTAGAAACTGGGCACCTGTGATTATGGTAGTCCAGACTTAGCCTATCCTTGTGGGACCACAGGAAAGAAAAAAAAAACTGATCCAGACCCCCTCTGCCTGCAGGTTTCAGGAAACCTGCAAAACCTTCTTGGCAGGTTTAAAATCAGCAGGAAGCCTTTTTTTTTTTTCTTTCCAGGGTAAGACAGTAAGTCCTGAAGCTGTGAGAAAACCAGAGGCTGATCCAGAAAGAAGTTAGAAGGAGAACAACAACAGCTAAAATAAATTCACTTTCATGTCCATTAAAACTTACATTTTTTTAAAAAATTATTTTATTTCCATTTATTTAGATTTTTCTTTTGTTTTTATTGTTTCATTTTTTATTCACCCTTTCATATTGCATTTTGATTTTTTCCTTAAATTGACACATATTCCAAATGATACATTTACTTTTTATTAGGATTATATATTTCTTACCATACTATTGTTATACAAAGTCCCAAATAGCACCCTTCTCAAGTATTAATCAATTTCACTACCTTCTTGAGCTTTATTACTGCTGTGGTAAACTGTATTTTCTCTCACACTACGCCAAGTTTCTATCCCTTACTATCACTATCTCCTCCACCTAACCTCACATAAGCACTGTCCTTTCTTAAGTCACTTCACATTTTTTCCCTTTTAATAAGAAACTTATTTCCTTTTCACCTTTTACAAACAGTAGCTAATTGTGTGAAATATCATGGTTATTGCTGCACTTCTACATAGGAATTCCTATTTGTTCACTACTTATTTCTACTTTAAATTCCATAGAATACTCTCCTGCTGTCTTTCTCTTTTACCTTCCCCCTGCCCCTGACAAGTGGAGTGAGAAATTTTATTTCATTGACTTCTATCCCCCCCTTCCCCCCCTTTTCCCCCATATTTCAACTGGAACTTCACTCCTTACTCTTATTAGTTTACTTCTCCCATCCTTTTGAAATCATTTTTCTTTACTGTACACATCTCATATTCACTTCTGCTTTTTTACAATATTCTTATTCACCTGTCACTACCTATCTTCATTCAGCTTCATTAAACTTCATTCAGCTGTCGCTACTATTGACCCTGCTATGGATTTTCTGCAATTGTGCTCCCACTGGGTCCAGTACCTTATGAATACAAGCTGGAAAAACAGAGCATCTAGAATTGTAGAAACAAACAAAAAGAGTCACTTAAAGGGGGAGATAAAGAAAAAACCTGCAACTGAAAGGAATGGGAAATTTCCCAGTTAAAGAGCAAAATGAAATGGAGGCAAGCAAACTATCAGACATAAAGTCAAAATATGGTTATAAGGATGCTCAAGGAACTCAGTGACAACTACAAGGAACTGACTGGGAATTATAGCAAAAGGAAACAAGGAAATTAAAAAGGAAATAGAAACTATAAACAAGAACCAGGAGGAAATGAAGAATACAATATTTGAAATAACAAGTACACTAGACAAAATTACAACCAGGCTGGATGAAGCAAAAGGCCAAATTTGTGAGCTGGAAGACAAGGTAGAAAAAAATACTCAGGTAGAGCAGCTAAATGAAAAAGATTTAAAAATATGAGGATAGCTAATGGGAACTGAAGGGCATGAAATGCAGCAACATTCAAATCATAGGAATACAGGAAGAGAAGAAAAGTAGCAAGGGATGGAAAATATGTTTGAAAAAATGATGACAGAAAACTTCTCTAACCTGGAGAGGGGAAAGCCATGCAAGTTCAGAAAGAACACAGGGTCCCATTCAAGATAAACCAAAATAGGCCTACTCCAAGAAACATCATAATTAAAATGCCAAGTTTTCAACACAAAGAAAGAATCTTAAAGACATCAAAGGAGAAACACGAAGTGACATAAATGGGAGCTCCAATGGCTACAAGCTGATTTCTCAAAAGAAACACTGCAAGCCAGAAGGAAATGGTGACAAATATTCCAGGTAATGAAAACCAAGGCTACTTTACCCAGCAAGGCTCTCAATTAAAATGGAAGATGAAATAAGTGGTCCCCCCCCAAAAAAAAAAGGCTAAAAAGAATACACTTCTTCCAAAAGATAAAATG
The DNA here is from genome assembly GCF_021234435.1 of Artibeus jamaicensis. Classification (NCBI taxonomy): domain Eukaryota; kingdom Metazoa; phylum Chordata; class Mammalia; order Chiroptera; family Phyllostomidae; genus Artibeus; species Artibeus jamaicensis. Next base: position 933,747 of record NW_026522053.1, on the reverse strand, counting down.
CAAGATATACTAAAGGGACTGCTTTAAAAAGAGGAAGAAAGAGTGTGAGCTAGAGGAGCATAGGTAAAAAGGGAGGAAAATGAATAAGTACCGATCAATAATAACCTTAAATGTAAATACATTAAATGCTCCAATCAAAAGACATAGGGTGACTCAATGGATAAGAAAACAAAACCCGAACATATGCTGCCTATAAGAGAACCACCTCAGAACAAAAGACCTACACAGACTAAAAGCAAATGGTTAGAAAAAATATTGCAAGCAAATGGACAGAGGGAAAAAGCTGGAGTAGCAACACTTGTATCAGAGAAAATAGACTTCAAAACAAGGGCCATAAAAAGAGACCTAGAAGGACACTTTATAATACTCATGGAAAGGATACATCAAAGAGACATAAACATTATAAACATATATGCACCCATCACAGAAACACCCAAATAATGAAAATCTTGGAGCACTTCAAGAAAGATATCGACAACAACACACTTACACTACGGAATTTGTAAAACCCCACTATCACAAATGGAGAGATCTTCCAAACAAAGTATCAACATGGATACCAAGGCACTGAACAATGCCTTCAATCAAATGGACTAATCTCAAAGAAGCAAAATATACATTCTTTTCAAATGCACATGGAACATTTTCAAAGACAGACTGCATGATAGGACTAAAAACAAACCTCAAAAATTCAAGAAAACTGGAATTATATCAAGCATTTTTGCAGACCACAAAGACCTAAAACTAAAAACCAACCTCAAGGAAAAAACTCAAAAACCCTCAAATTCATTGAACTTGAACAGCATGCTATTAAACAATCACTCAGTTAATAAACGAGATGAAGGAATCAAAACATTTTTGGAAACAAACAAAAATGAAAACACAACAGACTAAAACTTATGGGCTACAGCAAAGGCGGTCCTGAGAGGGAAGTTCATAGTGATACAGGGCTACCTAAAAGAGACAGAAACATTTTGAATAAATAACCTAACCCTACTTCTACAAGAACTGGAGAAACAACAACAAACAAAGCCCAGAGTGAGTTGAAGAAAGGAAATAACCAAGATCAGAGCAGAACTAAATGACAGAGACTAAAACAAAAATCCAAAATATCAATAAATCCAGGAGCTATTTCCTCGAAAAGATAAACAATATCAAAAAACCTTTAAGCAGATTCATTAAGAAAAAAAAGGAGTCAGGAGCCAAATAAATAAAATCTGAAATGCAAGAGATTAAAACTGATACCACAGAACTACAAAGGACTATAAGGAATTACTATGAACAACTATATACCAAAAATTTAGTGTGAACATGTGGGTGAAATGGACAAATTTCTGGAAAAATATATTCTTTCGAAACTGAATCAAGAAGCAGAAAGCCTGAATACACTGATAGCAGTTAGCGAAATTTAAGCAGTAATCAAAGAACTCCCATTATATATAAGCCCTGGACTGTATGGTTTCACAGGGGAATTTTACAAAACATTTAAGGAATGGCTAACCCCTATTCTTTTCAGACTATTACTGCAAAAAAAATCCAAGAAGAGGGAAGACTCCCAAAGTCTTTTAATGAGGACAGCCTAATCCTGAAACCAGATAGGGACATGACAAAGAAAGAAAACTAAAGGCCAATATTACTGATGAACACAGACCCTAAAATCCACAACAGAATATTGTCAAACCACATCCAGCAATACAAAAAATAGCTATACACCATGATCAGGTGGGATTCTTCCCAGGGATGCAAGGATGGTATAATATTCACAAATCAATATATGTAATACCTCATATAAACAAAATGAACAACAAAAATCATACGATAATATCAAAATATGCAGAAAAAGCATTTCATAAGGTACAGTAACAATTTATTATTTTTAAAAGACTCAGCAAAGAGGAATAGAAGGAGCATGCCTCAACATAATAAAGGCCACATATGAGAAACACAGAGACAATATCATACTCAATGAGCAAAAAATAAAAGGTTTCCCACTAAGATCAGAAACAGGACAAGGGTGGCCCCTTCACCACTTCTATTCAACATAGTATTGGAAGTCCTAGCCACAGCAATCAGGCAAGAAAAGGAAATAAAAGGCATCCAAATTGGAAAGGAGGAAACAAAACTGTCATTGTTTGCAGATGACACGATAGTGTACATAGAAAATCCTATAGATTCCACCCAAAAACTGCTCCACCTAATAAATGTATTTGGCAAAACAGTGGGATACAAAGTCAATATCCAGAAAACAAAGGCATTTTTGTATATTGACAACGAAACAGCAGAAGCAGAAATCAAGAAAAAAATCTCATTTGATAAAGCAAAAAGAAAAATAAAATGCCTAGGAATAAACCTAACCAAGAATGTAAAAGACCTATGCTCAGAAAACCACACAACACTGAAGAAATAAATCAAGGAAGACACAAACAAATGGAAACATATACTAGGTTCATGGATTGGAAGAATTAAAATCATCAAAATGTCTATACTACCCAAAGTAATTTATAGATTCAATTCAATCCCTACAAAAATACCAATTACATATTTCAAAGGCAGAGATTTCAAAAATTTATTATAGAACGATAAATGAGCTTGAATAGCTGCAGCAATTGTGAAAGGAGAGATAACAATATCTGACATCAAACTATATTACAAGTCCCATGTAGTCAAAACAGTCTGGTACGCCAGACACACATAAGAACAGACACATATATCAATGGAACATAACACAAAGCCCAGAAATAAACTCATGTCTCTATGGTCAATATTTGTCAAAAGTTGCAGAAGCATAAAATGGACTTAAAAATAGCCTCTTCAACAAATGGTTTTGGGAGATATGGACAGCTACATGCAAAAAATTAAACTCGATCACTAACTTACACAGCACCCAAGAATAAAATCAAGATGGATGAAAAACTTAAATATAAGTCACGACACCACAGAAATTCTAGAGGAGAACATAGACAGGAAAATTTCATATATTCCACACAGCATTATTTTCACCCGTAGGTCACCTAGAACAAGGGATATAAAGTAAAAAATAAACAAATGAGGCTTCATCAAAATAAGACTTCATCAAAATAAAAAGAATCTGCACAGCTAAAGAAAATATCAGCAAAATGAAAAGGTAAACAACTGTATGAGAAAACATACTTGCCAATGATACCTTGGAAAAGGGTTTGATGTCCAAAATTATAAATAAAGAACTCACAGGACTCTACTACAGAAAGAGAAACAGCCCAGTTAAAAATGAGCAACGGACTTGAACACCCACTTCTTCAAGGACGACATACAGGGCCAAGAGATATATGAGAAAATGCTCAGCATCACTAGCCATCAGAGAGATACAAATTAAAACCACAATGAGACTTCCAGCCAAGATGGAGGGATAGGTATACACACTGTACCTCCTCACACAACCAAAAAAGAACAACAACAAATTTAAAAACAAAAACATCACAACTGACACAAAATTGAACTGTATGGAAGTCTGACAACCAAGGAGTTAAAGAAGAAATATTCACTCACACTGGTAGGAGAAGCGGAGACAGGCAGCCAGGGTGGAGAGGACTCACAGCATGGCAGCAGGGTAGAGAACCACTGCAGGGGAGGCAGGGGCTGAGGAACTGGGTGGTGAGGATACTGGGGTGCATGTCAGGCTGAACAACCCAGGATTCCAGCCTGGGGAAATAAAGCCTCAAAACCTCTGGCAGTAAAAACCTGTTGGACCCTAGGAAGCACACACCAAATCACATCATAATTACATTTCTCAAGATCAAAGATCAGGAAAGAATCTTAAAAGCAGCAAGAGAAAAGGAGACAGTTACCTACAAAGGAGTCCCCATAAAATGTTCAGCTGATTTCTCAAAAGAAATCTTACAGGCAAGAAGGGGCTGAAAAGAAGTATTCAAATTCTTGAAAGCCAAGGACATACATCCAAGATTACTCTATCCAGCAAAGCTATCATTTAGAATGGAAGGGCAGATAAAGTGCTTCATAAATAAGGTCAAGTTAAAGGAGTTCATCATCATGAAGCCCTTATTAGAGGGATTAAGATGTCTCAGAAAAAGAAGATGATCAAAAATATGAATAGTAAAATGACAACAAACACAATTATCAACAACTAAACCTAAAAATTAACAAAAACAAAAGCAAACTAACCAAACAACTAAAAGAGTAACAGAATCACAGAAATGGAGATCACATGAAGGGTTATCAGTGGGGACAGAGAGGAGGCAGAACAGGGGAAAAAGTACAGGGAATAAGAAGCATAAATGGTAGGTACAAAATAAACAGGGGGAGGTTAAAAATCAATAGGAAGGGAAGAAGCTAAAGAACTTATATATATGACCCATGGACATGAACTAAGGCCAGGGGGAATTCAGATGGAAGCAGGGGTATGGGGTGGCTTAGAACAAAGGAAAGAAAAAAAATGGAACAACAAAAATAGCATAATCAATAAAATATACTTTAAAATATATAAAAATAATTAAAAATAAATATTAAAGCATAAATGTACAAAAGAGAATCTAGAAATTCAATACAAAATATCAATGAATCAAAGACCTAGTAATTTGAAAAGATAAACGAGATTGATAAACCTTTAACCAGACTGATTAAGAAAAAAGTGGACCCAAGTAAATACAATCACAAAAGAGAGTTGAAAAATAACTGATATCAAGAAATTAAAAGGACTGAACATTCACCTGGACTTCGACCAAGATGGAGGCATACGTGGTTACACTGTGCCTTCTCGCACAACCAAGTTTAAAAACAACAAAGTTTTAGCAACAAAAATGCACCCAAACCACAGAAAATTGCACTATCCGGAAGTCTGACAACAATGAACCCTTCAGCCAAAACGGTAAGAGGGGCAGAGCCAGCAGCAGAGCGGGATCGGGCAGGAAAGATCCACCGGACCAAACTGGGCGCGTGATCTAGGCACACCAGCAGCCGTGGGCAGATCCCAGGTGTGGAGTAGCAGACAGACACTCTGAGGGCACAAGACAGTGGACTCACTGAGGGCTGACCATGGTCACACATTTGCGAGCAGATAAACCGGTGAAGGAGCTAGCGGTGAGATAGATCATGCAGGCCCCAGTGGTGGGAAGCAGCAGAGGGGACAGCCATTGTCCCTCTCTGACCACGCCCCCACAGACAGTGTCACAAACCAGCAACCTGGGTGGCCCCTCCCTGGTGAACACCTAAGGCTCGGCTCCTCATATGAAACAGAACAGATCAAAACATGGCTCAAGAACAACTCAGAGCCCCAGAGCCAATAAATCTAAGTGATGAAGAAATAGCCAAACTTTCAGATGTACAGTTCAAAACACTGGTGATCAGGATGCTCACAGAATTGGTTGACTTTAGTCACAAATTAGAGGAACATATGAAAGCTAAACTAATTGCAATGAAGGGAAATACACAGGAAACCAATAGTAATGGAAAGGAAACTGGGACTCAAATCAAAGGAGTGGACCAGAAAGAGGAAAAAAATGACTAAACAGAAAAGGATGAAGAAACAAGAATTCACAAAAATGAGGAGAGGCTTAGGAACCTTCAGGACATCTTTAAACACTCCAACATTCAAATTACAAGAGTACCAGAAGGGGGAAAGGAACAGCCACCAGTGGAAAACTTATTTGAATAAATAATAAAGGAAAACTTCCCCAATCTGGCAAAGGAAATAGACTTCCAGGAAATCCAGGAAACTCACAGAGTCCCAAAGAAGTTGGACCCAAGAAGGAGCACACCAAGGCACATCATCATTACATTAGCCAAGATGAAAATGAAGGAGAGAATCCTAGAAGCAGCAAGAGCTAAGGGGACAGTCACCTACAAAGGAGTTCCCATCAAACTGTCAGCTGATTTCTCAAAGGAGACTTACAGGCAAGAAGGGGCTGGAAAGAAGTATTCCAAGTCATGAAATCCAAAGACCTACATCCAAGATTGCTTTCATTTAGAATGGAAGGGCAGATAAAGTGCTTCTCAGATAAGATTAAATTCAAGGAGTTCATCATCACCAAGCCCTTATTATATGGAATGTTAAAGGGACTCACCTAAGAAAAAGAAGATAAAAAAGATGAACAGTGAAAGGACAGCACACTCACAGTTATTAACAACCACACCTAAAACAAAAGCAAACTAAGAGGACAGCTAGATCAGGAGCAGAACCATAGAAATGAAGATCACATGGAGGATTAACAACAGGGGAGTGGGAGAAGAAGGGGGAAGAAGGTACAGAAAATAAGTAGCACAGACGGTAGGTAGAAAATAGATAGGGGGTAGGGCAAGAATAGTACAGGAAATATAGAATCTAAAGAACTTGAGGCCCTGGCTGGTGTAGCTCAGTGAATTGAGCATGGGCCTGCGAACCAGAGTATTGTGGTTCGATTCCCAGTCAGGGCACATGCCTGGATTGCAAGCCAGTTCCCAGCAGCGGACTCACGAGAGGCAACCATACATTGATATTTCTCTCCTTCTCTCCTTCCCTACCCCTCTAAAGATAAATAAATAATTAAAAATAAATAAAGAAAGAACTTGAGACACGTGGTCATAAACTAAAGGGGGGAATAGTGGGGGAGGGGGTGTGCAGGGTGGAGGGGAATGAAGCGAGGAAATAGAACAACTGTAATGGCATAATCAATAAAATATATTAAAAAAAGAAATTAAAAGGATTGTATAAAAGTACCATGAACAACTATATAACAACAGAGTGGACAAACTGGATGAAATAGATAAATTCCTAGAAACATACAATCTTCCAAAATTAAATCAAGAAGAATCAAAGAATGTGAATGGACAGATTATATCTAATGAAATTGAAGCAGTGATCAAAATACTACTAACAATCACTGAACCAGATGGCTTCACATGTGAATTTTACCAAACATTCCAGTAAAAAACTAATACCTCACTTCTCCTCAAACTATTTCAAAAAATTCAAGAGGAGAGAAAGCTCCCAAGCTTATTTTACCAGGCCAGCTTTATCTTAATCCCCAAACCAGATAAAGATATATATGACAGGCCAATTTCTATGATGAACAGAGATGCTAAAATCCTCAACAAAATATTAGCAAATCAAATACAGCAGCACATAAAAAAGGTTACACATGACCAAGTGAGATTTATTCTAGCAATGCAAGATAGGTCAACATTCAGCAATCAATACATGTGATAAAGCACATAAACAAAATGAATTCTAACACATGATTCTATCAATAAATGCAGTAAAAGCATTTGATAAAATCTAGCATGCATGAATGATAAAAACTCTCAGCAAAGTGAGAATGGAGGGTACATACCTAACTGTCAGTGTGTTAGTACCTACTGTTAGGTACTATTAGTACCTAACTATTAGTACCTAACATACTATCATTATGACAAACACACTTCCAGCATCATACTCAATGGACAAAAAGTACAAGCATTCCCCTTAAGACTGACACAAGACAAGATGTCTACTTCCACCTCTCTTATCAACTTAGTACTAGAAGACCCAACCCTAGCAATCAGACAAGAAAAACACATAACAGGCATCCAAATTGGAATGGAAGAAGTAAAATTATCTTTATTTCCAGATGACATGATACTGTAGAGAATGCAAGATTCTGCCAAGTACCTACTAGACTAATAAATAAATTCAGCAAAGTAGCAGGATATAAAATTAATATCCAGAAATCAGTTGTATTTTTATATGCCAATAATAAACTAATAGAAAGAGAAGTCAAAAAAACAATCTCATTCACATTTGCTTCAAAAAGAATAAAATACCTAGGAATAAATATAACCAAGGATAGAAAAAAATCTGTACTCAGAAAGTTGTAAGACACTGAAGAAAGAAACTGAAAAAGATACAAGTGGAATCACAAACCATATTCATGAATAGGAAAAATTAACATCATTAAAATGTCCATACTACCTAAAGAAATCTATAGATCAATGCATTTCTTATCAATATTCCAATGTTGTATTTCACAGAACTAGAATATTTCAAAAATTTACACATAACCACAAAAGATCCCACATAGCAACAGTGATCCTGAGAAAGTAGAACAAAGTTGGTAGAATCACACTACCTAATAGGAAACTATACTTATAGTAATAGTAATCAAAATAACATGGTACTGGCAAAAAAGCTGCCACATAGATCAATGGAACAGAATACAGAGCCCAAGAAAAAACCCACACCTTTATAGTCAATTGATATTTATTTGACAGAAGAAGCAAGCACATATAATGGGCTAGAGATAGTTTATTCAATAAATGGTATTGGGAAAACGGGGCAGATATGTGCAGAAAAATGAAACTAGACCACCTTCTTACACCACACGTAAGAATAAATTCAAAATGGATTAAAGTCTTAAATATTAGACCCAAACCCTTAAAAATCCTAGAGGAAGAAATTGGCAGTAAAGTCTTAGACATTGCTCACATCAGTAATTTGTCTGATAAATCTCCCCAGGCAAGGGAAAAAAAGAAAAATAAACAAATGGGACTTTAACAAACTAGTAAGTTTTTGCACAGCAAAGGAGACCATTAACAAAATAAAGACCCAAGCCACAGAATGACAGAACATATCGGCCAATACATCTCATAAGGGGTTAGCATCCAAAATTTATAAAGAATTTAGAAAACTCAATACCAAAAAACAAATAACCCAATTAAAAAATGGGCAAAGGATATGAATAGACACTTCTGGCAAAGAGGACAAACAGTTGGCGAATAGACATGAAAAGATGCTCTACGTCACAAATCATCAGAGAAAGGCAAATTAAAACTACAGTGAGGTATCACCTCACCCCTGTCATAATGGCTATCATCAAAAATAAACAAACAAATGCTGATGAGAATGTGTAGAAAAGGGAACTCTTTTGCATTGTTGGTCGGAATGCAGATTGGTGCAACCACTGTGGAAATCAGTATGAAGATACCTCAAAAAATTAAGGGGTCTGCCTTTTGATCCAGATATCCCACTGCTGGGAATATATCCAAAGAAACCTAAAACACTAATTCAAAAGAATGTAATCACCCCATGTTCACTGCAGCATTACTTACACTCGCCAAGATATGGAAGCAGCCCAAATGTTCATTAGTACATGATTGGATAAGACAACTATGGGACATTTACACAATGGAATTATTACTTGGCCATAAAACAAAAGAAAATGTTTCCCTTTGTGACAGCATGGATGGACATGGAGAACATTATGCTAGGTGAAGTAAGTCATCAGAGAAGGACAAATACCATACAATTTGAGTATATGTGGAATCTAATGATCAAACTGAAGTAATAAGAAAAATAGAGACAGACCCATAGATAGAGAATAGGGTGATAGCTATTGTGACAGGCAGGGAGGTTAGAGAGATGGGCAGTTAAGCGATAGAGCAGAAACGAAAAAGGACTCATGGACATGTACAACAGTGTGGTAATTGCAGGGAGGATGTAAAATGGTAACAAAAAAAATAAAAATAATTTGTAAAAATAAAATTTGAAAAACACACAAAGGATATGGAGTTTAAATAAGATGTTACTAAACAATGAATGTGTTAACAAGAGCAAGGAGGATATCAAAAGATACTCAGAGACAGAAATGAAAACACAATAGCCCATAACCTATGTTACACAGACAAAGCAATTCTAGGATGGAAATTCATAGTGATACAGCTACCTCAAGAAACAAGAAAAATCTCAAATAAACAATCTAAATTTATACCTAAACGAACCAGAAAAAGAAGAATAAGCAAAGCCCAAAGTGAGTACAGAAGAAAGAAAATAACAGATCAGAGTGTAAATCAATAATCTGGAGTCTAAAAAAAATAATAGAAAAGGTCAATGAAATTAAGAGCTGGTCTTTGAAAAGTTAAACAAAATTGATAAATCTTTAGCCTGACTCATCAGAAAAAAAGAAGAGGGACCAAATAAACAAAATCAGAAATAAAATAGGGGACAAAATGACACCAAAAAATACAAAGGAATATCAAGAAATACTACAAAAAATTATATGGCAACAAATTGGACAGTCTGGAAAAAAACAGATAAATTACTAGAAACATACAGTCTATCAAGAATGAATCAAGGAAGATACAATATCTGAACAGACTGATAACTACTAACAAAATTGAACCAGTAATTGGAAAATCCTAACAAAGAAAAATCCTGGATCTGATGCCTCTACAAGTGAATTTAACCAGAGTAAAAGAAGGTAATACCTACTGTTCTCAAACTATTCCCAAAATTAAAGAGAAGGGACGGCTCCCAAACTCAGTCTATGAGGCCAGCATTACCCTGATACCAAACCTGCTGAAGACATTACAGAGAAAGAAAATTTTAGGCCACTATTCCTGATAAACATGGATGCTAAAATCCTCAACAAAAATGTTAGCAAACCAGATCCTGCAATACATTAAAAAGATCATATACCATGATCAAGTAGGATTTACTCCTAGATGCAAGGTTGGTTCAATATCCACAAATCAATGAATGTGATACAGCCAATAAAGAAAATAACGAATAGACACAGAAAAAGTATTTGATAAGTTCTAGCACCCATTTGTGATAAAAACCCTCAGCAAAGTAGGATAGAGGGAACATACCTCAACATAATGAAGGCCATATATGACAAATCTACAACTAACAACATACTAAAGTGTGAAAAGCTAAAAATGATTTTCTTAAGATCAGGAACAAGATAAGAACATCCACTTTCACCTATTCTATTCAATATGTGTAGGATGTGCCTATTATAGGGAGCATAACCTGTTTTTTACTTAATATAATCTTATTTTAATTGTATAAGGGGAGGGAAGCCTACCATCAAACAATAAAAAAGCCTTTCTGAATCAGTCTGTGAATTTTTGGGGGGGAGGGGTATTTGGATTTCTATTTTGATTTGAAATTTTACATATCAGATATTAGTAACTGAAAGCATTTCCCCTTCCTCTCATCTTAATGGTTCTCCTTTACCCTGTACTTCCTGTCTGTCCTGTATATTACTAAATACTGCAGCCAGACTGACAATCCCATATTTTGGAAGTGTGACCTGTTAAAAGACACACACAGCTCTAACTCCTTAGCTGACACAACCTAGCCACTATCAAAGAGCTTTTAGGCATCATACTATCACACATATTTTCACCACCACCCTCCATAATGACATCCATTCTTTGCATTTTGAAATGATTTTTTATAAGACACCTTATGTTCCTATTTAAGTGTCCCAAGAATCAGAGTTTATTATTATTCAGGTGACCTAATTTAAAAAATTACTTCTTATAGTACAGTAATGATTCTTAGAGTTTTATTTCCCAGGATAGTTCTTCCCAGCTTCTGTCATCCTTTGAGATTACTGGTGTTTAAAAGGAAGGATGCCTTATGACATGAATCTTTTACTTTAAATCCAATTTTGCCTTTCATTAAAATAAGGGGGAAAAATAAGTATTCTCACTTTTAAATATGTCAGTCTGCTCATGTGTTTCAGACAATTAGCAGAAAGGTAGGATGGCTCTGTCTGCAATCAAATATGTGGTACCTCTATGAGCTTCTACATCCATTCCCAGAGCTGTCAAACAAGACAATTAGGAAAAGTGCTCAGTGCTGAACCAGCCACAGTGGTGAGCCCTCTACAACCTGCTGGATGCCACTATGTTGCTATAGCTGTTAAGGAAGGGTCCTGTTTACAGGGCACACTGGTGTAGTGGTCATTACAACACCCACAAGAGCTCCAGCACTCCTCCTCTAAGGTGAACTTCACACTGAAGCTTTGTGGCAGTTACCTCGGGGGCATGGTAGGAAAGGCACTGGAAGATCCAGTCCATGGCAGGTGAATATAAGGGAAGATAGGATGAGAGCTCTACTCCTTGGATCACCAGATGGTTCTGGACTGTATCCCCATGAATCTACAAGAGACAAAATACACACTTAGACAAGGAAAGTCACATTATTAACAAGGAATATGTAACTCACAGAATGCATACTTATAAGCATTTGCATGGTCCTGATAGAAATTGCCTGGTTTCTCAGGGTTTTGTTTGTTTGTTTTTTTAACTAGAAGAAAGCAGCAAAGTTTCCCATGTCACTGAGCTGAGATGTTCTGGAAATATGCACTGTGGAAAGAAGTAACCTGATATAAATGGAGCCAGCAGATGTTAAAATGGAAGTCTCATGAACTGTACACATTTGTTAACAAATGCATATTAATTCTCTCTGCTTGCTCAGTATAAACAACAAATTTTAATTGTATGTAACAGATGCTAGTATAATTTTCTAGGGTTTACAATTTTTAAAAAGATTTTATTTATTTATTTTTAGAGCGTGGAAGGGAGGGAGAAAGAGGGAAACATCAGTGTGTGGCTGACTCTCACACACCCCATTGGGGACTGCAACCCAAGTATGTGTACTGAGTGGGAATCGAAATGGTGACCTTTTGGTTCACAGGCTGGCACTGAGCCACACCAGACAGAGCTCTAGGGTTTACCCTTTTCAAGAGCTTTAAGGCAGTGTCAACTTGGAAAAGCAACTGAGTTTTGTGAATTTGTGATCATGTAACTGTTGTATCAACTGCTCAATTGCATTATTCTCCTACCTGTTTGAATATAAGAAGGAAGTCAAAAAAGTTCTTATTTAGGCTTTCTTTCAGATGTGGAGCCACTTCCATTCCCACCTGCACTCAAAAAAGAAAAGGAAGAAATTACCTTGATTATGGAACAGGCTGCAAATAATATATACAGTATGGTGCCATTCTGTAAATTGAAAATGTACATACTGATACATACAGGCATGGAGATGACCAGAAAGTTCATTTTTATTATTTTTTGTTTACCTATTATCTTATTCAATAAGCATACAATTTTCATTTTTTTAAAAGCTATTTTTAATTTAAAAAGGGGCATTCACAGTAATTATTTTTGTAATTTCCCAAAGGTAATGAATGTATTTTTGAACAGATGACCAGGAAAACAAATCAATATAGCACTAGGAGGAATGTACTCTCAAGGCTGTATGTACGATTTTCTCTTCCTCTCTGAAAAATGACAAACACACATGGATAAACAGCTGGGACTTCACTGTTGCATTGTTAAAATATATTGATTCATTCTTTACTAGGCAGGCATGGAAGCAGACAAATTATAATATATTTTAAGAAATTTTACATAAAATAAGCATGAAGCATAACAATGCTATAATCCATTGGTTTTATATTCATTGTTTTAAAAGACTAACACTGCCTGCTGAAAGAATTTGCTAATCAGAGAGAAGGTGGCTAGAGGCCTTGGACTGGATGGAAAAGTGAAGGTCTGAGCTACAAAGTATCTCAATGTTCCTTAAATTAATTTCCTCTGATATACCTTAGATACTTGCCAGCTTTCAGGCAAAAACACCTTTGTAAAGAAAGGCACTTTTCTGGTGCATGTTTTTTTCCAAACAGGGTCAGATTTCTGCCACTCACCTCCTCCCTACCCAGAAGCCTGAAGATTATAAATAATGATGTTTACTATTATCTTCACAGATGGCTATGAAATACTCCTTTGAGAACAATCACGAAAGATTCGTGGGTTGTTAAATTCTAAGGGCATCTCTATGGCTATTGGGGACGTTCCCAAACAGGACAGAGATTTAAGAAAAGCACTAACAAGAAATGTTACTACATCCAGTTCTATTATGTTTTGATTCTGTTGTCTTTCATTCCACTCAGTCACATCTTAGAAGGGAAATAATTATCTGTTAGGTAACAACAAAGAAAGGCCCAGTGGACAAGCAGTGGAGGTGAGCTGAAAGGACGGTGACTCAGAAGAGTAGTTATTAAACTTTCCTTTAATAAAGTGTTGAGCTCCCTGTACACCCTGCCCACTAACCACTTTTTTTTTTTTTTTTGTCTGTCCCTTCCCATTTAGCCCAATGAGCAGATTGGAAACCTGCTGGGTCTGAAAGATTTCTACCCAGAGGAGCAAGGATAGTTGTTCATGATTTTCATCTGCTGCTTTTGTCTTCCTGGCATTCATTCTCAGTTTTTGTCTATGGAAAATCAAACTTTTCTCTTGGATCAGGTTTGTGACAGAGTTTGACCCAGCCCACCCTGAGTTCCAGGGATGGGCACACGACCTAGACTGGGTCTGTAAGCGTATTTCCTCCTATGGCCACAGTGACTGGTCCATCAATAAACAATATACCCCAATATACTATCTTGGGTCACAAGACAGTATATGGCAGTTCAGCCAGGAAACTCTGACTACAACTACTAGGGAAAGGGGACTCTCATTCTACTGGGGTTCCTACATTGAAAAAATGAGTCTGGAGCTGCTGTGGGCCACTGTACAGAAAGAGCATGGCTCACAGTGAAGTCAATTCAGAGGAAAGAAGAGCTGAGTGATGATGAAAAGGATGATTCTTGACAATACTCTGAGGCCCTGGATCTAGCCATGACTACATCATTCTCTGACTCTTCAGAGCCAATCTCCCTTTTTTGCTTAAAGTAGTACAAATTGTGTTTTTACTGTTACAAAAAACAACTCAGCTGCTTTTGGGTGTACAGAGTGAAACTTTATTTACACGTGCGGACCCAGAGGAAGCAGTCTCCAAATTCTGGGTCCTGAGCTCAGGCAGGGGCTTGTTTTTATAGTGTCGCATGCGGAAGCAATTTTACTAAGCCTACGTGGCAGAAGCAAGTTTACAGAAACAAGAAAGCAGGGCTGCTGATAGGGTCATACAATGTTCTTTTGTTCTTACTTCTTAGTTACTTAGTTGCTCACCCCTCCTTATCTTAGTGGCTCAGCAAAGGGACCGTGTCCTTCTGACTTGTCCGGGCTTGTCTAAGCAGGTCTCCTGCTACATTACCACTTGAAAATCTTAAGAATTCTTACTTAAGAATGCACAGACTGTCTTATTCTTTTTGTAAAAAATTTTTAGTAACTACCCGGTCAGGAGAATTAATGTCCTGCCTGGATTGACCAAATGATTTTAACAGACACAGTATAGTCTTCCTGGGATGGTTCTGCTATCTCACCTTAATGTCACTTTAACATGCAAAAAGCATTATCTTTTCCCTAACTCACATAGCTTTCTTAAAACTTTAAAACCGAACAGGTGTGCAGGGAATAGGTATTTCTCCTCTTTCTGACTTCTCTTTAAGAAACAAAAACATATTCATAAGACACGAAGTAATTCTAAATCTTCATTGCTCTATTATTCAAATAATGTTAAGATAAGTTCAAAGCTTTTGCTACAATTTACAAGGAGAAGAGCAACAATGTGAGGATATGCAACCGATAAAGGTATCCTGGCATCTTCCCCAGAGGCTCCAGCAGTGTTCTGTGCACAGTAGGCCCAGCAAACACTGCTTCTAAAGGAATAAAGCTTCATTATAGTCCAAAGTTGTGCTATCAGAAACATACCCAATATTCCTGTGAAAAATTCACCTCAAGTTTCAAGCAGATGGCAATGCATACACATTGTGGCCTGTTACAAAAGTGGAACAAGTTGCCCTTAAATGGAAGGCATTTTCTTTCATTCTCAATATCAAGAAGCAGAGCTATGAAAGTGTTCTTCACAAGGATGTCTGCTAGTTATTCTGAGGACAATGACTGATTTATGACACTTCAGACTATTACAGGGTGTGGCCAAGAGGGGGGGGGGGCCCAAATAAGGATTTATAATGGGGCCTAGAACTCAAGGTGTCCAGGAAATATTAGAAAAATATATAGGATGTCCAGGGTGTGCAGGGAATAGGTATTCCCCACCACAAGGCAAAGCTGGGGGATGGGACATATGGGGCAGAGCCATTGGGAGCTGTGTTGTACAGCAACAGCTTTGCAGCTAACCTCTGGGATGGTCATTTAACATATCTATAACTTTTAACTGGTTTCATAGATATGTTAAATACCTGTGGCCATACTTTGAGCCAGGGAGATGGAAGTAACTTCCACCCAAGATGTAACTGGAAGGCAACTCCCCCTGGTTACAGCACCTGCATGAGAGCCTGAAGAAGATTGGCTCCATGCCATGGGGCCACACCTGCCCAGACTTATGATGGCATCCCAGTAGAGCTGGAAGAATACAGGAATGCTGGCAGGTATGATTGTAGGAGTCGTCAGAAATGGGGCTGCAGAGGAAGACTGGTGCAGGGATTTAAACCTAGGCTCGGCAGCCATATAGGGGGAGAACCATGTGGGTTTGGCAGAGTGGAGACCCCGTGGCTTTGGGGTACTTTTGCCACATGGCTTAGGAAGCAGGACATACTTTGCCTGGAAGAAAAGGGGTAAAGGACTCTTGCTGGTGGGCAATGAGAAAGTGCCACATGGCTGGATTAACTGGAGATCATAGCTGCAACACAGCTAATGGTTCCAGGAGCCCAAATCCTGGATTTCTACTTTTTTCCTGAGATACAGTACCCCAGACTAGGGCAGAGGGAGAAGGAAGGACTGTATGCATCTGTGAGTATTCTAAAGGACTTCAGTATTTTAATGAAGACATTAAGTCACAACTCTAAGTCTGTATAGTCTTTAAACAAATATTTTCTTTCCTTTTCACAAATCTCTGACATTGAGAGATGTCTTTCCTCTGCCAGCAGGCATAGCGAACCTAGTAGGGGGTCCTTTCGGTAACAGTATATCATACACCCTCCTTGTGTCTGTTCTGTAACAAGACTAGAGAACTTCTGTCATATGATGGATGTCAGATCAAAGAAGTCAATCAAAGGCTACTGTTTCTCACCTCCTGATTTAAAAATATATATAATTACTAGTGGAGGTACGGGGATTTAAGTAGTTTTGTTCTCAAGAAAGACTAGGGTTCATCAAGACCCAACAAAAAGGGCAATAAGTCCTCTTTAAAGCTGAATGATGCTGACAGGAAAGGCAAAGAATACTCCCACTGAAAGCTGACAAGAGGCAAAGGTCCCCATATGATTTGAAGAAAAATAACTGTAAAATAAGTTGTATTTTTCATAAATGAAAAAAATAATAATTTTAAGTAGAAATGTCATGGTACATTAAAGAAAATAATGTTAAGTGATTTATCATTTGGACCACCTTGTCCATTAGCATTGCCAAAGATAGGCCTGCAGCCTTCTCAGCCAGGCTCTACAGAGCCCTCACCAACTCACACTCTGAGTCAGCTCTTGACTATGAGGACAGAAAAGCTAATATAACCATCAAATTCAAGACAAAGGAAAAGCATGTTTCAAGTCAATGAAAAGCAACCCATAAGCTCAGAGGCCTTGGGAGCCTCCTTCTCAGCAAGAACAGAGAAGCGATTAATTCTGAAAACGAGTTCATTTGTAAAAGGATAACCTTAAATGCCCCCTAATTAGATTTACAGTAAGTGGGTCTAGTTTAAAATTAAGTTTTAAGAGAAAATCCTACAGCTCTGCTCTCTGTGGAAGAACCATACTCTAAAATTAGCAGCTGGTAAAGTCCTTCTTTCAGAGACTTATGTCAGCATTTAAGGAGACAGGATACTGCCACATTTGTGAGCACAGGACTTGATGTGACTTACCCTGCATAGATAGGCCCTGGCAAACACTGACACCAGTGGATCTCCGATCCCTCGAATCATGCAAGTTAGGCGGGGCAAACATTCTGAGATCCCCCTGTTAGAAACAAACACGGCAGGCAGCATTACACCCTAACTTTGCTTTTAAAACAAAGACAAAGCCAAACTTCCTAAATTTAGGGGGGAAAATCGGATTTCAGAAACCAACCAAGGTCAAAATTTCAGTTTTCTAAGGTTATGTCATAACAGTCTTTCTCTTATTCACAATTCATTCATTGAATTTTTTTTTTTTTTTTCATTTTACCATTTGTCAGCGCTGTAGTCTAACCTCCACTTTTTCTGCTGAGGTAACATTTTCTTTACTAATTTAGCAATTTTTGTCCCCCAGTTATTTTCTGTGGATGGGTACCCCCTGATTTTCTCAATATTCTCACCATTTTCTATAGGGGTGGTAAAAGGAGGTTTATAGTTGTAATACAAATATAAGAATTAATCAACAATAGTACAAAAATAAACTGTTTTACATTCTCACAATTATAAACCTCCTTTTGCGCAGCCCCAAATAGTCCTTTGGCACTGACTTACTGTCCTGTGCCCTGACCTTCCCCATCACCCGATACCTACAACTCCAGGCTGGCATGAGTGTTCCCCATCAGTGGGGACTGTGCTGTATATATTTCTTCTGCAACGTGGCACTGACTACCTCTGCCTGGGGCATTATGCTTCCCCTAATGGTGAGGCAAAATAACGGTTTCTTCTGCACCTATGTTTTCCCTACAAATGACCCCAGGCATTCCCAGATCCCAATCAAACACATTGGATACACTAGATTCTAAACTATTCTATGGAGCACCTTGAGTCAGTCATGGCATTGAGGAGTTTATTATAATCTACACAGCCACCCAAAAGACTCAGGGTTTCCTGGCTCTGCAGAAAGAAGCTCTGGTTTCCCCAGGCTCTGTAAACTACTCTCAAAACAATGTCTAGTGACCCAGGGTAGCCTGGAGTTCAAGAGCAAAGGCTTTTGTATCTGACATTGTTATCTTCATCACCATCTTAAACAGCAGTAGTAAACAGAGTTCAGGCCACTGCCCACCAGGTATGGCTCTTAGTGTGGTACGTGCAGCTCAAAGGACCCTCCCAGACCTCTTACTAAGATCTCTGGATCTTAAGGAGGAGGCTAAGGGTCAGAGAAGCTAAACATCTTGCTCAAGAGCACATGGTTAACATGGCAGATCCAGGATTCAAACCCAGCTGAGCTGATTTCCTATGAGCTATTTAATCAGCCTCTCCTACCTTGAGTTTATTTAACAGTGAGATGAGGATTAAAATGGTATCTCTACTTCATTAGGTTTTCATGTGGATTAAGTAAGAAAACGAATGGAAAATCTGCTACTAAGTATCCAGCTACTAAGTAACAGCTACCATTATTACATCACCATTAGTGTGTGTGGGGTGGGACAAACTGATTTTTTGTAAGTGCTATGGTTCTGGACATTTCAGAAGAAAGAGCCTTACGTTTTAGACAGGAACTTGTTACATTTCAGAATGGATGCTTCCACATAACTACAAAAACATTCTGTTAAGAAAAGACATTTTCCAGAAGGTCTGTTCCCTAGGGGAAAAAAGCTAAACTTTTTAAAAACATTTTTTAATTGTTGTTCAAGTACAGTTTTCCTAAAATACTAAACTCTTTATAAACAGAACTAGGTATGTCTTCAGAAGAGGGAGCCATAATGGCTCTCAACAACCCAGAGAATTAAGTTAGCTAGTGGCTTGTGGTTTCTATATTTGGCTTTCAAGGTTTTATATCTTTTTAAAATTTGGAAAATGTTACAAGCTGGTTCATGGTTGCATGCTGAAATCCAAAGTAGTTTTTGAGCCTTTCCAATCAAAACTTATAGAGAAAAATGAACTTCAGATAACTAAGATTCAATTTGCATGTAAGTCAAATTCTCTGATCTTCAATATTGGCATTGTGCAGAAAAGCTTGACCCTGTTCCTTTCAAATTCTGAGAACCAGAGAAAACACAGGAACATGAAGCATTTATATCAAAAGAATCCATGTGGGAATTCCTCACTGGAAACATATTTAAAGTAAAAATGGCATCATATTTAAAGTAAAAAACTAGAGAAGTGTTAGAAGAAAGCAAGAGTCCAAGAGCTTTTCGTGGCTGGCCCTGTATTTCCAGGCTGGCAACTGCAACAGGATCATATTTTGTAACAGGAGTTCAGGACATCCCATCACATGCCTTCTATTAGCAAGCAGGAAACATTTTTTTTTTTTGCCTCTTTACAATCCTCAGACAATAAAAAAAGGATACAATCTTGGAATGAGTTCCCTGATGGAAGCAATCTTGAAAAACCAATTTAAGCATGTTTCTTTGGCCGTGTCATTTACATTCTCTGGAGAGAAGTCATCTGTAACACAAAAAAAAATAATACCCATTAGCCTTCCTAATTCTCAGCATCTATTACAACTGCTTGAGTCCTGAGCTAGTAAAATGTAGTAGAACAGAAGAAGGGGTGGGGGTACCTAGTTATTCCATCCCTTTCCTTCCAAAGTTTATTATTAGGAAACAGTTGATGACAATGAGAACTTACACAAGTGCCAGGTATTATTCAGAGTGTTAAATTTAGTCTGCTCACTTAATCCCCACAACAGCGCTCTGAAGTATATACTTTTATTATCATCTTTTCCAAGGCACAGAGAAATTTAACAACTTACCCAAGGCACAGAGCAAGAAAATTTAAGAGCTAGAATTCAACTCAGGCAGTCTGGTTGCACAACCTACAGTCTTAGCCACTACTCTAATATAATTCTTGGTGTACCCAGAAGTAACTACAACAATATTGTTGAGAATTCCAGAATCTTTACAAACCTGCAACTGTAACATAAAATGTGATTGAAATCTGTGTTCTAACTAGCACATGGGCGAGACTTAAAGGTAATTCAAGGCACTCAGGTGAGAAAGCAGCTAATATTGGCTCTCAGATGTAAGTCATTTCTGGAAACACTGCCAGTTTCTCTCATTATCTGTTCTCTTCCCCTTCAATGATAGACCTCTCCCATTTCTGCTGGGCAAATGGCCATCCTTGTAGCTAGGTATAGCCATGTGACCAAGTTCTGTTCATAGGATGTCAACAGAAGTACAATTTCTAGGAAATAGCTTTAAAAGAAGGGACGTGACCTTCTTCGCTCTTTTTTCCCTCCTGCTGGCTGGAGTGAGGTATGAAGGCTGGAACCTCCATAACCATCTCGAACCATGAGAGCAACAAGAGAGAAGTCTGGATCCCTGGCACCATGAACTAATTGCCACACCAGCACTGACCTTTTCTGTTGTTATTTTGAGCTTTCTGGCACTGACACCCAGGCCTAATATTGAAATACATCTTAATAAGGAATGGAAGTACAGAAAAATGAAAAAACAAAACAAAACAAAGTAGAACTCATCAACACCAAGGCCATTTTACTGAACTCCAGAATGGAAATGACTTCTTCTCTATGATTTCTATACAGATTAGAGCTTGACTGCACCACTGGCTGTGCTTTATACTTTTATGATTCAATCAGAAATGGAAAAGTTAATTATTTTAGAATATAGCAAATGAATGTTGGCTTCTTGGCTCTCATCTTGTTCAGGGAGTCAGTTTTTGCCCCTGATTCTGCTTTATACTACAATTAGGTGATCAAAACTACTATGGAATCAGCAAAAGATAAACCTCCAGGTACTTCACCAACAGAGAACACTCACTAATACAACTGCTGATATTTTGGAATTAACCTATTTTTGGATATTCTCACATGTGTCATTCATTCCCAAATAATTTTTACATTTTCAAAGGGAAAGGGAATTACCATCTTCCCTTTCTTGGCTTAAACCTGTACAGTTAACATTTTTTCAAGTTCCAAGAGATCCAGACAAGAAAATATGAAAAAAAATTCTGAAATTCATTTGCCAATGTCATGTAGAAAAGGGAGAGGTGGGATTTATTTCCCTTCACATGACTGAATCATGTGACTTGAAACACAAAGCAAAAATAAGTCTCTGAGCTCTTCTAATAAAATCCCTTCCAGTTGTAGGAAATGAGATTGACTGAAGGGTGTACATACTGACTTCAAGCTATATAATAATCGACATTATCAGCTCAAGAAAAAAATTAGGTAAAGTTTTATGTTATGTAAGAATTTAAAATACTACAGCCAGTTAAATGTTATATTCCCTTATTTTATTGCTCAAGGCAAATGTTTTGAGAACCAGCTGAAGGTAGTGCTCTGGGCTCTGGAGAGGTAACAGTACAGACAGACCCTGTCCTCTCAAAGGTTACATTACAGTGGGGGAAGAAACATAATAAACAGGGAAAAGAATAAGCAAGCAAACAAGGAAATATCCAATAGCAGTCAACATGATAAGATATAAAACTAGGTATGGGACAAAAGAGTGATTTCAGTAGGGGGTTGGTTGGAGTCATTAGATAGGGTAGTCAGAGAAGGCTCCTACAGAGATGGTATTTGAGCTGAGCCCTAGATGACAAAAAGGAGCCATCCATGCTTTGATCTGGAAGACATGTCATTGCAGGAAGGAAAAACACCAAGTGCAAAGATCCTGAAGTACCTATGACTGATGACATGGACAAAGAATGGGAAATCAAGCCACCATGGCAAGCAAGGGGAGGAGCAGGCACCACAAGCCAGATCATATAGGGCTATAGCCTTGATAAAGAGTTTGAGAATTTCTCTAAGTGTACTGAAAGCTCCCTGAGGAGTTCTGAGCAGAGGGATGACATGACATGATTTATAATTTGGCACTTGGTCTGCTACATGGAGAATGAATTCAGAATTTGGAATTTAATTCAGAAGGGACTTCAATATAACAAATGGCAGAGATTTTCCCTTCGAGTTCCCATTTAATTTTCTTATGGTACTTTCTTTTTACTAACCCTGATCTTCTGAGCCTATTTTAGAAGGAGGGAGGAAGCCAATGAGTTGAGTTCCTTGCCATATGTCACTTGCCATGTCTCTACAGTAGCAGTGAGTTTTCTTTACATCACAGTGCTTATATGAACCCAGTGTCATCTTAGCAGGTGCTTAAAGAAGGCCATATCAGTCAAGAGCCCTGCTTATCCAAAAGCAGCCCACATCAGCCATGGGGGAAACTGAAGATGGGAATGGGGCTGATGACAAAAATTGTAACACAATAAACTTAACTTATTTCTGCCAAGATGAAAATAAAATTACAGAGTAGATGGTCTCTTCACACATATGCTGGATTAAGAGATATTGGGAAAAACATTACTACATCTAGTAGTATGTCCTTTCTATGAGCCCAAATAATGCTGGTATCTTTCTAAACTCCTAAGAGTTAGGCCTTAGTTAAACCTCCTGCAAGCAAAGGCTCAGAATTTTAAGTCCCTAGTCAGAACTTGATTTGAATGGAAAAAAATGAGTAATGCCACCAAATTCCTCTCTAAACTTCATTTCTTCAGGCAGAATTCTGTGCAGTAGATTTCAAAAGTTTTATTCATAATTATTATGAAGACTCATCCCAGAGATTACAAACATCTTTGAGAAAGCTCTGCCTTTATCCCTTTCAAGTTCTTGGGACCAGAGAACACATGCAGATGAAGATTTTAATTAAGGAGTGGGGGGGGCGGTGAAGAAATTATTTTCAAGAAAACAAAAGCCTGAATGCATTGCTCAAGTTATTTTTAAAAGGTCATTTCAGGAAGAAAGAATTTTAGTGATAAAAGTGTTAATAACTTCAGATAAAAATTAGAAGTAAATATGAAAATCTCTTTTTATGTTAAACTTTTAGGTAACTAGTAAGTTACTAGTAATTTTTTCTTACTTAGCTCTAAAATGTTTGTACAGTTAGTAAAAATTGGGGGAAAATTATTACAGTAGATGCAAATTCAAATGATTCTGGGGGTCAGGCAGGTAATATATTTTTAAGCAGTTAGGTACACAACAATAGGAAGTAGGAGAACCTATATAAAAAAAAGCATTAAAAAAATACTGGTGTGGCCAAAGAAAACACCTATTTAGGTTTAACTCTGCCTGCAGGCTGAGAGTAAACTACTGTTGGCATTGTACATGGAGGACAAGCTGGCAGGTATAAAATAAAAGCACCTGGATTGGTCAAATCTTTAAGCTGACAGAGACGGCCTTTCCATTCAGGAGCTCCCTGCCTGCCTTCCCAGGCTTACAGCCTCCTAATCTTGAGACACCTAGAACATGGGAGGGACCGTTAAAAACATAACAGATGTGATGTGGTAGCAGGGAGGATCTAGAACAGTGCTGTCCAATAGAAATACCATGTGAGCCCATTCCAAAAGGTAAATCAAAGCAGGGAATATGTATAACTACTTGATTAACCTGACTTATCCAACATACCATTTCAATGTATACTCAATATTAAAAGGATAATTAGTGAGGTACTTTATAGTCTTTTATTTGTATTAAGTCTCTGAAATCCACTGTATTTTTTAATATTAATAGCACATCTCAGTTTGGACTGGCCAGATATCAAGTGCTCAATAGCCCCATGTGACCAGTGCCTAAGGGTCTAACACCTTAGCAAGATGGCAGCAAGTCTGTGGACAAAAGTCCCTGACAATTTTGCACTGGGTCTAGCCAATTATAATGAGACAAGATGATTTTTAAGAGCTCTTCTAGCCTTAAAGGTCTATAGGCTCTGCCTCTTTCTGAGAAATAAGTATATCAAACAGTTTAAAAAATATATAAATATATAGATGGATCAAAGAAATAAAGAATGGATAAATGAATAAATGAATGAAGAGGTCAAATTATGAGTTACTGTTGCTGATGTCATCAACTGGTTAGGAGTAGCAGGTGGTAAAGTGAAGGAGAAAAAAACTTACTCTAATGTGTATGGCTAAGAACATTTACTCACAGCAGTCTAGGAACTTGAAAAGAGGGGTAAAAGGAAAAGGAAGCTGCTGGTGTGAGTTCCATGTTACTAGACACATCATCACCATTTATATGACAAAACATTCATGGAATGCAGATTGGTTGCAGCCAGTGTGAAAGCAGTATGGAGGTACCTCAAAACATAAAAAATGGATTTGCCTTTGGATACAGCAATCCCTCTTTCAAAAATATATCTGAAGGAACCCAAAACACAATTCAAAAGAATATAAACATCCCTATGTTCATTGCAGCATTATTTACAATCACTGCAATATGGAAACAGCCCAAGTGTTCACCAACAGATAAGTGGACAATACACAATGGAAAACTACTCAGTAAAAAAGAAAAGAAAATTTTACCTTTTACAACAGTATAGATAGACCTGGAGAACATTATGCTAAGTGAAATAAGCCAGTCAGAGAAATACAAATACCATATAATTCCACTCATATTTGGGACCTAATGAACAAACTGAACTAACACGGACAATGGGGACAGACTCATAGACGGAGAAGATGAAAGCTAGAAGGGGATAGGTTATAAGGTGGAGGGATTGTGCAAAAAGGAAAAGGACTCATGGACATGGCCAAGTGTGGTGATTGCTGGAGGAGGCAGGTATAAGGGAAGTAAATGTTAATAAAAAAACAATAAAAATTAAAGTATAAAAAGAAATTAATTCATATATGGCCCCATTATAACCTCCTAAGAATTTAAAATTGATTGGCAATAAGCATAATGCAAACTTGGGAAAAGATTGTAGAGGCACAGCATCTGTTACTGATTTACTTGATAGGTTTTTTAAAGCAATTTGCTTCTTAGGAAAAACATTAAAATGTCAAGCAGCAGAGGAATTTAAGTTGATGTGAAAGTTCTGATGAATCTAAATGCAATACCTTTTCATTCCTGCACATTCAAATTATTTGCCCAAATTCCTAGCTGGGCTGTTTGAAAACCTTCTGATGTTATTAGAAGACAGATGACCAAAAATCTGTAAAAATGTTTCTTTTACCCTTAGCAAACCAAAAATAAAAAACTTTTATCGGGTCTCAATAAATACTGATTTCATATAAACTGAATCCTGACTCCAGGGCAGAATAAAACCCTTGCAATAACTGTGACATTACCTGGTAAGACGCGGTCACCCACACACATGGAAAAGATGCGGTCATACACGAGATTTCCTGGGAAGGAAAAGA
Source organism: Artibeus jamaicensis (assembly GCF_021234435.1). Lineage (NCBI taxonomy): Eukaryota > Metazoa > Chordata > Mammalia > Chiroptera > Phyllostomidae > Artibeus > Artibeus jamaicensis. Next base: position 908,135 of record NW_026522053.1, on the reverse strand, counting down.
TAGTATCATGCTCTTCAGAAGTAAACACTAAACAAATCTTTGTTAACTGGGAACACAGACATATCCCAGATAAACTTTAACTTGTGATAATATGCTGCCACCTATACGACAAATTTGAAGCTGATTTTTTTGGTTTGGTTTTGTTTTGTTTTAAGATTTTATTTATTTATCTTTAGATGGGAAGACAAGAAGAGAGGGAAAGAAATATCAATGTATGGCTACCTCTCGTGTGTCCCCTGCTGGGAACTGGCCTGCAACCCAGGCAGTGCTTTGACTAGGAATTGAACCACAATCCTCTGGTTCATAGGCCCACACTCAAACCACTGAGCTACACCAGCCAGGGCTCTTTGTTTTTGATTTTGATAAAAGGGATTTTTACTTTCTGTGAGAGGCAGGTTAAGTGTTTGCTCTCCTCTTGGAGTCAACTGGAACATATGGTCAAAGCAGCCTCAGATACCTCCATTCACACAACAGAGAATGGTGTACATAGGCTGAATCCAGCAGTGATAAATTTTGTTTGGCCCATAACACGATAAATCCAGCAGAGATAAATTTTTGTTTGGCCCACAAAGTGTTTTAATATTTTTTGAATTAGTTGCCAACATGTAATAATTGGGAGAATTCACATGAAAACCCAGATTTCTGCTTCTTCACATGCAATGTGCCAAAAACAGGCCCATATCCCTGTGGGATAAAAATCAGCTAGACCACAGTAGCTTCCCTAAAATGGCTTATAACCAGTTTGCCAATCTCCCACTCCCTACTGTCTCTCATCACCAGCCTGCTTCACTCATTTATGTGATTGGACTGGTGCCCAGAAGCAGTTGTACACACTGCTATATACCCAGTACCCAAACTGCTGCCTGGCATACACTCGCAAATACTCAATTGTGCTATTATAGCTGAAAAGCCATTAAAGACAGTATGTAAACAAATGGATGTGCTTGTGTTCCATTAAAACTTTATTTACAAAAACAAGGGGGCAGTCTGGACTTGGTCTATAGACCAACCCCTAACCTAGCACAAAAAGCATTGAGTATTCCATGCATGATATTTAGAAAATGCCATCAATATTCAAGGGATAAAATTTACAGTTCTATTAATTTTCTTGACCCTCCCAAATCACCTTTAACATCAAAAGTATTTCCCTGTGTCATGTGTTTCTTTATTCTCTCATAACTCCACCATTCAAGGCAGTAAAGAACCACACACCTTATCCATACATTGAAAAAGAGCCAGGAAAATTATAAGGAATATTTTTGGTCCAAGAGCAGGAGATAAAATGAAATCATCAAGCAATCACCAATAATAGGATTATATTGAAGAAGCCAGCCAAGCTAAGAGGAGCCATCTAGGTTTTTTTGTTCAGTGTAGACTACTTAACACTACATTAACTTAAAGACACTTGCTGAAAATGCACATTCCTGGGGACAAGCTCAGAGTGTGTGAAAAATAGTATTTTAGGAGATAAGGACTAGGAATATGAATTTTTAGTAACCTGGCTAAGGAATTTTTATATATACTCAAGTATGAGAACCAGTGATTTGGGCAGGAAACATTTAAAATTTTTTAAATATATCTTCATCTTTTTTATTTTTAATTGTTTAAAAGATTTTATTTATTTTTAGAGAGAGAGGAAGGGAAGGAGAAAGACAGGGAGAGAAATATCAATGTGTGGTTGCCTCTCACATGCCCCATACTGGGGCGCTGACCCACAACCTGGGCATATGCCCTGACTGAGAATCAAACTGATGACCCTTTGGTTCCCAGGCCAGCGCTCAATCCACTGAGCAACACCAGCCAGAGCAATATATTTTCTTGATTATGCAATCATAGTTGTCCAATTTTTTTTTCCTCACCTTTATTCCCCTCCACCCTGCATTCCCACTCCCACTAGAATCTTCCCACACATACTCACACTTAGTTCATGGGTTGTACATATAAGTTCTTTGGCTTTTCTATTTCCCATATTCTTAATCTCCCCATCTATTTTGTACCTACCTTTTATGCTTCTTATTCCCTGTACCTTTTCCTCCACTCTCCCCCATTGGCCTCCCCACTGATAACCCCTCATGTTATCTACATTTCTGTGATTCTGTTCATTTTAGTTGTTTACAGAGTTTGTTTTTGTTTTAGGTTCAGATGTTGATAGTTGTGAGTTTGTTGTCATTTTACTGTTTATATTTTTGATCATCTTTTTCTTAAATTCCTTTAACATTTCATATACTAAGGGCTTCAAGATGATGAACTCCTCTAACTTGACCTTATCTGGGAACCATTTTATCTGCCCTAATGATAAACTATCTTCCTAGTTTATCATTCTAAAAGATAGCTTTGGTGGATAATCTTGGAAGTAGGTTCTTGCCTTTCATGACTTTGAATACTTCTTTCCGGCCCCTTCTTGCCCACAAAATTTCTTTGGAGAAATCAGCTGATAGTCTAATGGGAACTCCTTTATAGGCAACTGTCCCCTTTTCTCTTGCTGCTTTTAAGATTCTCCCCTTATCTTTAATCTTGGGTAACTTAATTATGATGTGCTTTGGTGTATGTCTCCTTGGGTCCAACTTTTTAGGACTCTCGGAGCTTCCTGGGCTTCCTGAGAGTCTATTTCCTTTGCTAGATTGGAGAAGTTCTCCTTCATTATTTTTTCAAGTAATTCTTCAATTTCTTGGTCTTCCTCGTCTCTTTCTGGCATCCCTCTGATTCGGATGTTGGAATGTATAAAGATGTCCTGGAGGTTCCTAAGCCTCTCCTCATTTTTTTGAATTCTTGTTTCTTCATTCCGTTATAGCTGAATGTTTCTTTCTTCCTTCTACTCCAAATCTTTAATTGGAGTCCTGGTTTCTTTCCTGTCACTGTCGGTTCCCTGTACATTTCCCTTTATTTCACTTTGCAGAGCCTTCCCTTCTTCCTCTATTTTGCGACCATACTCAACCATTTCTGTTAGTATCCCGATTACCAGTGTTTTGAACTCTGCATCTGATACATTGGCTATCTCTTTATCAATGAGTTCTATTTTTGGAGATTTGATCTGTACATTCATTTGGGTCATATTTTTTTTGTCTCTGTGTGCCTGTTACATAGTAAGGGTTGGAGCCTTACGTATTCATCAGGGTGAGGCAACCCACTTAGCAGCATTGTGATACTATATGTGGGGGAGGGGTTTGAGAGGGAACAATGCCACTTGCTTGGCTTTGGCTGCCTTTCATCACTTCTCCCACTACCCACAGGCAAATTTAGCCCTTCTGGTGCTGACTCATGGGTGAGTTTGCATATGTTCTAGGATCCTGTGGGACTCTGTAACAAACTCTCTTGTGAGGCTGGGAGTTTCTCCTGCCACTGCAACCCCCACAGATTTTTAATGCCAGAAGTTTTGAGCTTTATTTCCCAGGGCTGGAACCCTGAGTTGCACAGTCTGTCTCTCTCCCCAGTTGTTCTTCCTAGTTTATCTGCACACAAACATGGGACCACACCCTCCACAAGCTGTTCCCTTACCATCCACCAGCCCCAGCTTCACATGCCCTGTCCTCCAGCCACCACCTTGCCACACCTCCTCTCCATGCCAGCTGCCTGTCTAGGCACCTCCTACCAGTTTGGGTGAATGCTTCTTTTTTAACTCCTTGGCTGTCAAACTTCCATACAGTTTGATTTTCTGGAAGTTCTGGTTATTTTTTGTTTTTAAATGTGTCGTCATCCTTCTTTTGGTTGTATGAAGAGGCAAAATGTATCTACCCACGCCTCCTTTTTGGCCAGAAGGCCCCTTTTTATTTTTAAAACTTACCTTGGGTATGGCAATCTCTGAAAACATCAACAAGACGCCTTCTTCCTTCTAAAGCAGTGATTCTCAAACTTGGCTGAACATTCAGAGTACCTGGGGCACCTGAAAATATGCTGATGCCTGTGTCCATCCTCAGAGGATCTGATATAAATGGTCTAGGGTACAAAGTTATGATTGGAAATGTTATTAAGGGTCCCCAGGCATGCAGCCAAGGATGAGAACCACTGTTCCAAACCACTGCTTCATTTTACAGGTTCCCAGGAAGCCTCAGAGAACACACTCCAGGTCTCAAAACAACCTCCTGACAGCCTTTGTCCTCCTGGCAGGAAGTGTTTGGTTACCTGTGGTCATGGGCTCTCTGTGGCAGCCTCTTCTGGTACAGTAAGAAGCTGCCACTTTGACAACCAAAGAACCAGGCACCGGGACTGCCTATTTTACCTTGAGACATCACAGTGAGCCATAGTGGGCAGCTGCTTAAATTCTCACCTCCTAGAGCACACAGACTGGTCTTAAGAGTTTGAAATGCCTTTATTTCCTTCACAAAAAAACTTGCTACCTCTCTAAGACCACAAACAATTTTTATATTTAATCTTCATGTTCTACAGGGATTTTAACAGCAAAAGTACTTTGGCCAAAGAATTTTGATAAATTTTTTTCTTTTATTAAGCCAGTGGACAACTACTTTGACAAATAGTACCCAATCCTAGATTTATTTCCTTTCTTGATCTACTTTCTACTAAATCAAAACCCCTAAAATATCTAAATAACAACAATGATAGTAGCTAATATTTTCTGAGCACTTACTTTGTGTCAAACACTGTTCAAAGTTGTTTATACTGATCCTGACAGCAAGCAATTACAAGAAGAAAAACATTATATGCATTCTCTCATCTAATTTTCTCCAGAAAACCCATGAGGCATGGGTGTATCACACCTATTTTATAGGGGAAGAACCCAAGGCTTACATTTGGAGACAAGGCAAGGAATGCAGTCAGATTCAAGCCCAGCTCTGTGTTCAGGACCTCTGTGAAATCCCAGTGAGAGCCCTCCTTGTGCCTTCATGCTACAGATGCCTGGGCTGTGTCCTATATCCCCACCCAGCATAATTCTCTAGTCCTCTCCACCACCATAGAACACCTCCCCTATACTGTCAAGCACCTCCTTGGGGAGCAGATGCATGAGACAGACCTCAGTACTGTGAGTTCCCATTCAAACAAGGCAGAGTCCACTCATTTTTTAAAAGGTAAAAACAGCTCAGTAGCCCCAAAGCAAAACAGAGTCTCCTTGAGCACCTGCAAGCTCGGGCTGCCCCATCACCCTGAGAAATAACATTCACCACAGATCTAGGCATTGGCACCACTGGGAATGTCACTGGAAGTGCAGCAGAAGAGAAAAGTGGTAAAGACAGATACTTGTTTGAATGTTCTACTTCACATGGAGAAAACATTCACATGGTTCAAAATTCCCAAAGGCAGTGGAAGGTGTTGACCAGTTACTCTCTCAGCCTGTCCCAATCACCTCACTGCTCCCACAGCCCTCTAAGGGGTTCCACTTTTATTTATTTCTTGGATGTACTTCTGATACTTCTTTTTTTAAATAAAAACTATATATATTTTTTATTTTTTATATATAAATTTATTTTTTAATTAATTTTATTTAGTTATTTTTGAAGTACAGTTTTTTGTCTATTTCTCCCATTCCAGCCTCCCCCGCCCTGTGCTCCCCACCTCCCTCCCATTTCCACCCCCCCCCCTTAGTTCTTGTCCCTGTGTCCTTCCTATTTGTTCCTCCAAATCCCTCCCCCTTTTTCCCCTTAAATTCCCTTCCCTCTCCCCTCTGGTCACTGTCCCCTTGTTCTCTATTTCAGAGTCTTTGTTTTTTTTCTGCTTGCTTGTTTGTTTTGTTGTTTAGCTTCCTGTTAAAGGTGAGATCATATGGTATTTGTCTCAAGAACTTACACGACTCCACTCTAAGAAGACAACCAACCCAATTAAAAAATGGGAAAAGGACTTGAACAGACACTTCTCCAAGGAGGACTTACAGAACATCCGGAGACACATGAAGAGATGCTCAATATTGCTAACTATCAGAGAGATGCAAATTAAAACCACAATGGGATAACCACTTTACACCAGTCAGGATGGCTTTCATAAACAAAGCAACAAACAACAAATGTTGGAGAGGTTGTGGGGAAAAGGGGTCTTTAGTTCTGATACTTCTTTAGGTGAATACAAGGGAATATGCACAAAAAAAACATTCTCTATAGCTGTTCTGCATCTTAATGTTTTCATATGATAATACAGCCTGGAGGTCTTTCCAACTCAAAATGCAGAGCATACCCTCAGTCTCAGAGGCCTCCTACTTCTCCAATGTATAAACATCCCCTATTTATACATATATTAATGGACACCTGGGTTGTTTCCAGTCTTCTGTTGCTATACACTGGGAGGAATACCCAGAGACGAAATTACCATTTGTAATTTTCACAGAGAGCAAAATTTCCTCATGAGCCAAGAACAACAAAAAAGAAATGGGTAGTTTGACTGCAAAGAGAACTTACTACCCTTGTGACCTTGGGCTACCTGGTTCTCTGTGCCTCAGATTCTTCATCTGTGAGATGGAGTAATTCTAGATCCTACCTCACAGGGATGTTGTGAAGACAATGTAACTTAGAATTTCTAAAGAAGCTAAAAAAAACAGTCGGGCCAAAGGACATTATTTGTTGAGGGTTTATCTCCGCTAGTACTATCAACTTCTAGTCCATCTATGACAGCAGGCATTTGCACTACATTGGCTTGTTGAGGCCTGGGACTGGAGTACCACCAGCAGAGGCTGGCAGGATGGCAGCCAAAAATTCTCACAAGGTCAATGTTTGGACCTGGCCAGGCTCACCAGTTAGAAACTCTATCTCACTGACAACCCTCAGCTTATCTAACAAGGATGCTGACTCATGCAAAAGAAACTTGCAGGAGGCCAATGTGTGGAACCAGAAGGCCAATGTGGGGAACCAGAAGGCCAATGTGTTAATTCACCATGAGAGGTAGAACTGTCAAGAAGACCAGACACAGCCATTGACTTGTCTCCCTGGCTAATGCCCTCACCCTGTGCTCACCCTGTGAAGACAACTGTGTATGAGGACAAGTGGAGGCCAAAGGAGTGTATGATTTGATATTTACTGGGAGAGCCTAATGCATCCATACATTCTGGATCATTACCCCCATCTCCACCACAATCATTTTCGACCTGAAGTGCTACAATGGCCTCCTCATTGGGCTCCCCACCCCTTGCTCTACAGTCTAGTCTCAACACAGCAGCCAGAGAAAGATCAATAGAACTCAAAGCAGATGGCACCCCTGCTCTGTTTAACATTCCTGTAGCTCCTCATGTCCTCAAGTTCAAAGCTCCAGTCCTTCCAATGGCCTCCAAGGCCCACCTGGATCTCTTGCCATGTTAGCTCCTGCCCTTCCTTATTGCTCACCTTACTCCAGACACCCTGGCCTCTCAGCTCTTCAAAACTGCCAGCCATGCTCCCACCCCAGGATCTTTACACCAGCTGTTCCTTGGCATAACCTGGCCCTGAACTCCTACCCCCATAAAATGTGTGGTTCCTCTCTCCCCTCCTTCAACTATTTACCCATGTATCAATTTTCTTTTTTTTTTAGTGAGGCCTTTTCCAACCACCCTGCTTAAACTATAGCCTCTCCACCCCTTGCCATTCCCTCATTCCCCTAACCCAATTTTCATTTTTTTACTCCACAGCACTGACAGTCATCTACTATACAGTTGGGTTTACTTATATTCTGTATATCCTCTTTTACTGGTACATAAGCCCACAAAGGCAGGGATTTTTGCCTCTTATTTTCTGAGACATCCTCAGTGCCTAGCAGTGCCTAATACCACCTCTCTGGGTCATTTGAACCTGAGAGATCCTACTTTTGAGCTGCGGCATCACTTCTTTTAGGCCAGTTAGCTTCCCCTTTCTTCAGGCAACAGCCTGATCCAGGACTGAATAATCTGCCCATTTCATTCCCCAGATAACACAAACTGCTCAGGAACTGACATGTGATCCAATCCAAGCCAATGAGATGGAATTCTGGGACTTTTGTTGGAATTTATTTGCTTGGAATTGTTGGAATTTTGTTGGACTTTGCTTACAAAAATTAAGTTCTTCGCTTGTCCTAGGACTACTAGCAGTTAACAGAAGTGAGGGCACCTTGTAGAGTTTGAGAATGAAGCCAACCCAAGGAAAAGTACTAGAAAAAGTCACAATCCTGAAGACAATGGTTGAGTTCCTAAATCCAGCTGTACCTGAAGCTAGAAACTACCCCTGGATTTTTCAAACTAACCCAATAAATACCGTCTTTTACCAAGATTAGTATGAGTCAGGTTTTCCGTCACTTGGTTTAACTAATACATTCAGGTCCCTTGTCTGCTGTAAAACTAAATGGGTCTCACTGAAATTCGTTTTATGACACATTACATCTTTTTAAAAATATATTTTAATGATTATGCTATTACAGTTGTCCCATTTTCCCCCTTCACTCCCCTCCACCCTGCACATCCCCCACCCACATCCCCCCCTTTAGTTCATGTCCATGTGTCATACTTACAAGTTCTTTAGCTTCTACATTTCCCACACTACACTTGCCCTCCCCCTGTTTATTTTCTACCTACCATCTATGCTACTTTTTCTCTGTACCTTTTTCCCCTCTCTCCTCTTCCCACTCCCCTGTTGATAACCCTCCATGTGATCTCCATTTCTGTGGTTCTGTTCGGTTCTAGTTGTTTGCTTAGTTTGTTTTTGTTTTAGGTGTGCTTATCAAACTGTGAGTTTGATGCCATTTTCCTGTATACAGTTTTTATCTTCTTTTTCTTGGATAAGCCTCTAACATTTCATATAATAAGGGCTTGGTGATAATAAACTCCCTTAACTTGACCTTAGCTGGGAAGCACTTTATCTGCCCTTCCATTCTAAATGAAAGCTTTGCTGAATAGAACAATCTTGGTTGTAGGTCCTTGCATTTCAGGACTTCAAATACTTCTTTGCAGCCCCTTCTTGCCTGCAAGGTCTCTTTTGAGAAATCCGCTGACAGTCTGATGGGAACTCCTTTGTAGGTAACTGTCTCCTTATCTCTTGCTGCTTCTAGGATTCTCTCCATTTTAATCTTGGGTAATGTAATTATAATGTGCTTTGGTGTCTTCCTCCTTGGGTCCACCTTCTTTGGGACTCTGAGCTTTCTGGACTTCCTGGAAGTCTATTTCCTTTGCCAGAATGGGGAAGTTCTCCTTTATTATTTGTTCAGATAAGTTTTCCACTTGTTGCTCTTCCTCTTCCCCTTCTGGTACCCCTAGAATTCAGGTGTTGGAACATTTAAAGATGTCCTGGAGGTTCCTAAGCCTCTCCTCATTTTTTTGAATTCTTGTTTCTTCCTTCTTTTCTGTTTGGTTGTTGGTTGTTTCTTTCTTCCTTCTGGCCCACTCCATTGATTTGAGTCCCAGTTTCCTTCCCATCACTATTGGTTCCCTGTACATTTTCCTTAATTCACTTAATGTAGCCTTCATGTTTTCATCTCATTTACGACCAAATTCAACCCATTCTGTGAGCATCCTGATCATCAGAGTTTTGAACTGTGCATCTGATAGGTTGGCTCTTTGTCGCTTAGTTGTATTTGTTCTGGAGCTTTGATCTGTGCTTTCATTTGGGCCATTTTTTTTTTTTGTCTTGACTCGCCTGTTACATAGTGAGGGGTGGAGCCTCAGGTGTTTACCAGGGCGGGACAAACCCTCAACGTTCAGTTGTGTTGTGGTGTGTCAGAAAGGGGTCCAAGAGGGAACAATGGCGCTTGCTCCACTCTCTGCTAGATTTCAATCCCTTCTGCCACTTACCCCAAGCAAACTGGGCCCTTCTGGTGCTGATTCCTGAGCTTGTGTACATTGAGTGGGCTTGTGTACATTCTAGTACCCTGTGGGTCTCTCCAGTGAACTCTCCTGTGAGCCTGGGAATCTCTCTCAGCACCTCAACCCCCACAGGTGTTTTCAATAGGTGTTTTGAGGCTTTATTTCCCCGTGCTGGAGCCCAGGATTGCACGGTCTGTCTTGTTCCCCAGTTTCACCTGGTTTATCTGCACATGAATGTGGGATCGATGGTCAGCCAGCCGCCTTGCCCACTGTGCCTGTCCACAATCCGCTGTCTCACTAGGTCCTCCCACTGCCACCCCATGCCAGGGGTCTTCCGGCCACTGCTTTTTTCCCCTCCACCCCTCTCCGCCTGGCTTCCAGACTCTGCCTCTTCTACGGGTCTGGAAGAATGTGTCTGTTTTAACTTCTTGGCTGTCGGGCTTTCATACAGTTCAATTTTCTGTCAGTTCTGGTTGTTTTTTGTTTCTAAATTTTTGTTGTCCTTATTTTGCTTGTGTGAGGAGGCACACTGTGTCTGCCTATGCCTTTATCTTGGCCAGAAGTCCCCTAGGTCTTTTGATGAGTTATAAACAAGATTTGCAGGGCTAGGAGCCCACCGGTCCTTCCTTGGTAAGGCAGTGAATGTCTCTGTTCTGACTGCGTATGTGTTCAGCTCTCAGAAGGCAACTGTTTGCTAGTTCTTATGGGGTACCTCATTGCTCAACATCATGTATTGCCTAAAAGGCTCTATGGTTTGGGCAAACTGCTAATGGCATGATGCTTTTCTGGACACTAACCATTGCCAAGAAGCACAAAGGTCTCCTGTTTCTGAAGAGGGGGTTCAGGTCATTCTCTTTAGTCCAGACCTCTCTGCTGGCCTCCCATAAATCACTCTGCCTGAGGGGTGGCACATGGGACAAGGAACAGCCACAGTGTGAAAAAGCTCATAAGACCTGCAGCCATTATCCGAGTGTGAGAGGACTGTGGCCTGGACTAAGGTTTTTTTCTAAAGACAGGAAAAAATGGAATACTGGGGAGATTTAGGATGCTGAATTGAAGAATTTAGGACTGAATGTGGGACACAGGGAAGAAGACTCTCAGATTTTCAGTTTGGGCAACAAGATACATAGCGTTGCCATTTCCCCAGACAGAAATCCATTGAGGAATGAAAAAAGACTAGGAAGAAATTCTGAATTCAGTTCCAACAAAGTGAATTCCAGACACCATAAGATGGTGATGGACTGCCGCTGATCTAGGTAGGCTGCATGCTGGCCCCACTTTCCCCACTTTCTTTAGTAGCCTATTAGAAGGTTAGAAAACACATAATTTAAAATTCTTTCAATAACAGTACCTTTGTTAAATAGCAAGAGTTTGGGGGGTCTCCCTCATGATTTGTCCATACTTAAACCACCCAATTTAAAGCAACTCTACCACCCAACTTCTGGCAAAAAAAAATCTATTTCCTAGATCTAAAATGAATATGACTAGTACTTAGTACTTACCAAATGTATCAAGTATGTCAGTGATGAGGACAAATTTGCTTGGGTAGAACTGAATAACGCCTGTGTCTGAAAGAAGCTTTGAACACTAAAAAAGAGAAGAGAAAAGAATATTCATTCTGTTGTGTCTCACTTGGTTAGAACACTCCAGGCCTGAAAATGAACAATTTCTACAAACAAGTGCATATGCTTACCACGTTTCAGGCCCTTGCTAGACATTGGAAACACAATGATAAGCAAAACCACTGTGTTTTTGACGATGACAGTGAGTTTCTGCTCCCAACAGAGCCTCTTAAGGAAAAACACTACCACCTTCCTCCAGGAAAACCAAAGGACTGAGAGATCTCATCCAAAAGGGTCTCTGCTCATATATGAAACTAGGGTCAGCACTCAAGGTCAGCAAACGAAGTCAATGACACCTCTCCCATAAATGCCTTTGCAGATGATTTCCATCTTTGTTCCAGCTGATTTTCAGCATGCTTACTTCTGGTTTATTTCAGGATGGTCTCAATTCTTAACCATTCTTTTCTGTGAAATGACCCCATAAGTAAATTTCCAAAAACTAGCATCTACCATTTACACTCATTCCCAAATATCCCTCTAAAAGAAACATGACAGGCTTCAGCAAGTTCATGTTTCTCTGGACTATAGTCTTCAACACTGCAAGCATCTGGGTTCCACAGGGACTTGCTCAATCTCCATGCTATCACTCAAGCTAGCAGAGCATTGGCATGTTCAGGACTCTTAACAGAAAACTACAGTCACACAACTTCGCCTTAAATACCTGAGACTAAGTCATCACTTACACCCTGGTTGATGTGGCTCAGTGGATTGAGCACTGGCCTGAGACCAAAAGGTCACAGGTCCAATTCCTGGTCAGGGTACATGCCTGGGTTGCAGGCCAGGTCCCCAGTTGGAGGCACACAAGAGGCAACTGTATCTCTCACACATCCATGTTTCTCTCCCTATCTTTCTCCCTTCCCCTCTCTAAAAATAATGCCCCAAAGTATTTACAAATTCAATGCCCCCAAAGTATTTACAAATTCAAAAGTTGGCATAAAGAACTAAAGAAACTTGCCCTATTTTATTATTCCAATGGTTGATACTCAGAGAGAAAAATGTCACTTAAAAATATTTGGGCATTTAATATGCATTTCCAACCTGCAGAGAATGGTCACAAGTTCATCTTATCAAGAAGTAGACTGTCATGCTCTAGCTGATGTGGCTCAGTGGTTGAGCGCTGGACTGTGAACCAAAGGGTTTCTGGTTCGATTCCCAGTCAGGGCACATGCCTGGGTTGTGGGCCAGGTACCCAGTAGGGGGAGCACAAGAGGCAACCACACATTGATGTTTCTCTCCCTCTCTCCCACTCTTCCCCTCTGTCTAAAAATAAATAAATAAAACCTTTGAAAAAAGAAGTAAGCTGTCATCCATTCTCACTTTGTTACCCAATACCTAAATCGTTACATTCATCAAGTTTCTCTCAGCACTACATGCTTAGAAGTAAGTAATTTGTAAAACATTCTCTTACAGCCCAAATATTATTTCGGGGAGTGGGCAGAGGGAAATGTAAGCTGTTAAAACAATAGTGTTGACACCAAACATGGCATTTGTGGAACCTATTTTCTGATGCCCTGCTTTGTGTTCTATCATATGTCCTTTGTGAGAGTTCCAATCCAACTTAAACAATTACCCCATGAAATTTCAGGGCTTGGAAAATGCAAACAACTGTGAGTCTTACAGACTGCTTATAACACACAACTCTTGGTTCCTAGGAATGTCACATCTCCCAAGCTCTTACCCAGAGGCCTCACAGATAAATTGGTGCCCACTCAGGAGGTGAGAGAAAGAGAATTCAAATAGAAGATTTCAAATTAAACACAGCTGGGGCTTCCCAACAGCTATGTATTGATTTTTCTCCTAACCTGGTGTAGAACATATATTTTATAAAAGATAACCGGAAGCAGAGATTTTTTTAAATCCAAAGTTAAAGTCATAATAATATTATAAATTGAAGTTACCTTTTAAATCACAATTTTGAAGATTCCTCAAGATTTTAAAGCTTTGGTGCAGTTTCAAAGCCCCAGGGTATGTATTAAAAATACAGATTCTCTGTTTCATGCTAAACCTACTTTTCAAACCCTCCAGGGAGGCATTAGGAAATCAGTCTTTTTAATAAGAGCTCTAGGACATCCACTTCACAGGACATCCACAATGTGCAACAGATTCTGAATGGACTAAGCATTCTATAAGCCAGTGTTTGGAATCATCTGGGGAGCTTTTGAAAATAATGATACCTGGGTCCCACTCCCAGCGATCCTGATAAAGCTGGTTTGGGGTATAAGTATAGATTCAGGAGATTTTAAAGCCCCCATATGTTTCTACCATCCTGCCAAGGCTGAGAACCACTGTTACAAACATTAACTGAAGTACTAATAAATTACTCTATCTGAAATACTTACTATCAAATTTATTAACATTGCTAGAAAAATATTAAAAAGGTATTTTCCATTTGTTTCCAATTAGCAACACTCTAATCTAGAGGAACACTAGGAGTTTCTATTATCAGGATTTTTTAAAAATTGATTAAACAAAGCAAATGGAGAAACCAGACTAAATGATCAGAGAACAATTACTACCCAGAATACATGAAAAAAATCCTAAAAATCAATATAAAAAATACAAATAACATAATTTAAAAATAAGCAAATAGAACTGACAAAAGACATTTCACAGAAAAGGAAATTCCAATTGTTAACATGTGAAAAGATGATCAATACTATTATAATCAGGGAATAGCAAATTAAAACCACCACAAAATAGGATTTTATCACCTCCTAATTTGAAAAAACGAAGACAGAAAATCTGATCATACCAAATGTGGAGAGGATGCTGAATAGCACAGACTCATACTGCCACTGCTACTGCAAGTATGTCAGCTGGCACAGTTACTTTGGAAAATAATGGTATTGTACACACCCTGCACCAAGCAACTCCACTCTAAGGTATGGACCATCATCAGAGAAAGGCCAGCAGACATGTCCAAGAGTGTTCACAGTAATGCTATTCATAATAATGAAAAAAGAAAAAGCAAGAACCAGATGTCCATCCACAAAATGAATGACACATAATTTATACACCAGTAGACTCACTATTGCTAAGATGGCAAATCTCTCTAATTAACCTATAGGGTCAACACAATCCCTATCAAAATCCCAGGTTTGTTTGTTTGGGGTGGTAGGAAGAAATTGACAAGTGATTCCAAAAATCAATAGAAATGCAAAACACCAAGAAGAGTCAAAACAACTTCGAAAAAAGAAGAACAAAGTGAAATCACTTACACTACCCAGTTTCAGAACTTACCATAAAACTATAGTACCCAACATAATGTGGTACTGGCATGAGGAAAGACTTACAGATCTGTGGAACACACTTGAGAGTCCAGAAGCTTATGTTTACAGTCAGTTGACTTTTGACAAAGGTGCCAAGATAATTCAACAGGTAAAAGATAGTCTTTCTAACAAATGTTGCTAAGACAATTGGCCATCCACATGCAAAAAAATAAATCTATGTTCTTATACCATACACAAAAATTAATTCAAAATGGACCACAGACCTAGACATAAGAACTAAAACTATAAAATTTCTACAACCATGAGCCAGAAGAGAGACAATTAATTAACTGAACTTCATTAAAATTAAAAATGTCTACACTTCAAAAGGCACCACTATAAAAATCAAGACAGGTCACATAGTACACAAAAATACTTTTAGAGCATATATTTAATAAAAAATTTGAATCAAGAATATATAAAGAATTATTACTATTCAAAAAGAAGATAAACAACCTGATTTTAAAAATGGGAAAGACTTGAATAGACATTTCACTAAAGGAAGAAATAAAAATGGCCAATAAACACATGAAAAGATATTCAACATCATTAGTTAGAAGGTAAATTACAAATTAAAACCACAGTGTGCCCTTGGTTGGAGCATCATTCCATGCACCAGAGGTTGTGGGTTTGATTCCAAGTCAGTGCAAATGCCTAGGTTGTGGATTTGATCCCCAGGCAGGGTACATACAGGAGACAACAGATTAATGTTTCTCTCTCACGTCACTGTCTGTCTTTCTCTCTCCACCACCCTCTCTACCTCTTCTCTCTGTAAAATCAATGAAGATATGTTTTTAGGTGAGGATTAAAAACATAAAACACAATAAGATGCCACTTCAAACCCACGAGGATGGCTATAATACAAAAGACAGACAACGACTGTTCTAAGAGCTAGGATGTCCACACACTGCTGGCAGGAATACAAGTGGCACTGCCATTTTGGAAAGCAAGTTGGCCATTTCTCAAAAAGTTAAATATAAACATACCATATGATTCAGCACTTCCTCTCCTAGGAATCTACTCCAGAGAAATGAAAACATATGTCCGCACAAAGACTTGTATGTAAATGTTCATAGTAGCATTACTTATAACAGCCAGAGTGGAAACAGTCTAAATGTCTATCAATTTACTAATGGATACGTAAAATGTGGTTATCCATACACTGGAATACCAGTCAGCAGTAAAAGTACTGCTGGTATAAAGTACAGCAGGTATAAAGTACTAGCACTACGACATGGAGGCATCTCAAAAACATTATGCTAAGGAAAGAAGAAGCAAATGATTGCGTACTGAATGATCCCACATACATGAAATGTCTAGAAAATGAAACTTTAGAGTGCCAAAAGCACATTAGTGGTTTTCTGGGGCCAGAAGTGATGGCAAGGTTTAATTGCAAACATGCTTGAGGGAATCTGAAGGGGAGGGTAATGAAAATGTTCTAACAGTGGATTGTGTAATAGTTGCATAACTCTGTAAACTCACTAAAAATCACTGAATTGCACACTTACAATGGTGGATTTTAGGCTATGTAAAATATATCTCAATAAAGCTACAAAAACAGAAACTTCGTTGCAGAGCAAATAAAGTGAGCTGGTCCCATTTCTCCACACTCTGCAACTTGACTATCTTTACTAAATAAAGAAGGTAGTTTTTAAAGTATAGAAAGTAAGACAGTTACAATTAACCAGGTGCAGAGTTAATCAAACTTGTCCACAGTTCTTTTGTTTGAGAAGACACCAATCAAATCTCCTCCAGCTGTAAAATTCAGAAGTCACAATTCTATATTGCAATACTCTATGTAGAGATGTTGCCAATAAAAATATCCTGAAGAAGCAATCGTTAGTTTATTATTTTCTCACTTGAGCCCCTCAGCAAGCAACCCTGTATCACGTGCATCCAGATGAGAAGACCCTTCTTCATGGGTATTTACTTTGAAAACTAACAGTGATCGAAGGGCTTGGTCATGAAATACTCAAAAAAATAGCACCTGCCATATAAAGTGCCCATCTTAACAGATTTCGAGCACTCACTGTAAAGGCCCCCATGCTCTTCTAACCCTCTCTCCAAAGTAAAAAGCGAGGAAACAAATGTCACATTGCCATGACATTAAATAAAAATGGGATTTCTCCTTTTGAACTAAAATGGTTATTCAGAAATTCTTTGTTAACTGTCCTGTGAAAATCATAATGCATATATTATTTTTTAGTGTATTTGTGAGCATGGTTTGCCAAGACCTTAAGGGTCAAGAAACAGAATACACTGTTTTCCTTACAAAACTGTTTCTTAAGATCCAACAGTGTTCACAGATCAACAAACTCATAAACAAAATGTATTCACCAAATGTAACTCTCCTAATACCATAAATATATTTTCTTTGCCTCATAGTTATGCAGACTATAACCCAAAAATGTATGTATCGGAGACACACAACCATTAGTCCCAAAGACACAAAGAAAATCTGGTCAAGGAAACCCAAAATATAGTTGTCAACCTCCAGTCTGTACAAATCATAAATGCTCCAGTAGCTGTACAGGGCCAATGAACTAACTGCATAACCCAGAGAGCACCATTAATACTGTATCTAGGGTAAGTTTATTGGAATTGTGCAATGCACAACCTGTACAGCTGCACATGGTGGCAGTGGGATTAACCACTCATAAAAACAGATTCATCTCATAAAAACTGAAAATGGAATAGTTGAAAAAGGTAGGCCTATAAAAATCCTAATTATCCACAAAGGAGTCTTACATGCAAAAGTCAGAAGAAAAAGAAAAAAATCACTAGACCTGACCTGGATGACTATTTTTAGAGCCTTTACTTTTTGGTCCGAGGCCCAGGCATCCTTCAGTGACTGGTTAAGCTCCTCTATGCGGTTCACATAATCCTGTTGAGTCAAATTCAGCAGTTCCTTTTGGGATCCCTGTGGGGAGAAAGCAGGAAAGTATAAGCACAAAAGGAGAACACTGGCTGAGCCTTGCTAAATTTTTTTTCATATGCCCACCAGGATGGATCATTTTGTCTTGGGAACAAACAGGTTCTTTTTTTTTTTTTAAGTAATTTAATTTTATTTAGTTATTTTTCAAGTACAGTTTTTTGTCTATTTTTCCCATCCCAGCCTCCCCCGCCCCTTGCTCCCCACCTCCCTCCCATTTCCACCCCCCCTTAGTTCTCGTCCCTGTGTCCTTCCTATTGGGAACAAACAGGTTCTTTGAGTTTTCTGCAAAGATGGGCAAAGAGCAGTGACTGAGAGACTGACCTTGGAGGCAAGTCTGACCTAGGCCAACTCTCACCTCAGCCACTTACTACCATGTGATTCTGAGTGAGCTACTTTCTTCCCAGGGCCTTATATCTGAACAGAGATAACAGGGATAACAAACAGTTATCTGGACCCATAGTGTGCCAACCATGGTATACTAGATGCTCGAGATACAAAGTTAAGCAAAATGACATTATTTCTGCACTAATGGAGTATGAGGTACATAGGACAAAATGGATGTTAATACAAACTGAGATAAATGCTTGAAAGGAAACAATACTAAACCTGAAATGCCCACTGTAAGAAGCACAATTGTTTCCTGTACCATTAAGGGGGGAAAAAAACTTGCTGATCACTGGTATGTATCACTGGAGAGATATGGCCTAATGTGAGAGATATTCAAATGTTGGAGAAAAGGTTCATCTTAGAATAGAACAAATACAGGACTTGAGTATTTCTCAAGGACTCTAGACTGGTTGTTAAGAATTGTTTCCTGGGAGAAGTGATGCTTAAGGAAAACTCTCAGTGGTGTACAGGTATTAAGTAAGCATTGTGGGGAAGGCGATATAATCTAGACCCCCTAATGCTTACTTAAGGGAGAGAGAATTCAGGACAAAAAAAGACCATAGCAAACACCTGTGGCATAAGACACCTAGATCACCACATGGATGAAATAACATATGAAGACTTAGCATAGCCACAGTATGTACTCAGTCATTCATTCCTGCTTTTATTTGAGATGCTCTAAGCTCACATGACTAAGGGTCATTCTAATCCACATGAGGAGATCAAGAATCTCCCATTTTTTATATTAATGTCCTCTGGAAACCAAAGTGAAGAACTCTGTCTGTTTAAAGAATACAATATTCAAAAAATGTGGACTGATCCCAACTGGTCATTTGAACTATGAGATAGGGTCCCCCCACCCCTTTGCAGTAGGAGTCACGTGAAAAGTTTGGGCAAACAGGCCATGAGCAGAGGGACACATGTCCCTTTGGGCGGAGGTAGTAAAAAGTGACCCTTTTGTCAGCTTGGCTGTGACAACCCCATGAGCTATCTGTTGAGAAGGCAGCACCATGACACGGTTTTGTCTGTCAACTTCACTGGATGAATAATGTGAGGAAGAAATAAACCTTATAATTAAGACACTGATATATGGGGGTTCATTTGCTGCCACACTGTAACCTAGCCTTACCCTAATATACTGTTAACTTAGAAGTCATGGAGCAGCCATATCTGCTGTGTGCAAAGAAACCAGTTTGCAGAAAAAAAAAGAAATAAACAAAGAATCAGTGATGAGGGGGCTACACAGAAGCAAGAGAAAGAGAGACCAGCTGCTGGGTTCTTTGGATTGTTCCTCAGTCCCTGGGTCCAAGACATTGTGCTCTTGGGTTCAAGATAGCGCCCTTTTCTCCTTCAATTTAGTCCCCATTTTCACCTTAAACCAACTCAAGTAACTTTCACAGACTCACAGACTAAAGGACGTTGATTAAACCCCTCAGTAATTCCCTTTCTGCCTGCTGAGGTCGACCGATAATATGCAGATGAGGCTCGCTGGCTACCAAATTCAAAATTTATCTGGTCTGAATTTGGAAATAAGATAGTGGACTATTAGATTCTGCTCAGGACCCAACTACTCTGGTTTTAGAGCTGGAAGGACTCTGAAACAAGAGGCAAGATGCACAGCACACCAATGCAACTGCCATGATATGTATGGCCCTTCGTGAATTTCAAAGTATACCCATTTAGTCCATAGAACTAGAATCTTTTTTGTTTTCTTTTTTTATTTTTTATTTATTGGGTAAAAGAGTCTTTGCTTTTATGTCATCAAATAATTACATTTCAACTGACATTTGCCTGTGTATGTGTCCTCATACTCAAGTACATTATTTTCTTTTTTAATGTTGTTCAATTACAGTTATCCTAATTTTTCCCTGTTCCTCTTTCCTGCCCTACCCACACTCTGCTCCAAGTCAGTCCCCACTGTGTTGTCCATGTCTATGGGTCATTTATACTAGTTCTTTAACTAGGCCCGGGACCCCTTCTTTCCTCCCTTTTCCCCCTCCACCCTCCCCTCTGGTCCCTGTAAGTTTCTTCCTTGTTTCCATGCCTCTGGTTCTTTTTGCTAGTTTGTGTTCATTAGGTTCCTGTTATAGTGAGATCACACAATGCTGTCTGTTGCAGAGTGGTTTATTTCACTTAGGATAATGCTCTTCAGTTCCATCCACGCCATTGCAAAGGTACTTCTTTCTTTCTTTCTTTTTACTGCATAATATTTCATTGTGTAAATGTACCACTGCTTTTGATCCACTCATTTACTGATAAACATTTTGGCTGTTTGTAGCATTTGGCTGTTGTAAATAACATTGCTTGCTATAAACATTGAGGTACATAGGTCCTTTTGAACTGGTGTTTCAGGATTCTTAGGCACCATTGGAAAAGCTGGGTCAAAAGGCAGTTACATCTTTATTTTTTTGAAGAAATTCCATACTGTATTCAACAGCAGCAGCACCAGCCTGCATTCCCACCAACAGTGCACTAGGGTTCCTTTTTCTCCACGACCTCCCCAGCACTTGTTCTTTGTTAATGTTTATGATGGCCATTCTGAACAGTGTGAATTAAAACTACAACTATCACTGTAGTTTTAATTTGCAGCTCTCTGATAGCTAGTGATGCTCACCATCTTTTCATATACATATGGGGCCTCTGAATGTTCTTCTTGGAGAAAGGTCTGTTCAGGTCCCTTGCCCAATTTTAAAATTGCATAGTCTATCTTCTTGGTGTTCAGTAATATGAGTTCTTCATACATTTTGGACATCAAACCCTTGTCCAAGGTAGAGTTGACAAATATGTTTTGCCATATATTTTCTTTAGCCATGTAGAACTTTTAATTTGATGCAGCCCCATTTGTTTATTCTTTCTTTAATTCCCTTGCTCTGGATGAGGAATGGTTGAAAATATATCTACATGGGATATCTATTTTTTTTTTTTTTGCCTATGTTCTCCTCTAGGACTTTTACAGTGTTGCAACTTATATTTAAGTCCTTCATCCACCTTGAATTAATTTTTGTGTATGGTGTAAGTTGGTGATCAAGTTTCTTTTTCACTGCATGTAGTTATCCAGACCTCCCAACACCATTTGTTGGAGAGGTTATTTTTACTCCATTTTACGCTTCTGCCCTCTTTGTTGAATATTAATTATCCATAGAGACTTGGGTTTATTTCCGGGTTTTCTGTTCTGTTTCATTGATCTACATGTCTGCTTTTATGCCAGTACCAGACTGTTTTGGTCACATTGGCCTTGTAGTATAGTTTGATATCATGTATTTGTGATCCCTACTATATTCTTCTTCTTTCTCAAGATTGCTGCAATTATTTGAGGTCATTTACTCCACATAAATTTTTGAAATATTTATTCTACATCTGTGACATATGTCACTGGTATTTAATAGGAATTATGCTGAATCCATACATTGCTGCGGCTAGTATGGACATTTTAATGATGATCCTCACTATCCATAAACACAGAATATAATTCCATTTGTTTGTATCTCCCCTAATTTCTTTTATGAGTGTCCTATAGTTTTCTGAGTCTAGGTATTTTACCTCCTTAGTTAAGTTTATTCCTAGGTACTATATTTTTCTTGTTGCTATAGCACATGGGGTATTTTTTCTAGTTTCTATTTCTGATATTTTATTGTTGTAAAAAAATGCCTTCAATTTCAGAATATTGACTTTGTATCTGTTATTTTCCCAATTTCACTTATTAGTTCAAGTACTTTTTTGGTGAAGTCTATTTGGTTTTCTACATACATTATCATGTCATCTGTAAATAATGACAACTTTATTTCTTCCTTTCCAATTTGGATGCTATTTATTTCATTTTTAAAAAATTGTTCCATTTCAGTCTCCTGCATTTCTCGCCATTGCTCTTCATAGACCATCTCCCCACACTCCCACAGTCTATTCCCCCTCGATTGCCCATGCCAATGAGTCCTCTATTCATGTTCCCTCACATGCCCCTTCCCCTATTCTTCCGTGTTATTCCCTTCAACCCAACCCTCTGGTCAATGTCAGTTTGTTCTTTATTTCCATATCTCTGGTTCTATCTTGCTCAATTGATTTTTATTTTTATTACGTTCCGCTTATAGGTGAGGTCATATGGTATTTGTCTTTCACTGCCTGGATTATTTCATTAAGCATAATACTCTCCAGTTCCATCCTTGCTATTGCAAGGGTAGAATGTCCTTCCTTCTTTCTACTGTGTAATATTCCATAATGTAAAAGAACTGCAGTTTTTGATCCACTCATTTACTGATGGACACATACGCTGTATTCGGCACTTGGCTATTATATATAATGCTGCTATGAATACTGGAGTGCATAGGTTTTTTTGAATTGGTATTTCAGGATTCTTAAAGTTTAATCTTAGCAGTACTATTGCTGGACCAAAAGACAGTTCCACCTTTAGTTTTTTGAGGAAATTTCATATTGCGTTCCTTTCTTTTTATTTATTTATTTTATTATTTTTTTAAAATGATTTTAGTTATTTTACAAGCACAGTTTTTTCTCTACTTCTCCCATCCCACTCCCCACCGCTGGGTGCTACCCACCTTCCTCCCATTTCCAGCCCCCTTAGTTCTGGTCCCTGTGTCCTTCATATTTGTTCCTCCAAATCCCTCCCATTTTTCCCCCTTAAATTCTCTTCCCTCTCCCCTCTGGTCACTGTCCTCTTGTTCTCTATTTCAACGTCTTGGTTTTTATTCTGCTTTCTTGTTTGTTTTGTTGTTTAGCTTCCTGTTAAAGGTGAGATCATATGGTATTTGTCTCTCAACCCCTGGCCTATTTCACTCAGCATAATGCTTTCCAGTTCCATCCATGTTGTTGCAAAGGGTAGTAGCTCCTTCTTTCTCTCTGCTGCATAGAATTCCATCCTATATATGTACCACAATTTTTTGATCCATTCGTTTACTGATGGGCACCTAGGTTGCTTCCAACTCTTGGATATTATAAATTGTGCTGCTATGAACATTGCGGTGCACAGATGCTTTGAAATTGATATTTTAGGATGCTTAGCCTATAATCCTAGCAGGGGAATTGCTGGGTCAAAAGGAAGGTCTGTTTATAGTTTTTTTTAGAAAATTCCGTACTCTTTTCCAAAGTAGTTGCACTTGTCTGCAATCCCACCAACAGTGAAATAGAGACACATTTTCCCAACAACCTCTCCAACATTTGTTGCTTGTTGCTTTGCTTATGATAGCCATCCTGACCGGTGTAAAGTGGTATCTCATTGTGGTTTTAATTGGCATCTCCCTTGTAGCAAACAATAATGAGCAACTCTTCATGTGTCTCTGGATGTTCTGTATGTCCTCCTGGGAGAAGTGTCTGTTCAAGTCCTTTTCCCATTTTTTAATTGGGTTAGAAGTCTTCTTAGAGTGGAGTCGTATAAGTTCTTTGCATATTTTGGAGATTAAACCTTTATCTGAGGTATCATTGGCAAATACGTTTTCCCATACAGTTGGTTATCTTTTTAATTTAATACTGTTTTCTTTAGCCATGCAGAAGCTTTTTATTTTGATGAGATCCCATTTGTTTATTCTTTCCTTTATATTCCTTGCTCTAGGGGACATGTCGGTAAAAATGTTGCTGCATGAACATTCTGAGATTTCCCTGGCAACGTTCTCCTCTAGGATTTTAATGGTGTCACGTAAGTCTTTTATCCACCGTGAATTTATTTTGGTGTATGGTGTAAGATTGTGCTCAAGTTTCATGTTTTTTTTTTTTAGTTATTTTCTTTATTATGACATTACAGTTGTTCTATTCCCCCTCTTCATTCCCGTCCACCCTGCACAGCCCCCACCCCTACAATTCCCCCCCTTTAGTTTATGACCATGTGTCTCAAGTTCTTTGGATTCTATATTTCCCATACTATTCTTGCCCCCGTATCTATTTTCTAACTACCGTCTATGCTACTTATTTTCTGTATCTTCTCCCCCCTTCTCCTCCCACTCCCCTGTTGCTAACCCTCCATGTGCCTCCCTTCGTTGAGACATGCTGGGTCCTGTCTCACTGCCTACTCCCTCGCTGGTCTATCTCCACTGGAATGTGCCAGCACAGTCAACCCGCCGCCATTCCCCATCACCGGATCTGCAGGTAGCTCACTGGGTCGGCCCTTTGCAACCCCACGCCTGGGATCCGCGCAATTGAATCTGTCTGACTGAGGTTTCCTGTGCAACCCTGCTCCGCCAGCTGGCTTCGCCCCTCTTACTGGTCAGGCTGAAGAATTCGTTGTTACCGAACTTCCGAAAAGTTCAATTTTCTCTGTTCTGGCAGTGTTTTTTATTGCTAATATTTTGTTGTCTGTGAGCATCCATTTCACCAGTGAACTTGGTTGTAAACTTGGTTGTGTGAGAAAGCACGGTGTCTCCACCGATGCCTCCATCTTGGTGAAAGTCCAAGCTTAAGTTTTTTCCACGTAGCTATCCAGTTCTCCCAACACCATTTGTTGGAAGAGACTATCTTTACTCCATTTTATGTTACTGCCCCCTTTGTCGAATATTAATTGACTGTAGAGAGTTGGGTTGATTTCTGGGCTCTCTCTTCTGTTCCATTGCTCTATGCGCCTGTTTTTATGCCAGTACCAGGCTGTTTTGATTACAGTGGCTTTGTAATACATTTTCACATCAGGTATTGTGATCCCTCCTACTTTGTTCTTCTACTCAAAATAGCAGCTGCTATTCGGAGTTGTTTATGGTTCCATATAAATTTTTGAAGTGTTTTATCTATGTTTGTGAAATATGCCATTGGTACTTTAACAGGTATTGCATTGAATCTGCAAATTACGTTGGGTAGTATGGACATTTTGATAATGTTAATTCTTCTAATCCATGAACAAGGAATATGTTTCCATTTGTTTGTGTCTTCCCTGATTTCTTTCTTCAGTGCTGTGTAATTTTCTGCATACAGGTCTTTTACCTCCTTGGTTAAGTTTATTCCCAGATATTTTATTTTTCTTTTTGCTATATCAAATGGGATTTTTTTTTATTTCAGCTTCTGCTGATTGTTAGTATACAAAAATATCTTTGATTTCTGGATATTGACTTTGTATCCTGCTGTTTTGCCAAATTCATTCATTAGTTCGAGCTGTTTTTTGGTAGAGTCTATTGGATTTTCCATGTACACTATCATGTCATCTGCAAACAGTGAGTTTTGCGTCCTCCTTTCCTATTTGGATGCCTTTTATTTCCTTTTCCTGCCTGATTGCTGTGGCCAAATATTCCAAAACTATATTGAATACAAGTGATGAAAGTGGACATCCTTGTCTTGTTCCTGATCTTAGTGGAAAAGCTTTTAGTTTTTGCCCATTGAGTACGATATCGGCTGTAGGTCTTCCACATATGGCCTTTATTATATTGTGGAATGCTCCGTCTAGTCCCACTTTGCTGAGTGTTTTTATCATAAATGGGTGTTGTACCTTATCAAAAGCTTTTCCTGTGTCTATTCATAAGATCATGTGGTTTTTTCTTTGCTTTTGTTTATATGATGAATTCCATTAACTGATTTGCAAATATTGAACCATCTTTGCATCCCTGAAATGAATCCTAAATGGTCATGGTGTATAATCTTTTGGATATATTGTTGGACGTGATTTGCAAATATTTTGTTGAGGATTTTAGCATCTATGTTCATCAGTGATATTGGCCTGAAGTTTTCTTTCTTTGTTGTATCTCCGTCTGGTTTTGGAATTTGGATGATGCTGGCTTCATAAGAGAAGTTTGGAAGTTTTCCATCCTTTTGGATTTTTTGGAATAGTCTGTGAAGAATAGGGGTTAGTTCTTACTTCAATGCTTTGTAGAATTCTCCTGTGAAACCATCTGGTCCGGGGCTTTTGTGTGATGGGAGTTTTTTGATTACTGCTTCAATTTCTTTTGCTGTTATTGGTGTGTTCAGATTTTCTGTTTCTTTTTCATTAAGTTTTGGAAGATTATATTTTTCTAGAAATGTGTCCATTTCCCCTAGGTTTTCAAATTCCTTGGTGTTCAGTTGTTCATAGTAATTTCTTACAATGCCTTATATTTCTGTGGTATCAGGTGTAATCCCTGCTCTTTCATTTCTGATGGTGTTTATTTGTGTCCTCTCTCTTCTTTTCTTGATGAGCCTACTTAAAGGCTTGTCTATTTTGTTTATCTTTATAAAGAACCAACTCCTGGATTCACTGATCCTTAAGATTGTGCTTTTAATCTCTATGTCATTTAGTCCTGCTCTAATGTTGGTTATTTCCTTTTTTCTGCTTGTTCTGAGCTGTGTCTCTTGTTGTTCCTCGAGTTCTTGCAAAAGTAGGGTTAGGTTGTTTGTTTGAAATGTTTCTATCTTCATTAGATAGGCCTGTATTGCTATAAACTCCCCTCTCAGTACTGCCTTCGCTCTGTCCCATAAGTCTTCGGGTGTTGTGAGTTCGTTTTCATTTATTTCCAGAAACTTTTTATTTCCTCCATAATTTAATTCTTGACCTATTCATTGTTTAATAGCATACCATTCAGTCTCCATGATTTTGGGTGCTTTGGGTTTTTTCCTTTGGAGTTGGTTTCCAATTTCAGTCCCTTATGGCCAGAGAAAATGCTTGGTATGATATGAATCCTCCTGAATTTGTTGAGGCTCATTTTGTGTCCTATTATGTGGTCTATTTTTTAAAATGCTCCATGTGCATTTGAAAAGAATGTGTACTTAGCTTTTTGGGGATGAAGGGCTCTATATATATCAGTTAAGTCCATTTCCTCTAGGGTGTTGTTTAATGCTGCAATATCTTTGTTGATATTTTGTTTGGAAGATCTGTCCATTTTTGATAGTGGGGTGTTAAAACCCCCTATTATAATTGTGTTGCTGTCAATATCTTTCTTGAAGTCCTCTAAGATTTTCTTGATGTATTTGGGTGCTCCTATATTTGGTGCGTATATATTTATGATGTTAATGTCTTCTTGGTGGATAGTTCCCTTGAGTATTATGAAATGACCTTCTGGGTCTCTCCTTATGGCCCTCGTTTTGAAGTCCATGTTGTCTGATATGAGAATTGCTACCCCAGCTTTTTCTTCTTGTCCGTTTGCTTGAAAAATTTGTTTCCAGCCTTTCACTTTTAGTCTGTGATGGTCTTTTGTTCTGAGGTGGGTCTCTTATAGGCAGCATATGTGAGGGTCATGCTTTCTCATCCATGCAGCTTTTCTGTATCTTTTGTTTGGAGCTTTTAATCCATTTACATTTAAGGTTATTATTGATAGGTACTTATTCATTGCCATTTTTGGACCTTTGTTCCTCTCCGTCTCTCACTTTTCCCTCCTTTCCTTAAAGCAGTCCTTTTAGTATTTCTTGTAGGACTGATTTGGTGCAGGCATATTCTTTTAGACTGCTTTTGTCTTGGAAGCTCTTTATTTGGCCTTCTATCTTGATTGACAACCGTGCTGGGTACAGTAGCCTTGGTTGTAGGCATCTAGTTCTCATTCCTTGGAATATTTCTTGCCATTGTCTTCTGGCTTGGAGTGTTTCCATTGAGAAGTCATTAGCTAACCTTATTTGGGCCCCTTGTATGTTACTTCCTTTTTCTCCCTTGCTGCCCTTAAGATTCACTCTTTGTCTATGAATTCTGCCATTTTAATGATGATGTGTCTTGAAGTGGGCCTCTTTGGGTTCCTCTTGATTGGAACTCTCTGTGATTGCTGGATTTGTGTGACTTTTTCTCTCATCATAATAGGGAAATTTTCTCTCATTACTCTTTCAACTATGTTTTCTATCCCTTGTTCTTCTCCTCCTTCTGGTATTCCTATTATTCGGATATCATTATGTTTCATATTGGCTTGTATTTCTTTTAATCCCTCTTCATTCTAAGTTTCTTTTCATTTTCCTTCTCTTTCTGTGAGATGCTTTCTACTTTGTCCTCCAGCTAGCTAATCTGATCCTCCGCCTCATCTATTCTACTTTTGAAACTTTCTACTGTGTTCTTCAATTCGGAAATTGTATTCTTCATTTCCTCTTGTCCCTTGCTGATAGTTTCTATTAACTTTCTCATGTTGATATAGTTTGCAGTGAGATCATTGTAGCTCTCCTGTAGTTTTTGGTAGCTCATTGTGAGCTCTTTGAACTTTGTGATAACCAGTGAGTTGAATTCACTATCTGATAGTTGATTAGCCTCTATTTCATCTAACATTCTTTGTGAAGTTTCTGCTTTCATTTGTGGATTGTTTCTTTGTCTTCCCATTGTTTGTGAAACTGTTCTTGTTAGCCTCAGCTTCTAAAATTGATCTATTCCTACTCTCTGGGTTTATGTTGTGAACCTCTGTGGTATAATACCTGTGAATTTCAGTGGTGCGGACTTCTTCAGGTATCTTGATGTTCTTCATTTCCACCTACTCCTTTTATCGTGTTTGTGTAATCAGTTGTAGGAGGAGATAAAATGGTTTATGACAGCAAAAGAGTTTTTTATGATACTTACAGTCACAGCCGGTAGAGAGGAGATAGGCAATCTTTAAGCTATGTATATTGTTACCCATATTCTTCAGCCCAAATTGCCACTTTTACGAGAGGATGGACAAAAGATAAGCCTCTTGTTGGGGAGGGAAGGCTTGTTAGTTGGAACTAGAAAGCAGTGAGGTTGCAGACAGTCAGATTTTTTTAATTTTATTTATTTATCTTTAGAGGGGAAGGGAAGGAGAGAGGGAGAGAAACATCAATGTATGGTTGCCTTTCCTGTGTCCCCTGCTGGGAACTGGCCTGCAGGGAACTGGTCTGCAACCCACGCATGTGCCCTGACTGGGAATCGAACCGCGATTGTCTGGTTCGCAGGCCCGCGCTCAATCCACTGAGCTACACCAGCCAGGGCTGACAGTCAGATTTTGAGGTAAGGTGAGTGTAAGGAACAGTATATAGGTGTAGTGTATGAGCAAATAGAGTTAATCACTACAGTGATAAAATTCAGGGACCTGTACAGTGGGCTAAGATCCGTGAGATGTGTTGTGAAGTATTTACTGTTGTATAGATCAGCTATCATATACACAAATATTAGAGCAGCACTCATATAACAAACTATGTGATCTGTCTGAGTAGGGGGTATAAGCTCTATACCTAAAGTTCTTAGGTAGTGTGTTAAAGGAAAATGAGTAGAGTGGAGTTTAGAGGATTAGCAAAGCACTGTGGAGGAAAGGACAAGGGGAGCCTAATATTATAATATAACTACTCAGGACTGAGAAGCCTATACAGAAAAAGGAGGAATACAGAGATAGTATTAAAATATAAAAGTGAGAATAATGAAAAAAAATATGCAACACCTTGTGGCTTGTCTGCTATAGGAAGGTGAAATTTGTTTCTCTGTTTCTACTGTTGAGATGCCCCCTCTTTGGGTCCCATTCTGGTCCTTTCATAGTTCCTAGCTGTTTGTGTCTCTTGTGAGTAAAAGGAAACAAAGCAACAAACAAACAATCAAACAAAAAGGCAGGAGAAGGGAGACGAAAGTGATGAGTTTAAGAGAAAAGGAAGAAGGACTAAAACAGGGAAAAAGAAAGGAGAGGAACAAAGTATAGAAAGATAAAGCAGTGATAAAATTAAAAAATATATAAGATTAGTAAACAGACGCACAAAAAAGTTACTAAAAAAAAAAGGGGGGAAAGCCCAAAAAACCAAACAAACAAGAACAAAAATAACCAATAACAACAACAGAGAAACCCTTTCCTTGTTGGTTTCAAGCTGTCCAGACTGTGTTTTCTGGTAGCAGCAGGATCTCTCTGTGGGCTGGGATGCTGGCGCAAGTGCGTGCACCAGCCAGGCTACCAGATTGGGGTGTGGGTACCTGCACACTGGCCAAGCAGCTTGGGTCCCACAGGTTCTGGTAGGGTCCTTCCCAGTCCTGTGGTGGGACTCAACCGCTTTTGCACCTGTGCACACTGGCCAGTTGAAGCCAGCAAGGTGCTTCCCAGTCCTGTGTTGGGGACTCAGAGGCTTCTACGCCTGTGTGCACCCGCCAAGCTGTCTGGGATCCAAGAAACCAGCAAGGTGTCTCCCAGCCCTGTGGTGGCGACCCCTAAGTCTCCGTGCCCGCACGTGCCCTCTAGGCAGTCGGTGACCTGCGAAACCGGTAGGGCACTTCCCAGTCCTCTGGAGGTGGCTCAGAGGCCTCCATGCCCACCAGGCCGTCTGGGACCAGAGATCCGGGAGGGTGCTTCCCAGTCCTGTTGCGAGTCCCCAAATGCCTCCACTTTCCCCCTGGGTTACTGCAAGGCCAGGTGGGAAGCAAGCCAAGCTGTCCTGGCAGGAGAACACCTCAGTCCACTTTCACAAAAAAAAACCAAACTCTCCAAATAGCCTGCCTTTCAGTCTAGCCCAGTCCCCAGCGAGACCAGTGAGGCCAATGTGTCTCTCAGTTCTCCCAGGCTTGCCACCACAGAGTCTGCAGTTGAACCGGGCCCTGTGTCTTTGTAACCCTCCCTGATAATGCAAGCAAGCAAACAGACAGGTCTCTGCCCGGTGTTGTCCAGTTTTGCTTATATGGGAAGCGGGGGAGCTGCTGGCCCGCGCTGGTGGCCACTGGGCCGCTGGGTGCTCAGACTCCTGTGGCAGACACCTCTGGTGTTGGTCTCACACCGATGCCTCTGGTCCCTGGCCCTAGAGGCAGCACTGGAACCACCTGGCCGGGGGCGCCGGCCCCCGCCGCTGCTTTGTCTTTACTCCGGTCCCCAAGACCCCACTGACCTGCCGCTTTCTGGTGTTTCAGCGGCCATCACAATCTCTGTTCTTTTAATTTCACAAATGCTGGATAACCGATGGATTAGTGTGCTGCTTCTCTATAGATCTGCCAGGATTTTCACCCACAAGTACGGGAGCTAGAATCTGCTCCGTTCTACTTTGTCACTATCTTCCCAGCACCCCCCTCCATATTGTTTTCCACAGTGGCTGTACCAGTCTGCATTCCCACCAACATTGTACTAGGGCTCCTTTTATCAACAACTTTGCCAGCACCTTTTCTTTGTTCATTTGTTAATGATGACCATTCTGACCAGTGTGAGGTGGTATCTCATGGTGGTTTTAATTTGCATCTCTCTCATGGCTAGTAATGTTGAGAATTTTTTCCCCATGTCTATGGGCCCTCTGAATGTCCTCTTTGGAGAAGTGTCTGTTGAAGTCCTTTGCCCATTTTTTAAATTGGATTGTTTGTCTTCCAGGTGTGGAGTCAGGTAGTTCTTATTTATTTTGAAGATTAAACCCTTGCCTAAGGTAGCACTAGCAAATATACTTTCCCATACAGTTGGTTCCTTTTCCATTTTGTTGATGTTTTCTGAAGCCATGCAGAAGCTTTTAATTTGATGAAGTCCCATTTGTTTATTCTTTCCTTTGTACCCTTGCCCTAGTGGATATACCAGTGAAAATACTGCTGCGTGAGATATACAAAATGTTCCTGCCTATGTACTACTCTAGGGCTTTTACAGTGTCACAACTTATGCTGGCATAAGTCTTTTACCAATCTTGATGGGTTTTTTTGGAGGATGGTGAAGGTTGGTGGTCTAGTTTCTTTCTTTCCTTCTTTCCTTCCTTCCACCTTCCCTTCCTGTCCCTTCCCTCCCTCCCTTTTCCTTCCTTCCTCTTCCTTCCTTTTTTGCATGTAGCTGTCCAGATTTCCAAATACCATTTATTGAAGGGGCTATTTTTACTCCATTTATTGTCCCTGTCCCCTTTGTCATATATTAACTGACCATAGTGACACAGGTTTTTCTGGGCTCTTTATAGTGTTCCCTTGGTCTATGTGTCTCTTCTTAATGCCAATACCAACTGTTTTGACAACCATGGCCTTTTAATATAGTTTGAGATCAGGTACTGTGATCCCTTCTGTTTTGTTCTTCTTTCTCAAAAATTGCTGAGCTTTTTGGGGTCTTTTCTGTTTCCATATAAATTTTTGAAATGTTTGTTCTGTGTCTGTGAAATATATAATTGGTATTTTGATAGAAATAGTGTTGAATCTGTTTATTGCTTTGAGTAGTATGGACATTTAAATGACATTAATTTTTCCAGTCTATGACGATGGTATATGACTCCATTTAATTGTGTCTTCATTAATTTCTTTCTTCAGTGTTCTGTAGTTTTCTGAGTACATATCTTTCACCTCCTTGGTTAAGTTTATTCTGAAGTATTTTGTTTTTCTCTCCTACATTCAATCTTTTTTTTTCTTGTTGTGATATTTATTAAATGGGATTTTTTCATAATTTCTGTTTCTGGTATTTCTTTCTTAGTGTACAAAAATGTCTTTTATTTTGGAATGTTGACTGTACCCCAACATTTTGCCAAATTCATTTATTAGGTCAAGGAGTGTTTTGGTGGAGTCTATAAATTTTTTTATATACATTACCATTATCATCTGCAAACAGTAACAGCTTTACTTTCTCCTTTCCAATTTAGATGCCTTTTATTTATTTATTTTTTGTCTGTTAGCTGTGGGTACAACTTCTGATACTAGGTTGAAGAGAAGTGGTGAAAGTAGACACCTTTGTCTTGTGCCTAATCTCAGGTGAAAGCTTTTAGCTTTTGCACATTGAGTATAGTGTTCATTGTAGGTTTTCCCTACATGGCCTTTATAATGTTGATGTTTGTTCTCTCTACTCCCATTTTGCTGAGTGATTTAATCATAAATGGGAGCTGTACTTTTTTCAGAACCTATTGATATGATCATGTGGTTTTTAACTTTCACATTTTTATGTGATATATTACATTTATTGATATCCATATATTGTATTTTCCTTGCATCCCTGGGATGAATCCCACTTGGTCATGGTGTATGATTTTTTTCATGTATTGCTGGATCACTTTTTTGAGAATTTTTAGCATCTATGTTCATCAGCGACATTGGCCTGTAGTTTTCTTTTTTGTGTCTTTATCTGGTTTTGGAATTAGTATAATACTGGGCTTATAAGAAGAGTTTGGGAATCTTCCCACCTCTTGGGCATTTTGAAATAGTTTGAGAAGAATTGGGGTTGGATGCCTTACATTTCTTTTTCTTGTCTAATCGATGTAGCTAGAACTCCAATACTATGTTGTGTACCTCTAATGAAAACAGATATTCTTGTCTTGTTCCTGATCTCAGGGAGAAGATTTTAGTTTTTGCCCACTGAATATGATGTTGGCCATAGGTTTCATGTAGATGGCTTTTATTATGTTGAGGTATGATATCTCTATTCCCCCTTTACTGAGCATTTTTATAAATGGATGATATACTTTACCAAATGCTTTTTCAGTGCCTATTGATATCAACATATGATTTTTCTTTCATTTTGTTTATGTGGTATATTACTTTAATTGATTTGCAAATATTGCACCATTCTTACATTCCTAGCATGAATCCCACTTGAATATGGTGTATGACCTTTTTAATGTAGTGCTAGATGTGGTTTGCCAATATTTTGATGAGGATTTTAGCATGTATGTTCATCAGCAATATTGGACTGTAGTCTTTTTTCTTTGTTGTGTCTTTATCTGGTTTCTGAATTAGGATAACACTGGCCTCATAAAGAGTTTGGGAGTTTTCCCACTCTTTCAATTTTTTTTTAAATAGTTTGAAAGGATAGGACTTAGCTCTTTTGTAAATATTTGGTAAAACTGGCTGTGAAGCAAGCTATCTGGTCCTGGCCTTTCTGTGTGCAGTGATTTTTCTTTTATCACTGCTTCAATTGCACTAGTTTTTATTGGTCTATTCAGGCCTTCTGTTTCTTCTTGATTCAGTTTTGGAAGATTATATGTTTCTAGAAACTTGTTCATCTTACCTATGTGGTCAAATTTCTTGGCATATAATTGTTCATAGTAAATTCTTATGATCCTTTTCATTTCTGTGGTATCAGCTGCAATTTCTCCTCTTTCATTTCTGAATTTATTTATTTAGGTCCTCTCTTTTTCTTCATGAGTCTATTTAAAGGCTTTTTGATTTGATCTTTTCAAAGAACTAGCTCCTGAATTTATTGATCCTTTGAATGGTTCTTTTAGTCTCTACGTCATTTAATTCTTGTCCGATCTTGGTTATGTCCTTCCTTCTACTGGCTCTGGGCTTTGTTTGTTGTTGTTCCTCCAGTTTTTATATATGTAGGGTTAAGTCGTTTATTTGAATTTTTTCTATCTTTTAGGCAGGCCTACCGCTATTAACTTTCCTGTCAGGACTGTGTTTGATGTTTTCCATAGGTTTTGGGTTATTGTGTTCACTTACATTTGTTTCCAGTAACTTTTTGTTTTCTTCTTGATCTCATTGTTTACACATTCATCGTTTAATAACATGTTATTCAGTCTCCATGGACTTGATTAATTTTGAGTTTCTTCCTTGAGGTTAGTTTCTAGTTTCAAGCCATTGTGATCTGAGAAAATGCTTTATATAATTTTCTGGAATTTACTGAGGCTTGTTTTGTGTCCTATTATGTGGTCAATCTTCAAAATGTTCCATGTGCATTTGAAAAGAATGTGTATTTTGCTTCTTTCAGGTTAAAGATTCTGTATATATTAGTTAAGTTCATTCAATCTAGCATGGCAGTGTTCTTGTTGATTCTTTGGAAGATGTCCATTGTTGACTAGTGGGATGCTAAAACCTCCTACTCTAAGTGTGTTGCTGTCAATATCTTCCTTGTGGTCCTCCAAGATTTTCCTTAAATATTTGGGTGCCACCATGTTGGATATGTATACATGTTTATAGGGGTTATATCTTCTTGATGGATTGTTCCCTTAAGTATTATACAGTGACCTCATTTGTGTCTTTTTATTATCTTTATTTTGAAACCTATTTGTCTGATATATGTATTGCTATCCCAGTTTTTTAATGTCCATTTTGCTAGGAATGGTTGTTTCCATCCCTTCACTTTCAGTCTATACAGATCTTTTGAGTTGGGTCTCTTGTAGACAACATATACGTGGGTTTTGTTTTCTTATCCATTGAGTTACCCTTTGTCTTTCGATTGGAGCATTTAATCCATTTACATTCAAGGTTATAAGTGATAGGTATTTATTGGTTGTGATTTTTCCCCTTTGTGCATGTGTTCCTCTCTCTCTCTTTTTATCTTCTTAAAACAGTTTCTTTAGCATCTCTTGCAATACCGATTTGGTGAGGATGCATTCTTTTATATATTTTTGTTGGAGGGAGCTCCTTATTTTGCCTTCTTTTTTAAATGTAAGTCTTGCTAGGTAGAGTTGTTGTTTGCAGGCCTTGACTTTTCATTACTTGTAATATTTATTGCCATTCCCTTCTGGATTTATTGTTTCAGTTCAGTGATCAGCTGGTAGCCTTACTGGGGCTTCCTTGTATGTTATTAGCTGTTTCTTCCTTTAAGATTCTCTCTTTTAAGTTTTGCCATTTTTAGTATGGTGTATCTTGGAATGGGCCTCTTTGGATTCATCATGATTGGATTCATTAAGTCCTTCCTGGACTTGCCTGACTTTTTGTTTTATCAAGTTAGGGAAGTTTTCTGTCATTACTGTTTCAAACAGTTTTTCTTTTCTTCTTCTTTTTTAAAAGATTTTATTTATTTATCTTTAGTCAGGAATGGAAGGAGAGAGGGAGAGAAATGTCAATGTATGGTTGCCTCTCATGCATTCACTGGGAACTGGCCTGCAACCCAGGCATGTGCCCTGACTGGAAATTGAACCATGATCTTTTGGTTCGCAGGCCTGTGCTCAATCCACTGAGCTACACCAGCCAGGGCTCAAACAGGTTTTCTATGCCTTGCTCCTCTTCTTCTCCTGGGACCCCTGTTATACAAATATTATGTTTCAGTTTGTCCTGCAGCTCCCTTAACACCTCTTTGTTCTTTTTTAGTCTGTTTTAATTTTGTTGCTCTGCCTAGGAGTTTTTTTCTTTATCCTCCAGCTCACTGATTCTATCCTCTGCTTCATCTAGACTGCTTTTTATTCGTTCTACTATGTCCTTCAATTCAGAAATTGTATTTTCTACTGTGTTCTACTGAAGAACACATTCTATTGTGTTCTTCAGTTCAGAAATTCAGAAACTCTGCATTTCTTCCTGGCTATTATTAATAGTTTTTATGTTCTTTTTCATACTGATGTAGTTCACTATAATGTCCTTGTAGCTTCCCTGGAGTTCTCTGTAGTTCTCACTGAGCTCACTGATCTTCCTCATAAGCATTATTTTGAGCTCAATATCTGACGGTTTATTTGCCTCTATTTCATTTAACACGCTTTCTAGAGATTCCTCCTTTCCTTTCAATTGGGTGTTGTTTCTTTGTTTCTCCATCTTAGGTTCTTTTCTTGTTTGTTTCTGCTCTTAGATTGATATGATTTGACTCCATCTTAATGGTGTGAACTTCTATGGTGCAAGATCCATGGATTCAGTGGCACAGTCTCTTTGATCTCCTCAACCTAATGCTCTTGGGATGCCCTTTATGCCATTTATTTTGGCTTTCTAGTTGTAACTGGGTTTTGATTGTTGTTGTTAGGTCTCTTTGACTGGGCCTTCCCTCTGGCTGGGTGACTGAGAGTCATTCCAACTACCATGTCCTGTATGCTACCCACCTCTGATAATGTGATGGTGTCCCAGTCTGGCCTTAAGACAGCCTGTTCTATACTACCAGGAATCCACTGTATATGGTTGGTCCCTTCAGTTGTTAATCTAATCCTTTCCTGGCTGTGTGACCTCCTGTAAGTCACTTAAATTTTGTGAGTCTCAGTTTTGTCATCTTTGCTATTATCTTCACAGGAATGATGTATTCCATGAAATAAGATAGGCAGGGCTGGGCACACAGTAGGAAAGCTGTTAAGATCTCATCTATTCAGACTTGCTCCCTCTGAGCCCCAGCAACAGGGTAGCAGCTTGAAAGGCACCTATCAATAATTTTTGATATTCTTCAACCACTGTCTCCTATCAGTTTTTACATGTTTTCTTATGTTTCCGTAGATATTCTGAAAATGCCAACTTTGGTTGGATTTTCCAGAAAACAGACTCTGAGGCAGAGATTTGAATGCAGGTGGTTTACTGGAAAGTGCTCTCCAGAACAATACTTCAGGATGGAGTGAGCTACACAGGGCAGGAAACTGTCTACCTAGCTTCCTGCCCTGAGGGTCAGAATACTCAGAGATTCAAGAACTGAAGCACTGAAGCTGCACAGGAGCTAAGAAGCCACCACCTCCTTCTTTGGCTTTTACTCACATCCTCTCTAGGGCCCAGGTATAGTCCAAGCTGCCACAACTAGATTCTTTATTCCCATTTTATAAAATGAGAAAATGGATATAGAAAGGGTGAATGGCCACAGGCACCCTGTTACTAAGTAGTAGAGCTAAGGTATCTAGACTCAGGATAATGATAATAACAATAGCTAACATCTGCTGGTCTAAGCACTCCTTACACATTGACTCATTTAATCCCTGCGATAACCCTAAGAAGCAGGTACTATGCAGCACCCCTATTTTACAGTTAAGTAAACTGAGACAGAGCTGTTAAATACCTTTCCAAAATCACAGAATTACCAAATAGCATGGCAAGGATTCAAACCCAGGCAGTCTGGTTCCATAATCTGTCCTATTACCCACCATGCTATGCTATCTCCCTTCATGAGAGAGTTTGCCAAGTATGCAAACTCACCTGTCTCTAGGGGCCAACCTAGTAATGCTCATAGGTGAATCATAAGTGAATTGAGACAGGAAGGACTGTGCAACCTGAATGGTGCATGTCCTGGTTAAATGCAAGAATGTGGGCCCACAATAATCAGGTAAAATTCAAGAGATCAGAAATCTAGACTTGAGTTAAAATTACCACTTTAATTTTTTCTAATTAATTAAGTTTTTAAAATTTCTTTCAACTCCAACTTAATTTTTTTAATGTTTATTGATTTGAGAGAGAGAGAGAGAAGAGACCTGTTGTTCCACTTACTTATGCATTCATTGGTTGATTTTTGTATGTGCCCTGAGGACCAAACCTACAACCTTGGTATATCAGGATGACGCTCTAACCAAATGAGCTACTGAGCCAGAGTTAGTAAATGAGACATGTTTTTTGAAAGCACACATGTGCCAATTAAGAGTCCTATGAGCCATACTCAACCAGCAGTGTGGCCGTGTACAGCCTCTACCTCAAAGTAGGACTTTTATCCTATACTTCCCAGGCAGGAAGATAGCTCTAGTTGGCAGATACAGTGAGGCCTTGTCCCCAGATGTCCTGGATTTGCTCAGGCATCACAGTGAGAAAAGATCCTTTCAAAATAACCATTCTGAGCCTGAGACAGGCTCCTGTGAGCTCAGCCAATGCATTGCTGGCACCTTTCCTGGATCAGTTGGTGCTTCAGGACTGGACACAAAATGCAGCTCAAGAATTCGTCAAAGAGTAGCCACCGAGATGGAGCTCTATTGGCCCTGTGCTCAGCCAATGACCTGCTCACCTCCTCAAAGTCATCCAGCTCCTCCAGCCTAGTCCGAACTTTCTCTGACATTGTGGATGTGGCAGGTCCAGCTTTACCTAAACAAAATAGATTCATGTCACACAAGTGGCTTTCCTCTGTCACCAATACCTCTAGAGGAAGGCATCTTTACTTTATACTCCATCATGAATAAAGAGCCCAGGGAACAATGTCAATTAGAGATTTGGAAAGCAACATCCTTCCATACCCATAATTCCATCAGAAATATTTCTGCTTAGAAGTTGTCCCTAGGAGTTGAGAAGGCCATACTCAAAAAAGTTCTATTATATTCATTCAATATTTACAAACTTTCACTGAATCATTTATTTATTCCTAAAGAAAGGCAGTCTAGAGAAGGATGCCAAAAGTCCATCATTTAATTGTTCTCCATTAACAAGAGGCCCTTTCAGGCTTGTACTCAATGTAGAACTGTTGTATCCACACGCTAACAAAACAACAATCTCGGTGTCTGCCCACAGATGGAAACACCAGGGTTTCAATGTCCCCACTTGGAGCAAACAGGACTAGCTGGGCCTTCATCCATCATCTTGTCAGCACAGTTCTTTCCATCAGCAGGGATAAATAGAAATCAAGGAAAAAACTCTAGGCCATGAGACAGCTACAGGGCAAGGCTACCTATCCAGCAACTTGGCTGTTGCTCTCTAGTATCTCCTATTCTAGAATCTTTTCCCATTTTTTAGGGGGCATCTGTTCTAGATCTGAGGTCCCCTTTCTTCTGTCTACCAAACTCACTTCAGGAACTACAGTTAATTCCTTTAAGGTACCAGTATCTTAGCTCTGGTGTTAGCTCAGATTTGTCTGGGATCAGCTTGAAAGCATGGTTACGATTATTTAATTACTAACAACTGCTCAAATTAAAAAGTTTCCAAATAACTTGCTTTTTTTAACCTGCTTCTCCTTTTCCTTCATTCTGAAGTATAATATATACAGAATGTGCACACATGTATATTTTAATATATATTACTAAACCTTTGTGACCACCACTGAGTTCACTTATATTCACTACTGTTTAGTCTATTATGTGAATACTTCTTACTCTGTTGTCAGTGGATGTTTGTTTCCTATATGGGGCCACTCTGAACAATGCTGCTGCTATGATCACTTCTGTGCATGTCTCCTGGTTCATATACTCATGCATTTCTTCAGGGAAGTGCTTCTCAAATTTTTACAGGATGTGTAAAAGGATGTGTTAACATGTGTTAGCAGATTCTAATTTTCAGTAGGTCTAGCATGGCCCAAGACTCTGCCTTTCTAATGAACTCCCAGTCACCTACTCCTCTTTGGACTACATTTTAAGAAATACGGATGTGGGCAGAGTTAGTGAAACAGTTTCCATAAAGAGCCAGATATAAAATTTTAGTTTTTGTGAGTCATACAGTCTCTGTTACAACTATTCAACTCTGCCAGTATAGCAAAAAAGCATCCATAGACAATATGCAAACAAACTGGTATAGCTGTATTCACATGAAACTTTATTTACAAAACCAAAGAGTGGGCCAGATTTGGCCTGCAGGATATAGTCTGCTGATTTCTGATAGTAGTAGAATTTCTGGGTCAAGGAGTTGACCCATCTTCAATTTTAAGAGATAATGCAAAAGTACTTCACAGTGGGTATCATTTTACACTCCCAATGACAGCGCATGAGAGTTCCTGTTGCTCTACACTCTTCTCACAAGAGATATCATCAATCTTTTTACATCTTTAAACCGATAGATATGCAATGCTGATTTCCTTCTTTATGGTTTAAGGTCAAATTATACCCATAATAAAGATGCTCCCACTCTCTCGATTTTCAATGTGCTGTCTCAAACTACTGAGAATGAGGGAGACTTGCAGTTGCCATACCAGCAATTTAGACGAAAACAAAGGCCAAGTTCATCTGTACCCTAGTGGTACATGATCTGTCAGCTGCTTCACAATCACCAGGGAACTTAAAAAAGGAAATTCCTGGGCTCATTCCTCAGGATTAATTCAAGAAGTATAGTGGGTAGCTCAGTGGATTGAGCGTGGGCCTCCAAACCAGACAATCACAGTTCAACTCCCAGTCAGGGCACATGCCTGGGTTGCAGGCTGGTTCCCTGCAGGCCAGTTCCCTGCAGGGAACACACGAAAGGCAACCATACATTGATGTTTCTCTCCCTCTCTCCTTCCCTTCCCCTCTAAAGATAAATAAATAAAATCTTAAAAAAAAAAAAAAAAAAGAAGTACAGTGGGGCCAGAGGTCTGTACTTGTATAGAAGGTCCTCAAATGACCCTGTTGCACAGTCAACTTGAAAACCCCTGGTCCAGGGCTTCTAACTGTGCATCTTAGCAGAGGAAATTGAGAAGGGCTGTGTTCAGGGACCAGTTGCCAGTAAGTGTGAGTGTGGGATTCCCCTCACCAGCATATCTGCATTTTTACAAAGGAGAAACTACTACTCTGTAATCCTAAATATCAAGCAGTGGGCTTATGTTTTACTACATGTAACTGTATTTTTTTCCATTTATCTTCTAAATATATATTTCAATTCTACTAAGTCTATATACAATCTAG
Organism: Artibeus jamaicensis; assembly: GCF_021234435.1. Classification (NCBI taxonomy): domain Eukaryota; kingdom Metazoa; phylum Chordata; class Mammalia; order Chiroptera; family Phyllostomidae; genus Artibeus; species Artibeus jamaicensis. Next base: position 867,356 of record NW_026522053.1, on the reverse strand, counting down.
GAAATAAAATCTCTAATTGAAGTAATAATCAGAATTTAATATCGAAACCCTTTATTTTTCTTTGTGAAATTATATTAAATGAGAAAATTCCCCATCAAAACAGTAACAACAAAAACTCACCTTTTTCAGATCCCATAAACAGATTCTGCAGAAGGCAAAAAATAATTTGTTAATAATTTTTAAAGCTTACTGGATACTGTGAAAAAAAAAAAAAACTTCTAAGATACTTAAATTAGTATTCAAGTAGCACTAAGACAATATGATCTATCATTTTCCACCAAACCCATTTACTTTTCCAAATGAAAAATAGAAATATTTACTCAAAGGATTAAAATATAGCTAAGTAGAAACTATTAACACTAAATATTCAAATTTCTACTCAATTCAGGACTCTAGAAGTCAGCCAACAAATAGCAAAATTTTGAGGGTTATGAAGTCATGTGAATGCATTTAGCTTATTCTAAATCAGGGTGTCACAACCTTGGCACTATTGACATTATGGGCTAGAAAAATCTGTTGTAAGAGTTGTTCTATGCACTGTAGGATGTTTAGCAGCATCTCTGGTTTTCTCACAGATATGACAACCAAAAATGTCTCCAGACATTGCAGTATGTCCCCTGGGGGGTAAAATTATCCCTGGTTATTAATCAATGTTCTAAATTAAATGAATGCATTCAGAAAATAAGAAACATAATTTAATAGTCCAACAATTATACCTTCCATGCTGCTCCATAAGAACATACCATGAGAGAGAGGAGAGGATAAGCTCTGTGGGAGAACATTCCAAGTGGCCTGCTGAGTTCTCTTTCCTCCCTACTCATAGCCTAAATTTTGATGAACACACTGTACATTTCCCAGCTTTCCTTGCACTGCATACAACCCATGGATACCTCCCAGAAAAATGGAACTAGATGTATTGAGGAGGACTCCAGGAAGTCTCTAGATGAGAGAGGGTATATATATCCTACCTTCCCCTTTCCTCCTTTTATCAACTTGGACATGAGGTGACACTGAGCCCTTAACCTGTGGGATCTGACACTATGTCTAGGTAGATAGTGTCAGAACTAAGTTGAACTGGAGGAACCCCAGCTGGTGTCCAGTTGGTTTGGGGAAAAAAAAAACTCACGTGTTAAAATTAGTTGCAGAATCATAAAAACTAAAAGAAATTGCTATTAAATCTAATCTAATGTAGACTCTGGGGAAAAAGTCTAATGGCACTCACGATGGACAGCTTTTCTGTGGTAGTATACCGAGCAAGGATTTCTCCTCGTTTGCTGGCCCAAGATTCAAAATCTGATCGTACAATGGAGTTATCACCTCCATCACGTTTCTTTCTGGAACTGTCCTAAGAAGAGGCAAGAAAATCCTGTCAGTAGCAATATCATTTTAATCTAAAACAAAATAGTATGACAGAGGAGGCAAAAACATACAGTGAACTAGAGATAATTTATTCAATAAATGGTGTTAGGAAAATTTTGTATACAGATATGTGCAAAAAAAATGAAAGCAGACCTTCTTATTATGCCACACACAAGAATAAACTCAAAATGGATTAAAAACTTGAATGTTAAGACACAAAGCAAAGCCCTCACTGGTATAGTTCAGTGGATTGAGCACGAGCCTGTGAACCAAAGGATCATGGTTTGATTCTGGGTTGCAGGCTATTTCCCAGCAGGGATGCATGAGAGGCAACCATAGATGGGTATTTCTCTCCCTTTCTCCTTCCCTTCTCCCCTAAAGATAAATAAATAAAATCTTTCAAAAAAGACTCAAAGCCATAAAAATCCTAGAAGAAAACATATGCAGTAAAATCTTAGACATTTCTTGTAGCAATATTTTCCCTGATATATATCCTTGGGCAAGAGAAACAAAGAAAAAATAAACAAACTGGATTACATCTGACTAAAAAGTTTTTGCACAGCAAAGAAATTCATCAACAAAATGAAAAAAACAATGCACTGAATGGAAGAACATATTCACTGATAAGGGATTAATATCCAAAATTTGTAAGCAACTTATAAAACTCAACACCAAAAATACCCAAACAATCTAGTTAAAAAATGGGCAAAGGACCTGAATAGACACTTCTCTAAAGAGGACATACAGATGGCCAATAGAAATATGAAAAGATGTTCAATGTCACTAATCATCAAAGAAATGCAAATTAAAACCACTATGAGATATCACTTTATACTTGTAAGAATGGCTATCATTACTAAATTAACAAATAAGAAGTGCTGGCCAGGATGTGGAGAAAGGGGAACCCTTCTTCATTCTTGGTGGGAATGCAGATTTGTGCAGCCACTGTGGAAAGCAGTATGTAGTTACCTCAAAATATTAAAAATGGAACTACCTTATGACCTAATGATTCCACTTCTGGCAATTTATCCCCAAAAACCCTGAAACATTAATACAAAAGAATATATGCACTCCTATGTTCATTGCAGTATTGTTTACAATAGGCAAAATTTGGAAGCAGCCTAAGTGCCAATGAGTAGATAAGTGGATTAAAAAACAACTACAGGACATTTACACAATGGAATACTACTAGGCCATAAAAAAGAAGAAAATTTTACACTCTTACTGAATAGAATAACCTGGACAAGATTATGGTAAGTGAAATAAGCCAGTCAGAGAAAGATAAGTACCAGGTGCTTTTACTCATATGTGGAATCTAATGAACAAACTGAACTAACAAGCAAAACAGAGAAAGACTCACAGATAGAGAACAGGCTGACAGTTCTGGGGGAGGGGTTGGAAGGATAGAACAGAACAGAAAAAGAACTCAAAGGAACAACAGTGTGGTAACTGTAGAGGGGAAGGGCATAGTTGGAGGTGGAAGATAGTATGGGGGGATCAGTGATTATGGGAAAAACAGATAATAAATAACAAACAAACAAAAGAGTATATAAGCAAACACAGTAACTACGGTCAATAACATATTATTATATTATTGAAATTTACTGAGAGTAGAACCTAAATATTCTTACAAAAAAAGGTAAATCTGTGATGTGATAGATTTGTTAAATAACCTAATGGGGGGAAACCCTTTCATGGTGTATATGTACATCAAATCATAACCTTGTATACTTTAAATAACTTACAATTTTATTTGTTAATTTATACCTCAAAGTTTCTAAAAAGTATAAGCAGAAGGCAGCTCACTATAGAATAAAATAGCTCTATCTAAAGATTTGCTATGATAAAAACAATTTTAGGCTAATCCACTACAAATGGCCAATAAACATATCAAAGTATAATAAAACTCATTAAGAATCCAGGAAAGGCAAAGTAGACAAGATTGGTTCTTAATAACCAGAATGGCAAAGAGTAATTATGACTAAAAATATCCAAACTGACAAGGGTGCAAAGAGATAGACACTCTGAAATATTGCTGGTGGGAATACAAATTGGTGAAGACTTTTTGAGGAACAATTTGGCAGTTGACATCAAATCTTAACTACACATTGTCTTAACTCAATAATGAACTTCTAAGAAGCTCTCCAGCAGAAACTCCTACATGTATGCACCCAGATATATGCATATATGTTCAAGGACTGAGGCACCACTGTCTATACTAGCAAATGCCACAGTCTGTGTACATTGGAAGAGTAATGGGGAATTAAACTGCATAGTGCTCATCTTTAGAATATGACACAGTCATTCAACATAAGAAGGTTGTTCTAGAAGTACCAACATAAAAAGTTCTCCAAGACATACTGCTATATTAGAAATAAAGTATAAATATAGTTCAAATTATGTTTTAAAGTAAATAAATGTATGCAATGCCACCATAGAATGATGGTTGAGAATGTGGGTTCTGAAGTCAAACTGGCTGTGTTGGAATTCCCATTTAGATGTGACTTAACATCTCTATTTCTCCATGTGGCTGTGAGTCTCTTTAAATAAGGATTTTAATACCCCTCTGACAAGGTGGTATGAGAACTAAACTTAGAATACACTTAGCAAAGATCTGCCATACAGTAAGGTGATACCATTATTGTTGTTGTTATTTATATGGGAGTATGACGTATATAAATGCTTAGAAATTACTATCAATAAATATCTATGAAAATACAAAAAAAGTTATAGAAGAATATACATTACACAGATTAACACTGATGACCTCCAGGGAAGTGAATAGAATGAGGAGAATTGATCAACAGGACTTCACCTGTAGTGTTTGACTTTTTATATGAAAAATTAATTAAATGACCTATATAATTACATAAGAATAAATTCAAAAAGAATTATTAAAAGAGTAAAATGGAAATAAAGTGTACGTTTTAAAATGCCTTAAAAAAGAAAGGAAAAATTTTCCGGGATCTGTGCCAGCCTCTCAATAGCAGTGTCCCCACTATAAGATATACCCTGTGGATGTCTGAATTATGTGAACTGTTACAACCAGAATGCACCTGTGCTATTTAAAAACAAAAAGATGAAAACTCCCATCCCTGCACCCACAGGACCAAGCACCAGCTGGACAACTGCCAGTAGGATGTGTTACCATGACAGCTGCTGTGGCAGTGGGGTCAGCAGTAGCTGCGAACATAGAGAGGGGATCAGTCCCATCCAGTACACTGCTCAGTGGGTCCACCACGGAGCTGGAAGATGACGAGGACGTGGAAGAAGTGCTTCCTTTCCGGCTCACTTTCTTCACCTTTGACTCCATGACCTGTGGGGAACATTCATGGAGGTCAATGGAAGTCTAATCTGACTCTTCCCAGTGAAACACTTGAAGGGGTTTTCCCTCATTCCATAAGTTAACTATTCCTTTGTGACAGGGGCTCTTACGTTGTGACAAATTGACATGACTCAGAATTCCAGTGGTCAAGGAAGGAAAGGGGAAAGTTAGGGTCGGAAGGAAGTGATAGGGATGCTATGGTTAAAAGGTGGTAATGTAATACATTCTTGTATGGCCTTCATAGTCAGAGTGTAGTCCCTAAATAAGCAGCAGCCACATCACCTGGAAGCTTATAAAAGATGAGGATTCTCAAGCCCCACCAGACCTACTGTATGAGAATCTGCATCTTATAGCAATGATCTAGGTAGGGTAATGAACTAGGACAAACAAGCTTCCAGGGTCATCACACTGAGGAAAGTGTCAATGACTGAGCACAGTCATTTCATCACTGTAGAGCAGAGAAGGCCAACTCCTTCTTTTTTGGAGAACTCCCAATGCCATGGCTTAGTTTAAGTATTAAGGGCAGATGAGGGTGTTGGGACATGAAGCAATATTTTTGTTCCACTGACTCCCATCCCTCCCCAGCTTCAGGTAACTAGACCAGGAATAAAACTCTCAGCCAAGAGGATCCAACCATAGTCTCTGCTGAAAATAGAGGGCAACATCCAGAAGGGCTAATTAGGCTGTATACTCCTTTTTAATGAGAAAACTATGAAAACCCAGGGGACAGGGGCTAAGGAACAGTGATGAGCACTTTGGACATGTACCCACAGGGAAACGAGGTAACCAATGTTCAAGAGAGCAAGAAGGATGGTAGGAAACAGAATACAGGCAAAACTGTTAGATAAAAAATTTGACTGGCCTTGTCCTTGGAGGGTCTGTCATTCATAAGCTCTACCCCTCAGGTGTGTAGGGGTACACACCTGAGTTTATACTAATGAGACGATACATTATAGGGACTGGTCAAGGAAAAAGCTAACCACTGTAATAATAAGGTGTGGCCTTGATGACATCAGCCAGGTAACATCAACCTGACCTCAAAGTGGAGGTGGGGGTGACAGAGATCAAATTCAATCACATGGCCAAGGAATCAACCCACCACTGCCTTTTGCAGTGAAACTCCAATAAAAAGTTTGAACATCACCTGGCTCATGTCAGTGAATTGAGCATAGGCCTGTGAACCAAAGGGTCACTGGTTCAATTCCAAGTCAGGGCACATGCCTGGGTTATGGGCCAGGTCCCCAGTAGGGGGTGCACAAGAGGTAATCACACACTGATGTTTCTCTCCCTCTCTCCTTCCCCTCCCCCTCTCTAAAAATAAAGAAATAAAATATTTTTATAAAGAAGATTGGACACCAAAACTTGGTGGAGCTTCCTAGTTAGTGAACATACGATGGGCTGAGAGGTGATATACCAATTCCACAGGCAGAGGGTACAGTAACTCTGTGTTTAGAAACCACTTCCCAACCTCACCCTGTGTGTCTCTTCATTTGGCTGGTCCTTATTTGCATTTTTATAATAAAACTGTAAGTGTAAGTATTGTGCTTTTCTGAGCTCTGTGACTTATTCTAACAAATTATCAAACCTGAAGGGGGGGTCTTGAATTTGTAGCCAGTTAGACAGAAGTTCAGGTGACCTGGGGGTCCCCAAGTTTGTAGCTAGTGTCTGAAACAAGAGCAGTCTTATTGAAGACCTTCCCATTAGGTTGTAGGGTCTAACACTAAACTGGATGATTAGGCCAAGTATTTGTCATTGGTATACATTTGTCATTTTGTTTCCCTGGTATCTAGTCCTCCAACTCCCAGGCTCAATAGTCCAAATTTTCTTTGGGAAAGCAGCCCTCCCTTTCCCCTGACTCTTACCTCCTATAGGCCTAATAAGGTGGACTCTGCTCCTGGTTCCCAGGGTATATACTGGCCCCAACCCAATCAATAAACATATTCTATACCCTGGTCATCAGGGCTGGTTCAGGGAAGGCCAGGTAACCCACCTAGGTAAACAAGAACTGCTAAAGAAGAGGTTGCCCTGCAGTTGGATGTGCCAGGAGCTTATACTACTACTCTGTCACCATGTAGGGAGAGTTCCTGAGAATGGAACCAACTCACTGGAAGGTCAGCCGCTTGAGCCCATGGGGATATGTAGGACCCTGGGAGGCCAAAGGTAAGTCTTACAACTTCCTGCTTAATGTAATAATCTCTGTGTTTTCTCAGGTCCTCCACTAGAAGAAACTTGATGTCCTTTGTGTCCATTGGTATCTATCTGTCAACCTCATCTCCGCCCATCATGAAAACCACATAGCTTCAACCACTTGCCAGTGAAAGAGTGCTAACCTATAAGAGAAGGACCATCTATGTCTCCTGCCTGCTTTTTGTTTTGTTTTGTTTTTTAAGTAAACTCACATATAGACTAAGATGCTACTCAGGATAGCACCCTATACTGGTAATTATATTGATTTTTGATATTCCAAATAGGCAAATGAAAAAGATATATTCTGCTTACACCTCCAAATCAGGTACAAAGTACCCCATCATGACACCCTCATTGACATAAGAAAGGAGCAAATAAAAATGCTGGTGGGTGAGGCCAACACCACAAAAAAATACAGAGGGAACACAGTGATTGATTTAAACATGCAAAAGAAGCTACTGTTGGCAAAATGGAAAAGACCCAGGAATACTGCCTGTAATTTAATGGAATAGAGATAACATTCAGCAAGACCTTTAACAAAACTTACGGTTATGGGTTTTAATGGGTGATAGTCCCCGAACTCCAGTGGCACAGCCTCCAGGCGGTATGTTGCAGATTCTGCCTTGTAGTTCCTATTCCTGGAGTGCCTGATAAACAACAAAACCCAAAAACCAATTAGGTGATCAAGACACCTAACATTCTAGAAACTTCTTGTTGAGACTTCCTCAATGATGAAGTAGTTTGTAGAGGAACAGTATTCCTACTAAAACCAACCAGAAATGCTAAATTAAAAAAAATTAAAAATTAGTTTGAGGATATAAGGAGTTGCCAAGGCACCAGAACGAAGGGAAGTGTATTGAGATGAAGCCAGCTTCCCCCAACAGAGCACCTGTTTATTCCTGACATGGACAAGAGACTGGAACCAGGTAGAGGGTAGCTGCTAGGACCCAGAGCAGCCAAAAGGAAACTGTTTTAAGGAAACCTTACAGTACTAGAGAGGCAAACTAAGGTTGGGGGCTATTGAGAAAGCTAGGGCTTGAAGAAACAGCTTCTGAAGAGAAGGGGTTACAGAGAAGGGAAAAATCCAGACCTGGTTTCTCCACAAAATATGTGTCAGTTAAGGAATATATAGCAAAAGAAAGAAGCCAAGCAGAAAGTAGATGAAGAGCTCATCAGTCTTGTAAGGACTTAATAAGTAAGGGTAATAGTGAAATGAACAATAAAAGGGGAGAGAGTATCTACATTGAAGGAGGAAGAGAACAAATATGGGAAGCACAGTACAGTGTGGAAGACACAGGGACATGACAGCCTAACATACATACAACTTGAATGCAAAAAAGGAAGCAAGAATAGGCAGAATCAATTTTAAAAAGATGAGGCTAAAATTTTTCTCAAACTAAAGAAAGAAATCAAGTTACCGATTCAAGAAACACCTGTACTCCAAGTAAGCCTCAAAACCAAAACAAAATAACAGTAAGAAACAGAAAAATAACAGAAAATAATGGTTTTCACAGTAAGAGAGAGGGTTTCTTTTTCTTTTAAACATTTTACTTATTTATTTTTAGAGAGAGGGGAAGGAAAGAAGAAAGACAGGGAGAGAAACATTAATGTGCTAAATCAGTTGCCTCTTGTACACCCCCAATGAGGGAACTGGCCTGCAACCCAGGCATGTGCCTTGACCAGGAATTGAATTAGCAACCTGAATTTCAGTTTGCATGACAATGCCCAACCCACTGAGCCACACCAGTCAGGGCTAGAGGGTTTCTTAAAGGAAAAAAATACATTACTTTCAAAGGACAATATTATATCAGTACATAGATGAGGGCCAGATGACAAATGAACTGATACCTTGAAAATATTAAGATAAAGTAATTGCCAACCAAGAATTCTATACCGTGTGAAACTATCCTTTTCAAACATAATGGCAAGTTTCCAGTCAAAGGAAAACCAAGAACACTGTCAGCAGCTGGACCACACTTTAAAACAGTAAAGTAAAAACAAAATAAAATAAAAATGTTTAAATATGTATGTATGTATATATATATATATACACAAACACACAAAATGAATATTAATTGCAAAAAATAACTTAATGTTAAAATATATGTAGAATTAAAATGCATAACACTGTTAAAGACAAGTCTCATAAGGGCTCAGAAAAGGAGAGCTGCAGAGAAAACCCTGACCTTCTTAAAAGCAAAACTATATATTCATGAACAGAATGTTGGCAGAAATATGGATACACAAAACAATTCTAGCCTACCACCCTCCCGCATTTAGGGAGAAAAGAAACTAAAGAGCATGGGAACTTGGCCACTTAGTTCCTTGGCCTCCAAATCCCTTGACTCCCCCCCCCCCAAACACCTCCTTACCCCACACCAATTATAACTTCATGACATCATTAATATCCATATGAAATATAAGCACCTCAAATCTAATTGTGCCATCAATCAGCTTTACTCAAGTCCTCACAAATACAGACACTCAACCAGTCCAAAAGAACTAAGGTCCCATCTAATTTCATTTCCACCCCTTTCTAAATAAATTTGGCTTTGAGTGCAAGAGGAGAAAGACTGGTTAACAGCATGAACTAGCCTCTCCTTTCTCGCTTTTCAAGGAAAAACCCCAAGCACAATACATTGTCCAGTCCCTCTGGGTTACATTAAAAAAATATGTACACTGTGTTTATCTTCCAAAAACATTGCATTTGGGAGTCATATATGAAATAGTCTTCCAAACTCTCTTTAATATGATATCAGCCAATCCCTGACCTTTAAAACAAACAAAATCCTGAGAAAAATGGCAGGATTTCCCCTGGTCTCTCCCCTAGAATTGACAATAATTTGAACGGCTATAATTCAACAAAGGATTCCCTGCTCAAAATATAAACATGTCTTAGATATCTGTGCATTGAAACATCTGAAGGTAGGTCAGTGGGAGCAAACCAGGGAAAAGGCAAGGGAGAAGAGCTGAGATGGTGCCAGAGATTACTGCAGGTCTCAGGAGAGGGGAGGAATCAGGTTGCCACCTGCATGTTCTGTAGCCAGGAAGGACAAAGTGATACAGTGAGCATTCCTGACTGAATAGTCAGCACAAGCTGCAGCTGAACCCAATGACCTGGGCAGAGACTAAGTGCAAAGATTTGGCCACAGTTGCCACCTCCTGTCATTCTTCCAGAGCTGCCCTCGCCTGGCTCTTCCAGAGCTAGCAGAGGGCCCCAGAGCACATTATCTGTTTCCCTGAAAACTGAAGAGGCAGAAGGACTTTCTCTGAGTGGCAGGCACACACTGTAGCTAATCCTAGTAAGAGAAGTGAGGCATTGAGGGTAGGCAGTCACAATTATTGGGAGGAGAACACAGCCACAAACACACCAGCTAGCCTCTCCCAGCTCATACCACAAACAGTGGCTGCACTACTGGCAGAGTGTCACTGCAGGGGACAACATTGGAATTTTACAGGTGCAAGACTCAATAGCCCACCACATTTCGCCATGGGGTGGTGGTGCCCTGAGACTGAGGGAACCTGGTCACAGAGGAGATAACCAGCTCCACAGGAAATATAGGGTATTTTTCATCACCCTGCAGAAATCCAAGAAGCTAGAGAAGAGCAAGACAAACTCATAAACTTGAGCTTCAGCGCCACCTACAGAAAATCAAAACACAGTTCTTATCAATCTACTAAGTAGAGAAGTGCCCCCCTTTAAAAAGAAAAACAAACCAGATTTCATTTCCATAGATGCCTAGGGCAGAAGGAATTCATCAAATATGATGAATAGCCAAGGTAAACAGGCAGCTCAGAAAGAAAATTTAAAAACCTCTAGAAAATAAGCTTAAAGACATGGGAATACATGACTTAAATGACAGGGAATTCAAGATTGCAGTTCTGAAAAAACTCCACAAGATACAAGAAAACAGGCAGCTTAAGGAACTCAGAAATAAACTCAGAAAGCAAAAGGAGTATGTCACTAAAGACACTGAAACTTTAAAAAAGAATCAAACAGAAATTCTGGAGTTCAATATAAGAATTTAATAAAATTCTGGAGTTCAATAAAAGAAATAAAATATGAACCAGCAAGCTTAGGAAGTAGAGCTGACCACATGGAGGAAAAAAATTAGTGATGCTGAAGACAGAAAACTAGAAATGAAGCAGATGGAAGAGAGAGACTTAAGATTAAAAAAAAAAACTCTACAAGAACTACCGTTCCATCAGAAAGAGCAATATAAAATAATGAATATTCCAGAAGGAGAGAGAGAAGCGAACACAGAGCCTATTCAAACAAATAGTTGACGAGAACTTCCTAAACCTATGAAAAGAGCCAGATCCTTGAATCTAAGAAACATCAATCTCCATCCAAAAAGGCCTTCTCCAAGGCACATTATATATATTAAAAATGTCAAAAATTAATAACAAAGAAAGACATCTCAAGACAGCCTGGGAAAAGAAGATGGTAACCTATAAAGGAAACCATTAGATTATCATGAAATTTTTTTAGCAGAAAACCTACAAGCTAGGACAGAGTAGAATCAAATGTTCAAACTATTGAAAGAGAGAAATTACCAGCAAAGTATATCCTTTACATAAAAAGAATAAGACTTTTCCAGACATACTGAGGCAATGGGAATTTACCTCCGAAAAACCTCCACTACATGAAATACTAAAATGGGTTATTCTACCCAAAATGAAAAGACAAAAGAGTACACAACTATAAAGTAAGATAACTAACAGATACAAGCTGAAAATTTCAACCATTTTTCAGAATGGGGTAGCATACGCTTAAATATAACGTAAAGGTTGAAGATAGTAAAAACAGTTTAAAAAGAGAAGACAATAGGTACTACAATTTTGAAATGAATACAGCATAAATAGGGATAATTTGTGATGACAAAAATATTAAAGGAGAGATGGTAAAGGTCTAGATTTGCAAAGGGGATGGAGATAAGATATAAAAATATTAGAAATTTAATATTCACTTAATATGAATATAAAACAAGAAAAAGGATTACTGTATATATGACACTTTCTGTTGCATAAACCTAGTGGTAACTGTGTATACAACAAAAAATCCAGAACTGAGACAGAACACAAGAAAAGAAAAAACAGAAGAAAAAAAATCATAGAATACCATCACATTAAAAAAAAAGCCAAAAACAAAAACAGAAATGCAAGGAAAAAGAAACAAAGGAGGTACAGAGCTACGAGAAAATACAACATAAAATGGCTATAGGAAATTCTCATATACCCAAAATGTAAATGGACTGAACTCACCAATAAAAAGTCAAAGAATGCATCAAGACAAAAAATTTTTAAACCCAAACCAACCATATGCTGCCTTCAGGAGGTACATTTCAGCAGCAAGGAAAATAAATATTCAAAGTGAAAGAGTAGACAACTATTCTCCAAGCAAATCACACCCAGGAAAAAAGCAGGTGTAGCTGTACTTATATCTGACAAAATAGATTTTAAAATAAAAAGGTAACGAGAGGAAAAGATGGATATTTTATAGTGATCAAAGGGACAATACATCAAAAAGACATAACATGTATTTGTATTATATACACCCAATTAGGGAGCACCAAAATATATAAAGCAACTACTAACAAAACTAGATAAACTGACAAAAACACAATAGTAGGGGACCTAAATACCCCACTGACAGCTGTGGATAGATCACCTAAAAAGAAAATCAATAAGGAAATATTGGCATTAAATGACACAATAAACTAATGGACATAATCAACATTTACAGAGCCTTTTAGCCCAGAATACCATTTTTTTTCTAGTGCACATGGAACATTCACAAGGACTGACCATATTTTGGGACACAAAACTAGCCTCTACAAATTTATAGATCAAAATCATATTAAACATATTCTTTGAACACAGTACTCAAAAATTGCAAATCAACTGCAAAGAAAAAGCAGAAAAAAATCACAAATGTGTGTGAAGATTAAACAACATGCTACTAAAAATGACTGGATCAAAAAAGTAATAATAGGAAAGATCAAAAGATACATAAAACAAGTGAGAATGACAATACAACATCAAAATTCTAGGGATGAAGCAAAACCAGGGATAAAGAGGAAACTTTATATCATCACAAGCCTACTTCAATAAAAAAGAAAAATCTTAAATAAACAACCTAACATTACTTTTTAGAGAACTAAAACAAGAGAACAGATGCTGCTGAAGCCAGAAGGAAAGAAATAATAAAAGTCAGGGCAGAGTTAAAACAAATAAAGAACAAAAATACAAAAAATAATGCAAAAAAGAGCTGGTTCTTTGAAAAGATTAATAAAATTGACAAACCTCTGGCTAGACTCATTAAAGAAAAAGAGAAAATACTCAAACAAAATCAGAAATGAAAGAAGTTACAATGGACACCACAGAAACACAGAGGAAAATACAGTAATACTATGAAAGACTTAATGTCACCAAGTTCATTACCTACAAGAAATGGACAAGTTCTTCAGAATATATAAGCTTCCTTGATTGAACCATAAAGAACTGGAAAATCTAAATAGACCTATCAACAGTGAGGAAATTGAAACAACCAACAAAAACCTCCCCAAAAGTAAAAGTCCAGGACCAGATGACTTCACTAGTGAATTCTAACAAACATTCAAGAAAAGATCTACCGGTAATACCTATCCTTCTCAAACACTTACAAAAATACTGAAAAACAGGCAATACTTCATAATACATTTTAAGGGGCCAACATTACACTAATACCAACCCCAGTAAGGATTACACAAAAAAAGAAAATTATGGACCAATTATCTCTAATGAATATAGACTAAAAAAACTTAAAATAGTAAATAAAATGCAATACGTTAAAAAAAATAATACCTTGCGATCAAGTGGGATTCATTACTGGGGCACAAGTATGGTTCAACATAATCATACAATCATATCAATAGATGTATAAAAAGCATTTGACAAGATACAACATCTATTCATGATTAAACCACTCAAATGGGCATGGAAGGAAAGTACTTTGATATAATGAAGACCATCTATGACAAACCCTCTGCTCACATCATACTCAATGGTGAATAACTGAAACCTTTTCCTCCAAGATCAGGAACAAGACAAGATGTCCACTCTTACCACTTTTATTCAACATAGTATTGGAAGTTTTAGCAAGACCAATCATGCAAGAGAAAGAAATAAAAGGCATCCAAACTGGGAAGGAGGAAGAGTCACTTTTTGTAGATGACATGATTCTTAAATAGAAAACCCTAAAGACTCCCCTAAAAATATATTTAAAACAATAAACAAATACAGTGAAGTTGCAGAACACAAAATTAATGTACAAAATCCACTGTGTTCCTATATACTAACAGTGACATTTCCGAAAAGGAAATTTTAAAAAAACTTTCTTTTGCAATTGCAATAAAAAGAATAAAATAGCTAGAAATAAATTTAACAAAGGATGTGACAGACCTATACATTAAAAACAACAAATATTTTTCATGAAGAATTGGAAAGATATTCCATGTTCATAAATTACAAGAATTTGCATAATTAAATGGCCATATTACCCAACTCAATATATATATTTAATGCAATTCTCATTAAAATTCCAATGGGACTTCTGACCGAGATGGAGGCATAGGTGGAAACACTGTGCCTCCTCCCACAACCAAATTTAAGGAAAACAAAGATTTAAAAACAAAAACATAACCTGAACAGACAGAAAATTGAACTGTATGGAAGTCTGACGATGAACCATTCATACAGTCCAGTAAGGGGGGCGAAGTCAGGGGCCAGCAGAGAGGGGTTGCGGCAGGAAAAAGTGGTGGTTGGCAGACCTGGGAGCGCAGGTAGTACCAGGAGGAAACGAGCAGACCCAAACCAGTGAGGTGCGCAAGGCAGCTGGCTGACTGCAGACACACATTCATGTGCAGATAAACCAGGCAAAAAACGGGCAGTGAGACAGACTGAGTAACCTAGGGCCCCAGCAACAGGAAATAAAGCCTAAAAGCACCAACTGAAAAAACTTGTGGGGTTGAGGTACCAGGACAGACTCCCAGCCTCACAGGAGAGTTCATTGGAGAGACCCACAAAAACAGATAAACAAGCAAGTAGAACATAAACAAGCTCATGCACCAGGGAACCAGTACCAGAACGGCCCAATTTGCTTGTGGGAAGTAACAGAGGGGACTGAAATCTGAGAGAGGGCAGAGCAACACCATTGTTCCCTCTCTGACCACGCCTCAACATACAGCATCTCAACCCAGAAACATGAGTTGCCCTGCCCTAGTGAACACCTAAAGCTCTGCCACTCACATGTAACAGGTGCGACCTGACCAAAAAAATTATGGCTCACATGCAAGTACAAATCAAAGCCACAGAGCCAATACTTTTAAGCCACCAACAGATAGCCAACCAATCACATGCACAGTTCAAAACTCCGGTGATCAGGATGCTCACAGAACTGGTTGATTTTTGGTCGCAAATGAGATGAAAAAATGAAGGCTACACTAAATGAAATGAAGTGTAGGGAACCAATAGTGATGGAAAGAAATGAGAAAGCAAATGAGATGAAAAAATGAAGGCTACACTAAATGAAATGAAGTGTAGGGAACCAATAGTGATGGAAAGAAAACTGGGACTCAAATCAATGGAATAGACCAGAAAAAAGAAACAAACAGCCAAACAGAAAAGAAGGAAGAAACAAGAATTCAGAAAAATGAAGAGAGGCTCAGGAACCTCCAGGACATCTTTAAACACTCCAACATCCAAATTATAGGGGTACCAAAAGGGGAAGAGGAAGAGCAACAAGTGGAAAACTTATTTCAACAAATAATAAAGGAGAAATTCCCCAAGATGGCAAAGGAAATAGACTTGCAAGAAGTCCAGGAAGCTCACAGAGTCCCAAAGAAGGTGGACCCAAGGAGGAAGACACCAAAGCACATCATAATTACATTACCTAAGATTAAAATGAAGGAGAGAATTCTAGAAGCAGCAAGAGATAAGGGAACAGTTGTCTACAAAGGAGTTCCCATCAGGCTGTCAGATGATTTCTCAAAGGAGACCTTACAGGCAAGAAGGGGCTGGAAAGAAGTATTCCAAGTTATGAGAGGCAAGGACCTGCATCCAAGATTGCTCTATCCAGCAAAGTTTTCATTTAGAATGGAAGGGCAGATAAAGCACTTCTCAGAAAAGGTCAAATTCAAGGAGTTCATCATCACCAAGCCCTTATTCTATGAAATGTTAAAGGGACTTACTTATCTAAGAAAAAGAAGATAAAAAATATGAGCAGTGAAAGGACAGCAAACTCACAGTTATTAACAACCACACCTAAAACAAAAGCAAACTAAGCAGACAGCTAGATCAGGAGTGGAGCCACAGAAATGGAGATCACATGGAGAGTTAGCAACAGGGGAGGAGGACAGCAGGGAGAAGGTACAGAGAATAAGTAGCATAGGTTGTGGGCAGAAAATAGATAGGGGGGAGGGCCAGAGTAGTGTGGGAAATGTAGAAGCTAAAGAACTTATGACACATGGACATGAATGAAATGGGGGGGGGGGAATGGGACAACTGTAATGGCATTATCAATTAAAAAAAAAAAACCTCCAAAACAAATTCCAATGGTACTTTTTGAGGAAAGTTTTAAAAAGTCAGATTTGTATGGACCCACAAGAGACCCTGAATAACCAAAGCAATCCTGAGAATAAAGAACAGAACCAGGGGTATCATGTTCCCTGACTTCAAATTATACTAGAAAGTGACAATAATCAAAACAGCATGGTATTAGCAGAAAAAAAGACACAGACCAATGGAACAAAATTGAGAGCCCAGAAGATTTTAAGATGATGGTGAGATAGGTGGTAGCAGAGTCCACTTCCCCCTGTGCAAGGGTGGAACACCTACCCAATCTCTGAGGAACAGAGTGAACAGCCAACAATATCTCAGCATATATGAAGACTGGAGGCCAAAACTATAGAGGACATTGAACAATCAGACAGTATGGAGAGGGTTTTGGGACAATAAGGTCCCTGGGACCAGCATAGGGACCAGGGCCACTGCAGCCCCAGGCCCAGCACCGTCTGGGTCTGCCACAGGGTTTTTAGGAGAGAGCCAGGTCCATGGCTCCCTCCCCTGCCAAACAAGGTTTAATCAGCACCAGGATGGACCTGGATGTTTGAAGTCACTGGGGGGAATAAGGACAAAGTGGCAACACACAGTGGTCGTGTGCACTTGCTAAGACCGTGGACGCTGGCTGGGAAGAGCTGAACCAAGACATACCCTGACCCAGATACTCCCCAGTCTGGTAGGAGAGTTGGGCTATGTGAGAGGACAGGCACTTGGGAGCAGCAGGCTTGAACAGGAGGAATTTTTCAAAAAGAAAGAGGCACTCAGTGGCTGTTTAGAGAACTCTTCTGCAGCAGCCACTCCCACCTCTCCTGGCCAAGCAGCCTCCACAGCCTCAGCCATGGGCCCACCTCGGCTGCCAGGACCTTGACTAAACCACTACCGCCTGCCATGGCAGCGGTGGGCACCTAACTGTGACTGTGACCCCAGTGGCCTGCAGTCGACCCAGCTGCCTCCCAACCCACCATGGCTGCCACAGCAGCAATAGAAGCCAGACCACACCTAATACCACCATCCCACAAATGCACTCTGCAGCAGCAGAGGCTGAAAACTCACACCTACATCCCCAGGACGGGGGCCCAGGGACTGCTACTCCCACCCCAGCAGCAGAGGCCAAGTGCTCAAGCCCGCAGCTCTGGGGACAGAGTGAGCCTGACCGCGCCACCCAGGGGAAACTCCAGCTCAACCCCACCAACACAGGGAACAAAAAGCATTAGAGGCACCCCCATCTGCAATGGCACCCACCAACTGGCTCTCTAAGAGGAAGGTGGAGATGCCCCAAAAGAGAGCAGCAGGGCTCAGGGAGTCAGCAGTCACCAGAAAGAAAACTAGGTTGTGGGGCTGAACTACCATGAAGAGACTCTGAGAGTCTCTAGTGTCTAGGACAGCAAAGAGTGAGAAGGTGATGTGTGATTTGCCCTTAATTGGTGCACCTCAAGGACAGTGCAACTGGTGGACTGAACGCATAGGCTGGGCACAGAAGGGCACTGGGGGCCCAGCAGTGAACTGAGGAACTGGGATAGAGACTGGGCAACTTCAAAGAGTGTGACTCAGACCTGGCCTCTATCCCCACAAAACCACAGGAAGGGAGAAAAGCAAAACCAATCTCCCCTCAGCCTGCTGTAGGAAGACCAGCAGAACTGGCTTAGCTTGTGTAAAGCCAGCAGGAGGCCTGTTTATTTTTTCAATTCCTTCTCCCTTCCTTTTCTTCTTTATTTTTTTATTCCTTTTTCCTCCATTGTTTTTAATTCCCACAAATGAGACAATAAAACCTGCAGCTGTGTAAAGACCAGAGTTAGACCCAAAGAAGGGTCAATCTAAAACAGAGACAGTGAGACAAATTTCACTTTCCTACTCCAGAGAACTTGTAAGTTATTGTATATTGTGTTATTATTATTTTTACATCTTTTATTTTATTCGTTTTTTAATTTCTCTTCTTTCTATTTAGTATTCTTCGCTTGGCTTGTTAAGTTGCATTTTTTAAATTTGTTTCCCCTGTTTTCTATTTCATCATGTATTTTTAGTTTTCCATCTTTCACTTCACTTGTGTTCCAATAGTACACTACTTTAGGTCATGTATGTCCTATTCTTATTATTTAGACCACGTAGATTCTGTCATATGACTGTTCCTCCGTTACTATTGTAAATAATTGCTCTTCCGTACAATTATAAATACTACACAGCACCCTCCCAGATCTTAGCTCACTTTGCTGTTTCAGGAACTTTATTACTGTGGTGGTTAACTCTATTCTCTCGCCACTACACTTATTTTCTATCGTGTACTCTTCACTTTACCTCATAATCTGACCTCCCACAAGCTCACTGCTTTCTAGATTCAACTCACAATACTTCCTCTCCCTAACAAGAGTCCTATCTTTTTTCCACCCTTTCTAAAAAGTGACTAGTTGGGTGAAATATCATGATTAACACTATACATATCGAAAGGATCTCCCATCTCTTCTCCACGGGTTGCTATTTTAATTATCATAAAATACACTCCTGCTGTCTTAAACCATTTTGCCTTCCCCCTCCAACTGATCACAAAAAACAGTAGGTGGGAGCTGTGAACACCAGTCTACCTGCTGGAAGAGGAAAACCATCAAAAAAGGAACTACCAAGAGGTAACAACAGAAGAAGGTACAGGAGGGAGTAAAAGCCACACTAACCTCCACCCAGAACTGATCTCGAAGTACAACTAAATGGTGGAGAAATTACCAAGAACAAACAACTGAACAATAGCCAAAGAAAAGCCTCAAAACCTTGTACAGACAGAAGAACCAGCTTCAACACAACCTATCCACACCTGCACAATAGAACAGAAGACATGATGGATGGAGTGACCCTCAGGTAACCAGTTGGAGGGAAGGACCCACCACAGTCAGACCCAACAACAATCAAAACCCAAAGACATACACAGAGCCAACATAAACAACAGCCCAAAACCAGCAAGTTTAGGAGACCAAGGAGACTGCATCACTGAATCTCATAGGTCTTCTACCATAAAAGTTCATACCATAAACCCAGAAAGTAAGAACAGATCAATTTAAGAAGCAGAGGAGACCAAGAAGAGTCTCACAAACAATGAGAAGACAAGGAAACAAACCCCTCAGGAAAGGAAAGGAGGAAACCTCATAAAAAATGCTAAATGAAATAGAGGCAACTCAACTATCAGATACTGAGTTCAAAGCAATGGTCATCAGAGGCTCAAAAACCCCACAGAGAATTACCGAAAATTACAGGGAAACAACAACGGACTCATTGCAAACTATATCAACATGAAAAAAAGAGATAGAAATTATCAACAAGGGGAGGACTTCCACCAGGATGGAGACATAGGTGGAGACGCCGTGCCTTCTCACACAACCAAGTTTAGAGACAACTAAATATTAGCACCAGAAAACACAACCAGAACACAGAAAATTGAACTTTTCGGAAGTCTGTTAACAACAAATTCTTCAGCCTGACCGGTAAGGGGCGAAACCAGCAGCTGGTGGAGCGGGGTTGCACAGGAAAACTCGGTCAGAAGGACTCAGGCACGGGGAATCCAGGCACAGGGTTGGACCTAGTGAGCAACCGGGCAAGCGACCTCAGGGAACAGCCAGGGAGCAGGGCTGCAGGTTGACCGTGGTCGCACATCCGTGTGTGGATAGACAAGCAAGGGAGTGGGCGATTGGACCGGGACCCAGCGGATCCCCTCGGCTAGCAGCAGCTGAGGGTGCCGCCATTTCCCTGCTCTGACCTCACCTCCACAGACGGCGTCATAACCCAGCGACTCTGAGTGGCCCGGCCCTAGTGAACCACCTAAGGCTCTGCTCTTCACCCAGCGACACAAAACAGCAGAGGGGGCCGCCATTTCCCCACTCAGACCACGCCTCCACATACAGCGTCACACACCAGTGACCTGGGAGTCCAAGGCTCCGCTCCGCACACTTAAAGGACCAGAACAGACAAAAAATGGCTCAAGAAGATCTCAAAGCCCCAGAGCCTATAAATCTAAGTGATGAAGAAATAGCAAAACTCTCAGACGCACAGTTTAAAACACTGGTGATCAGGATCCTCACAGAACTGGTTGATTATAGTCACAAATTAGACAAATATATGAAGGCAAAACTAATTGAAATGAATGGAATTGCACAGGACACCAATAGTAATGGAAAGGAAACTGGGACTCAAATCAATGGAGTGGACCAGAAGAAAGCAAATAATGGCCAAACAGAAAAGAGTGAAGAAGCAAGAATTCAAAAAAATGAGGAGAGTCTTAGGAACCTCCAGGACATCTTTAAACTCTCCAACATCCGAATTATAGGGGTACCAGAAGGGGGGAAAGGCACAGCCACCAGTGGAAAACTTATTTGAACAAATAATAAAGGAGAATTTCCCCAAGCTGGCAAAGGAAATAGACTTCCAGGAAATCCAGGAAGCTCAGAGAGTCCCAAAGAAGTTGGACCCAAGAAGAAACACACCAAGGCACATCATTACATTAGCCAAGATTAAAATGAAGGAGAGAATCCTAGAAGCAGCAAGAGCTAAGGGGACAGTCACCTACAAAGGAGTCCCCATCAGACTGTCAGCGGATTTCTCAAAAGAGACCTTACAGACAAGAAGGGGCTGGAAAGAGGTATTCCAAGTCATGAAATCTAAAGACCTACAACCAAGATTGCTCTATCCAGCAAAACTTTCATTTAGAATGGAAGGACAGATAAAGTGCTTCTCAGATAAGATCAAATTCAAGGAGTTCATCATCACCAAGCCCTTATTATATGAAATGTTAAAGGGACTTACCTAAGAAAAATAAGTTAAAAAAAATATGAACAGTGAAAGGACAGCAAACTCAGTTATTAACAACCATACCTAAAACAAAAGCAAACTAAAAGGACAGCTAGATCGGGAGTGGAAACATAGAAATGAAGATCTCAAAGAGGGTTAGCAACAGGGGAGTGGGAGGAGGAAAAGGGGGGAGAAGGTACAGAAAATAAGTAGCATAGACAGTAGATAGAAAATAGATGGGGGGCAAGAATAGTATGGGAAATATAGAATCTGAAGAACTTGAGACACATGGTCATAAACTAAAGGGGGGGTAATGGGGATGGGGAGGTTGGGTGGAGGGGAATGAAGGGGGAATAGAACAACTGTAATGGCATAATCAATAAAAAATAATTAACAAAAAAAAGACATTATCAACAAGGGTCAAGAGGAAATAAAGAATACAATTTCTGAATTGAAGAACACAATAGAAAGAATCAAAAGCAGGCTGGATGAAGCAGAAGATCAAATCAGCAAGTTGGATGACAAGGTAGAAAGAAATACTCAGAAAGAGCAAGAAAAGTAAGAGAGACTCAGAAAGAACAAAGAGGGGTTAAGGGAAATGCAGGACAACATGAAACATAATCATAGCTGTATAATAGAGATACCAGAAGAAAAAGAAGAGCAAGAGATAGAGAAACTGTTTGGAAAAGTAGTGATGGAGAATTTCCCTAATTAAATGAGAGAAAAAGTCACACAAATCCAGGAAACACAGAGAGTCCCAATCAAGAGGAACCCAAAGTCGCCCACTTCAAGATGCATCATAAATAAAATGGCAAAATTCCAAGACAGAGAGAATCTTAAAGGAATAGAGGGAAAAGTAGAAAGTAAAATGCAAGGGAGCCCTGACAAGACTAGCAGCTGACTTCTCAATGGAAACACTCCAAGACAGAAGGGAATGGCAAGAAATATTTGAAGCACTGAAAACCAAGGGCCTGAAACTGAGACTATTCTAACCAGCAACACTCTCAATTAAAATGCAAGGCCAAATAAGCAACTTCCCAGGCAAAAGAAGCCTCAAAGAATACACCTCCTCCAAACCAGTTGTGAAAGAGATACTAAAGGATCTGCTTTAAGAATAGGAAGAAAAACTATGAGAGAGAAAGGAACACAGGTATGAAAAAATGGCAATGAATAAGTACCTATCAATAATAACCTTAAATGTAAATGGATTAAATGCTCCATTCAGAAGACATAGAATAGCTAAATGGATAAGAAAGCATGACCCACACATGTGCTGTTTACAAGAGACCCACCTCAGGACAAAAGACTGACACAGACTGGAAGTGAAGGACTGAAAAAAAAAATGTTCCAAGCAAATGGACAGGAAAAAAAAAACTATGTTACCAATACTCACATCAGACAAAATAGACTTCAAAAAAATAGGCATAAAAAAAGACCCAGAAGGTCACTTCATGATATGCAAGGGAAGTATCCATCATGAAGGCATAAACATTGTAAATATATACGTACTCAAAACAGGAGCACACAAATATA
Source organism: Artibeus jamaicensis (assembly GCF_021234435.1). Taxonomy (NCBI): domain Eukaryota; kingdom Metazoa; phylum Chordata; class Mammalia; order Chiroptera; family Phyllostomidae; genus Artibeus; species Artibeus jamaicensis. The sequence continues at coordinate 844,588 of NW_026522053.1, read as the reverse complement.
TCAAGAAAATCTTGGAGGGCTTCAAGAAAGATATTGTCAGCAGCAAAATTATAGTAGCGGATTTCAATACCTCACTGTAAAAAATGGATAGATCATCCAAACAAAATATCAATACAGATAGTGGAATTTAACAATGCCCTAGATGAAATGGATGTCAATGACATATACAGACCCTTTCATCGCAAAGAAGCAAAATAAACGTTCTTTTTCAATGCACATGGAACATTTTCAAAGATAGACCACATGATAGGACATAAAACAAGCCTCAACAATTTCAAGAAAACTGAAATCATGTCAAGCATTTTCTCTGACCACAAGGGACTGAAACTAGAAAAGAACCCCAAGGAAAAATCTCAAAAACAGGATAGAGATTGAAAAGCATGATATTAAACAATGAATGGGTCAAGAATGAGATCACAGAAGAAATCAAAAAGTTTCTGGAAACAAATGAACTCAAAACAATGCAAACCTTATGGGACGGACACACAGGCAGTCCTAAAAGGGAAGTTCATTGCAATACAGGCCTCCCTGAAAAAGATAGAAACATTTCAAACAAACAACCTAACCCTACCCGCAAGAACTCGAGGAACAACAACAAAGACAGCCCAGAGCAAGCAGAAGGAATGACAAAACAAAGATCAGAGCAGAAATGAAATAGAGACTAAAAGCACAATTCTAAGAATCAATAAATCCAGGACCCGGTTCCTTGAAAAGATAAACAAAACTGATAAGCCTTTAAGCAAACATTATTCAAGAAAAAAAGAGAGAGGACCCAAATAAACACAATCAGAAATGAAAGAGGAGACATTACAACTGATACCACAGAACTACTAAGGATTGTAAGAAATTACTACAAAAAACTATATGCCAAGAAATTTGAAAACCTGGGTGAAATGGACAAATTTCTAGAAAAATGTAATCTTCCAAAACTGAATGAAGAAGCAGCAGAAAGCCTCAACAGACCAATGACAGCTGATGAAATTGAAGCAGTAATCAAAAAGCTTCTGGCACACACAAAAAAATGGACTGGATGATTTCACAGGACAATTTTACAAAGCATTTAAGGAAGAGCTAATCCCTATCCTTCACAGATTACTCCAAAAAATTCAAGAAGAGGGAAGACTCTCAAACTCTGTTTATGAAGCCAGATCATCCTAATCGCAAAACCAGATAAAAACACAAGAAAGAAAACCTCAGGCCAATATCACTGATGAATATAGATGCTAAAATCATCAACAAAATATTGGAAAACTTCATCCAGCAATACGATAAAAAGATCAGACACTATGATCAAATGTGATTCATCCCAGGGATGCAAGGATGGTATAATATTCACAAATCAGTGAATGTAATACATCACATAAACAAAACAAAAGGAAAAATCACGCAATCATATCAATATATGCAGAAAAGGCATTTGATAAGGTTCAACACCCATTTATGATAAAAACACTTAGCAAAGTGGGAATAGAGGGAGCATTCCTCAACATAATAAAAGCAATAAATGAGAGACATACAGCCAATATCATACTCAATGGGCAAAAACTAAAAACTTTCCCACTAAGATCAGGAACAAGACAAGGATGTCCACTTTCACCACTCATATTCGACATAATACTGGAAGTCCTAGCCACAACAATCAGAAGGGCAAGAAATAAAAGGCGTTCAAAATGGAAAGGAGGAAGCAAAACTGTTATTGTCTGCAGATGACATGATAGTGTACATAGAAAATCCTATAGACTCTGCCAAAAGACTACTGAGTCTAATAAGTGAATTAGGAAAAACAGCAGGATACAAAGCCAATGTTCAGAAATCACAGGCATTTTTGTACACCAACAATAAAATATCAGAAACTTTTGGGACCACTCTGCCTGATTTCAGGAATTGTAACTATCCCCTATAGCTAAGGATGAGTGAGCAACCTCTGGAATGTGAGCCACAGGAGACAAAAGCTTGTCTCTGGTAGTGAATGCTGCCTCAGTTTCCTCCCCTTGCTCCCAAAGCATGGTCGATGTTGTTGATGGGTAAGACTCTTCACAGAGGGAGGGGCAACCTAAGCCAGACTCAATCACTTGGGAGGCCATCATGGAAGGACTTGGGGGTGGGGGGAGCTGTGACAAAGAGGGAGCAATGGACCCTTGCCCCCAAGCTATGTGACATAACCTGAGTCCCCATGTCCTCTGGGAGAAGCGCTTCCTGGCTCTAATCCACTTAAGCCTGAAAACCAGATCGAGAAGAGTACAGCTCCTTGCCTTGCTAGAGCGGATCTGGGGACAAATCTGGCATCACAAAGAATTCCTAAAAATCCTGTGAAACCTGCTTTGCTAAGACTGTTTTCATTCATATGTTAAGGTTCTGAGCAGAAATGAGTATGTCTCCCAGTTTCTGCAAACCTCCTTCCTGACAGACTCTGACTCAGACTAATCCCTCAGGTCTCTTTGAAATGTTATCTACTGTTTGATCCTTGCCGCCCGGTATTCCTGTGTATTACAACCCAATAAAAACCGCTGGAGGAAGGGGCTCCTGGCCTTGTTCCTCTGAGAAACTGGCCGCCTCTCCTTCCCAAGCAGATCATGTCTTGGCAGTGTTTACTTTCATCTGTGGCAGACATGGGGACTTGCGGGCAAAGTCGCCCCCATAAGATACAGAAATCTGGAAAAACATCCCATTTGATATAGCAACAAGAAAAATAAAGTACCTAGGAATAAACCTAACTAAGGATGTAAAAGGCCTGTACTCAGAAAACTACACAACACTGAAGAAAGAAATTAAGCAAGACACAAACAAATGGAAGGATATATACCATGCTCATGAATTGGAAGAAATAACATCATCAAAATGTCCATACTACCCAAAGCGATTTATAGATTCAATCAATCCCTATTGAAGTACCCATGACATATTTCACAGATATAAAACAAACACTTCAGAAATTTATATGGAACCATAAATGACCCTGAATAGCTGCAGCAATTTTGAGACAGAAGAACAAAGTTAGAAGGGGGTCACAATACCTGATATCAAACTGTATTACAAGGCCCCTGTAATCAAAATAGCCTGATACTGGCAGAAGAACAGACACACAGAACAATGAAACAGAAGAGAGCCCAGAAATAAACCTAAGTCTCTATGGTGAATTAATATTTGACAAAGAAAGGAGAAGCATAAAATGGAGTAAAAATAGCCTCTTCAACAAATGGTGTTGGGAGAGCTGGACAGCTACATGCAGAAAAATGAAACTCAATCACCTACTTATACCACACACAAAAATAAATTCAAGGTGGATAAAAAACTTAAATATAAGTTGTGATACCATAAAAGCCCTAGAAGATAATGTAGGCAGGAACAATCTCAGATATTCCACGGAGCAATATTTTCACTAATATGTCCCCTAGAGCAAAGGACATAAAGGAAAGAATAAACAAATGAGACCTCATCAAATTAAAAAGCTTCTGCATGGCTAAAGAAAACATCAGTATTATAGAATTGTACATTTGCAGTCTATATAATTTTATTAACCAACATCACCCCAATAAATTGAAAAAGTAAAAAGAAAAACAAGAAAACCTACAAAAATAAAAAAATTGTAATAATAGCTATGAATAGTCATAATTAAGTCTTAAAAACTGAATTACAGTTGTTCTCCTTTCAGATCACCCTAAGGTTTATCAATAGCATTTTGAAAGGTTAATTTAATAGAATGAGCAGAAATATCATCTGACCTGAAATTCAACTGCAAATGTGTTTTCATCCCTGATAATTAATAAATCAATCAACAGGTAAGTACTACCTCAAAAGCACTATATGAGTTGATATGCAAGAATATAATAATAGTTCTCATTTATTAGGTGATTACTGTATACCAGGATCCAGGCCCAGCTGTTTACCTCCATTTCCTCACTTAAGCAACCTTAGGAAGTAGATGCTGCGGACAAAAACAGAAGCCACATACTAAACCTGATAAGTTCAGGGAAGGCCTGCATGGTGGGCCTTACAAACTCAGATACAGAAGTAACCATACAGGATGGTCTAAACAAAAAAGTTCCTAACTAAAAGCAAGTCATAGCAGATAGTCACATCCTAGGCTTGCAGCTTCCATGAAAAAGTCAATCTTTACCAAAAGGACAGTCGGCCTATGTATTGTCTTTCTGCATCTATGAAAACATGTCTTTGGAACATCAGAGTAATCCTGTTGTTTTCTGGACCCCTCAGGGTACAACCTCCACACCCGAGCAAGAGAACACAGAGCCCCTCATTGTTATTGTTCCCCCACATACCATCTCTATATGTTGTTAACTGTTAATTGTCAACTATCCTGCACCAACCATGTGAAAGAAATTTGTCTCTCCATTTTATTTTTTATCCAATCTCAGAGATTTCCCTGGTTTGCTTTCCCCTGAACCCATTTATCCACTACCAATGAATTTCATGTAACCCTCCTTATATCTCCTCCTTTAAGTCTAATGTATAAAATAAGCTGTGCTATTCTCTGGAGCATTTTCTCAATCTGTTGAGATTTTGCTTCCCAGAAATTATTGTTAAGTTTGGTTCAAATAAATTCATAAAAATTCTCCACAGGCTTGAACATTTCTTGTGTCAACAATGCTATGATTATGCCCATCTTTCAGAGGTGCTGAGACTTGTAACTGGTGGTAACTTGTCAGGTGACAGCAACAGGGAGAGAGAAGGATGCAAACCAAGGTAGCCCCACTACTGCACTCAAAAATTCTGCAATGACCTGCGTTATCTTGAGAACCTGAAAAATTAAGCAATTGTCTACTTTTAAAAAAATCCTCAGGATGTTTTTTTTCTTTTAGAGCAAGAGGAAGGTGGGGGAAAGGAGGGAAGGGAAAACAAAGAGGGGTGGGAGAGAGAGGGAGGGAAAGGTCAGTTGCCTCCTGTATGTGCCCCACTGGGGATTGAACCCACAACCTAGGCATGTGTCCTGACTAGGAATCAAACCCGAAAACTTCTTGGTGTACAGGATGACACTCCAATCAACGGTGCCACCAGGCCAGGGCATCTACCTCTTTTTAAGGACTGAGCATTGACATTGTTGGTTTTGTTTTTAAAGTTTGAGGGGAGAGAATTCTTTGGAAAATAACTTCTGAAAAGACCTTTAAAAACATGTTCACCCCTCCTGAAGTCATATCACACCGCTATATCCTGATTTTTAAAAATTTTTTATTGATTATGCTGTTACAGTTCTTCTATTCCCTTTCATTCCCCTCCACCCTACCCCCCCATTCCCCCCCCCTTTAGTTTATGACCATGTGTCTCAAGTCCTTTAGATTCTATATTTCCCATGCTATTCTTGCCCCCCCATCTATTTTCTATCTACTGTCTATGCTACTTATTTTCTGTACCTTCTCCCCCCTTCTCCTCCTCCCACTCCCCTGTTCCTAACCCTCCTTGAGATCTTCATTTCTATGTTTCCACTCCTGATCTAGCTGTCCTTTTAGTTTGCTTTCGTTTTAGGTGTGGTTGTTAATAACTGTGAGTTTGTTGTCCTTTCACTGTTCATGTTTCTTTAACTTCTTTTTCTTAGATAAGTCCCTTTAACATTTCATATAATAAGGGCTTGGTGATTTTTTTTCTATTACTTCTTCCATTAATTCCTCAAATTTACTTTCTGATGCTTGGCGTTTTCCCCAGTCCAGAGCATTTTCTTCAATGCCTGGGTCTTTGGTAAGGCTAACAGCGACCTCTAGTGGGCATTTTCACAAAAATTCCTTTTCTTTTCTTCTGCTTAACAGAACTGGTAACAGACCACCACCCATAATCCTGGTCCCTCAGGAGTTGCCACAGAAAAAAGGCCAACAACATTTCACACCTACTCTTCTGGCTGGGTCCAGGCCCAGGCTACTCCAAGTGTGGTCCCTAGATCCCTAGCAATGTATCACCTGGGGAGTATTGAAATATCTCAGACCTACAGAATCAGGAACTGCATTGTAACAAAATTCTCAGGTGATTTATATGCACTAAAGGATCACAATTCCCCACTTTTTAATCATTTATATCTGAGAATATGGATATTTAGAAATTCCACTACCAGTTGCTAAATTTATCTCTTTATACTGGAAATGCCAAAAATCCACTAAATCCTTTTTGTCAGCTATTTTAATTGAGTGACCCTTTAATTTACTAATAACAATATGGCCACATAGTTTTGTTCTCCCATAATCCCAACCTCTCCCCACCACCAGTAAAAATTTTAAATGATGTAGAAATTCTGATTCCAAAGGGTGGCACTTTTTGGGGTGCTGTTACACAGGAGTAAACAGGAAATGTGATGCACCATTTGCTGGACATTTCACACATTAGGTTAGGCCAAAACATATCAGAGACAAATCTGTGAAAAGGGGCTTCTGTAGAGATCCATGACAATGCAGCAGGACTTGAGAAACCCACAACCCAGAAACCTCAGTCCAGAATTGGAGGTCCAGCTGAAGACAATGAGTAAGGAAGGTCCCAGGCTTGGGCTGAAAACCGCAGCACTCCTTGTAGGCTCTATGACTAAGTAAATTTCCTCATCCTTCTGCTTTCATTTCCTCATTTGAAAAGCAGGGTTGTTATGAGTTAAAGGAGATGCTGCAAGTTAAGCACTTAGCATAGTGACTGGCACAAAATAAAGGCTTGGTATGTTTTTAAAAAATGGCAGAAACACAGTTCTCCTCTGCGGGCCTCACATCAGAAAACCAAATGATGACTGTGTGCTACCACACAGGAAAATGTCTACAGCATGGCCAAATTAGGAACTTTGGAGACCCCAGATGCTAAAGGCTAATGGCACCTCTGTTTGTAATTTAAACTGAAAACAGCAAAGGTAAAAACATACTGGGAGGCAGAGATGAAAATAGCAACTTCCTGAATTTTCTGATGACAACATTCCAGATAACTGAGGCCAAGTGTTTTTGTGCTTAAGCCTGGATGGTTCCCTAAAAGCTGCTTCACATGACTGGGTCAAAGAAAACTCAGGGCTAGAAGAGCTCAGTGGCATCCAAACCTGCTTTAGGCTGTCTGAGTTTTGGAAAGAAGACACAGAGGTAGCCACTGAGGTAGGTACAGGCAAGCCTCATTTTACTGCGCTTGGCTTTATTGTGCATCACAAACCTTGTGTTTTTTGCACAAACTGAAGGCAAGACCCTCCACTAATAAATTCTGATTACAAATAACTTTACTGCCGTGGTCTAGAACCCAACTGGCAAAATTTCCAAGGTCTGCCAGTATCTGATTATCTCAAAGGTCTGGGGCTGTATATTCTTTCATTTGCTCACTGACTCATTCAATGTAAACCACTGCACAACTTTTGGAAAGAAAAATCAGAAAATTATCTTCCTTTTTGAGACAAAAGGGAGAAACCTCAATCCCAAACTATCACCATCACAATTCCCTAGCATTCTCCAGCACTCAAAGAACCCGCTGGGGCCTGAAGCACCAATCACTCCAGATACAAAAGCCCTGCTAAGCCTGGCAGCCTTCCCAGGGCCCACTCCCTACTGCTTGATGAGCTCCTACACATCCTGCTAAACCCAGTTTTAGACTACCTCCCTGAAGCCTTCCCAGTGCACCCAGGTGAGGCTGTACCTCATTGAAATGCTTTATTTGGGCATCATTCTATTGTGTGAACATTCCCCATGAAACTGTCAGCTCCCTGAGGGCAAAGAGTAGTCTGATGGCTTTGCATCCCCAATACCCAGCGCAGGTCCCCTTACAAAGTAGGACAGCGGCGGCCTTTTTGCAAATGAGGAAACCAAGTCTCCTCTAGATGAACTTGAGTAGCTCCCGAGTTATCCACACTCGGAGCTGAGTCCACCCTTCTTTGCATCCAGCGCCCCTAAAACCCGCACCAACCCCCAAAGCAGAAACCGGAAACTTGAGTTTTCTCTAGGTGCCAGGAGAAAACCAAAAATGGACCTCCTCTAAGTCAAGACAACCCGGGGTTTGGATGGGAGACTCCACCAGTTCCCAATAGAGGAGCAACTCACACAAGCACAAAAACACACCGAGGCAGAGAAAAGAGACAACAAATGACAACGCCTTCCGAAACTCAGCTGCAACTCGCTCCTTACCAGGGAAAGGCTGCCATCTTTTCAGTCATAGGATCACTTCCTCAGCGACAGGCCCTTTCTTCCTCTTTTAGACTCCGCCCCGCCCTGCCCTCCATGATTATGAAGGGCAGAAGCAAGTCCTGCGAAGCGCAAGCTTCCATGATTTTGAAGGGCAGAAGACTGTCCTCCGAAGCGTAGGCAGGGACTTCCGCGAGCGCGCCACGATTGTGAGAGGCGTGTTCCCGCGCCTCAGAGCACCTCCATTCCTTGGCGGCAAAATTGTAAGAGGTACGTGTAGAGGGACTCAATCCCTACAAAGGAACTCCTCCCTTCCCAGAGAGCGGCTACTTCACTGGAGAGGGGCACCCTTCTTTGAGAGGGGGAAGGGAGCCTTTCCCCCCACCCCAGAGAGGGGATAACTCCCTAGAGAGGGGCTCCCTCCTAGAAAGGAGCCTCCGCCCTGAAAAGAGACTCCCTCTTTTAGGGAGAGTGGGGCTCCCTTACCAGCAAGAGGAATCTCTAGTAATGGGATACCCCACTCAAGCAAGGGAAGGGGCCTTCCTTTGTAGACTGGATCTTTCTTCTTAGAGACGGACGGCTCAGAGTCCACCTACTGAGGGGCACTTGCTAGAATGGTGCCAGCGCCCCAGTAAGGGGATCTCTCCCACCCCATCCCCTACCCCGGGCCTGAAAAGGGAGACCACTCCCTAGAGAAAAGACCCTCCCCTCCCCGCTGTGATTGGTATTGTTCTGTTAGTTCGGCTTCGTTCTGCAAAATGCAAGGTCACGGATTGGATGATTGGATTCCACATCAGGGCACTTGCCTGGATTGCAGGTTGGGTCCCCAGTCAAGGCGCCAGCGAGAGGCATCCATGTTTCACCTTCTCAAAAATTAAACACATATTTAAAAAAAGATTGCCCCTGAGGGACAGGGCTTCACACCCCTCTCTACAAGGGGTTTCAATCCCCGCTCTAAAAAAGGACTCTCTTCTCTATGGAAGGGGCTCTTTCAGTGGAGGGGTCTGCTGAGGGAGTTGCCTCACCCTCTCTAGGGAGTAAGCCCCACTCTAGCATGGGGGCTCACTGCCATTGTCTAGGGTGGAAGCATCTCTCCAGGGAGAGATCTATGTAGGGACGGGCTGTTTTAGTCTTGCTTGTTAGGGAATCCCTCTGAGGGAGGGGGGCTCCCTTGCTCTGAAGGGAACTTTTGCTGAGGGAGACCCTTTCTCTCAGGCAGAAGCTCCTCTCTATGAAAGGTTCCCTTCCTGTGGAGGGAGCCCCCCTCTGTAGAGGTAGACCCTGTCCAGGTATAGAAATCCCACCACCTCTCTACTGAGGGAACTCTTTCTAGGAACCCCTTTCAGGAAGTGAGCTCCTCTATAGAAAGGGTGCTCCCCCTATCTCTGTGGAGGAAGTCCCCTTACAGAAATAGAGCCCAATTCCAGGGAGGGAGCCCCCTCTCGATGGAGCAAGCTATTTCACCCTCTTTAGGGAGGATGCCCCTCTGGGGTGAGGGAGGCCCCTGTGGCCCTACCCCAGCAAGTCAGGCCAACCTCACTCAGGCTGGAGTGCCTTTTGAGAAAGGGAAATCCCTACCCCGCCTTGCTGAAAGAGAGCCCCTCAGGAGGGAGGGAGGCCTCCTCACCCTCCCTTCGGTGGAAGCCCCTCACCTGGGAGGGAGAACTCTTTGCCCTCCTTGAGAAGTGTGCCATTCTGGAAGGCCACTTCCCCCTCCCTAGGGAGGGAGCCCCACTCATTCAAGAGGGAGCCTCTCTCTAGGGAGTCAGCTGCTTTCTAGGAGGGGGGCTCACTCTCCTCTAGGAAGGGCACCATTTTCTAGGAAAGGAGCCCCTGGATGTCGCTCCTCTCTAAGGAGTGAGCCCTCTCTCTATGGAGAAGGCTCCCTCAAACCTTTCTAGAGAGGTAGTCCTACTCTAAGAAGAGAGCCCCTGTCTATGGAGAAAGTCCTTTTTCTAAGGAGAGGCTCTCTTCCCCTTTGTAGGGAAAAAGGCTTCCTCTGTGGAGGCAGCCCCTCTCTAGGGAAGGAGCCTGTTCCATAGGGAAAGGGCTCCTTTCCCCTCTCTCTGGAAAGCCCTTCTCTAGGTAGGGAAACCAGTCTGTATGGAGGTGCTCCCTCCATCTCTGTAGGGAGGGAGTCCAGACTAGGAAGGAAGCCTACTCTTACAGGGGTCTTCCTCCTTTCTAGGGAAAGAGCTCCTTCCTAGAGGGGACCCCGCTCACCTTTACTAGGGGGTACACTTCATACCCTAAGGGGGCAGCCCTTTCTAGGGAGGGAGCCCTCACACTGCTGATAGAACCCCACTTTCTAGAGGTTGGTCCCAGCCACCACCACCCCCCACCCTGGGAAAGGAGACTCCTTTACTACGGAGAGATCCCCTTTTTAGAGATGGAGGTCCCTCTCTAGTGAGAGGACTCTTTCTCCCTAAGAAAGGATCCCCACTCTAGAGAGGGAACCTTTTCTAGGGAGGGGGCTTCCTTCCCCTCTCTAATGAGGGAGCCCCTCCAGAGGTATGGGTAACCCCTGCTTCCTCACTGAGGAGGGATCTCCCTCAATATAGAGGGATACTCTTGCTAGGAAGAGAGCCCTGTGCTCCAGAGGTCCCCCAACCTGGATAAGTCCCCGCCCTGTGCTATGAAAGGAACTCTGCATGACTCAATGGGAGCCCCCTGCACTATGGAAGGAACTCCATGCTCAGAAGGGGATATCTATCCCTCACTGGGGAAGGAAGCCCTCCCTCCACCTCTCTAGGCAGGGAGTCCCTTTTTAGGGAGAGTGTTCTTTCCTTAGGGCAGAAAATCCTACCCCTTCTTTAGGAAGGGAGCCCTTCTCTAAGGAGGGAGCTCCTGTTTAGGGAGGGAGCTTACTGAATGAAAAAGGGGCTCCCCTCCCCCAGCTAGGAAACAAGCACCTTTTTATGGAGGAGCCCTCCCCTCCTCTCTAAGTAGGGAGTCCCTCTTTTGGGAAAGAGCTTCTCTTTCTGAAGGGAACATCTTTCTAGGAAGGAGACTCCAATCTAGGGTAGAGGCTCACTCCATCTCTCTAGGGATGAAGCCCCTCTATGTAGGGTGCCAAATTCAGGGAGAGAACTTAGCTCTGAAAGGGAAACCCCTCCCTCTCTCAAAAAAGGGAGCCCCTCTTTAGGGAGTGTGGCTCTTTTCCCCTCTCTAGGGAGAGAGTTTCTCTGTAAAGTGGGGGCCTGCTCTGTAGAGAGCGGGGGAAGGGGGTTTCCATTCCCTCTTTAAGGAGAGAGAACTTTCCTAGTAAGGGAGCCTTTCCCTCCCTTTCTCTAGAGCCCCATCCCTTATTTTCTAAAGATGGAGCCTCTTTCTAGAAAGTTAGACTGTGTAGGGAAGGAGACCCTTGCTGTGGAGGGAGCCTCTCCCAATGGGAGGGAGTCCCCTGCCCCATACTCACCAGGGAGTGAAAAACTCCAGGCTACAAAGGGAACCCTGAGCTCTAGAGGATGTGTTCCACCATTCCAGGCTAAGGAGGGAACCAGTTACACCTAAAGGGTTGTGCTTCCACATCCCCTCACAGAGGACGGTGCACTCTGATCTACTTTGGGAACTACACATTCCAGAGTGAGAACCTCTGTACTTTTGTGCTGGGAAGGTTGATCCCAATCTACTTTAGGAACCCTGAACCCTGAGGGGGGCCACTTCCCCCTGTGCCCTTAGAGAGAGCCCCCAATGCAACAGTTAGGCCAGTCTTCAGGAGGCCTGGCCCCTACCTCAGCATTACCACCCCTCCACTGGGGTGGTAGCCCTGGCTGGCAGAACTTTGGGAAGGCTGTGTCCTAGAAGGTGGCCCCCTTCCCCACCCATGCAAGGGAAAAAGCCCCCTGATCTTGGGGATGCCTGCTATCCAGAAAGAGGCCCTGCCCCCCACCCCTCACTAAAGTCTAAAGCCCCTGGTTTACATTGGGAACCCTGAACTCTAGAGAGGGAGCATCAGACACTCTGCTAGGCAGAGAAAAGACCCCAGAATCTTGGAGTTTGGAACACAGGCTATGCCCCAAGGAGGGCTCCCTCAAGAGGAGACACGGCTTCCCTTGCTGCAGAGATGGTGCATGCCTTTGCAGCAGCAGAAGCCTTGCTTCCTGGAAGTGAAGACCCCACACTACAGTGTGGCAGAGGGGATGGGGTGGGTGATGAAGTCCTTCCCACCATCCTCCCACTCTGTGGAGTGGTCAGTTCCCATGCAACAGCTGAAGTGCCACCCCTCAGACAAGGGGGTCACACCCCTCTGCAGAAGAGAAATGATCTCCAGTTATGGCTTGAGACCCATTCCTCAAACATCGGCGGCCCTACTGCACCCTCATGGCAGAAGGGGCAGTCCTCATGCTTTAGTGGCATTCCCTCCCAAGGAAGGGGACCTCCTATCACCTGTCACACCTTCCCTGGCAGCACAGAGGGTAGCCACCACTCAATAGTGTAATTGAACCAAGTGAAGGTTTGGCTTTCTGCTACCACAAAAACCAAACTTATGAGGCAGGTGCTGGTGCAGAAGAAAAGGTTTTATTCAGGTACTGCACAACTTGGGAAAATGGTGGACTCCTATCTCAAAGACTGTCTCAATCTCTCTGGTCAATCCTGAGGTTCTTATAGAGATGGGAAGGGAAGGACTTTTTTTTCCTATCCAATTATCTTTCTAGCTTTTGGCAGCTCAGTATAAGAACCACCCCTTACCACCATCTTGGCCAATAGGGGAGACTCCCCTGTGCTCTGTCTAAGGTAACAATGCCCCACTTTGAAACTCTGTACCATTGTAATCTTACCAGGGTAAATAGATGAAGGTCTCATCTTGTGTAGTTACTTCCTGCTGTCTTACCTATTCCTGGGGCCAGAGATTATTACTATCTAATAAAGAAAGAGAGAATTCAAGAATGGAGGGAAGCCCTTACCAGAGGAAGAAGGATTGCTGGCTTCAGAAGGTGGCATATATGGTGTCTAGAGGATGGCACTGCTGAACAAAGCTAGTAGACTACTTCATGTTTCAAATTATGGTATTGCAGATGGGCTTTCAAAGTCAGACCTACTGTGCAAACGAGTGTTTTATGAGGGGTATGTCTAGTAGTTCAGGGAGAATTGTAGTGAAGTCAGAAAGTGAATAGACTAAAGGATCCTCATGATCTAACCCTGAGTGGGCTCTAAGTGGCACACTCAAAAAGAGGATAAATCTACCAAGGAAACCAACTGTCTGGGAAATGCAGAATAAAATAAAAAGTAGCATTTTCATTTAGCTTTGGGAGGCATTGTCCCTTTCTGAAAGAGGAATTTTAAATCTTCAGTAGTGCAGGTTCAACGTTCTCTTACAGTATCAACAGCAGCAGCAAAATCTGAGTCCTTGTGTACCACCCACTTTATCCGGTGTGTGGTGGATCCAAGGCTTGATTCCTGTGTGCTTTAGGGAAGAGTAGGTTGTCAGCAGGATGTCATAGCAAATAGCCCATTGCTTGGCTAACTACTGTTCAAAACCTTGAGTCTTCCAGGTATTTAGTAAAACTCAGTTTCCTGACTGGAATGGGTGTAAGTGTCTAATAGACACTTGAAAGAGTCTCCCATAAACTATTTCAAGTGGCCTTAATTTAAGCCCACTTCTGTATCAAGTCCTAATCCAGAGTGAGGCAACAGGGAGTGCCTGGTTCCATTTCAAATATGTTTCCTGGCACATTTTCACCAGGGTCTTTACTGTATGGTTGATTTTCTTGTCTTCCCTGTAGGTTGGAGTCTCCAAGATTCATGTAGTCTTCACTGAATCTATAGTACCTGCCTTATCTTCTAGGAGATTGCTGAAGAGATTTTTGAATAACAGTCCATAAAAAGCATCCCTTCTATAATGAGTCCCTTCACCTAGGTGTTGGAGGATGGGATATAGTAGAGCTTCAGTGACTAAGATACCATGAGTGTTCTTCCATGTAGAATTAGTGTCAATATTAGAGAATCTCCATTCTGGACCCATTCCTTATCTCATTCTGCGTAATTGGGTTTAAATTCTGATTAGTCAATGGGGATTAAGGGTTGCCCTACAGACTCCAACCAGTTGCCCCTGGATGTGGAAGGCACCATGTCCAGCGATGGTAGGCAGGTTGAGAGCTGTGGCATCTCCAGGCTTTCTGATGGTGGGTCTTGCTGCCCTCCCCACAACTGGCACTGATACTACAGTCAAGGAGTGTCAGGGAGTCTCCCCCATTGATTAAAATGGTGCAGGGGAGGTTCTTGTACTGAGCACCCCAAAAGCTAGAAAGAGAATTGGGTAGAAAAAGAAAAGCTGACTCCTTATCTCTGTAAGAACTGCACACTTGAGTGGGAAAGTGATATGGTCTTTGAGATGGAAGTTCTCCATTCTCCCACATAGCAGCACCTAAATAAACCTCTTTCCTTTTACACCAACACGTTTCACGAATTTGGCTTTCACTGTGGCAAGCAGCCCAACCTATGTTTTTGGTTACACTATTACAGGACACAGTCCCCCTAAAGGAAAGGCACCTGCCCTTCTTGTGGATGAAGGGGTGCCTCTGTGCTTCTGCAGGAGCCTTGTTCCCCATAAAGGGGGACTCAAAGCACCCTTTTGGGACATGAGGGCATTTCCTGGTACTGTGGTCGGAAGTCTGCTTCCTGGAAATGGGGCCTTCCCTTACCTACCTCAGTGAACTGGGCAAACCCTTTGCAATGGCTGGAGCATGGCATCCACATGGGGAGCTACCCCACCAGTAACAGAGTAGATGGACATCACATTATGACAAAGTCCTGCCCCCAAGAAATGAGGTCTCTATACCTCCTGGTGTTGGGATGAGGGTACAGTCCCTGAGTGTTGTGGGGCCACAGACCAGAGAGTTCCAGTCCAACCCTGCCCTTGTCATGAAATATAACAGGTACCCCCAGCTTCTGCAGGAGCTGTGCCCCCACTAAGAGGTGTGCCCCACCTCCTTGTGACAATAAGGGTGACCAATGCTCTATTTAATGGGAGGGGAGCCCTCTAACTCCACTTGCAGCATTGGTGGTGATTCCCAAGATGGGGTGAGAACCCTGATTCTGTGATGGTGGGCCCCCTTTGTCCAATGGCAGAGGGGGCTGTTGCTCTACATTGGGAGCTTAGTGCTGTAAACAGGGAGGCTTGTACCTTTGCTCCCTCTGCCCCAACTAGTGGCACACAAACTTTTGCAGGAGCCCAGATCCAACAGTGGCTTCCCTAGTCCAATGCACTCCCACCCTCTCCTAGGATGTGGCAACCCCAGGAACAACGCCAGAGTACTGTCCCAGGACCGGGGAGGAACCACTGTTCTCAGTGCAGTTGGGGCAGTCCATGTTCTGTAGCCTGAGGTGCCTCCCCACTTCCCCATAACCCCCGTCTCCAACTTCTGCAAATTAATCTATTCCCACGTGATGTCAGCAGCTCCACCTCTGAATGGGGGCAAGGGGAGTGGGCCTGCACCAGTGGCTAAGTGGTAGGTCTTGCACTATGCCCCAAGCCAGATCCTTGGAGGGTTGGGCTCTCATCCCCACCCCTATTCAGCAGCCATGGGTGAGATTCCCAACCTGTTTCTTGGAAGGTAGGTATCCACCTCACCCTCCTAGTGGGTGGTGCAGCCTAATGTTAGGGTGGGAGTCCCACCCATAGGAAGATGGCATCCATGCCGATCCATATCCCTTACCTCCACCTTCTCCACTACCCCCCAGTGTGGTGGCAGTGGGGGCAACCACCAGGATAAGGCACTGGACCTAGACAGAAGATACTGTACAGTAGATAATAGACACTAGACAATGTGCACCAGATACTAGACACTTATACAGAAGATTACACCGGACAATGTAGCATAGACACTAGATACTAAACAGAAGACACTATGTACTAGATACTACAGAATAAACCTTAGATTACTACCTTGTTACTGTACCCTACTCACTAGACACTATACTAGTCATTTTATACTACACACTGGACACAGTGCACTACAAACTAGAATCTGTACACTAGACAGTAGACATGACACACAAGATACTAGACACTGTACTGTAGACACTTAACACGAGATACTAGGTACTACATGCTGTACACTACAGCAGCAATTTTTAACCTTTTTCATCTCATAGAATAAGGGGGGCAGGACTTTGTCATAATGTGATATCCATCTACTCTGTTACTGGTGGGGGCAGCTCCCCATGTGGATGCCATGCTCCAGCCATTGCAAAGGGTTTGCCCAATTCACTGAGGTAGGTAAGGGATTACTAGAGGGATTCTGAAGGGATTATTACTTCAGAATTACTAAAATTCTGAAGCACACACAAAATACATCTTTTGCTGCTCTGAAATTTAAAAAATAAGTACAATTTTTATTAATTTACACCAGACAGCTGTTGTGTTGATTGTTGTCATTTTTTTTCAAAGGAAAAAAAAGTCAGTGCCTCTGACAAAATAGTCAGATACTGCATGTTTTAAAAGTTCTTGCAGCAAACCAGTTGAAAATCACTGCACTAGACACTGCACACTCATAACAGTACAATAGACACTACACAGAGGACTGTCCCCTACAAACTAGTCACTAGACACTACAAACCAGACATTAAACACTGTACATTAGGCACTAGACTGTGCACTAGCCAATAGACAGAATTAACTAGACACTAGACATTTGACACTAGATACTGGAACCTAGACAACTGACACAATTTACTACATGGATTAATGTATGACATTCACTGAAAAGATGCTCTGCTCAAACTTATGCAAGTATAGAATTTTATTATTTATTATTATTTTTATTGTTGTGAAATCACAGTTATCCCAAACTTCCTCCATTACTCTCCCTGCCCCACCTTCCCAACCTCCCCCATTCAGTCCTCCCCTGCCACCATTATCTTTGTCCATGGGTGCTTTATACATGTTCCTTAATGACCCTAACCCTTTTTTTCCCTGGTATCCCCCATCATATCTGGTTACTGTCAGTTTGTTCTTTATTTCTCTGTCTCTGGTTCTATTTTGCTCATTTGTTTCTTTTGTTGATCAGGTTCCACTTAGAGGTGAGATCATATGGACTTTATCTTTCACCACACAACTTCTTTCACTTAGCACAATGCTCTCCAGTTCGTACCATGCTGTTGGAAAGGGTAAGAGTTCTTTTCTGCCGTGTAGTAATTCTATTGTAAAAGGTACTATGTTTTATTAATCCATTCATTTACTGATGGACATGTAGGTGTTTCCAGCACTTGCCAATTGTAAATTGTGCTGCTATAAACATTGGGGAGCATAGATTTCTTTTCATTGATTTCAGGATTCTTTCTTTTTCTTGTTCCTGTTCTTTTCTAAAAGTATTTTATTATTCAATTACAGTTGTCTGCATTAACCACCCACCATTCCCCTCCAACCCAGCCGTCCCCACCTCCCTCCCTTGCTTCCACCCCCTCCTTGGATTTGTCCATGCGTCCTTTTATAGTTGTTCCTGAAAAACCTTTCCTCCTTCCCCCCATTATCCCCTCCCACCTCCCCTCTGGTTACTGTCAGTTTGTTTTTGATCTCAATGTCTCTGGTCATATTTTGCTTGCTTGTTTGTTTTGTTGTTTAGGTTTCTATTAAAGGTGAGATCATATGGTATTTGTCCCTCAACAACTGGCTTATTTCACTTAGCATATTGCTCTCCAGTTCCATCCATGCTGTTGCAAAGGGTAGGAGCTCCTTCTTTCTTTCTGCTGCATAGAATTCCATCGTGTAAATACCATAATGTTTTGACCCATTCATTTACTGATGGGCACTTAGATTGCTTCCAGCACTTGGCTATTGTAAATTGTGCTGCTCTGAACATTGGGGTGCATAGGTTTTTTTTTAATTGGTGTTTCAGGGCTTTTAGGATATAATCCTAGCAGTGAATTGCTGTATCAAAAGGCAGTTCCATTTTTAGTTTTTTTGAGGAAATTCTGTAGTGTTTTTCACAGTGGCTGCACCAGTCTGCATTCCCACTAACAGTGCACTAGGGTTCCCTTTTCTACACAACCTCTCCACCATTTGTTCTTAATTTGATTATGATAGCTACTCTGATCAGTGTGAAGTGGTATCATTATGGTTTTATTTTTTCCAGATGGCTTAATTTCTATTGTTCATGGTATTGAACCTTTATGTAACTGTTACCAATTCTTTGTGAATATCTATAAAAATAATTCTACAAGTATTTATTTTTATTGTTGTTCAAGTACAGTTGTCTCCATTTTCACCACCCATCTGTGCCTCCTACCCCATTTGGCTTGTCCATGTGTCCTTTATATATGTTCCTTGATGGCTTTTTGTCTATTCTCCCCCATTATCCCTCTCCCCCCTCCTCACTGGTTGCTCTCAGTTTGTTCTTAATTTCAGTGTCTCTGATTGTATTTTGCTTGCTTGTCTGTTTTCTCAGTTAGGTTCCTCAGAAAACTAAAAATGGAACTGCCTTTTGACACAGAAATACCACTGCTGGGATTACACCCTAAGAATCATTGTGGTTTTAATTTGCATTTCTCTAATGGCTATTGATGCTGAGCATCCTATCGTATGTCTCTGTGCCCTTTCTTGTCCTCCTTGGAGAAGTATCTGTTCATTCCATTGCCCATTTTTTAAATATTTTATTGATTATGCTAGTACAGTTGTCCCATATTTTTCTCCCCTTTATTCCCTTCTGCCCTGTACCCTCCTCCCACCATCATTCTCCCACATTTGTTCCTGTCCATTGATCATACATATAAGTTCTTTGGTTTCTCAATTTCCCATACTATTCTTAACCTCAGCCTATCTATTTTATACCTACCATTTATGCTTTTTATTCCCTATACCTTTTTCCCCACTCTCCCACCCTCCCTCCCCATTGATTACCCTTCATGTGATTGCCATTTTTCTGAATATGTTCCTGTTCTAGTTGTTTGCTTACTACGTTTTTGTTCATATACTTTTAGATTCAGTTGTTGATAGTTATGAATGTGTTGTCATTTTACTGTTCATATATTTTATCATCTTTTTCTTAGATAAGACCCTTTAACATTTCATATAATAAGGGCTTGGTGATGATGAACTCCTTTAACTTAACCTTATCTGGGAAGCACTTTATCTGCCCTTCTATTCTAAATGATAGCTTTGCCAGATAGAGCAATCTTGGATGTAGGTCCTTGCCTTTCATGACTTCAAATACATCTTTCTAGCCCCTTCTTGCCTACAGAGTTTCTTTTGGGAAATCAGCTGATAGTCTTGTGGGAACTCCTTTGTAGGTAACTCTCTCCGTTTTGCTTGCTGCTTTTAAGATTCCCTCCTTATCTATAGTCTTGGAAAATGTAATTATGATGTGCCTTGGTATGTGCTTTCTTGAATCCAGTCTTTGGGACTCTGTGAGCTTCCTGGACTTCCTGTAAGTCTATTTCCTTTGCCAGATTAGGGAAGTTTTCCTTCATTATATTTTCAAATAAGTTTTCGATTTCTTGCTCTTCCTGTTTTCCTTCTGGCAACCCTATGATTCAGATGTTGGAATATTTAAAGTTGTCCCAGAGCTTCCTCATTTTTTTTGAGTTCTTATTTCTTCATTTTATTCCAGTTGAATATTTATTTATTTATTTTCTTCCAAATTGTTGATTCAAGTCCCGGTGTCCTCTTAACTGTTGGATCCCTGTACATTTTCCTTTATTTCACTTTTCATAGCCTTCATTCTTTCATGTATTTTGTGAGCATACTCAACCATTTCTGTGAGCATCCTGATTACCAGTGTTTTGAACTGTGAATTTGATAGCTGGCTATTCTTCATTGCTTAGTTGTTGGGTTTTTTTTTTGGAGCTTTGATTTGTTCTTTCATTTGGGCCACATTTCTCTCTCAACACACCTATTAGGTAATAAGGGGCAGAACCTTAGGTATTAGCCAGGGCTGGGCAGCCCACATCACTGCATTGTGGTACTATATGTGGAGGAGGGGTCTTTTTAATTGGATTTGTTTTTCTTCCTGGAGTGAAGTCATGTAAGTTCTTTATATATTTTGGAGATCAAACCCTTGTCCAAGTTGTAAATGACAAATATATTTTCCCTTTTCATTTAGCTGATGTTTTATTTAGCTGTGCAGAAGTTTATTGTTTTGATGAAGTCCCGTTTCTTTATACTTTTCTTTATGTCTCTTTATCTAGGGGACATATTGGTGAAAATATTGCTGCATGGAATATTTGAGATTTTCCTGCCTGTGTTCTCCTCTAGGACTTTTATGGTGTCACAACTTATATTTAAGTATTTTATCTATCTTGAGTTTATTTTGTGTATGGTGTAAGTTGGTGGTTTTCATTTTTTTTCTTGTTGCTGTCTGTATCTCCCAATAGCATTTGTTGAAGAGGCTATTTTTACTCCTTTTTATGCCTCTGCCCCCTTTGTCAAATATTAATTGACCATAGAGACTTGGGTTTATTTCCAGGCTCTCTATTCTGTTCATTGATCTGTGTGTCTGTTCTTAAGCCAGTATCAGACTGTTTTGCAATAATGGACTTGTAATATTGTTTGATATTAGGGATTGTGATTCCTCTTACTTTGTTCTTTGTTGGGAGCCATCCTGCCTGGTTTCAGGGACTGTAACCCCATTAACGGACGAGAGTCCCACATCTAGGGCTGAGTGAAAAGGCCTTGGGGCCATGTGACACTAAGGAGACAGAACCTATTCTCCTGGCTGGAACACAGCCCCTGCCTTCCTCACTTCACCCTGCTTGGCCCCAAAAGATGGCTGGTTAGTCAATGATGGGTAAGATCCCTCAAATGAGGGAAAACCTAAGCCAGACACAGCCACAAAAAGGGCCATCAGGGAAGGACTTAGGGGACTTTAGAGAAGGGACAGAAAGACCCTCACCCCTCAGCTTTGTCATAACCTGAGTGCTCATTCTATCTTTAAGAAGTCTCCTAATCTTTTGGCTGCTTTGTTTCCCCTGCCTGACCAAAATCGTGATCCAAAAGTTTATTCTACTTCAAAACTGACATATTCGTATGCATTCGTTCACTGTTGCCTTCATGCAACAGTGATTTCAACAGCTCTGTGGCAATGAAATTCACCACTGAAGCAATCATATTTCCTAAACATACTTCAACAGGACTTCACACTGAACAGTACTTATTAACTGAGATACCACTGACATTCATGGCATACTGAAATAAGTACATGTCCAAGGCATATAAATGCTGTAGATGTGTTTTCAGGAAACCCACTTTATATGAAGTATTTTTATTCCCAAGTGGTTTTGTGATGTTCACTCTTCACTACAGGTTTATCAGAATAAAATGCACATGGAGCATGACAAGTGGACTGTTATGTTCATATTCACTTTAACATTCACAATACTCTATAGTCCAAGACATGTAGTAGACTGTACATGCATGTCCTAGCTGTGATATACTTTTCTGCATGGAAGAATACATTGCTGAATGCACTTGAAGCTTGACAAATGGACTATTATGTTCATATTCACTTTGACATTCAAAAACCTGGATAGTCCAAGTCATGTAATAGACTGTACATAAATGTCCTAGTTGGGCTACACTTTTCTGCTGAGATGAATACTTTGCAGAAAACTGGTATAGAAGCTTATTCTATTTCAAAGCTGACATAGTCCTATGCATCCATTCACTCTTTGACACATGAAACCATGGTTTCAGTAGCTCTTTCTCTACCAAACTTACCACTGAGGTGATCATGTTTCAGAAAGATACTTCAGAAGATGTGCGGAAAACAGCCATTATGATCTCATATACCAGTAGAATTCATCACATACTGAAATGAGTACTTTCGCATATCGTTATAAACACTACAGATGCACTTTCCAGAACATGTGCTTTGTGTGATATATTCTTGTTCCCTAATGATTTGGAGGCATTCAAACACTTCACTACTGTTTTATCAGAGTGAAATGCACTGGAGCACAACCGGTAGACTGCTGTGTTCATATTTACTTAAGACTTTCACAACCCTGTATAGTCCAAGTTATATAGTAGACAGTAAATACATGACCTATTCAGGTTGTATTTTCATGCTTAGAACATATTACAGAAATCTATGGTCCATAAGCTTACTCTGCTTCAAAACTGACATCATCCTATACATCCATTCACTCTTGCACATGGAACAGTGATTTCAGCAGCAGTTTGGCTATCAATCTTACTACTGAAGTGATCATATTTCATAATGATACCTCAACAAATCTGCTGAAAACAGCACGTATTATCTCAGACTCCACTAGTATTCATCTCCTACTGAAATGATTACATTTACATGGAATTATAAACATTGCAGATAGCTTTTCGCAAAAGTCTACCTCATATGAAATGTGCTCACTCCTGAGTGATTTGGAGGTGATCAAACACTTCACTATGTTTTTTTCAGAGTGAAATGTGCTTGGACATGAAAAGTGGACTGCTATGTTCATATTTACTTAGACTTTCACAATCATGTGTATTCCAAGTCATGTAGTAGATTGTACATGCATGACATAGTTGGGGTGTACTTTAGTGCATGGAAGAATACATTGCAGAAAGCTTTTGTCCAGAAGCTTATTCTGCCTCAAAACTGACATAGTCCTATGTATCAGTTCACTCTTTTGCACATGGAACAGTAATTTCAGCAGTAGTTTGGTTATTTCACTTACCACTGAACTGACAATATTTCATAAAGATACATTGACAGATCTCCTGAAAATAGCCTGTATTATCACAGATACCATTAGTATTCATCTACTACTGAAATGAGTACAATTACATGGCATTATAAACTCTGCATATAGGTTTTCCCAAAAATCCACTTCCTGTGAAATATTCTCATTCCTGAGTGATTTTGACATGTTCAAACCCTTTGGCACTATTGTATTATGTCAGACACCACTAGTATTCATCTTGTACTGAATGAGTAAATTTACATGGCATTATAAATGCTGCAGCTAGGTTTTCCAAAAAACCCACTTGGTATGAAATATCATTTCCAAGTGATTTTGAGGTGTTCAAACAATTCACTACCTTTTTATTATTACAGACTCCACTAGTACTCATCTTGTACTGAAATTAGTACATTTGAATGGCATCATACACGTTGCAGAAGGGTTTTCCCATAACAATGAAACCACCGCAAAAACGGTTGTGTCTGTGTTGATGTGCTTCCCAGTATTATTACCTACACAGCTGACTGAACAATACACTTCTGTGTAATTGCAGTTCCAATGACATGAAGAGGAATAACAGTACACCAAATGCAATGCAGAAATTAATTTCAGCTGTGTTCTAAAGCTTCCAATGGAAACTCACACTGCCAACACCTTTGTCTATTAACATTCTCAGATGTGGAAGTAACCAGAATTTTATCTTCCAATTCATGCTCAGTCCTATACTCTTCCATTGAACACAGCTTAATAAAGGGCTTTACACCAACATAGCTCTTGTTTTAATGAACTTTCCACTTGACAACATCAAATGTCTTTCTAAAGATCATGTTTTATCAAGAGTAAAGGTGTGGCAGACTCCAGGCAGAAGAGTCTGCCTGTCATGACGGAAGACAAGAATAAATGCACAGGCAACAGCAAGCCTATGGAGAAAAAGGGAACAGCACAGCTACTCTCTCAAGGGGAGAGTGTCTATGAATGCCTCCGCCACTCCTTCAAGAGGAGAGTGCCTAGACCCTTGCCTAAACAAGCTTTTATTTTTTTTCTCAGGTCTTATATCAGAGAAGGATTTATTATCTATTACATAGAATATTATTATCTATATTTTAGGTACAATCAAGGAAATGAAAATAACATGCATAGGGGAGTGGCAACTAGCTGATTAGCTCTGTTCTTGGGAAAATTTACAGAGGCTTTGGAAGTTACCTTGAAGATAGACAATACACATTTGTTGTTTTAGACCAGGGTGATGGAGTTTTAGCAAGAGCAAGCCATAACAGTCTGTATGCATTTTCTATGCCTGATTCCCATGGGAAAACTTGGTTTGAAGGTCTGGCTCCTACCCACCCCTTCACTTCTGTAGGTTTTCCATACAGAGCTGAGTCACATTTGCTAGACTAAAAGAAACTGGTCCCCTACAATTAAAGACCAGACTTAAGGAGGTAAAAGCACAATACAATATACAGATTTTTTTATTATAAACTTTTACAGTTGAAATCAATATAATTTTATTAACCAGTGTGACACCAATAATTCAATTACAAAATTAAAATAGTCTTTTGAGAAAAGTGCTTTTTAAATTGCTGTATTTATTACAATGGAGAAAATAATAACACATTCAGTATTTGAATGATATAATTTACTAGTGTCAGGTATAAAATTATTCCTGTCATTTTGAAGTGGAAGCTGGAAATTAAAAAAATGAATTGTTTCTAGCAGGAACTCTCCCCAGGCTTGTACAACTGACTCTATGGCCTGTCTTTAGATTCTTGCCCTATGTCCTCTGTGTTGCACAGGTTAATGATGAAGTGAGGGTTGAAGGGCACCAAAGGTAGGCCAGAAGCTGAGGTGGAAATGACAAAAAAGAGAAAATATCTTCAGATGGACTTGAATCCAGGGTGATGCTAGACCCTCCTAACACCCAACCCCAAATATATTTTATTGATTATGCCATTACAGTTGTCCCATTTCCCCTCCACCTTGCACACCCCCTTCCCACATTCCCCTACTTTAGTTCATGTCCATGTGTCATAAGTTCTTTAGCTTCTACGTTTCCCATACTACTTTTGCCCTCCCCCTGTCTATTTTCTCCTCACCACCTATGCTACTTATTCTCTGTACCTTCTCCCCCACTCTCTTCCTCCAACTCCCCTGTTGCTAATCTTCCATGTGATCTCCATTTCTGTGGTTCCACTCCTGATCTACCGATCTGCTTAGTTTGCTTTTGCTTTAGGTGTGGTTGTTAATAACTGTGAGTTTGCTGTCCTTTCACTGCTCATATTTTTTATCTTCTTTTTCTTAATAAGTTCCTTTAACATTTCATAGGGGCTTGGTGATGATGAACTCCTTGAACTTGACCTTTTCTGAGAAGTGCTTTATCTGCCCTTCCATTCTAAATGAAAGCTTTGCTGGATAGAGCAATCTTGGATGTAGGTCTTTGGATTTCATGACTTGGAGTACTTCTCTCCAGCCCCTTCTTGCCTGTAAGGTCTCCTTTGAGAAATCAGCGACAGTCTGATGGGAACTCCTTTGTAGGTGACAGTCCCCTTATCTCTTGCTGCTTCTAGAATTCTCTCCTTCATTTTAATCTTGGCTAATGTAATTGTGATGTGCTTTGGTGTGCTCCTCCTTGGGTCCAACTTCTTTGGAACTCTGAGCTTCCTGGACTTCTTGCAAGTCTATTTCCTTTGCCAGATTGGGGAAGTTCTTTATTATTTGTTGAAATAAGTTTTCCACTTGTTGTTCTTCCTCTTCCCCTTTTGGTACCCCTATAATTCGGATGTTGGAATGTTTCAAGATGTTCTGGAGGTTCCTAAGCCTCTCCTCATTTCTTTGAATTCTTGCTTCTTGACTCTTTTCTGTTTGGTTATTTGCTTTCTTCTGGTCCACTCCATTGATTTGAGTCTCAGTTTTCTTTCCATCACTATTGGTTCCCTGTGTAATTTCCTTCATTTCACTTAGTGTAGCCTCCATTTTTTCATCTAATTTGCAACCAAAACCAACCAGTTCTGTGAACATCCTAATCACTAGTGTTTTGAACTGTGCATCTGATTGATTGGCTATCTGTTGGTGGCTTAAAAATATTGGCTCTGGGACTTTGATTTGTTCTAGCATTTGAGCCATAATATTTTGGTCAGGTTGCACCTGTTACATATCAGTGGTGGAGCCTTAGGTGTTCACCAGGGCAGGGCAAACCATGTATGCTGTATGTGGAGGCAGGGTCAGAGAGGGAACAATGGTGCTTGCTCTGCTCTCTCATGGATTTCAAACCCCTCTGCCACTTCCCACAAGCAAATTGGGCCCTTCTGGTGCTTGTTCCCTTGTGTATGTTCTAGCATCCTGTGGGTCTCTCCAACAAACTCTCCTGTGAGCCTGGGAGCTTCTCCCGGCACCTCACTTCCCACAAGTATTTTCAACCAGTGCTTTTAGGCTTTATTTCCTATTGCTGGGGCTCTGGGTTGCTCGGTCTGTCTCACTGCCCATTTTTTTCCTGGCTTATCTGTGCGCGACTGTGTGTCCACAGTCAGGCATCTGCCTTGTGTAACTCACTGGGTTTGCTCATTTCCACCCCATGCCCAGGTCTCCCAGCCACTGCTTTTTCCTGCTGCGACCCCTCTCTGTTGGCCACCGACTGTGCCCCTTTTTCTGGTCTGGATGAATGGTTCATTATTGTCGGACTTCTGTACAGTTCAATTTTCTGTCTGTTCTGGTTGCGTTTCTGTTTCTAAATCTTTGTTGTCCTTAAATTTGGTTGTTTGAGGAGGTACAGTATTTCCACCTACACCTCCATCTTCGCCAGTAGTACAAAATACTCCTCTTTAAAGACTCAAAGTTTACTAAAATTTTTACATAATCCTGTCATTAATTATTCCAGTCAGCATTAAGGCCATTTTTCTAGGTGCACAGAAGACTGTGAACATACCATATGTGGCATGAGAAACAAAATTTTTTTAATGTCTAATGTGACTGACTCTCTGACTAAAGCTAAAGCTCAGGACTGTGTCAGTTATTTCACTGAGGTATGATAAATATCTCAGGAAGTTACAGCATATATTAATGTATCTTACCCATAGTTGCATGAAGGACCTCCATCTAAATTCATCCCAAATATCTGAGTTGGTCTGTGCCTTCTGTCCTACTTCCAGAGATCTCTAAACTGGCAAGAAGAGATTGTACCTTAAACTCCATGACAGGTTCATTTCCATGTGCTTTTTCCAAACCCAGAAAGGCAACAAGCCTTGAGAAAAGAGGCAGACAGCTTTCATACAGGAGTGGAAATTTCTAAAATAAACAACCACAACAGGTCCAGCAGCATATTATGCAGAACCAGGCATCAGTAAGCACTTGTCTTGGATGATCCAATTAATTTCATAAAATATATACACTCACTTTTCAGAGAAGAAAATTGAGCCTCATAGAGATGAGTGGACATTCCCAATGTAGAGTTCACAGGGTCACTGTTTATGAAGAAGGTGGCCAGTGTTCACCTAGTATTAATCTAAGCTGGATGTGTTGGATTCTGTTGAATACCATATAGGTGATGTGGTACCTAATTGTGAATGATGCTTCCACATGGGAAGGCTAGTACCATAAACACTTTGGGACACTTTATATTATGGTGTCTGGTTACTGGGTGCAAATTAGACCAATCTTGATGGGCTATCTACAGATGGATTCATCATCCTTTAATTAGAATGTCAGCCAGCCACACACTCCCCATTCCCTCTCTTGCCCAGTTATTCCCTTGGTTTTATTATCTTAAAGGCTTCCAGTTTATTTATTCTAGATCACATATGATATGTCCAAATGACAGATAGTCAGACATTCTCATCAGACACATAAGAAATATATATTCTTGACTCTATTTACAAAAGAGGGAATAAAGACTCAGGGCATCGGAAGACCTCCATGAGTCCTCTCAGAGAGGGATTTCTAAGACGATTGGTACTGCTGCTCTCACTTAGGGACGGCTGTGGCTGATCAGAGGTGATTGGCCCAAGAGTCCTTGTTTAATATAGAAACAAAAACCCATGTCTTCTCCAAGGTGACAGAATTGTGGGACTTGACCTTGGAGAATTCTGATTTCCATTCACCAATGAGCAAACTGAGTTTGAAAAGGTTTAGGATTTTTTTGATACAGGTTCTTGCACAAATAACACCCCCTTTTTTATTACAAAAGCTTCTATCACAAAATCATAAGCATGTAATTCTGTAACAGAACAATAGCACCTTCAAGCACACCATATGACAATTTAGGTGAAATTTTCAAGTTAAACTATAAATTATACCCATATTATTATGGTACCAACCACACTCAAGCAAGTGTTAAGTCTGCCAGATGCTGTATTTTTAGGGACAGATATTGTACCTCAGAATTTTGTTTTTGAATTCCAGGCTAAGAACCAAAGAATATGTAGAGGAGTATGTATGTATGTATGTATTTAGTATTGAATGCATATGGTTGACATTCAGTAATAATTATATATAGATTTCAATTGAACTATTTTATTATACATCATCTGAATATATTATTGTGTTAACCATCCAAGTCAAGTCTTTTTTATCAACAATTAAATATTTTTATCCTCTTCTACTTTGCCCCACACTTGTTCCCTGCCTTGATCACCATATTTTCATCTTTGTTCATGACTTTTTTCTGCTTAATTTTACTCTCTGTTTATAAGCAGCTTTCTAAGCCCATCTCCTCTGACATCTGTAAGTCTGTCTTCAGTATCTGTGACTCTATTTGTATTTGTTTGTTTGTTTTGTTCATAAGGTTGTAAATATAAGTGAATTCATATGGTATTTTTCTTTCTATGACTTGCTTATTTTACTTAGCACAATATATTCTAAGGCCATCCCTCTTGTTCCAAAAGTTACATTTTCTTCATACTTATGGTTGAGAATTATTTAATTGTGTACATAGCCTCATGCAATCTTGTTGAGCATACAGATCAATGTAGCAACCAGACAAAACACTATGTAGTTTCTTCAAAAAATTAAAAATTAAGCTGCCTAATGACCCAGCAATTCCACCACTGAAAATCTATCTGAAGAAAGCTGAAACACTAACTAGAAAATGTATATGCAATCCTATGTTTATTGCAATATTATTTATAATAGCCAATATTTGGAAGCAGCCCAAGTGCCTATCAGTATATGAGTGGATAAAACATGAGCTCTCGATTCTGATCCATTGTTTTATGTCTGTTTTTGTGCAAATACTTATTGTTTTGATTATTAGATCTTTGTACCATAGTTTGAAACTATTAAAAGCAATACCTTCAGCTTTATTCTTTTTCTCAACATTACTTTGAACGTTTGGCATCTTTTGGTTCCATATAAAGTTGAGAATTATTCAGTCTAGTCCTGAGAAAAATAACATTTGCATGTTGAGAGGGATTTCACTAAACCTGTAAATTGTCTTGGGAAGTACAGCATTTTAACAATTTGAAATTATCAATCATTTCACACAATTTATTCTTTCACTTTTCTTGTCTGTAAATATTTTCAATATCTTTTTTTTCATTATCTTACAATTTTGGTAGTACTTACTTTTTACCTCTTTCCATACATTAATTCCTAAATAGGTAATTCTTTCTCATGTAATTGTAAATTGAATTAGTTCATGTATTTCTTCTTCTGTTTGTTATTATTATATATAAACATGACAGATAGATGGATATTAATTTTTATTTTACTACTTTCCTGAATTGTATTTTTTAAAAGATTTTATTTCTTTATTTTTAGAGGGGAAGGGAGGAAGAAAGAGAGTGAGAGAAACATCAATGTGTGGTTGCCTTCACATGCCACCTACTCAGTACCTGGCTTTCAACTCCGTAATGTGTCTTGACCTGTAATTGAACTGGTAATACTTTGTTTCACAGGGTGGCCCTCAATCTACAGAGCCATACCAGCCAGGACTACTGAATTCTTTCAATAATTATATTAATTTTTAGGATTATCTAAGGTTTTCTATATATAATGTAATGTCATCTGCAAAAAAACGACAGTTTTTGTCCACGTTTTTGTTGTCTTTAAATTATTTTTCTTGATTGTTATGGCCAGAAAAATACACTATTGTGCTGAATAATAGTGGTGAGAGTGAACTTTCTTTTTCTGTTCCTAATCATAGAATTCATTAATGATTCTTTTCTTACTTTCACTGTTGCAGTTTTTCCTTTTAAATTACTGATTTTATTCATTTGTGTTCTTCTTTTGGCCTAATGAATCTTCTTAAGGGTTTGTCAGTGTATTTATAATTTGAAACAATCATCCATCATAGTTATTGGATTTTCCTATTTTTTATATTTCATTAACTTCACACTGACTTTTAGTTTCTTTTTCTTCTTTTTTCTTTTTATTTTGTTTGCTTTTCTTCCTGATAAAATTAAATTGTTTTCCTGGGATTTTCACTTTTATTTTTACTCATGATAGGCCTGTATAGCTTAAAGGTTTTTTTTAAATAACTATTTATGACTAATCTTTGGTTTAGTACAGTTATTTTCCTTTCCATTTGTCTCACGGAATGTGTTGGTTTTTTTAAATATTTATCTCTTTTTTGATGTACTAGTTGTTTAGAAGTACAGTTTCTAATTTTCTTATAAATTTTGTTCTTTGTTTCTTTTACCTACACTGAACTTTAGTTAACACTGTGTTCAGAAAACAATATTGAAACAATTTCAGATTTCTTGAATTTTTTTTTGAGTCAGTGATATTTCTTTCTTTTTTAACATTTGTTATTGATTATGCCATTACATTTGTTCTCTTACCCCCCTATTCCCCTCCTCCACCATTCCCCCCCTGTTAGTTCATAAACACGTGTCTCAAGTTCTTTAAATTCTGTATTTCCCTTACTATTCTTACCCTCCCGCTATCTCTTTTCTATCTACTGTCTATGCTACTTATTTTCTGTACCTTCTCCCCCTTCTCCTTTTCCCATTCCCCTGTTACTAACCCTTCATGTGATCTTCATTTCTATGGTTCTGCTCCTGATCTAGCTGTCCTCTGAGTTTGCTTTTGTTTTAGGTGTGGTTGTCAGTAACTGTGAGTTTGCTGTCCTTTCACTGTTCATCTTTTTTACCTTCTATTTCTTAGGTAAGTCCCTTTAACATTTCATATAATAAGGGCTTGGTGATGATGAACTCCTTGAATTTGGTCTTATCTGAGAAGCACTTTATCTGTCCTTCCATTCTAAATGGAAGTTTTTGCTGGATAGAGGAATCTTGGTTGTAGGTCTTTGGTTTTCATGACTTGGAATACCTCTTTCCAGCCCCTTCTTGCCTGTAAGGTGTCTTTTGAGAAATCTGCTGACAGTCTGATGGGAACTCCTTTGTAGGTGACAGTCACCTTATCTCTTGCTGCTTCTAGGATTCTCTCCTTCATTTTAATCTTGGCTAATGTAATGATGATGTGCCTTGGTGTGTTCCTTCTTGGGTCCACCTTCTTTGGGACTCTCTGAGCTTCCTGGATTTCCTGGAAGTCTATTTCCTTTGCCAGAATGGGGAAGTTCTCTTTTATTATTTGTTCAAGTAAGGGTTCCACTCATGACTGTTCCTCTTCCCCTTCTGGTACCCCTATAATTCGAATGTTGGAATGTTTAAAGATGTCATGGAGGTTCCTAAGCCTCCCCTCATTTTTTTGAATTCTTATTTCTTCATTCTTTTCTGTTTGGTCATTTTTTCCTTCCTTCTGGTCTTCTCCCTTGATTTGAGTCCCAGTCTCCTTTCCATTACTGTTGGTTTCCTGTGCATTACCATTCATTTCAATTAGTTTAGCTTTCATATGTTCCTCTAATTTGTGACTAAAATCAACCAGTTCTGTGAGGATCCTGATCACCAGTGTTTTGAACTATGCATCTGAAAGTTTGGCTATTTCTTCATCACTCAGATTTATTGACTCTGGGGGTCTGAGTTGTTCTTGAGCCATTTTTGGTCTGTTTGTGCCCATTAAGTATGAGGAGCAGAGCCTTAGTTGTTTCCCAGGGCGGGGCCCCCCAGGTCGCTGTTTGTGATGCTGTATGTGGGGGCGGGGTCAGAGAGGGAGTAATGGGGGGTCCTCTCTGCTCACCCAGTCCATCCCACTGCTCGCGCCGGCCTGTTTATCTGAGCGGAAATGTGCAAGCCTGCTGCCCTGCGCCCTGTGGTCTCAATGCTTGCCTCTTCACTGTTTTATCTGCACGCAAATTCTCCACCGACTGCAGACAGCCAGCTGCCCCTCTTCCCTATGTCCACCCGTAGCTAGCCCGCACCTGTGATCCGTGGCTTCGACTACTTGCGCACCACCCCGGTCGGCGATCTTTTTGGCCAACCCACTCCACTGCTGGCTTTGCCCCTCTTACAGGTTTACCTGAGCATTCCGTTGTTTTCAGACTCCGTATTGTAGATTTTCTGCGTGGTTTGGTTGTGTTTATTGTTGTTAAAACTGTGTTGTTTTTAGATTTGGTTGTGCACAGACCCAAGGTGTTTCCACCTATGTCTCCCTCTTGGCGGAAGTCCCAAAAGGTAAGTTTTCTACTTACATGTCACATCACATATTTGTGGTAATTCCAGATTTGACCTGAACTTGTTCCTTATCAGTCCACATCATCATAAAGTTTAGAAAGAAAATTAATGAGAGGGGAGATAAAGCTGAAAAAATGGGAAGCTTTTATCATGTGTTCTCACCAGGTTTTCACAACTGACTGTGCAGTAGAATTTCCAGAGTCTGGCCTCATGCCCTCTGTATTGCATAGGTTGGTAACCATGAATTTGAGGGTGAAGGGCACCAGGACAGAGCAGGCAGTTTTATTGGAAAGGAATAGAAGGTCCACACTTTAAGACAGGATTGCGTTACATTTAAATTTCTGCCACTTCCCCCTCACCAACAACTCAAATTGTTTTCTCCCAAAACCAAATTTTTGGAAATATGAGGCCTTTCTGCTTTACAGAAAGGTTATGCACATTTTACTTGAGGCGCCTGTGCCGCTGCCATAGCGACAGGCCTGGGCACATGAGGAGTTGGTTACAGGAGCCGGGACACTCAGCAGTGGTAGGAGACCAGTGCAAGGACCAGCACGGGAGTAGGTGGAGAAGGAGAACATCAAGATACCTGAAGCAGTCTGCACCACTGAAATTCACAGGTATTATACGACAGAAGTTCACACCATAAACCCAGGGAGTCAGAACAGATCAACTTTAGAAGCTGAGACTAACAGGAAGAGTCCCAAACAATGGGAAGACAAAGAAACAATCCCCAAATGAAAGAAAAAGCAGAAACTTCAGAAAGAATGTAGATGAAATAGAGGCTAATCAACTATCAGATGTTGAATTCAAAGCACTGCTTATTACGAAGTTCAAAGAGCTCACAATGAGCTACCAGAAACTACAGGGGAGTTACAGTGCTCTCTCTGCAAACTACATCAACGTGAAAAAGGAAATAGAAACTATCAGCAAGTGAAAAGAGGAAATGAAGAATACAATTTCCGAATTGAAGAACACAGTAGAAAGTATCAAAAGTAGAGTTGATGAGGCAGAAGACCGGATTAGCAAATTGGAGGACAAAGTAGAAAACATCTCACAGAAACAGCAGGAAAAAGAAAAGAGGCTCAGAAAAACTGAAGAGGGATTAAAATGCAAGAGGGATTTCATAATGCAAGACAATATGAAATGTAATAATATCCGAATAATAGGAATACCAGAAGGAGAAGAAGAACAAGGGATAGAAAACGTATTTGAACAAGTAATGAGAGAAAATTTCCCTAATTTGATAAGAGAAAAAGTCACACAAATCCAGGAATCACAGATAATCTCAATCAAGAGGAACCCAAGGAGGCCCACTTCAGGACACATACATCACCATTAAAATGGCAAAATTCTAAGACAAAGAGGGAATCTTAAAGGCGGCAAGGGAGAAAAAAGAAGTAACATACAAGGGAGTCCAATAAGGTTAGCTACTGACTTCTCAATGGAAACACTCCAAGCAAGAAGAGAATGGCAAGAAATATTCCAAGTAATGAGAACCAGTGGCCTACAACCAAGGCTAATTTACACAGCAAGGCTCTCAATCAAGATAGAAGGCCAAATAAAGAGCTTCCAAGACAAAAGAAGTCTAAAAGAATTTGCTGCCACCAAGCCAGCTCTACAAGAAATACTAAAAGGTCTGCTTTAAGGAAAGGAAGGAAAAGAGACAGACAGAGAGGAACACAGGTACAAAAATGGCAATGAATAAGTACCTATCAATAATAACCTTAAATGTAAATGGATTAAATGCTCCAATCAAAAGACACAGAATAGCTGAATGGATAAGAAAGCATGACCCACACATATGCTGCCTTCAAGAGACCCACCTCAGGACAAAAGACCATCCAGATTAAAAGTGAAAGGCTGGAAACAAGTTTTCCAAGCAAACGGATAAGAAGAAAAAGCTGGGGTACCAACTCTCATATCAGACAAAATAGACTTCAAAAAGAGGGCCATAAAGAGAGACCCAGAAGGTGACTTCATAATACTCAAGGGAAAAATCCACCAAGAAGACATTAACATCATAAATATATATGCACCCAACATAGGGGCACCCAAATATATCAAGGAAATCTTAGAGGGCTTCAAGAAAGATATTAACAGCAACACAATTAGAGTAGGGGATTTTAACACACCACTCTCAAAAATGGACAGATCTCCCAAGCAAAATATCAACAAAGATATTGCGTCATTAAACAACACCCTAGAGGAAATGGACTTAACTGATATATATATAGAGCCCTTCATCCCAAAGAAGCTAAATAGACATTTTTTTCAAATGCACATGGAACATTTTCAAAGATAGACCATATGATAGGACACAAAATGAGTCTCAACAAATTCAAGAAAATTGAAATCATACCAAGCATCTTCTCTGACCACAAGGGACTGAAATTTGAAACCAACCCCAAAGGAAAAAACCCAAAGCACCAAAAATCATGGAGACTAAATGGTATGCTATTAAACAAGGAATGGGTCAAAAATGAAATTAGGGAAGAAATCAAAACGTTTCTGGAAACAAATGAAAATGATCTCACAACAACCCAAAACTTATGGGACACAGCCAAGGCAGTCCTGAGGGGGAAGTTTATAGCAATACAGGCCTACCTAAAGAAGATAGAAACATTTCAAACAAACAACCTAACCCTACACCTGCAAGAACTTGAGGAGCAACAACAAAAACAGCCCAGAGCAAGTAGAAGAAAGGAAATAATTAATATCAGAGCAGAACTAAATGACAGAGATGCTAAAAGCACAATTATAAGGATGAATGAATCCAGGAGTTGGTTCTTTGAAAAAATAAACAAAATAGACAAGCCTTTAAGCAGGCACATCAAGAAAAGAAGAGAGAGGACACAAACACAATCAGAAATAGGAAAGATTGCAACTGATAACACAGGAATAGAAGGGATTGTAAGAAATTACTATGAAGAACTGTATGCCAAGAAATTTGAAAACCTAGGGGAAATGGACACATTTCTAGAAAAATACAATCTTCAAAAACTCAATGAAAAAGAAGCAGAAAATCTGAACACACCAATAGCAGCAAATGAAATTGAAGCAGCAATGAAAAAACTCCCATCACACAAAAGACCTGGACCAGATGGTTTCACAGGAGAATTCTACAAAGCATTTAAGGAAGAGCTAACCCCTATTTTTCACAGACTATTGCAAAAAATCCAGAAGGATGGAAAACTCCCAAATTCTTTTTATGAAGCCAGCATCATCCTAATTCCAAACCAGATAGAGACACAACAAAGAAAGAAAACTTCAGGCCAATATCGCTGATGAACATAGATGGTAAAATCCTCAACAAAATATTGGCAAATCACATCCAACAATATATCAAAAAGATCATACACCATAACCAAGTGGGATTCATCCCAGGGATGCAAGGATGGTTCAATATTCGCAAATCAGTAAATGTAATACATTACATAAACAAAAGCAAAGACAAAAACCACATGAACATATCAATAGATGCAGGAAAAGCTTTTGATAAGGTACAACACCCATTTATGATAAAAACACTTAGCACAGTGGGGGTAGAGGGAGCATTCCTCAATATAATAAAGGACACGTATGTGAGACCTACAGCCAACATCATACTCAATGGGCAAAACTAAAAGCTTTTCCACTAAGATCAGGAACAAGACAAGGATGTCCACTTTCACCACTTCTACTCAATATAGTATTGGAAGTGTTAGCCACAGCGATGAGACAAGAAAAGGAAATAAAAGGCATCCAAACAGGAAAGAAGGAAACAAAACTGTCACTGTTTGCAGATGACACGATAGTCTACATGGAAAATCCTATAGACTCTACCCAAAAACTGCTTGAACTAATTAATGAATTTGGCAAAACAGCGGGTTACAACATTAATATCCGGACTTCAAAGACATTTTTGTATACCACAATGAATCGGCAGAAGCAGAAATCAAGGAAAAAATCCCATTCGATATAGCAAAAAGAAAAATAAAATATCTGGGAATAAACCTAACTAAGGAGGTAAAAAACCTGTATGCAGAAAACTACACAGCACTGAAGAAAGAAATCAGGGAAGACACAAACAAATGGAAACATATACCTTGTTCATGGATTGGAAGAATTAACATCATCAAAATGTCCATACTACCCAAAGCAATATACAGATTCAATGCAGTACCTATTAAAGTACCAGTGTCATATTTCACAGACATAGAGCAAACACTTCAAAAATTTATATGAAACCATAAACGAGCCCTATTAGCGGTTGCTATTTTGAGAACGAAGAATAAAGTGGGAGGAATCACAATACCTGATATCAGATTGTATTACAAGCCCACTGTAATCAAAACAGCCTGTTACTGGCATAAAAACAGGCACATAGACCAGTGGAACATAATGGAGAGCCCAGAAGTAAACCCAACTCTCTACAGTCAATTAATATTCGACAAAGGGGGCAATAACATAAAATGGAGTAAAAATAGCTTCTTCAACAAATGGTGTTGGGAGAACTGGACAGCTATGTGCAAATAAATGAAACTTGAGCACAAACTTACACCATACACCAAAATAAATTCAAGGTGGATAAAAGACTTAAATATAAGCCATGAAACCATTAGAGTCCTAGAGGGGAACATTGGCAAGAAAATCTCAGATATTTCACGCAGCAACTTTTTTACTGATATGTCCCCTAGAGCAAGGGACATAAAAGAAAGAATAAACAAATGGGATCTCATCAAAATAAAAAGTTTCTGCATGGCTAAAGAAAACAGTATTAAATTTAAAAAGTCAACCAATTGTATGGGAAAATATATTTGCCAACTATACCACAATGGTTTAATCTCCAAAATATACAAAGAACTTACACGACTACACTCTAAGAAGACAACCAACCCAATTACAAAATGGGAAGAGGACTTGAACAGACACTTCCCCAAGGAGGACATACAGAAGATCCATAGACACGTGAAGAAATCCTCAATATCACTAGCTATCAGAGATGCAAATTAAAACCACAATGAGATACCACTTTACAGCAGTCAGAATGGCTATCATAAACAAAGCAAACAACAACAAATGTTGGAGAGGTTGTGGGGAAAAGGGGACCTTAGTTGACTGTTGGTGGGATTGCAGACTGGTACAACCATTATGGAAAACAGTATGGAATTTTCTCAGGAAAAAAAAAATCGACCTGCCTTCTATGCAGCAATTCCACTGCTAGGATTATATCCTAAGAACTCCAAAACATCAATTTCAGAGAACCTGTGCACCACGATGTTCATAGCAGCACAATTTACAATAGCCAGGAGCTGGAAGCACCTAGGTGCCTGTCAGTAAATGAATGGATCATAAAATCATGGTACATATACACAGTGGAATTCTATGCAGCAGAGAGAAAGAAGGAACTACTACCCTTTGCAACAACATGGATGGGACTGGAAAGTATTATGCTGAGTGAAATAAGCCAGGGGTTGAAAGACAAATACCATATGATCTCACCTTTAACAGGAAGCTAAACAACAAAACAGACAAGCAAGCAGAATAAAAACAAAGACACTGAAATAGAGAACAGGAGGACAGCCACCAGAGGGGAAGGGGAGGGAATTTATGGGGTAAAAAAATGGGAGGGATTTAGAAGAACAAGTTTAAGGACACAGGGAGAATAACTAAGGGGGGTGAAATGGGAGGGAGGTGGGGTACATGGGGGAGGGGTTGGCTGGGATGGGAAAAATAAAACTGTACTTGGAAAATAACTAAATAAAAATTTTTTAAAAAAGGTTATACACATTTCAGTGTCCTATCATTTGTCATTCTGGACATAATTTATACAGTGTTTCCAGATGCAGAGAAGACTATAAATATAACATCAGCAACAAATTAAAAAGTGACTTCAAATAATTTCTAATGTAACTGTCTGACCCTCTGACTGAAACTTAGTTTTAAGCTTGTGTCTGCATCGTTTATTGAGTTATGCTAGGTGTTACAGAAAGTCATACAGGAAGCAGTCTTTTTAAATACTAGGTACATGAATGAACTCTATCCAAAATCACTCTAAGTACTCTGAGTGGACCTGGTTTTTCTCTGCTGCTGACAGAGATCTCTAATCCATCACACCAAAACCCAAAACCAGGACCATATACATGGCACCATGAACTGTGGACAGGTTTATTTCTATGAGCTTCTCCAAAATCAGAGTAACCATAGGCCAGTGACAAAGGAGAAGGCTTATCATAGGGGAAGGAAAATTCACAGGATCAAAATTCACTGAAAGAAACAATATCTGTTACTCACCCCGAAATGTCCAGTTTCTGAGGGACAGGAAGACCTGAGCTAAAAAAAAAAAAAAAATCTGACCTAGAAAACTACAATTTGAGGTTAGTTAGTTGGGTGTATTTTTCAATTATTTCCTTCAAAGCATTTTGTTAACTGAGGAAAACATACATTTTTGTGACAATGTCATTACCCCTCTTTGATGGTGGCCAATTCTTGCATCCAGCCTGACTTTGAATTTATCATTCTTTTAAATTTAAAGCACTCTTGTGTTCCGGTAGTTCGATTCTATCACGGTGGTTCTTATGTGCACTTTTTTTCAGTGATAATTTGAGTCAGCTGTCTCAAATTTAACGTCAAAACTGATTCATCTCAGATTCTTTCCCTAAAATGGGCTGTCTTCCCAAAATCTTTAAGTGTTCGTCACTTTTCTAAGTCTGGAATCTCTATAAAGAGAGAATCAAAATTTAGTTCAGTATCTTTATTTAAAATGAACATTCTCATTGTGCATGTTGTTCCTGCACATTCTCTCCAAGTTAAGGACAGTGACATTCACCAGATTATTTCCCTCCATGTCAGGGGCAGATCAAGCTACAGAACGTAAAGGGAATGAGGTTCACCCAGACTTTAGAGGGTTCTCAGTGCTGGCCTGTAGAACCACAAGCAGCCAGCAGAAATCTATGCTTCACTCTTATTTTTTCTATAATCAGGTTGTTTGATTTGCATTTTCTCAAAGGCAGGTGTTGGACTCGCATTTGGTAGCATGAGGGAAAATCCATCAACTATTTATTTTATATGAAAGGCTTATGATGGGAAATTTTGAAGCCATACAAATGAGCAAAACACTGATACATGCACAAACATGAGAGAGTCTAGACATTGTGCTACATGAAATGAGCCCAGTCATCAAAGTTGATAGAGTATGATTCCATCCTTATGCAATAGCCAGAACAGTGAAACTCAAGAGCAGGAGTGTCAAAGTCATCTTAACCAGGGCCACATCAGCTCTCAGTTGCCTTCAAAGTGCCAAATGTAATTTTAGGACTCTATAAATGTAACTACTCCTTAACAGTTGAGAGATTGGCACTGCCACTGGGTAGAAACAAGTTGCCAGGCAGGATAAAATGATGTGGAGGGTGGGATTTGGCCTGCCGGCCTTGTGTTTGCCACCTGTGCCCTAGAGCAAGACAGCAGATTAAGTCATCTGGAGTTTGGATTGGTAGAGTGGTGGTGTGGTGTGAGGTGGGGTAGGATAACATGGGATGGGGTGGGAGGGGAGAACACCAGATAAGGTATGTATTTAATGACACTAGGAATGAATATTCTGAGTGTTTTGTTGTTCGTTTAATGTTTTCTCTTCCCTGAACACAAGAAAAAATAACTTGTAACATTAAATAAGGATGAGCCACCACACGACCAGTGGAATTTTGCAGAACTTAAAAATGAAGGCAGGTGGAAGAGTGTGAAGAAATCACATATTTCCATTACTGCAGGTCACCAGGTCTCAATATTCTGAAAGTGATGTGACCTCATTTCTCATGTACATGAAATAAATTTATATTTGAGATACTTCTATGTGTCATTTTTAAATGATATGAATAAATGAAAACAATGGCAATGGCTATTATAAATATCTACCATAAACCTCTAAACTGCCTTCTGCTCTTAACTGTGCATTTTGCATTCCCATCTCCCCTGATTTCCTGTGCCCTTTCCCTGCTTTCCTCCATCCTCAGCCCTCCACATATCCTGCCACTCTCAGCCCTGCCATGTGGTCAACCATTTTCCTCTGGAAGCTATAAAAGTGACCAGCAGTCTAGTGGGGACTTACTACTGGACTCCATACTAAGCCCTCCAGCTTGGAAATATGGCCAGCTGCTCAGTAACTAGGCCTCTTCTAGTATGGCAGCAGAAAGGGGCTTTGGAAACTTTATTCTCTCTTCCTCTGTCCTCCTTGTTCTGTCTCTTCTCTGTCCTTTCTTCCTTTCTTTTTTGTTACAACACCCCTGGGACTGGGATATTCACCATGTCAAGGAATTTCTCCTCCACTACACTTCCACAGTAGCAATGTAAGGCTATTTGGTGAACTTGGAACAGTCACACAGGGCTCCCACCTGGGGCAACCAGTTCCCAGGCCAATTTAGAAATTTCCCCAAAGGAAGGGGTCAACTGGATACCCTTCATGGGCAGAGAAACTTGGATGGAGTTGCTTTGTTTTGTATAACAAATGCCACTGTGAAACATAATGATACACAGTAACAGAAATGGTAATCATTGCAATGATGAGATGATACAGGGTCATGTATTTGCTCTTTTTTAAAAAAAAAAAAGAGGTATAACTTATAACATCATAAGTTTGCATGCAGACAACTAAACATATTTTGGGCTGTTTGCAGTATAGGCAAGGTAAATATGAACTCACTGTATTGTACAGCTGTAAGTAATAGGCTGTTGTATACCAGCCGTATTTAGAAAAACTAAAAAGTGTTACATAACGTTTACACCTCTGCCTTCTTTCCCTCTCCACCTCACCAAAGCTTAGCCTGCTCGTGTGCAGAATCTTTACATGAGCAAGTTGGCAAGTATGGGACTAAATGGTCAGCTACTCGAGTCAGGCACTGTGCCTACCAGTCTAAGTCCAGGCCCAGTCAATTTGTCACCCTCAGCTCCCAGAGAAACAGTCATCTACGCAGCCAGAGATGCCCCTTGTGAAGACAGTAGCCATGGATGGGTGGTGCTGGAAGTTCCAGCAGAAACACCTGCTCACCTGGTAAGGATGTGGTAAAAGAAAAATGCAGAGGAAGCAGCAGGCAATACAGGAAAAGTGCCCAGCCTTCCTCACCTGCAGGACAGCTCACTGCACTCCCTGAATTGGGAGCTTTGGAGACAACAGTGTAGAAAAATACAGTCCAATGGCTGGGACCCAGGTGTGTCCAAGTCCAAAGAGACTTGCCTTCTGATGGCCTCCAGACAGC
Organism: Artibeus jamaicensis; assembly: GCF_021234435.1. Taxonomy (NCBI): domain Eukaryota; kingdom Metazoa; phylum Chordata; class Mammalia; order Chiroptera; family Phyllostomidae; genus Artibeus; species Artibeus jamaicensis. Next base: position 803,170 of record NW_026522053.1, on the reverse strand, counting down.
TCCATGCCCCGCTTCACCTCTGGAATGTGACTCAGCAAGAAAGTCTCCTTTGGTGACCAGCACCCAGGAGCACATGCACAGAGGCCAGATAGCAGTGGGAATCCACATAGGTAATGGGTGGTCTGTCTCTTCACATCTCCAGATCAGGACTTAGAAAAATTTCAGAGGCACCACCAAGGATGGAAAGGACCATAGGAGCAAAGACAACCAGGTGCGTGCCTCCTTGTTCAGCCACCCCATATACCCAGGGTGAGTGGACACCTCTGAAGCAGCCTCTAGCCACCAAACTCTGCTGTTCCTAGTCAGTGTAACTTCAGTTTTTGGTTCCCCAGGAGGAGAAGGGGCAGGATAGATTAGTGCTGGTCAACACATCCAGGTGTCCTTAGAGACACAGGGAGCCACTCCCTCAATATTTTCTTACTAATCCAATCTGAGAACAGGTCAAGCAGTGACATCCCACACTGCCTTCACAATTGACCCAGCCCTACCAGTGCACTTAAACTCATCCTCCACCATGGCCAAATCCCCTTCTTTGAGGCTCTAGAAGAAAGACATATACAAGCATCACACAGGTGGAACCTGAAAAGCAGCATGAACATTGCTGGGACTGTACTGGATCACCTTCCTTGAAGGTTGATCTCATCCCCAAACACCTGGGATTCCCTCTCTAAACCCAGGGTAGGTGGCAGGGCATCCAACTGGGAGTTCCCAGCTGGCACATTGTAACCACAGCAGCAATAGGAGGACTTGGAAAATCACTGGCTCTCCAGTGGCAGCAGCCCGAACAGGGAAACGAACAGGTGTCAGGGATTCCAAAAATTTCCCTAAAGTCTGATGCGTTCAGCCTCAAGCTTCCCATTGTAACATCAGCTATTCCCAGGCTCCCAGGAGGACCTAGGAATATTTTTGTGCCTGGGGACTCTAAAACCTAAGCGAGGTGAGTATTCAAGGGACAACAATAGAATAAACATTTTCTGGTTTTTCTTTTACTTTTTCCTCTTTTAAATATTGAATTTATTTGGGGCACATTGATTAATAAAACCATACAGATATTAAAGCAAAATCAAGAATCCTTATTTGGAACTCGTAAAAACTAAAACCTCCTACAGATTTTTAAGTCTACATCTCAAAGAAACCTCATCTAGCAGTCACTGCACAAGTTAGGTCTCTTCCTTTTGATTTATTCCCACAGTTTTTCTTTGTTGTCTTTAGTATCCCCCACCCCACCATAAGTCTACCACATCTAGAACAGGTAGGAGGTTTTTTCAAGGAATACAAACAAAGCTGAAAGCCATACAGGCAAAGAACCATAAGCCAGGCCACATAAAAAAGAGAAATCTGTTATATACCACAACAAAGCCCAAACACAGCAAATAGATGGATGTTGGGAACATTGGTGCAATGTTGGTTGGTTGTCGATTTCAGCATTATTTACCGTATCAACAACAACATGAAAGCCATGTGTGGATTGTGTGTGTTTGCAATAAAATAAATAAATTATGTGTTTCATGAAACTTAAAAACCAGTTGATCCAGCCCTGTCTAGGTAGCTCACTTGATTACAGCATCATTCTTAACATTAAGTTTGCAGGTTTTCTATGTACCTTATGCCCACAGTCAGGGCATACAAAAATTGAACAAAGAATGCCTAAATAAGTGGAACAACAAATTGATGTTTCTCACTCTCCTTCTACATTTCTGTCTCAAAACCATTAAATTTATAAAATAGAAAAATTTTTAAATGTATACATACAGCAAGCAATGTGCTTAAAACCATACAACACTAAAAGCATATGGCCAATGGCCCAGTCCCACTAGGCCTGGGATGACCAACTCCCAATGCTTACTTTTATACCACACTGCCTCTCATGCACTGTGACAGACTGGAGAGAGTGTATGAGGGCATTGTTCCAGTGGCTTTGGGTTTAAAGCAGAAAGAAGGTACTAGGATGACATTTTGGGGAAATCCTTGCATAACTCTTCCCTACCACTGTGCTTTGATCCCCAACCAAACATGTCTGTCCTCTGGAATCACTTCCTTGCATGGCATGAGGATATGATCAGGATAAAAGCCAGATGGAAATTTGACCTTCTTTTTATCCTGTCTTGGCACAGAATCCACCAAAGAAATGGGATCAGGTGGATGTATAAGATATCACCAGAGGTTTCATGAGACATAAGTTAGTCTTGCACAGAGGCATTATGAGACCTCTGGAAAAGGTAGGAAAACCAGCAAGCTTTGCCTTTCCTCACACTTTATCCCCTATTCCCTGAATGACTGGGTGTCCATGAGGTGACTGTGCAGATTGGTCCATGGTCACATCAACATGGTTGGAAAAGGAAAATAATGGAATTTGCCACTACATCTGATAGGGGTTTGATATGCAAAATTTATATAGAATGTAGAAAACTCAACACCAAAAAACAAGCAATCCAATTTAAAAAATAGTAAAAGAACCTGAATAGACACTTCTCCAAACAGGGCATAAAAGTTAATAGACAGAGGAAAAGATTCTCAATGTCACTAATCTTTAGAGATATGCAACTTAAAAGCCGTTACAATAAAACTCAAATGCCAAATGTTACCAAAAAACTGAAATGGTGTTTTGAAGTGGGTTTTTGGGGTTTTTTTTTCTTTTAGGCAATAAACCTTTCACAGTCATTCACATGGTAAATCATTGGTAAAATCCTTTTTTAAAAAGATTTTATTTGTTTATTTGTTGAGAGAGAGAAGGGAGGGAAAAAGGGAGAGTAACATCAATGTGTGACAGAAACATTGATTGGTTGCCTTTCAGGTGTTCCCAGAAGGGGACCTAGCATGCAACCCAGGCATGTGCCATCGACCATTGGGGTTAACAAGCTGATGTTCAATCCTCTGAGCCACACCAGCCAGGGCAACAAAATATTTTGTAAATATTCATGATGTCAGGTGTTTTAAAGTGGCAATTAATGTTGTTATTTATAATTAATTTATTTTTATTGTTCAAGTACAATTTTCTGCCTTTTTCCCCCACCCCTTCTCACCACCCCAGCCCTCCCCACCTTCTTCCCCTGTTTCTACCCCCCATGTTATTGTCCATCTGTCCTTTACAATTGTTTCTATAAATCCTTCACCCTTTTGCCCATGATCCCCTCCTCTCTCCCATCTGGTCAGCCTGTTCTCAATTTCAATGTCTGTGGTTATATTTGGCTTGCTTGTTCATTTTGTTGATTAGGTTCCTGTTAAAGGTGAGATCATACGGTATTTGTCTTTCACCATCTGGTTTATTTCACTTAGCACAACGCTCTCCAGTTCCATCTATGCTGTCGCAAAGGGTTAAAAAAAAAAGCTCCTTCTCTTTCTACTGTGTAGAATTCCATTGTGTAAATATACCATAGTTTTTTGACCCATTCATTTACTGATAAACACTTAGCTATTGCCTCCAGCACTTGGCTATTGTAAATTGTGCTGCTATGAACACTGAGGTGCAACGGTTCCTTTGGATTGGTATTTCAAGGTTCTTAGGCTATAATTCCATCAGTGGAATTGCTAGGTCAAAAGGAAGCTCCATTTTTAGTTTTCTGAGAAAATTTCACAGTTTTCCATAGTGATTGCACCAGTCTTCATTTCCACTATTGGTGCACTAAGGTTCCCTTTTCTCCACAATCTCTCCAACACTTGTTGTTTGTTGCTTTGTTTATGATAGCCATCCTGACTGGTGTGAAGTGGTATCTCATTGTGGTTTTAATCTACGTCTCTTTAATGGCTAGCAATACTGAGCATCTTTTCATATATCTCTGGACCCTCTGTATGTCCTCCTTGGAGAAGTGTCTATTCAAGTCCTTCATCCATTTTTTAATTGTTTTGCTTATCTTCTTAGAGTGGAGTCATGTGAATTCTTTATATATTTCGGAGATCAAACACTTGTCTGAGCTGTCATTGGCAAATATAGATTCCCATATAGTTGGTTTTCTTTTCAGTTTAATTTATTAACATAGTATTATAAATTAAAATTACTGGCTCTTCAAAATAACATTCCACCTTTATTATCACAGGGATGTTTGAGTGAAGTTCATTTTAATTTCAGTATTTCAGTTAGAGAAACAACATGTATCTTTTGTACATTAAAATGACCACCTCTTTGGCAGTTCCAAAATTTTAAACCTGGAACTATGTATGCTTTTAGTTCTTTCTATGCTCTGTAAGTGTACAGAAAAAACTCCAAGACACTTTGGATTAACCTGGAAAAAGAAATGGGCTTTCTTGACAATGGTTCTAACCAGGTTTGTACGATTAACTGTGGAAATTGACTTTATGGGGTCTGGCTGGTTGTCCTTTTGTGGCACAGAACAATGATAGTGAAGGTAATGGTGATGGACACCAGAGCAGGGCAGCACTTGAAGTGAGAACAAATAGAAGACACATAGCATGCTCTTGGAGCAAATCAGGATTCTACCAGGCCTTCCTCACCCACAAACCAATGCTGTCCAATTAAACCTATGTTCTGTAGAAACATGAGGTTTTTCTTCTGGACACAAAAAATATTCCACTTTTATATGGCCCTGCGATCCATCCTGATGCATACTTCTAGTTACCATTTGAAAAATGCCACCAGATTCAACAAAGGCTATGAAAATACCGTAAGTAACCTATGGCAAAGAGATTTCAAGTAATATCTTCTACAAGTGTCTGATTCTCTAACTAAAACAGAAGTTAACAGATTTCCATTTGCATTCTTCACTAGTGTTTTAAGTTGTCTCAGAATGTGTCTGCATTAGCAAGTGTATAATGTATAGTTTTATGAATGACGTGTGCTCAAAATCATGTGAAAAATCTGAGTGGGCCTTGGGATTTTGGCTGCCTGCATGAATGCCTAATCTGGCTACCCCAAAACACAAATGATGACTGCTTTATTGGCATTGGAAGCTCTTTGAAGTCAGCTTTTTATGTACTTTTTAAACTCATAAAGGTCACAGGTAAATGATGAAATAAGACAGTGATTTTTATGGAAAGTAGAAATTTATGAAATACAACTACAGCTGGGTTAGCTGCATATTCTGTAGAAAGAAGCATCTGGAGGAAACCTGCCATGACTTATCCATTTAAGCCATCTAAAATTACACAAGGTTTATTTTATACCACCCACTTTTCAGAGATGCAAATAGTATCTCATACAGGTGAGGGGTTAATCCCATGACACAAACTAGATGTTAGCAGAGTCACCTTGAGCCAAGGGGATCACCAGTGCCCACTTTCTGAAAAGCAGGTCTGGAATGTGCTGCTTGGTGTTATGCCAGGTAAGTGAGCAGTAGGTAGTCGTGTAAACAATGGTTGTACATAGAAAGGCTGGTATCATACAACACATTGTATCATAAATTCACTCAGAAATGGGACTGTGGGTAGAAAGACATATGAAATATTTATATATATTATAGCTATAGCCTGATTCCAACTGAGTAGGTTGTAGGTGTCACAATGTCAATATCTTTCTCTGATTATAGCTACTTTATTGCTAACAGCCTGTGATTTATTATTCTTTTAAATGGAAACCACCCTTCTGTTCTAGTACTCAAATGTGTTTTTCCATAGGTCATTGATGAGCACTTCTTTTAATGAAACGTTGAGGCACATGTAAACTGGTTTACCAGCAAATCAGATTTCTGCCAACCAGGTCATCATACAGATTCTTTGTTGGAATGTGCTATTTGTCTTTGTGAAATCATTAAGTATTTGTCACTTTTAGAAATTTGGTATCTTGAGAAATTCCAGAGAAGATGGTGGGGAGGTAGGTGGGAGTGGAGCCCAGTTCTCCCATGCCCAGCTGGAACACCTAGCCAGTCTTCCGAGGAACAGAGTGAACAGCCAGTGGAATTCCAGTTTTTATGAAGTTTGAGGCCAAAAATTGTAAAGGACATTGAAAATCAGATGATCAGAAGATTGCAATGGGATGGAAAGATCCCTGTGATCTGTGCAGGGACGTAGCTTGCTTTGGGCAACCAGCCCAGCTCCTGATGCAGGATCTGGGGAGAGATAGATCACCAGCTCCCTCACCTACCAGAGCTGGGAGGGTAACCTGGCACCAGGAGGAACATGAATGGATGCTAGAATGTACTGGGTGGGGGGGATGGATAGAGACAAAGTGAAAAACACACAGAGGTGGTATACATCTGCTAGGGATGTGGACTCCAGCACCAGAGAAATTCAGGTGCCAGGTGAAACCTGGAGGGAGGAGTTGGTCCGTGTTGGACTCTGACTCAGATAGTCTTCAGACTGGTTGGAAAGTTGGGCTGTGTGAAAAGTTATGCACTTCTTTTGAATGGCAGGCAGCTGCTCTGTAAGGAACTCTAAAGCAGCAGCTGGCTTGCCCTGAGAGTGATTTGAGATGCATGTACCCAGAGACTGAGTGGCTAAGTGGAAACATGTGCCTGAGGTTGTCCCATTTTGTGCACTAAGAGGCTGAGCGGCTAAGTGAAACTGCCCACCCAAGCTTGTCTCATGCTGCGCACCTAGAGGCTGAGTGTCTGAGAAGAACCATGCACCCAAGATTGACTTGTGCTGTGAACCCAGAGACTGAGAAGCTGATTGGAGCCATATACCCAGAACTGAGTGGCTGAGTAGAGCAGCATAGCCATGATTGACTTGCTCTGTTAACCTGAGATTGACTTGCTCTATGCACCCTTAAACTGAGTGGCGAATTTGTGCCTAGAGGCTCATACAAGACCTGGGCCAGAGGCTGGGAAACTGTGAATATAGTGGCCCAGATCTGGTCCCCATTCTCACAAAACCATAGGAAGGGAGTAAAGGGAAGCCAGCCCTCCTCTTCCTGAGGCATCTAGGAAGACAAGTGGAACTCATTGAACAGGTTTAAAGTCATCATCAGGAGGCTTATTTATTTTTCATTCCTCTTCCTTTTTTCCCTTTTTTTTCTTTCCTCAAGTGAGAAAAATAAAATGTGAGGTTATAAAGGGTCCAAAGACACATCCAAAGGGAGAGAATAAGGCTAACTTCCAAAATTGACAGAGACAAAAGTCACTTTGCTATCCCATAGAGCTGGCATTTTATTGTTTATGTGTATTATTATTTTTCATTATTTCTACCACTTCTTATTTTATTAATATTTGTATTTCTCTTCCTTATGTGTTTTTTTTCATTTTATTTCTCTGTTTAATTGCATTGTGTGACTGGTTTTCTTTATTCTCTCTTTAGTGTATTTTCATTTTCCTTCTTTCACTTTACTCAAGTACCAATAACACACAACTCTTGATCAGGTATTTTCTATTCTGGTTATACAAATTATATATTTCTTGTCATATTATTTTTGTTCAAGTACTACTGTAAATGATTGTTCCATACAATTGTACATACTACACAGCAAACCTTCCTGATCTTAGCCCACTACACTTTATTCCTGAGCCTTATTATTATTGTGGTTAACTCTGTTCTCTCTCACACTGTGCCTACTTTCTATCCTTTACTCTCACTATATCTCATCATTTAACCTTGCTCAAGCATTCTGTTTTCTGGATTCAGCTCACAATCCTCCTCCCTTCTAACAAGAGTCTTATCTCTCTTTCACCCTTAATAAAAAGTAGCAAGTTGGGTGAAATATCACAGGTAATGCTATACTAATTCAAACAATCTCCTATTTCTTCTCTACTTACTGGTATTTTAAATCCCATAAAATACTCTCCTGCTGTCTTAATCCACTTTGCTTACCTCCTACCACCGATCACATACTAGAATAGGAAGTAGCTGTGAACATCAGTATACCTGCAAGAGGAAACAAACCACCAACAAAGGAACCACAAATAGTTAAAAACCCAAGTACAACAAGAGAGCTCACACAAACAGAAGAAGGGACAAACCTAGAGCTCCAGACAAAGAGGTCAGAGAGACCATGCCACTGAACCCCATAGAATTCCTACCATAGAAATTCACCCTACAAAGACAGCTAGCAGAGTGAAACATCAGGAAGTGCAGAAGCAAGCAAAAAGAGTCACCTAAAATGGGGAGACAAAAACAGAATATGCAATCAAAAGAATGGAAGATGCCCCAATATAAGAGTTAAACAAAATGGAGATAACCAAATTATCAGATATAGAATGAAAAATAATGGTTATAAAGCTGCTCAAGGAACTCACAGACAATTATAAGGAACTGAGTGAGAACTACATCAGCATGAAAAAAAATAGATATAAAAACAAAAACCAGGAAGAAATGAAGAATAAAATTTCGGAGATGAAAACACACTAGAAGCAAATAAAACAGGCTGGATGAAGCAAAGGATCAAATCAGCAAGCTGGAGGATAAGGTAGAAAAAAATCACCCAGCTAGAGCAACAAAAAAAAGACACTAAGAAAGAATTAAGAGGTGGAAAGGGAGTTGCCAAACAACATGAAACATAATGATATCCATATAATAGGCATACCAGAAGGATAAGAAGAAGAGAAAGGAATAGATACTTGTCTGAAGAAGTAATGATGGAAAACTTCCCTAATTTGATGAGAGAAAAAGTCACACAAACCCAGGAAACACAGAGAGTCCCAATCAGTGGAACACAAAGAGGCCCACTTCTAGACACATCATACATAAAATGGCAAAATTCCAAGACAAAGAGAGAATCTTAAAGGCAGCAAGGAACAAACAGAATGTAACATAAAACAAGGGAGCCCCAATAAGACTAACAGCTGACTTCTCATTGGAAACACTCCAAGCCAAAAGAGAATGGCAAGAAATATTTCAAGTAATGAACACCAGAGGCCTGCAAAGAAGACAACTGTGGCCAGCAAGGCTCTCAATTAAAATGAAAGGACAAATAAGGATCTTCCTGGACAAAAGAAGTCTAAAAGAATACAACTTGAGCCCTGGCTGGTGTAGCTCAGTGGATTGAGCGTGGACCTGTGAACCAGACAGTCAAGGTTTGATTCCCAGTCAGGGCACGTGCCAGGGTTGCAGGCTGGTTCCCTGCAGGCCAGTTTCCAGCAGGGGACCCACGAAAGGCGAAAGGCAACCGTACATTGATGTTTCTCTCCTTCTCTCCTTCTCTTCCGCTCTAAAGATAAATAAATAAATAAAATCTTAAAAAAAAAAAAAGAATACAAATTGAGTCCCGGTTGGTGTAGCTCAGTGGACTGAGTGCAGGCCTCAGAACCAGACAACAGACAATCGAGGTTCGATTCCCAGTCAGGGCACATGCCTGGGTTGCAGGCCAGTTCCATGCAGGCCGCTTCCCAACAGGGGACGCACGAAAGGCAACCATACATTGATGTTTCTCTCCCTCTCCCCTTCCCTCTAAAGATAAATAAATAAAAAATCTTAAAAAAAAGAATACAACTTGAGCTAACCAGCTCCACAAGAAATGCTAAAAGCACTGCTTTATGAAAAGGAACAAAAACTGTGAGAGACAGGGAGAGAGAAACACAAGCATGAAAAAATGGCAACAAATAAGTACCTATCAATAATAACCTTAAATGTAAATGGATTCAATGCTCCAGTGAAAGATATAGAGTATCTGAATGGTTAAGGAATCATGACCCACACATATATTGCCTACAAGGGACCCTCAGAACAAAAAAATATACTCAGACTGGAAGTAAAGGGCCAGAAATAGATATTCCACGCAAGTGGACAGGAAACAAAAAAGCTGGGGTAGCAATACTCAAATCAGACCAAATACACTTTTAAAAGAGGGACATAAAGAGACACCCAGAAGGTCACTCTATAACACTCAAGAAAAAATCCATCAGGAAGGCATAAGCATTGTAAATATATATGCACCTAAGACAGAATCACCAAATGCATAATGAAAATCTTGATGGTCTCCAAGAGAGATATTGAGAGCAACACGATTTTAGCAGGAGATTTCAATACCCTACTATCAAAAATGGATGCATCTTCCAAACAAAATATCAACAAATATATTGTGGCCTTGAAAAATACCCTAGATCAAATGGAATTCACTGATATATAGAGCCTTTCATCCCAAAGAAGCAAATTACACATTCTTTTCAAATACAGATGGAACACATCAAAACATAAACCACATGATAGGACACAAAACAAGCCTCAACAAATTCAAGAAAATTGAAATCATATCAAGTATTTTCTCTCACCACAAAAGACTGAAACTAGAAACCAACCTCAAGGACAACACTCAAAAACACTCAAACTTATGGAGATTGAATAGCATGCTACTAAACAACGAATGGGTCAAGAATGATATCAAGGGAGAAATAAAAAGAGTCTCTGGAAATCAATGAATATGAACTCACAACAACCCAGAACTTACAGGACACATGGAAGGCACTCCTGAGAGGGCAGTTCATAGTAATATAGACCAACCTTTAAAAAATAGAAACATTTCAAGTAAATGACATAACCTTACATCTACAAGAACATAAAGACAAGTAACAAACACAGCCCAGAGCAAGTATAAGGAATGTAATAACCATGATGAAAGCAGAATTAAATGACATAGAGTCTAAAATCACAATTCTAAGAATCAATAAATCCAGGAGCTTGTTCTTTGAAAAGGTAAACAAAATTTGCAAGCCTGTAAGAAGACTCATCGAGAAAAGAAGAGAGAGGGCCCAAACAATCACAATCACAAATGAAAGAGGAGAGATTACAACTGATACCACAGGAATACAAAGGATTGTAAGAAATTACTTCAAAGAACTGTATACCAAAAAAATTTGAAAACCTAGATGAAATGGACAAATTTCTAGAAAAATATAATCCTCCAAAAATCAGTGAAGAAGAAGCAGAAAATCTTAATAGACCAATAGCAGCTGGCAAAACTGAAGCAGTATTCAAAAAAATTCCAACACCTAAAGCCCTAGACCAGGTGATTTCACAGGAGAATTCTATGAAACATTTAAGGTAGAGCTAACCCCTATTCTTCACAGACTATTTCAAAAAAATCCAAATAATGGAAGACTCCCAAACTCTTTTTATGAAGCCAGCATCATCCTAATCCCAAAACCACATAAAGACAAAACAAAGAAAGAAAACTTCAGATCAATATCTCTGATGAACATAGACACCAAAATCCTCAACAAAATATTGGCAAACTCATTCAGAAATACATTAAAAAGATGACCATGAAGTGGGATTCATCCCATGGATGCAAGAACAGTACAATATTTGCAAATCAATAAACTTTAATAGAACAGTTTGAGAACACAGAATGTGAATCTCCAACATTGTTTTCTCTTCTTTAAATATATTTGCCTATTTAAAGTATTAGTGGTTCCAAATAAATACTAAGGGTTTTGTTTGTATTCTGAGTAGTAGTTTGATATGGTCAAATTGATCTAATAGCTTTGGGAAGTATTGCAATTATAACAATTTAATCTTCCTATTGTATAGGAATGATTTGTCCTTCCATTCTTTGTGTGTGTGTTCTTTTCACATTTCTCTTTTCAATGTCCTTTAATTTTGAGAGCATAGGTACTTCACCTCTTTGTTTATTCCAATTCACAGGCATTTATTTCTTTTCCACACAATTGTAAATGTGATTACTTTCAGTACTTCTTCTTTCATTGTTTATTACTGCTATGAATGTGACAGATTTCTATGCCTTCAGTTTGCATTTCATCCTTAATGAATTATTTTATTAATTCCATTAATTTTGTTTAATTCTTTAAGAAATGACAGATGAGTTTGGTTTTTTTTTTTTTTTGGTGTTTTTGGTTGTTTTCTTTTTGTCAGCAAGTTTTGGTTTATGGCAGTGGGGTTGTAGTGATTTTTGTGGAAGCCACACTAACCTCCCAGGACCAATATGGAATTACAGGTAAATTGTGGAGAAATTATCCAGAACAAACAACTGAACTATAGTGAGAAAGAATCCTTAGTATCTCGGACAAATAAAAGAACCACCTTAGACACAATCTGTCTGGTAAGGAGTGTGGTGGAGACTCAAGAGGCCCGGCTGGGCCCCCATAAGCAACAACTCCTGAGGGATAATTAAGCAGCATATTGGACCCCATGAGAAGAATGGGGTCTAAACTCTAAGCTGGTGTCCCTAGACTCGAACACCAGAGCCAAAATGTATACAGATAACAAGAAGCAGCAACAAGTGTCAGGGTTCACTCTACCAGAGATGGATGGCTGGAGATGCAAAGAGCCACTTAAAGGGCCAAAGAACAGATTTTCATTTGCTGTTACTCACCTGTGGTTCCAGCAAAGGCAGGATCAGATAGCCATGGAGATGCCTGAGGAGAGAGTGGTGATGGAAACTTTGAAGAGAGTGCGGAAAGAATAGACACAGGAAACCCAGTGCTGAGTCAGCCCCAAAACCCCAGCAGCCAACACGCTCAGGCAGACCACTCCCTTCTGAGCTGTAGCAGCCTGAGGGGAAACAACCCAGTCCCCAAAAGACAAACTGCCCCAGCTCTCTGTTTCTTAAGCCTGACAGTGGAGTGCAGAGAGACTAAATTAATAACCAAAGGAGACAGCCACAGTTGCAAATCCTTGGCAAAGAGGTGTAGGGCAGAATGGATTAGAGACGCTTGAGGAGTGAGTGGAGATGGACACATGGAGGAGAGACCTGAGATACCAGGTGCTGAGATCCTAGTGCTGAGTCATCTCACGCACTGCAGCAGCCATCCTATTCAGGCAGACCCTTCCTCTCTGAGTAGCAGCAGCCTGAGGGGAGACAATAGCACCAACTCCTGGAGGAATTCTGCCCCACGCTGTGGGGCTTAAACCTGACTGCTGAGTTCAAAGTAACTAACAATTGAAACAGACAGTCATAATCAGCAGAACTCTGGCAGTCACAGAGCAGGCAGCCTAATGTCAGACGGAGTCAGCATCTGACACCACTATAGGTAGATCTAGAAAGAAAAAGACAGTGCTAAATACTAAAGTCTACTGAGACAGGTCTTCACAGCTAGTGATATTTTACTTCCATTTATAGTACTTCAATGTTTGTTGCTTGTGCAGCAAGTTTGTGCATAATAACTCACCAGAATTTATACCATAGTTTTTTAATAGTTCTCTTCTTTCTTAAAATAGCCTTAATCTCATTACGATGTTGTTAATATTTCTTCATTTGGCATGGATACGAAGATTGTGGAGGGAGGTATGTTTTTTTAGGTAGGTTTGTTCCCTAGGCCAAAGCAATTTATAGACCAAAAGATACTTCACAGATGTGGAACAAAGATTTCCAAAATTTATATGGAACCATAAATAACCCTGAATAGCCACAGCAATTTTGAGAAGGAAGTACAAAGTAGGAGGAGACACAATACTTGATATGAAACTGTATGACATGGTCACTATAATCAAAACACTCTGGTAATGGGCATAAAAACAGACACAGAGACCAATGGAACAGATTAGAGAGCCTGGAAATAAACCCAAGTCTCTATGGTCAATTAGTATTTGACAAAGTGGGAAGAGCATAACATCAAGTAAAAAGAATGTCTTCAACAAATGGCGTTGGGAGAGCTGGAAAGCAAAATGCATAAAATTGAAACACAATCACAAACTTATAGCATCCACAAAAATAAATTCCAGGTGAATAAAAGACTTAAATGTAAGTCATGACACCATAAAAGTCTTAGAATGGAACATAGGCTGGAAAATCTCAGATATTTCAGGCAGCCATATTTTCAACAATATGTCCCCTAGACCAAGAGAAGAATACACAAATGAGATCTCATCAAAATAAAAAGCTTCTTCACAGCTAAAGAAAACAGCATTAAAATTAAAAGAGAATCAAAGGAAATGGAAATTATTAGCAAGGGCCAAGAGGAAATGAAGAATACAATTTCAGAATTAAAAAGCACAGTGGAAAGCATTAAAAATAGGGTGGATGAAACAGAAGATCGGATTAGTGAATTAGAGGACAAAGTAGAAAGCATCTCACAGAAAGAACAGGAAAGGGAAAAGAGGCTCAGAAAGAATGAAGAGAGATTAAGAGAAATGCAAGACAATATGAAACGTAATAATATCCGAATAATAGGAATACCAGAAGGAGAAGAAGAAGAACAAGGGATAGAAAACATATTTGAAAGAGTAAAGAGAGAAAATTTCCCTAATTTGACAAAAGAAAAAGTCACACAAATCCAGGAATCTCACAGAGTCCCATTCAAGAGGAACCCAAAAGAGGCCCACCTCAAGACACATCATCATTAAAATGGCAAACTTCCAAGACAAAGAGAGAATCTTAAAGGCAGCAAGGGAGAAAAAAGAAATAACATACAAGGGCGTCCCAATAAGGTTAGCCACTGACTTCTCAATGGAAACACTCCAAGCAAGAAGAGATGGGCAAGAAATATTCCAAGTAATGAGAAACAGAGGCCTACAACCAAGGCTACTTTACCCAGCAAGGCTCTCAATCAAGATAGAAGGCCAAATAAAGAGCTTCCAAGACAAAAGAAGCCTAAAAAGAATTTGCTGCCACCAAGCCAGCTCTACAAGAAATACTAAAAGGTCTGCTTTAAGGAAAGGAAGGAAAAGAGACAGACAGAGAGGAACACAGGTACAAAAATGGCAATGAATAAGTACCTATCAATAATATCCTTAAATGTAAATGGATTAAATGCTCCAATCAAAAGACACAGAATAGCGTCATGGATAAGAAAGTATGACCCACACATATGCTGCCTACAAGAGACCCACCTCAGGACAAAAGACCATCACAGACTAAAAATCAAAGGCTGGAAACAAATTTTCCAAGCAAATGGACAAGAAAAAAAGCTGGGGTAGCAATTCTCATATCAGACAAAATAGACTTCAAAAAAAGAGCCATAAAGAGTGACCCAGAAGGTCACTTCATAATACTCAGGGAAGAATCCACCAAGAAGACATTAACATCATAAATATATACGCACCCAACATAGGAGCACCAAAATATATAAGGAAAATCTTAGAGGAATTCAAGAAAGATATAGACAGCAACACAATTATAGTGGGGGGATTTTAACACCCCACTATCAAAAATGGACAGATCTTCCAAACAAAATATCAACAAAGACATTGCGGCATTAAACAACACCCTTGATGAAATGGACCTAATTGATATATACAGAGCTCTTCACCCCAAAGAAGCTAAATACACATTCTTTTCAAATGCACATGGTACATTCTCAAAGATAGATCACATGATAGGGCACAAAACAAGCCTCAACAAATTCAAGAATATTGAAATCATACCAAGCATTTTCTCTGACCATAAGGGACTGAAACTGGAAACCAACCCCAAAGGAAAAAAC
This sequence comes from Artibeus jamaicensis, assembly GCF_021234435.1. NCBI lineage: Eukaryota > Metazoa > Chordata > Mammalia > Chiroptera > Phyllostomidae > Artibeus > Artibeus jamaicensis. The sequence continues at coordinate 787,970 of NW_026522053.1, read as the reverse complement.
CCAAAACACCCAAAATCATGGAGACTGAACGGTATGCTATTAAACAATGAATGGGTCAAGAATGAAATTAGGGAAGAAATCAAAAATCAAAAAGTTTCTGGAAACAAATGAAAATGATCACACAACAACCCAAAACTTATGGGATACAGCCAAGGCAGTCCTGAGAGGGAAGTTTATAGCAATACAGACCTACCTAAAGAAAACAGAAACATTTCAAACAAATGAACTTACTCTACGCCTACAAGAACTCGAGAACAACAACAAAAACAGCCCAAAGCAAGTAGAAGGAAGGAAATAACCAAGATCAGAGCAGAACTAAATGACATAGAGACTAAAAGTACAATTCTAAAGATCAATGAATCCAGGAGTTGGTTCCTTGAAAAAATAAACAAAATAGACAAGCCTTTAAGTAGGCTCATCAAGAAAAGAAGGGAACGGACACAAATAAACACAATCAGAAATGAAAGAGGAGAGATTACAACTGACACCACAGAAATAGAGAGGATTGTAAGAAATTACTATGAAGAACTGTATGCCAAGAAATTTGAGAACCTAGGGGAAATGGACACATTTCTAGAAAAATATAATCTCCCAAAACTCAACGAAAAAGAAGAACACCTGAATAGACCAATAACAGCAAAAGAAATTGAAGCAGTAATCAAAAAACTCCCATCACACAAAAGCCCTGGACCAGATGGATTCACAGGAGAATTCTACAAAGCATTTAAGGAAGAGCTAACCCCCATTCTTCACAGACTATTCCAAAAAATCCAAAAGGATGGAAAACTCCCTAACTCCTTTTACGAAGCCAGCATCATCCTAATTCCAAAACCAGATAGAGATACAACAAATAAAGAAAACTTCAGGCCAATATCACTGATGAACATAGATGCTAAAATCCTCAACAAAATATTAGCAAATCGCATCCAACAATATATCCAAAAGATTATACACCATGACCAAGTGGGATTCATCCCAGGGATGCAAGGATGGTTCAACATTCGCAAAACAGTAAATGTAATTCATCACATAAACAAAAGCAAAGACAAAAACCACATGATCATATCGATAGACGCAGAAAAAGCTTTCGATAAAGTACAACACCCATTTATGATAAAAACACTCAGCAAAATGGGAATAGAGGGAACATTCCTTAATATAATAAAGGCCATTTATGAGAAACCTACAGCCAATATCATACTCAATGGACAAAAACTAAAAGCTTTTCCACTAAGATCAGGAACAAGACAAGGATGTCCACTTTCACCACTCCTATTCAATATAGTATTAGAAGTTTTGGCCATAGCGATCAGACAGGAAAAGGAAATAAAAGGCATCCAAATAGGAAAGGAGGAAACAAAATTGTCAATGTTTGCAGATGACATGATAGTGTACATGGAAAATCCTATAGACTCTACCCAAAAACTGCTCAAACTAATTAATGAATTTGGCAAAACAGCAGGATACAAAGTCAATATCCAGAAATCAAAGGCATTTTTGTATACAAACAACGAATCAGCAGAAGCAGAAATCAAGGAAAAAATCCCATTCGATATAGCAAAAAGAAAAATAAAATATCTGGGAATAAACCTAACCAAGGAGGTAAAAGACCTGTATGCAGAAAACTACACAGCACTGAAGAAAGAAATCAAGGAAGACACAAACAAATGGAAACATATACCGTGTTCATGGATTGGAAGAATTAACATCATCAAAATGTCCATACTACCCAAAGCAATATACAGATTCAATGCAATACCTATTAAAGTACCAATGGCGTATTTCACAGACATAGAACAAACACTTCAAAAATTTATATGGAATCATAAACGAGCCCGAATAGCAGCTGCTCTTTTGAGAAAGAAGAACAAAGTAGGAGGAATCACAATACCTGATATCAAACTGTATTACAAAGCCACTGTAATCAAAACAGCCTGGTACTGGCATAAAAACAGGCACATAGACCAATGGAACAGAACAGAGAGCCCAGAAATCAACCCAACCCTCTACAGTCAATTAATATTCGACAAAGGGGGCAGTAACATAAAATGGAGTAAAGATAGCCTCTTCAGCAAATGGTGTTGGGAGAACTGGACAGCTACGTGCAAAAAAATGAAACTTGAACACCAACTTACACCATACACCAAAATAAATTCAAGGTGGATAAAAGACTTAAATATAAGCCATGACACCATTAAAGTCCTAGAGGAGAACATTGGCAAGAAAATCTCAGATATTCCACCCAGCAACATTTTTACGGATATGTGCCCTAGAGCAAGGAATATAAAGGAAAGAATAAACAAATGGGATCTTATCAAAATAAAAAGCTTCTGCATGGCTAAAGAAAACAGTGTTAAATTAAAAAGACAACCAACTGTATGGGAAAACATATTTGCCAATGATACCTCAGACAAAGGTTTAATCTCCAAAATATACAAAGAACTTACACGACTCCACTCTAGGAAGACATCGAACCCAATTAAAAAATGGGAAAAGGACTTGAACAGACACTTCTCTAAAGAGGACATACAGAACATCCAGAGACACATGAAGAGATGCTCAATATCGTTAGCTATCAGAGAGATGCAAATTAAAACCACAATGAGATACCACTTTACACCAGTCAGGATGGCTATAATAGACAAAGCAACAAACAACAAATGTTGGAGAGGGTGTGGGGAAAAGGGGACCTTAGTTCACTGTTGGTGGGATTGTAGACTGGTACAACCATTATGGAAAACAGTATGGAATTTTCTCAGAAAAATAAAAATTGACCTGCCTTTTGACCCAGCAATTCCACTGCTAGGATTATACCCCAAGAATCCGAAAACATCAATTTCAAAGAACCTATGCACCACAATGTTCATAGCAGCACAATTTACAATAGCCAAGAGTTGGAAGCAACCTAGGTGCCCATCAGTAAATGAATGGATACAAAAATTGTGGTACATATACACCATGGAATTTTATGCTGCAGAGAGAAAGAAGGAGCTACTACCTTTTGCAACAACATGGATGGAACTGGAAAGCATTATGCTGAGTGAAATAGGCCAGGCATTGAAGGACAAATACCATATGATCTCACCTTTGACAGGAAGCTAAAGAATAAAACAAACAAGCAAACAGAATAAAAACAAAGACACTGAAATAGAGAACAAGTGGGCAGCGACCAGAGGGGAGAGGGAAGGGAACTTAAGGGGAAAAAGGGGGAGGGATTTTGAGGAACAAGTATGAATGACACAGAGATGAGGACTGGGGGGGGGAACGGGAGGGAGGGGGGAGACCAGGCGGGGGGGGGGGGAAGAGGGAAAAAAAAATGTACTTGAAAAGTAACCAAATTAAAAAAATAATAATAATAATAATAAAATGTAATTTTTCAAAAAAAAAATTAAAAGAGAATCAACCGCATGAGAAAACATATTACCAATGATACCTCAGATAAGGGTTTGATCTCCAAAATATATAAAGAACTTACATTACTCAATGACAGGAAGACATACAACCCACTTAAAAAATGGGAAAAGGACTTAAAGAGACACTTCTCAGTGAGGACATACAGAGGGCCCAGAGACATATGGAAAGATACTTAACATAAGTTAAGAGCCTTCAGAGGACCACAGTCTTTGGAGAGATGCAAATACCACTCTAATGCAAATATACAGTTACAAATTAAAACCACAGTGAAATACCACTTCACACTGGTTAGAATGGCCATCATACACGAAGCAACAAACAACAAGCGTTGAAGAGGATGTGTAGAAAAGGAAACCATAGGGCTCTATGGTGGGAATGCAGACTGGTACAGCCACTGAGGAAAACAGTATGGAATTTCCGCAGAAGAATAAAAATGGAACTGCCTTTTGACCCAGAAATTCCACTGCTAGGATTATATCCTAAAAAACTTTAAATATCAATTCAAAGTTCTGTGGTCCACCCACAGCAGGGTCCAGGGATTCCTGAAGGTGGGTAAGGCGTTGGCGATGGGTAACAGATGACAACATGCCTCAAAGGACAGTGAAGCTCCGTTCCGTTTATTGCAAGTACAAGCAGGTTTTTATATTTTCATTTTAGGTAGTGATTAACATTTGCAGGTGTATAGCATGATCAGTTAAGCAGAAAAAATCAATACAAAGGTAACCAGGAAAAGTACAAGAATTTCCATAGTTTCAGTTATATTAAACAAAAATTGTTTTGACCAGGAGAACCATTAATCATACAATTTGAAATAGCTCTATGTACAGAGTTTGAATGTCTTATTGTTTATTAAAGGTCTACGAAGCAGAGGTTAGGAAATTTATTATAAGGCCTTTGTGATGTCTAACTTAACTATCTATCTTTCTGTCCAAAATGTTTCTCTATGCACTATGGACTCTAACTCCTTGGTAATTGTATCTACATGCTTAGTTTATAGTATCTAACAAGCTTCTTCTGTTTCTTTGCCTACTAAATTCTAATTAATATATATTCCTGTTCAAGGTAAAGGAGGGTCTGTTACTCCAACAACTTTTAGACATTCAGGGGCTATTTCATTAGAGGGAATTAACTTGGGGGAGCACTCTGGGTAATTCTGGCTCCCTGCTACCTAATATTAACTTGTCCTGCATCTGCTTAACTGTGTCAGGGAAGGAAATATTCTTCCCCTTGGACTCATTGGACATTGTGGGCCTTTCCTCCTTTGGGCTCCCAGAGAGAGTATTATTTTGGGGAAAGGCCAAGATGGCATTCTTCTCAGTCTGATCTAGTTGTTGATCAGCTCTGAGAATGGCCATCATTTCTAGAAGATTCCAAATTATCAGAAAAGTAAATGTCAGAATACCAAGAATCAGCATGAACAGAATCAACACCATATATCAACTTATGCCACGTCCACCTGGCTGGAACACGCTTCTGTGAAGTCGTAGTCCCCATGCAATGACTTTGTCAGATGACATTGTTAGCGTTGGATGTGGCATCAAAGAACCTAAAAATCCCAAAGTTCATTGTAGCACAATTCATAATGGCCAAGTGCTGGAAGAAACCCAAGGGTTCATCAGTAAATGAATGGATAAAAAACCAATGGTACAGTTACATGATAGACTACTACACACCAGAAAGAAAGAAGGAGCTCCTACTCTTTATGACAGCATGGATGGTACTGGAGAACATAATGCTAACTGAAATAAGCAAGACAGTGAAAGTCAAAGACCTTATGATCTCATCTATAAGTGGACCTAATTAACAAAACATACAAATGAGCAAAATATAACCAGAGACATTGAAATTATGTACAAACTGACAGTAACCAGAGGGGAGGTGGGAGGGGATAAAGGGAGGGAAAATGGGGAAGGGTTTTCAGGAACATCTATAAAGGACACATGAAGAAAACCATAAGGGGTAGGATCGAGGGTGGGAGTGGTGATGGCTGGTCTCAGGGTAATGGTGGGGGTAAAATGGAGACAACTGTACTTGAACAACAATAAGAAAAGGAAAAAAATATTCTGTATAGAGTATCATGTTACCTATAAATACTCATAGTTATCTTTCTTTTTTAGTTACAAGCAATTTTTTTATTTTTTTAATATATTTTATTAATTATACCATTACAGTTGTTCTATTTCCCCCCTTCATTCCCCTCAACCCTTCACACCTGCTCCCCCACCATTCCCCTCTTTAGTTTATGATCACGTCTCAAGTTCTTCAGATTCTATATTTCCCATACTATTATTGCCCTCCCCCTATCTATTTTCTGCCTACTGTCTATGCTACTTATTTTCTGTACCTTCTTCCCTCTTCTCCTTCTCCCACTCCCCTGTTGCTAACCCTCCATGTGACCTTCATTTCTATGGTTCTGCTCCTGATCTAGCTGTTCTCTTAGTTTGCTTTTGTTTTAGGTGTGGTTGTTAGTAACTGTGAGTGTGCTGTCTTTTCACTGTTCATATTTTTTATCTTCTTTTTCTTAGGTAAGTCCCTTTAACATTTCATATAATAAGGGCTTGGTGATGATGAACTCCTTGAACTTGATCTTATCTGAGAAGCACTTTATCTGCCCTTTCATTCTAAATGAAAGCTTTGCTGGATAGAGCAATCTTGGATGTAGGTCCTTGCCTCTCATGACTTGGAATACTTCTTTCCAGCCCCTTCTTGCCTGTAAGATCTCTTTTGAGAAATCCACTGACAGTCTGATGGGAACTCCTTTGTAGGTGACTGTCCCCTTATCTCTTGCTGCTTCTAGGGTTCTCTCCTTCATTTTAATCTTGGCTAATATAATGATGATGTGCCTTGGTGTGTTCCTTCTTGGGTCCAACTTCTTTGGGACTCTCTGAGCTTCCTGGATTTCCTGGAAGTCTATTTCCTTAGCCAGAATGGGGAAGTTCTCTTTTATTATTTGTTCAAATAAGGTTTCCTTTCATGACTGTTCCTCTTCCCCTTCTGGTGCCCCTATAATTTGGATGTTGGAATGTTTAAAGATATCCTGAAGGGTCCTAAACCTCTCCTCATTTTTTAAATTCTTGTTTCTTCATCCTTTTCTGTTTGGTCATTTTTTTCCTCCTTCTGGTCCACTCCTTTTATTTGAATCCCAGTTTCCTTTCCATTACTATTAGTTTCCTGTGTATTTCCCTTCATTTCAATTAGTTTAGCCTTCATATGTTCCTCTAATTTGTGACTAAAATGAACGAGTTCTGTGAGCATCCTGATCACCAGTGTTTTGAACTGTGCATCTGAAAGTTTGGCTATTTCTTCATCACTTAGATTTATTGACTCTGGGGCTCTGAGTTGTTCTTGAGCCATTTTTGATCTGTTCATGCCCGTTAAGTACGAGGAGCGGAGCCTTAGTTGTTCCTTAGGGCGGGGGCCCCCAGGTTGCTGGGTTGTGAAGCTGCATGTGGGGGCGTGGTCAGAGAGGGGCCACACAGGGTGCTGGTTTGTGACGCTGTATGCAGGGGCAGGGTCAGAGAGGGACAATGGTGGTTCCCTCTGCCGCTTCCTGCCACTGGGGCCTGCATGGTCCATCTCACCACTGGCTCCAGCACAGGTTTATCTGTGCGCGAATGTGTGACTGCGATCAGCCCTCAGTGGGTCCACCACCTTGCACACTCAGTGGGTCCGCCCGCTTCTCCATACCTGGGATATGCCCACAGCTGCTGGTGTACCTGGGTGGCGCACCTGGGTCAGTCTGGTGGATCTTTCCTGCCCCAACCCACTCTGCTACTGGCTCTGCCCCCCTTACCGATTTGGCTGAAGGGTTCATTGCTCTCAGACTTCTGTGTAGTTCAATTTTCTGTGGTTTGGCTGCGTTTTTGTTGCTAAAACTTTGTTGTTTTTAAACTTGGTTGTGGGATAAGGTGCAGTGCTTCCACCTATGACTCCATCTTGGCGGAAGTCAAGAAGAAACATATTTTGAACTTCTATTAATTCTTAAGCACTTTCCTAGGCACTTATACCTCCCATTTCACTTACTCATCACAATTACCTTGCAAAGTGAATGGTACTAGTTTCATTTTACAAGTAAATAAAACAATAATAAATAAATTGCCCAAAGTGTAACAGATAGCAAGAAATGGAGCCAAGATTCAAATGGAAAGCCCTGCCCAACTTGAGTTTCTATTTTTTCCCCTCATAGCCAACAGCCGCTAAAGAATAAAACCACAGCCCTGGCTGGCATAGCTCAGTGGATTGAGCGCGGGCCTGTGAAGCAGAGTATTGCAGTTCTATTCCCAGTCAGGGCACATGCCTGGGTTGCAGGCCAGTTCCCAGCAGGGGACGCATGAGAGGCAACCATACATTGATATTTCTCTCCCACTCTTTCTCCTTCCCTTCCCCTCTCTCAAAAATAAAATATTTTTTTAAAAAAAGAATAAAACCACATGTCAGGTGGCCTTATAATGTACTGTTCTCCCACAATCAGAAATAACAACTATTCCATTAATAATTTCAATTATTCCATTAATAAGCAAATACTTTAGCAGGGTCAGACATGGGTACGTATAATTAGCTCTTTAGCAGAACTTCAGTGAATGGGCTGACAAGGTACTGAGGATTGCCAGGATCTACTGACAGCTACTTTTTATTACTTATCATGATGTGGGTTTTCTTTCCTTCTTTTTTAAAAAAGATTTCCTTTATTTATTTTTAGAAAAAGGGAGGAAGAGGGAATGAAACATCAATGTGTGGTAGCCTCTCACATCCCCCCTACTGGGGACCTGGCCCACAACCCAGACTTGTGCCCTGACTGGAAATTGAACCTATGACTCTTTGGTTCACAGGCCAGCACTCAATCCACTGAACCACACCAGCCAGGGTACATGACACTTTAAAGTATTTGTCTCAAAGATAAATGTACAAAATGATTTGTATATTTCCACAGTAAACTTTGGTTATAAAGATACTGATATGTTGACTTGTAAAACTACATCCTTAACGCATAAAAGGATAAACACATATTTGGAATCAATGAATGACTGGATGATGACACATCTACTTAATAACATAAGCAGAAGACACTCTTAATATTGGTTGAATCCCATAAGAATGGAAGACAAATAAGCTAAAAATTATCTCTCTTGTTAATATATACATTGGGGACTCTACATGGCTTTCATATTTTTACTGTTGAAAGGTTAAATATAAACTAATGTTATAGTTATTTTTAGGCAAATACAGAACATCTGAGTGTTAACAGAGCCATCGTATTGAGACCATCTGCAATAAAATTGTCAGCTTTAACTCATTCTTCACGATAGCCCCTAGACTACTAAGTCATGACTGATTTCTGATAAAAGGGTCTCCTCTCATTACACAATGTTACAAAGGGGCCATCACTTTCCATATGTGGTTCTCAATGCTTGTTGAATTACCTGGGAAATTTTTAAAAGAAGTTTATTTTAAGGGGGAAGCTTGCTAGAATTATCTGGAAAGCTTTCAAAAACTACCAATGGGAAAGTTGGAAGACAGTGGTCAGGTAGGTGGGAGCTTAATCCACTTGCTCATGCACACAACTAGGACGACTAGCTGATCTTCTGAAGAACAGAGTGAACAACAAATGGAATCACAGCTTATATGAAGTTTGGAAGCCAAAAATTTCAGAGGACACTTAAAAACAAATGGTAAGGAGATTTTGGAGGCCAACAGGAAAGTCTCTGGGCTCTGTGCCAGGTACAGAAGCTGCTGCAGAAACTTTGGAGGAGAGCCAGATCAGCAAATGTAACTTTGCAGCTCCTGTCCCTCCCAGAGCAGGGAATTCAGTCCCACCTAGGAGAGACCTGGACTCTAGAAGTTGCTGGGGAGATAAAGATGCAATGGGAGACACACAGCAATGGGCATTCCCCAGCTTGGACTGTGGTCGCTGGTTCTACCACAGAAATTGGGGAGCAGGAAGACACATGGAGGTGGGAGAAGAGTTGGGCTGTGACTGACCATGATCCAGAGAGTCTTGGGACTGGTCAGAGATTTTAACTGTGTGAAAAGCCAGGTGATTCTTAAGAATGGCAGCCCACAACCACAGGAAACTCACTAAAAAAATTGCCCCCAGCCACTGTGCGAGGACCTCTCCCTTGTAGTAGCCAGGTCAGTGCACAGGGAGGAGTAGGGGTACAAGTTTCTCCTAACCAGTGCAACTCAAGGGTGGGGGCCATAATGTGGTGGATCAAATGTCCTTGCCTGGCAGATATAGACAAAGGGAGCCAGACAGCACTCTGCAGGGTTGGGCTGGAAGCTTGACAACTGTGAATATTGCAGCCCAGGCCTAGCAACCATTATCACTAGACTACAGGAAAGAAAAAAAAAAAAACCCTCAACTCCCTTCTGCCTGCAGCATCCAGGAACACCAGCAGAACTCCCTTGGAAGGTTTTAAGTCAGCAGGAGACTTTTTCCCCACAAGTGTCAGACAATAAGACCTGGAAATCTGAAAGGACTGAAGAACAAAAGACAGATCCAGAGAGAGATCATAAGGCTGCCACCAACTGGGACAAATTTCACTTTGCTATTCTAGAGAATATGCACTTTATTTATTATTTTTATTATTATTTTTCATTATTTTTATTTTTTAATTTCTCTTCTTTCTGTTTAGTTTTCTTTGCTTTGTTTGTTTAATTGCATTATTTAACTGGTTTTCTTTGTTCTCTCTTTCACTTTGGTTTTTAACTTCCATCTTTTACTTCACTCATATTCCAAAACACACTACTCATGGTCTTTTACTTTCTATTCTTTTTATTCAGATCATATATTTCATGTCATATTATTGTTGTTCTAGAAGTATAGTAAATAATTGTTGTTCTATATTGTTGTAAATCCCACACAGTACCCCTCCCTGGTCTTAGTCCATTTCAGTATCTTCCCGATCTTTATTACTATTGTGGTTAAATTTATTGTCTTGCACACTATGCCTAGTTTCTATCCCTTACTCTCACATATCTTACCATCTAACCTCGCACAGGTGCTCTGTTTTCCGCATTCAGCTCACATTCTTTCTCCCATCTAATAAGAGTCTTATCTCTTTTTCACTTTTTATAAAAAGGGGCTAGTTGTGTGAAATATCACAGTTATTGCTATACTTCTGCAAAGGATCTCCTACCTGTTCTCTACTTGTTGGTACTTTAAATCCCACAGAACACTCTCCTTCTGTCTTATTCTATTTCACCTTTGCCCTGCCACTGATCACATACAGATGAGAAGTGAGTTGTGAACACCAGTAAACCCATTGGAGGAGAGAACCCACCAACAAAGGAACCACCAGACGGTAAAATCTAAGTACAAGATATCCCACACATAAAGAAGAAAAGGCAAACCTAGAGCATCCAGACAAGGAGATCGAGGAGACCACACCACTGAATCCCATTGAATTTCTATCATAGAAGTTTACCCTACAAAAACAGTTAGCAAAGTGAAACATCTGGAAGTGCACAAACAAAAAAAGTCACCTAAAATAAGGAGACCAAGAAAGAACTTGCAATAAAAAGGAATGGAAGACTCCCCACTAACAGAGCTAAATGAAATGGGGGTAACCAAACTATCAGATACAGAATTAAGGGTGCTCAAGGAACTCACAGACAATACAAGAAACTGAGTGAGAACTACAACAGTATTAAAAAAGAAATAGAAATGATACACAAGAACCAGGAAGAAATGAACAATACAATTTCTGAAATAAACAACACACTACAAAGAATTATAAGCAGGGAAGATGAAGCAGAGGGCTGGAATAGTGAAGTGCAAGACAAAGTAGAAAGAAACACCCAGATAGAGCAGTTGCACAAAAAAAAAAAAGACTAAAAAATACAAAGAAACTTTAAGGCTACTGTAAGATAACATGAAATGCAACAACATTCCAATCATAGGAATAACAGAAGGACAAGAAAAGGAACAGAGGATAGAAACCCTGTTTGAAAAAAATGATGAGAGAAAATATACTGAACCTGAGAAAGAAAAAACTACTCAAATTCAGGAGCATATAGGATCCCCATCAAGATGAACACAATGAAACCTACTCCAAAAACATAATTAAAATGTCAAGTTTTAAAAATAAAGAAAGAATCTTAAAAGCAGCAAAGGAGAGACAAGTAATAACCTACAAGGGAGCTCTAATAAGGGTAGCAGTTGCTTTCTCAAGAGACAAACTACACTCCAGGAAAGAATGGCAAGAAATATTCCAAGTAATAAAAAGCAAAGGCCTGCAAACAAGACTACTTTACTACTGAGGTTCTCGATTAAAATGCAAAGTCAAATAAGGAGTCTCCCAGAAAAAAAAGAAGGCTGAAAGAATACACCCCCACCAAGTAGGCACTGCAAAATAAGCTAAAGGTACTGCTATTAGAAGAAGAGGAAAAAGAGTAAAAAAGAGAGAAACATGGGTACAAGGAGGGAAAATGAACAAGTACCTAACAATCATAACCTTAAATGTTAATTAATTAAATGCTCTAATCAAAAGACATAGAATAGCTGAATGAATAAAAAAATTATTCCACACATATGCTACCTACAAGAAACCCACCTCAGAAAAAAAAACAAAACCCTACATATACTAAAATGAAGGGCTGGAAACATATGTTCCAATCCAATGGGCAGGGGGGAAAAGGCTATTGTAGCAATACAACAAAATAGACTTTAAAACAAAAGCCATAACAAGAGACAATGAAGGACACTTCATAATATTCAAGGGAAGAATCCATCAAGAAGAAATAAACATTATAAACATAAACACACCCAACATAGGAGTACCCAAATGCATAGGGAAAATCTTGGAGGACTTCAAGAAGGGCATAGGCAGCAACACACTTAACTAGGGGATTTTAACACCCTACTGTCACAAATGGATAGATCTTCCAAACAAAGTATCAACAAGGATATTGCAACATTGAAAAATATCCTAGAGCAAGTGGAATTAACTGATTTATATTTATATTTATATTTATATAAACTTTCAACCCAAAGAAGCAAAGCACACATTCTTTTCAAATGAGCATGGAACAATTGCAGAGATAGACCACATAATAGGACACAAAAAAACGTCTCAACAAATTAAAGAAAACTGAAGTCATATCAAGCATTTCCTCAGACTACAAGGGCCTGAAACAGGAAACCAACCTCAAAGAAAAAACTCAAAAACACTCAAATTCATGGAGATTAAATAGCATGCTATTAAAAAATGAATGGGTTAAGAATGAGATCAAGGAAAAAATCAAAAAGTTTCTGGACACAAATGAAAATGAACACATAACAGTTCAAAGAATATGGGACACAGCAAAGAGGGAATTTCATAGTGATATAGGCCTACCTAAAAAAGATAGAAACATTTCAAATAAACAACTTAACTCTATGTCTACAATAACTGGAAGAACAACAACAAACAAACCCCAGAGGAAGTAGAAGAAAGGGAATAAACAAGATTAGAGCAAAATTAAACAACATGAAGACTAAAACAACAACCCAATGTATCAATAAATCCAGGAACTGGCTCTATAAAAATATAAACAAAATTGACAAGCCTTTAAGCAAACTCATCAAGAAAAAAAGAGAGGAACAACCTTTATACCCCAAATATATCTCTAGATTAAAAGTGCAGATGTGCAGACTGGATATACAAAAAGAAGAAACACTTTAAAAAAGACAGAGGGAGAGAGAGAAGGTCTATATAAAGAAAATCAGAAATGAAAGAAGAGAGATTGCAAGTGATATCACAGAAATACAAAGGATTGTAAGAAATTACTATGAACAACTACATGCCAATATATTTGAACATCTGGGTAAAACATACAAATTTCTAGAAAAATATAATCTTCCAAAACTGAATGAAGAAGCAGAAAGCCTCAACAGACCAATAACACATGATGAAATTAAAGCAGTAATCAAAAACCTCCCAGCACACAACAGTCCTGGACTGGGTGTTTTCACAGGAGAATTTGATAAAACATTTAAGGAAGGGCTAACCCTTACCCTTCACAGACTATTCAAAGAAATCCAGAAAAATGGAAGACTCCAAAGTCATTTATGAAGCCAGCATCATCCTAATCCCAAAACTGTAAAAGATACAACAAAGAAAAAAAATTACAGGCCAACATCACTGATATATATAGACCCTGAAGTCCTCAACAAAATATTGGCAAACTATATACAGCAATACATTAAAAAGATCACACACCATGATCAAGTGGGATTCATCTCAGGGATACAAGGATGGTACAATATTTGCAAATCAATAAATGTAATATATTATATAAACAAAACAAAAAACAAAAATCAAATGATCATATCAATAGATGTAGAAAAAGCATTTGATAAGGTACAGCATCACTTTATGATAAAAACACTCAGCAAAGAAGGAGTAGAGGGAACATTAACCAATACGACAAAGCTCATATATGAGAAATCAACAACCAACCTTATATTCAACAGGCAAAAACTAAAAGCTTTCCCACTATGAATAGGAACAGGACAAGGATGTTCATTTTCACCGGTTCTATTCAACATAGTATTGGAAGTCCTAGCCACAGAGATCAGAAAAGAAACAGAAGTAAAAGGCATCCAAATTGGAAAGGAGGATGTAAAATCATCATTGTTTACAAATGACATGATAAGTGTACACAGAAAACCTGTACACTCCACCAAAAAACTTCTGAAGCTAATAAGCAAATTTGGCAAAACAGCAGGACTGAATGTCAATATTCAGAAGCCAAAGTCATTTTTATACACCAGAAATGAAAGGACAGAATCAAAAGCAAGAAAAAAAACATTTGCTATAGCAACAACAATAAAAAGTACCTAGAAATAAACCTAACCAAGGAGATAAAACACCTGTACTCAGAAAACTACACAATAAAGAAGACAAATATTAAGAAAGACACAAATAAATGGATGCATATACCATGTTTATGAATTGAAGGAATCAACATCATTAACATGCCCATATTACCAAAGTAATTAATAGGTTCCACACAATCCCTATGAAAATATCAATGACATATTTCATAGGTATAGAACAAACACTTCAAAAAATTATTGGAAACTGAAAGGAACCTTAATACCATAGCAATTTTGAGAAGACAATTAAAGCAGGAGGGATCACAATTCCTGATATAAATCTATATTACCAGGGCAGTGTAATCAAAACAGTATAATACTGGCATAAGAACACATACATAGATCAATAGAAGAAAATAGATAACTCAGAAATAAACCCAAGTCTCTATGGTCAATTAATATTCAACAAAGTGGGCAGGAGCATAAAATGGAGTAAAAATAACCTCTTCAACAAATGGTGTTGTGAGATCTGGATGGCTACTTGCAGAAAAATGAAACTCAATCACCAACTTACACAATACACAAAAACAAATTCAAGGTGGACAAAAGATTTAAATATATGCCGTGACACCATAAAAGCCCTAGAGGGGAACATAGAAAAATCTCATATATTCTACACAGCAATATTTTCTACACACCAATAAGTCCCCAAGAGCAAAAGACATAAAGAAAAGAATAAGTAAATGGAACCACATCGAAATAAAAAAGCTTCTGCATGGCTAAAGAAAACAGCATTAAAATAAAAAGAGAACAAACCGTATGAGAAAACATATTTGTCAATGATACCACAAGCAACGGTTTGATCTGCAAAATATATAAATAACTCACACGACTCCACTCTAGGAAGACAAACAATTCAATTAAATAATGGGTAAAGGACTTTAACAAACAATTCTTCAAGAAAGATATACAGAGGGCCCAGAGGCATATAAAAAGATGCTCAGCTTCACTACCTATCAGTAAGATGCAAATGAAAACCACCATGAGGTACCACTTCATACCAGTGAGAAAGGATATCATAAACAAGTCAAGGCCAAGATGGAGGTGTAGGTGGAAACACCTTGCGTCCGTGCACAACCAGATCTAAAAATACAGTTTTAACAACAATAAACATAACCAAACCACACAGAAAATCGACAATACGGAGTCCAAAGACAACAAAATGCTCAGCTAAACCAGCTAAACTGGTAAGAGGAGCAAAGCCAGCAGCAGAGCGGGTTGGCAAAAAAGATCCCCAACTGGGTGGTGCGCAACCAGTGGAAGGCGCAGATCCTAAGTGCTGGCTAACTATGGGCGGACACAGGGAAGAGGGGCCGCTGTCTGTCTGCAGTCAGTGGAGCATTTGCATGCAGATAAACCAGTGAAGAGGCGAGCATTGAGACCTCACGGCGCAGGGTGGTGGGCTCGCACATGCTCGGATAAGCAGGCCTGGGCGGTGGGACAGACTGACCAGCAGAGAGGACTGCCAGTGCTCCTTCTCTGACCCCGCCCCCACATACAGCATCACAAACCAGCAACCTGAGTGGCCCCACCCTGGTAAACAACTAAGGTTCTGCTCCTCATACTTAATGGGCACGAACAGACCAAAAATGGCTCAAGAACAACTCAGACCCCCAGAGCCGATAAATCTAAGTGATGAAGAAATAGCCACACTTTCAGATGCACAGTTCAAAACACTGGTGATCAGGATTTTCACAGAACTGGTTGATTTTAGTCACAAATTAGAGGAACATATGAAAGCTAAACTAATTGAAATGAATGGTAATGCACAGGAAACCAACAGTAATGGAAAGGAGACTGGGACTCAAATCAAGGGAGTAGACCAGAAGGAAGGAAAAAATGACCAAACAGAAAAGAATGAAGAAACAAGAATTCAAAAAAATGAGGAGAGGCTTAGGAACCTCCAGGACATCTTTAAACGTTCCAACATTCGAATTATAGGGGTACCAGAAGGGGAAGAGGAATAGTCACGAGTGGAAACCTTATTTGAACAAATAATAAGAGAACTTCCCCATTCTGGCAAAGGAAATAGACTTCTAGGAAATCCAGGAAGCTCAGAGAGTCCCTAAGAAGTTGGACCCAGGAAGGAACACACCAAGGCACATCATCATTATATTAGCCAAGATTAAAATGAAGGAGAGAATTCTAGAATCAGCAAGAGATAAGGGGACAGTCACCTACAAAGGAGTTCCCATCAGACTGTCAGCGGATTTCTCAAAAGAGACCTTACAGGCAAGAAGGGGCTGGAAAGATGTATTCCAAGTCATGAAAACCAAAGACCTGCAACCAAGACTGCTCTATCCAGCAAAGTTTTCATTTGGAATGGAAGGACAGATAAAGTGCTTCTCAGATAAGATCAAGTTCAAGGAGTTCATCATCACCAAGCCCTTATTTGATTTAATGTTAAAGGGACTTACCTAAGAAAAAGAAGATTAAAAAGATGAACAGTGAAAGGACAGCAAACTCACAGTTATCAACAACCACACCTAAAACAAAAGAAAATTAAGAGGACAGCTAGATCAGGAGTGAATCATAGAAATGAAGATCTCGTGGAGGATTAGCAACAGGGTAGTGGGATAAGGAGAAGGGGGGAGAAGGTACAGAAAATAAGTAGTACAGACAGTAGATAGAAAATAGATAGGGGGCGGGTAAGAATAGTAGGGTAAATATAGAATCTAAAGAACTTGAGACACGTGTTCATGAACTACAGGGGGGCTAATGGTAAGAGGGGGTGTGCAGGGTGGAGGGGAAAGGAGGGGGAATAGAACAAATGTAATGGCATAATCAATAAAAAATGTTAAAAAAATAAACAAGTCAAAAATAACAGGTGTTAGAGGAGATGTAGAGAAAAGGGAAACCTAGGGCACTGTTAGTGGGAATGCAGACTTGAGCAGCCACTGTGAGAAAGAGTATGGAATTGCCTCAGAAAACTAAAAATGGAACTGCCTTTTGACCTGGAAATTCCACTGCTGGGATTACATCCTAAGAAACTTGAAACACCAACTCAAAAGTACCTATGCACAGCAATGTTCAGAGCAGCATAATTTATAATACTAAAGTGCTGGAAGTGACCTAAGTGCTCATCAGTAAATGAATGGATTAAAAAGGTATGGTACATTTACACAATGGAATACTATGCAGCAGAAAGAAAGAAGGAGCTCCTATGCTTTGTGACAGCATTGAGGGAACTGGAGAGCATTATGCTAAGGGAAATAAGCCAGGCTGTGAAAAATAAATACCATATGATCTCACCTGTAAATGGAGCTTTATCAACAATACAAACAAGCAAGCAAAATATAACCAGAGACTTTGAAATTAAGAACAAACTGACAGTAAGCAGAAGGGAAGTGGGAGGGGATAATAGCAGGAAAAGGTGAGGAAGTTTTCAGCAACACATATAAAGGACACATGGACAAAACCGAAAGAGGTGTAGGTTCAAGGGTGTGAAGCAGGAATGGCTTCGGTAGGGGGAGTGGGTAGGTAAAAATGAGGCAACTGTACTTGAGCAATTAAATTAAAATATTTTCTAAAATTTATATTCTCTGTTAATTGCAAGTCACACTCAAAAAAGTAAAAAATTAGCTAAAAGTTGGAGAAAGAGGTGGCGGTGGATGAGCTCGGAAGACAATTCAGGATAAAAAAAGTATATTTACTCGGCTTCACAAATATGTAACCTGTGCTCTGGGCTTTCATAGCAATAGAACTTTTATTCTGGAATCCATTTCCTGAGTTTATGGCCTCCAAGATTTTATGGTCCTTCCCAAGAAAGCTTTCTTCACCTATTTATAAGTATTATGGTTTTTCTTTTTGGTTCTCATGAATGCCAAGCACTTTTTGTGCAATATGTGTGTATCTTGAATAGAAACTCTTCAGTGATTTGGATAAGACTTTTGTGTTTTTGGTGTGAGAGAGAGAGAGAGAGAGACGAGAGAGAGCTGTGAATCATAAACAGATTCTATCCATTATACTTAGTCAAAAGAAAGGAGCCGAAAAAGATAAAAATACACAAACTGAAATTTTTATTTCATTTCAAAGAGTCTTCCACTGCTTGTCTTATAAATTTTTTGTTTTTGTTCTGTCTGTTAATTGATTTTGTTTTTAGATTGCACATATAGGTAAAATTGTATGCTATTTTCTTCCTCTAATTTACTTCACTCAGCACAATACCCTCTAGGTCCACCCATATTTTTGTAGATGGCAAGATTTCATTCTTTTTTTATGTCTGAGTCATGTTCCATTGTTTATGTGCAATGCTTCTTTATTTATTCATTTATTGATGGACACTTGGGTTATCTCCATATCTTGGCTATTGTAAATATGGTTGTAATGAACATATGGATGTATATGTATTTTTCATTTCTGTCTGCTTTTTACAATATATATTTTTGATTATGCCATTAAAGTTGTCCCATTTCCCCCTTCATTCCCTTCCACCCTGCACACCCCCTCGCACCCACATTTCCCCCCCTTTAGTTCATGTTCATGTGTAATAAGTTCTTTAGTCTACATTTCCCACACTACTCTTGCCCTCCCCCTGCCTATTTTCTCCCCACCATCTATGCTACTTATTCTTTGTACCTTATCCCCTTCTCTCCTTCTCCAACTCCCCTGTTGCTAGCCCTCCATGTTATCTCCATTTCTGTGGCTCTGCTCCTGATCTAGCTGTCTGCTTAGATTGCTTTTGTTTTAGGTGTGGTTCTTAATAACTGTAAGTTTGCTGTTCTTTTACTGTTCATATTTTTTATCTTCCTTTTCTTAAATAAGTCCCTTTAATATTTCATATAATAAATGCTTGGTAATGATAAACCCCTTGAACTTGACCTTATCTGAGAAGTGCTTTATCTGCCCTTTCATTCTAAATGAAAGCTTTGCTGGATAGAGCAATCTTGAATGTAGGTCCTTGACTCTCGTGACTTGGAATATTTCTTTCTAGCCCCTTCTTGCCTATAAGGTCTCTTTTGAGAAATCAGCTGACAGTCTGATGGGAACTCCTTTGTAGGTGACTGTTGCTTATCTCTTGCTGCTTCTAGAATTCTCTCCTTCATTTTAATTTTGGCTAATGTAATGATATGCCTTGGTGTGTTTCTCCTTGGGTCCACCTTCTTTGGGACTGTCTGAGCTTCCTGGACCTCCTGGAATTCTATTTCCTTTGCCAGATTGGGGAAGTTCTCCTTTATTATTTGTTCAAATAAGTTTTCCACTGGTGGCTGTTC
The DNA here is from genome assembly GCF_021234435.1 of Artibeus jamaicensis. Taxonomy (NCBI): domain Eukaryota; kingdom Metazoa; phylum Chordata; class Mammalia; order Chiroptera; family Phyllostomidae; genus Artibeus; species Artibeus jamaicensis. The sequence continues at coordinate 768,485 of NW_026522053.1, read as the reverse complement.
CTCTTCCCCTTCTGGTACCCCTATAATTCAGATATTGGAATTTTTAAAGATGTCCTGGAGGTTCCTAAGCCTCTCCTCATTTTTTTTTAATTCTTGTTTCTTCATTATTTTTTGTTTGGTTGTTTCTTTCTTCCTTCTGGTCCACTCCATTGATTTCAGTCCCAGTTTTATTTCCATTACTATTGGTTCCCTGTGCATTTCCTTCATTTCACTTAGTGTAGCCTTTATTTTTTTTCATCTAATTTGCAACTAAAATCAACCAGTTCTGTGAGCATCCTGATCACCAGTGATTTTAACCACCAGTGATAGGTTGGCTATCTCTTGGTCACTTAAAAGTATTGGCTCTGGGGCTTTGATTTGTTCTTCTGTTTGAGCCATAGTTTTTTGGTCAGGTTGCATCTGTTACACACGAGGGTCAGAGCCTTAGGTGTTCATCAGGGCGATGCATGTCTCTGGGTTGTGATGCTGTATGTGAGGGCGGGATCAGAGATGGAACAATGGCCCTTGCTCAGCTCTCTCTCGAATTTCAGTCCCCTCTGCTGCTTCCCACAAGCAAATTTGGCCATTCTGATAATGGTTCCCAGATGGGTGGGCTTGTGTATGTTCTAGGACCCTGTGGGTCTCTGCAATGAATTCTCCTGTGAGGCCGGTAGTGTCTTCTGGTACCTCAACCCCTGCAAATGTATTCAAATCATGCTTTTAGGCTTTATTTACAATTGCTGGGGACCTGGGTTGCCCAATTTGTCTCGCTGCCCGTTTTTGCCTGGTTTATCTGTGCATGAATGTGTGACCAGGTCTGCCAACCTCCTTGCACACCTCACTGGGTCTGCTCCTTTCCCCCCAGCTCCCACATCTGCTAGCTCAGCTCTGCCTGTGCACCTGGGTCTGCCATCCACCACCTTTTCCTGTGTTGACCCCTCTTCGCTGGCCAGCAACTCCACCCTTCTTAACAGTCTGGATGAATGGTTGTCAGACTTCTGTACAGTTCAGTTTTATGTCTGTTCTGGTTATGTTTTTGTTCCTAAATCTTTGTTGATCTTAATTTTGGTTGTGGGAGAAGGCACAGTACTTCTACCTACACCTCCATCTTGGCTAGAAGTCCCATTTCTGACTGTTTTTAAAATGTTTTTTTATCTCTGTTTTTGTTTACTATCTGTTTATTGAAGGTCTCACTAATTTCAGCTATTTTCTCCCTAATTTCATTGTGCATACTTACAACCAGTTTTTTCAACTCTGCATCTGGTAGATCACTTGTCTCCATTTTGTTAAGTTTGGAGTTTTGTTCTATTTTTTATTTGAGACTTTCTTTGTTTCCTCACTTAGGCTGCCTCCCTGTTTGTTTGTACGTATTAAGTATAGCTGCTTCATCTTCCAGGCTTGGTAGAGTGGCCTAATATAGCAGGCGTCTTGTAGAATTCAGTTACACATTTTCCCCAGTGACCTGAGAAGGACACTACCGGTGCCCCTCCCAAGTGAGCTGTGAAATATACTGTTTGCACACAAACCTATATCAAGGGTTTTTAATATTCATTGCTGATTCTTGCCTGAATCAATTTGTCTATAGAGAGCCACTTCAAACTGGCTCTTGTAACCTTTGTGATTTCTCTGTATTTTTCAGCACTTACTTACATTTTAGCACAAGGTGTTCCAGAATCATCTTGTAATTTCCCACTTCATCCTTGGAATAAATGATTTACCTAAGATTCCTTATAGACTTTTAATGGTGAATAGTATTTAGAAAACAAGTCTGAGCACTAGATGTGCTATTTTGTTGTTGTTGTTTCTAGCCTCTTTTATTTATCAGAAACAGGAAGAACAACAGCTTTTTTTTCTTATTCTCTCTGAATGATTAATTCATACTGATAGCTCTAATTCTTTTTTCATGATTTTAGACATTTATTTCAATAATTTTGCCAAATATATACTGTGAGGTATAGTTGTTTCTCAGGTTTACAGTCTATAGTAAAAGGTAAATTTTACATATTATATATCATATTACACACACACACACATATATATATATACATATATATTCGTCAGATACATTGTTTTGCAACATAGCAGAGTTCTTTCTTGTCTTCTTGAATTACTTTCAACAATGTTTTGTGGTTTTCAATGTACAAGTCTGATTCCCCCTTGGTTAAATTTATTCATAATTGTTTTATTTTGGATGGTACTATAAATGAAATTGTTTTCTTAATTTTGATTGTTTATTGTTAGTGTATAGTAAAACAACTTACTTTTGTGTGTTGTTTGGTTTTGAAGCATGTATTCTGCTCTAGGCTTTTGAGAGGCTTTCTAGATTACCTGTTTGTTTTGTGTAGAAGCCCTTATTCACCAAAGATCCCCCCTCACTAATCTTTTGGTCTATCTATTGTTTGTCCTAACTGTACTCTTTGTACAAGGTGGCAAAGACAGCAAAATGCCAGAGTTCTTTGCTCTTCTGTTTTTTTAAATTATTTTATTGTTGTTCAAATACAGTTGTCTGCATTTACCCCACAGCACTCCCTGCCACACCAGCTATCTCCATCTCCCTCCTCTGCTTCCACCTGCCTTGGTTTTGTCCCTGTGTCTTTTATAGTTCTTCCTAAAAATTCTTCCCAGCTTCCCCCCATTATCCTCTCCCACCTCCCCTCTGATTAATGTTGGTTTCTCCTAATTTCAATGTCTATGGTTATATTTTGCTTGCTTGTTTGTTTTGTTGATTAGATTCCACTTAAAGGTGAACTCATATGGTATTTGTTCCTCACCACATGAAATATTTCACTCTGCATAATGCTTTCCAATTCCATCCATGCTGTCACAAAGGGTAGGAGCTCCTTCTTTCTTTCTGCTACATAGAATTTCATTGTGTAAATGCACCATACCTTTTTAATCCATTCATTTACTAATGGGCACTTAGGTTGCTCACAGCACTTGGCTATTGTAAATTGTGCTGCTATGAACATTGGGGTGCATAGGTTCTTTTGGATTGGTGTTTCAAGGCTCTTAGGATGTAATCTCAGCAGTGGAATTTCCAGGTCAAAAGGCAGTTCCATTTTCGGTTTTCTGAGAAAATTCCATACTGTTTTCCACAGTGGCTGCACCAGTCTGCAATCCCACCAACAGTGCCCTAGGGTTCCCTTTTCTCCACATTCTCTCCAACACCTGTTGTTTGTTGTTTTGTTTATGATGGTCATTCTCACTGGTGTGATGTGGGATCTCATTGTGGTTTTAATTTGCATCTCTCTGATGGCCAGTGATGATGTGCATTTTTTTATATGTCTCTGGGCCCTTCTGTATATCTTCCTTGAAGAAATGTCTGTTCAAATCCTTTGCCCATTATTTAATTGGGTATTTGTCTTCCTGGAGTGGTGTCATGTGAGTTATTTCTATATTTTGCAGATCAAACTGTTGCTGTGGTATCACTGACAAATACGTTTTCTCATACGGTTTGTTCTCTTTTTATTTTAATGCTGTTTTCTTTAGCCGTGCAGAAGCTTTTTATTTTAATGACGTCCCATTTGTTTATTCTTTTCTTTATGTCCATTGCTTTAGGGATCATCTCAGTGAAAACTTTGCTGCAAGGAATGTCTGAGATTTTTTGTGCCTATGTTTTCCTCTAGAACTTTTAAGGTGTCAAGACCTATATTGCAGTCTTTTATCAACCCTGAATTTATTGTTGTGTATGGTGTAACTAGGCGATATGGTTTCATTCTTTTGCATGTAGCTGTTAAGATCTCCTGCCAGTTTTTGAAGAGGCTACTTTTACTCCATTTTATGCTTCTGCTCCCTGTGTTGAATATTAATTGACCATAGAGACTTGGGTTTATTTCTGGTCTCTCTATTCTGTTCCAATGGTACATGTGTCTTTTCTTGTGGCAGTACCAGGCCATTTTGATTACAGTGATCTTGTAATACATTTGGTAGTGCATATTGTGATCCTTCCTACTTTGTTCTACTTCTTCAAAGTTGCTGTAGATATTTGAGGTGGCTTATGCTTCCATATAAATTTTTGAAATGTTTGTTTTATATTTGTGATATATGTCCTTGGTACTGTAATAAGGATTGCATTGATTTATAAATTGCCTAAGGCCATTTTTGATAATGTTAATTCTTCCAGTCCATGAGCATGATACATGCTTCCATTTGTTTTGTCTTCCTTAATTTCTTTCTTTAGTGTTGTGTACTTTTCTGAGTACAGGTCTTTTACAGCCTTGGTTAGGTATATTCCTAGGTACTTTACTTTTCTTCTTGCTATATCAAATGGGATTTTTTCATAACTTATCTCTCTAAGATTTCATTGTTGTTGTACAAAGGTACCTTCAATTTCTGAATATTGATATTTTATCCCACTGTTTTGCCAAATTCATTTATTAGGTTAAGTGGTTTTCTGGTGGATTTTATAGGATTTTCTCTGTATACTCTCATGTTATCTGCAAACAATGACAGTTTTGCTTCCTCCTTTCCAATTTGGCTTATATTTCTTTTTCTTGTCACATTTTTGTGGATAGGACTTCCAATATTGTGTTGAATAGGAGTGGTGAAAGTGCATATCCTTGTCTCACTTCTGAATTTATGGGAAAGCTTTTAGATTTTGCCCATTAAGAATGATATTGGCTATAGGTCTCTCATCAGTGGCCTTTATTATGTTGAAAAATTCTCCCTCTATTAGCACTTTGCTGAGTGTTTTTCTCATAAATAAGTACTGCATCTTATCAAATGCTTTTTCGGCATCTATTGATATGATTACGAGGATTTTGACTTTTCTTTTGTTTATGTGATGTATTTCCTTTACTGACTCGTGAATATTGTACCATCCTTACATTCCTGGGATGAATCCCACTTGATCACAGTGTATGATCATTTTAATGTATTGCTGGATGCTGTTTACCAATATTTTGTTGAGGATTTTTGCATCTATATTCATCAGCAATACTGGCCTGAAGTTTTTGTTCTTTGTTGGGTGTTTATCTGGTTGTGGGATGAGAATGATGTCGGCTTCATAAGGGGTTTGGGAGTCTTCTATCTCCTTGGGTTTTTTGGAACAGTCTGGGAAGTATAGGGATGAGCTCTTCCTTCAATATTTTGTAGAATTTTCCTGTGAAACCATGTAGTCTAGGGCTTTAGTTTGTTGGGATTTTTGGTTACTGCTTCAATTTCATCAGTTGTTATTGGTCTTCTCAGGCTTTTTACTTCTTCTTCAATAAGTTTTAAAAGATTATATTCTTAAAAATATGCCCATTTCACCAAGGTTTTAATCTTTTTGGCATATAGTTCTTTAGAGTAATTTCTTACAGTTTTTTTTTGTATTTCTGAGGTATCAGTTGTAATCTCTCCTCTTTCTATTTTTATTGTGTTTATTTGGGTCCTTTCTTTTTTTTTTTTCTTGATGAGTCTCCTTAAAGGCTGTTGATTTTGTTTATCTTTTCAAAGGACCAGCTTCTAAATTTATTGATCCGTAAAATTGTGCTTTTACTCTCTATGTCATTTAATTTTGCTCTGATTTTGGTTATTTCCATCCTTCTACTTTCTCTGGGCTGTCTTTGTTTTTGTTCCTAGGAGGAATTTAAAAAGAAAAGAGGGATTTTAGAAATTCGGAGCCTTTGGTCTTGGAAGGGACCACTGTTCTGAAGCCCAAGTGGTGAAAGAGAAAACTGAGCAACAAGGGCTGATTAAAACACATTCTCTTGGCAAATAGCAAAATCAGAGTATGGCTGTGGTATGTGTTAAAACCTTTGGATCGAGTAAAGTGTCTTAGAATGAGAGTCCAGATAATGAGGCAGTACCCAGAAAGTTCTTTTACTGGGAAAAATGTCTCAGGGAAGAGAGACTAAAGTTGTGGCTCTGGTTCATAACCTGATAGACCTACAGTCCCCACAGTAAACATAAGAGACAGAGACAGACAGAAGAGTGGATACAGAGAGGAGAGACAAAGACAGAGAAGGAGGTGGTAGCAGGGAGATGAGAAAGCAAAGAAACACAGTAAGTCCAAGAAGAATGTCTAGAAGAGGACCACAGGCATGGCTATTGGCACAAGGAGCTTATAGGCCTCAAATAATAACAAAGTTAAGTTTTAGGAGAGTTATATTGTGAAAAGAACAACTAGCCTACACTTTGGAAAACTATGACTATTGGAGACATAAAACAGCTTTTGGGTGAAAGGTGATGGAGAAAGCTGCTCAGTGTTCATTGAGGGTATGTTCTTCAACACCTGTTTTAGAGATCTTCAAAGATGAATATGGAGAAAGAAAAAGCCAAGGGCCACCAACAATAATGGTTGAAGAGCTCCTCTTATTGAGCATTCTCCACTCACAGGGTGGGGGACACTTGCTGTGCCTTCTCAGAGGGATTTAAGAAGTTTTACAGACCAGTGGCTGCTGTAGGTCTTCTATTATTCCTCTTATTTTACCTTTTTGCATGAGTGTGAGTTGGACCTACAACTTTTTGGTTCCTAGGTTTCCATATCAAGAGGAGTTATATCTACACCTTTATAGAGACTCTCATTTATTACTCAGAAATCCTACATATGCTTTGACATGGACAAAATATCATAAACTAAGCTATAGATCCAACACCAACTAAGGAAGGATAATTGGAACACATGACAGAAAACAGCTAAGCTATCACTATATTAGGAACACCTAAATATCAATAGAAAAGTTCAGTACAACAATCAAATGATGTTGAAAGTATATGAACAGTTACTGTGTTAGTCTAGACCTCTGAGTAGATATCAAAAACCAAAGGTGGGTAGGATCAAGGGTAGGAATTGCGGATGGCTGGGGTGGGTGGGAGTGGTGGAGGAAAATTAAGACAACTGTACTTGAACGATGATAAAAAAATTTTAAAAAAAGAAAAATAACTAAATAAAATTAATTAAAAAATTTTTTTAAATAAAATGAAAATTAAAAAAATTACAGGATTAAAAGTGCAAGGGGAAATGCATAGGAGAGGGAAAGAGAAAGGAGTAGAGAGAGGTGAGGCCAGGCCTCAGATCACAGTTGCGAGTCTGATACTAAGTGAAGGAGAGAAGAAAAGAAATTTGAGTGTAAGTGTCCTAAACTGTGATGCAGTCTACACAAAACTTCTGCAAAATTGTTGGGAGTCATTCAGCCAAAATCACTATCTGAGGAGTCTTTTGCCATACTTAGTTATTGGCTGGGAACAAAGGATACCTGCTGGGACCCTTGATCAGTTACATTCCCTGAAGTCGGAGGTCTGCAAGACACTCTTCTTCTGGTCACCACTGTTAACTCAAAGATGTTAAACACATTAAGAGATGGACAACTTTTTTCATAATAAATGGGTATCAAAATAAAACAGTGACAAAAATTCTTTTTCATCCCTCATACAGGTTAAAAAAGTAAGACTATTAGGCAATACACTACATTGACAGAGTTGGGGGAAACAATACTCTGATCTTTTGTTTATAATACAGGTGGCAAACACAAGGCCTGCAGACCAAATCTGGCTGTCCACCTTGTTTTATTCAGCCCAGCACCTTGTTTCTACCCAGTGGCAGCACTAAGCTCCTTGCCCCTAGTTAAGGAGTAGTTACATTTATACAGTCCTAAAATTACATTAGGCCCTTTTGAAGGCAACCGTGAGGCTGATGTGGCTCCCAGTGAAAATGAGTTTGACATCCCTGCCTTACACTTAAATGGAGAGGGAGAGAACACAAATATGAAAAAGAAAGTTATGTGGGAACAGGAGTTAGGGAGAAATAAGATCACTGGACCAGGAAATCTGAGGTTTGAGTTTGAGTCCAGCTTTCTAGGTTCCTATTTGCTGGTGTTGATCCAAGGATACCTGAGGCCCTGTCCTCTGCTTGCTTCATTCTGTAAAGTCCTTGTGTCCTTTTTCTATTCTATTATCAGGCCACAGACTGACCCTCTTGTTTTGATTCCTTACAATTTTTCCAGGCCAGGGGCAGGGTCAATTTTTTTCCTTCCCTCCCTTACCTCCTCCCCTCTTTTCTCCCTCCCTCCTTTTCTCCCTCCCTCCCTCGCTTCTTCTTTTTCCCTCCCTTCCCTTCCTTTCCCTTCTCTTCTCTTCCCTTCCCTTCCTTTCCTTTCCCTTCCTTATTTTCCCCTTCTTATTATCCTTTCTTAAGGCATTTAAACACGGGAAGGGGAAGTGAAACATTTATTGAGGGTCTTCTATTTGCTGGGAACTTGACCTATATCATGTCACTGAATCCTTGCAACAATGCTAAATGGTGGGACTCTTCATTTTTGTCATATTTTTATTCTTTTCTGTAAAGAGGAGGAAACACCACATAAGCAATATTAAATACCTTGACTAAGATCATGTGGTTAATATTGGCAAACCTAAGCCAAAGTCCAAAACTCTATGCTCTTCCAGTGCAGACCACTGCCTCCTTTTGACAGTATCTTGCCCCCTGAGGTTTCCACTGCTTTGAAGAATTGACCATGTTCCAGATTTGATGAGTGGGATCATGGCATCTTACACAGAGCCTTTCTCTCTTCAAATGTTCCTAACTGTACACCATTGGGGTACAGCTCTGCCTAGTTTCAGGAGTTGTAACTACCCCCCATGGCTAAGGATAAGTGAGCGACCTCCGGAATTTGAGCCACAGGAGACAAAAACCTGTCTCTGGTAGTGAATGCTGCCTCAGTTTACTCCCTGCCCCCAAAGCATGGTTGGAAGTCGGTGATGGGTAAGACTCCTCACAGAGAGAGGGGCAACCTAAGCCAGACTCAATCACTTGGGAGGCCATCATGGAAGGACTCAGGGGGCTGCAACAAAGAGTGAGCAATGGACCCTTGCCCCCCAGCTATGTGACATAGCCTAAATCCCCCATGACATCTGGGAGAAGTGCTTTCTGGCTCTAATCCACTGAAGACTGAAAACCTGATGGGGTCCTCCCTCACTTCTAGCAAGGCAAGGAGTGCAGCTCCTTACCTTCTTAGAGCGAATCTGGGGGAAATTTGGCATAAGAAAGAATTCCTTTAAAATCCTGTGAAACCTGCTTTGCTAAGAGTGTTTTCATTCATATGTTAAGGGTCGGATCAGGAAACCCTAAAGTTTCTGCAAAATCCCCTTCCTGACAGACTCTGACTCAGACAAAGCCCCAATATTTCTTTAAAATGTTTTCTACTTTTGATCCTTGCTGCCTTGTATTCCTGTGTATTACAACCCAATTAAAGCCTCTGAAGGAAGGGGCTCAAGGTCTTTTTTTTTTCTGAGAAACTGGCCACCTCTCCTCCCCAAGCAGATCATGTATTGCTAGTGTTTAGTTTTATCCATGGCCCATGGGGAGACTTGAGGGCAAAGTTGCCCCCACAGCACTCGCTTTCTTTTCAGCCTCTCCAGAATAACATGGGGTTTCTTTATGTGTAGATATCAGGATTCTTAACCTTCTCCCAGTCATAAAGGTAAATAATCTGACAAAGTTTTTCTCATGAATTCACACACGCACATTTTTTACACTTTTGCTCATATTTGTAGAGGATTCAGAGAGACCCTCCCCCACCCCGAGGCCTAACTCTGGACTCCTGTTAAAGGTTGCTTGATCTGGCAGTTTACTTTTCACTGGTCCTTGCCTGGAGAAATGTTTGATGTTTTCTATCTTGGGCAGGCAAAGTAATTCATTTTTCAGGCCCAGTCAGGGAAGGGCGTAGTGTCCATGGCTCATGCCAAATGAAATTTTTCTAGATAGATATTGGCACATGTGTACCTGGCTTCCATGGACTGGTGAGCTCAGTGGGACAATTAATTAAAGATGATCGATATGCCTGGGATTCATATCTGTGCCTCACTTTCACCACCTGAAATACTGGCATGCCTTTTTTTTTCTGCTTTTCAGAGTGAAGGAATAGTAGGATTAAGTATAAAAGTACTCAGAAAATAAAGCTCCATGTCAGTGTATCACTGAGGAAAATGCTCTGGGCTTGGCCCCCCGGCTATGGGGGCCATTTTTTTTGCATGGACTTCCATCCCAAGACTTCTTGAATCATCTTGATTCAAAACAGCTGTAGCTGACATTTCTCAACATTTCTGAGGGAAAGGAAAAACTGATATTCTCCCAGAGGCTTAGCTAAGGACCAGTATTGGCTGATGTGCTTCCCAGATGCTCTGTCCTTTAATTTTAAATGCACTCTGAGGCTTACATTGGACAGATCTTTCCATTTTGCATTTTTCTCTGAGAGCTACTCAGTGCTGCTGGTAAATTTAATTTATAGGTGGCTGGTTTGGTCAATTAGAAAAAAACCCTCATGCTCAAAGATTATGTAAGCCATCAAGCACTGCAAAATAAGCATCTCCCAGGTTTCACAGTCAACCCAAGGAAATATGACATCTGTCCTTAAAATGCTTGATGGTATTTTATGCTGTGAACTTGAAGTCTGGGATATATGTCATGGTAGTCTTCCTGCTGTTCAAGTAGGTAGAGACACAGTGCTATTCAATCCATAATATGGTCTTGTTATAGAAATGGCTCTGGTGTCTTCAATAGAGTGAGCCATTCTGATTCATTTTCTCCTTGTGATGCAAAAGATACTTGCAACTTTAGTGCTGTCTTGGCTGCCTGTTGGAACACTTTTAGGACTAGTCATTTGATTTTACACTAATGAGATTAAACCCAGCAGGGGCAGATATTGTTCCTTTTTAGTTTTCATTCCTGTTACTTAATTGTCATTGCACACACATAATGAGACTAGAAAAAAAAACATCCTGTAGCAACCTGTTCAATACAAATAATGGGCAGATGCAGCCAGATATATCCATGGTGACGTTCTTGACTCTCTTAGTACTCACACATTAAGGAAGATGGCCCAGAACACTTAACTCTTTGCTGAATGTGTCAGAGATGTATTTTCTCCTTTACTTCTCCCATGAGAAAGGACATTTACTCAAGTCCGTGTGTTTTTCTATATCAGTTGTTTGCTCAGCATCTTTGTAATTGATATATAGTTTGGGGTTCTGAGTGGGTGCTGGTTCCTGGTGTTTGTGTGGGCTGACTGTTCTGTGGCACCAGTGTTGTAGAAAAGATGTTCTCCATCAGCTCTCAAGGCTCCATCTTAGTAAATATTCTCAGTGGAAGAGAAATATTGAACCACAGGAGAGGCCATCAACACAGGTAACCCACATGAAAACTTTTTTTTTAATTTATTTTTTTATTCATTATGCTGTTACAGTTGTTCTATTCCCCCCTTCATTCCCCTCCACCCTACCCCCCCGTCCCCACCATTACTCCCTTTAGTTTATGACCATATGTCTCCAGTTCTTTAGATTCTGTATTTCCCATACTATTCTTGCCCCCCATCTATTTTTTTCTTTTTTTTAATTTTATTTATTTATTTATTTATTTTAGTTTCTTTTTTTTATTTTTTTATTTTTTAATTGATTATGCCATTACATTTGCTCTATTCCCCCTCCCTCCACCTACTCTCTCGCTCCCCCCATCTATTTTCTATCTACTGTCTATGCTACTTATTTTCTGTACCTTCTCCCCCCTTCTCCTCCTCCCACTCCCCTGTTGCTAACCCTCCTTGAGATCTTCATTTCTATGTTTCCACTCCTGATCTAGCTGTCCTCTTAGTTTGTTTTTGTTTTAGGTGTGGTTGTTGATAACTGTGAGTTTGCTGTCCTTTCACTGTTCACCTTTTTTATCTTCTTTTTCTTAGGTAAGTCCCTTCAACATTTCATATAATAAGAACTTGGTGATGATGAATTCCTTGAATTTGATCTTATCTGAGAAGCACTATATCTGTCCTTCCATTCTAAATGAAAGCTTTGCTGGATAGAGCAATCTTGGTTGTAGGTCTTTGGATTTCATGACTTGAAATACCTCTTTCCAGCCCCTTCTTGCCTGTAAGGTCTCTTTTGAGAAATCCGCTGAAGAAATCAGCTGCTCGTCTTATTGGGGCTTCATTATATGTTACTTCCTGTTCTCCTTTTATACCTCTACAACTGTCTGTCTTAGAATTTTGGCATTTTAATTATTATGTGTCCTGAAGTGGGCCTCTCTGGGTTCCTCTTGATATGAACTCTCTGTGTTTCCTCAATTTGTGTGACTTCTTGTCTCCTCAAATTAGGGAAGTTTTCCATCATTACTTTTTCAAACAGGTGTTCAGTCCCTTGCTCACATCTTCTTCTACTTGTATCACTATTATACGAATATTATTATGTTTCATGTTGTCCTGAATATCCTTTAACCCCTATTTATTGTTCCTGAGTCTCTTTTCCTTTTCTTGCTCTTTCCAGGTGTTTTTTCTCTACCTTGTCCTCCAGCTCACTGATCCAGTCTTCTGCTTCATCTAGACGAATTTTGATTTCTTCTACTGTAGTCTTCAATTCATAAATTGTATTCTTCATTTCCTCTTGGCCCTTGTTAATAATTTCTATTTCCATTTTCATGTTGATATAGTTTGCAGTGAATTCATAGTAGTTTCCCTGTAGTTTCTGGCAATTCTCTGTGATCTCATTGAGCTTCCTGATAACCATTGTTTTGAACTCATTGTCTGACAGTTGGCTTGCCTCTATTTCATCTAACATTCTTTCTGAGGCTTCCTCCTTTCCTTTCATTTGGTGATTGTTTCTTTGTCTTTCCATTGTTTGTGAGACTCTTCTTGTTATCCTCTGCTTCTTAAATTGATCTCTCTGACTTCCTGCGTTTATGGTATCAACTTCTATGTTGAGATACAATATCAGTTTTTTCTGCAAGATACAGTAGTGCAGTCCCCTTGATCTTGGGAGCTTGCTGTTCTTGGACTGTCATTTATGTTGGCTCTCTGTACTTATTTGGGTTTTGATTGTTGTTGGATCTTTCTTTGATGGATCCTTCCCTCCAGCTGGTTAACTAAGTGTCAGTCCATCTACCACCTCTGTATTTTGTTGTGCAGGTGTGAACAGGTTGTGTTGAAGCTTCTTCTTCTGTCTGTATGATGTTTTGAGGCTTCTCTCTCACTATTGTTCAGTTGTTTGTTCTGGGTAATTTTTCCACAATTTGGTTGTATTTCCAGATGGTGCTGGGTGGAGATTATTTTGGCTTCCACTCACTCCTTCACCTTTTTCCATTATTATCTGTTAGGGTTCCTTTCTTGGTGGGTTCTCCCTTTCAGCAGGTATACTGGTGTTCACAGCTCCCTCCTACACTTTTTTTGTGATCAGTTGGAGGCAAAACAGAGTAAGACAGCAGGAGTGTATTCTATAGTATAATTTAAAGTACCAACCCATAGAGAAGAGACTGGAGATCCTTTGGATAAGCATAGTGTTAACCATATTTCACCCAAATAGCCACTTTTTAGAAAGGGAGGAAAAAAGGTAAGACTGTTGTTGGCAGGGAAAGACTGTGAGAGCAGTGAGCTTGTGGGATGTCAGATTATGAGGTATAGTGAGAGTAAAGGATAGAAAATAGGTGTAGTGTACAAGAGAATAGAGTTAACCACAACAGTAATAAAGTTTCTGATATAGTGAAGTGAGCTATGATCCAGGAGGGGTGCTGTGTAGTATTTACAGTTATATGGAACAGCAATTATTTACAATAGTAATGAAGCAAAAATCATATGATGGAATCTATGTGATCTTAATAACAAGAGTGGGAAGTACATGACCTAGAGTAGTGCGCTATTAGAACACATGTAGAAATGAAAGAAGGAAAATTAAAAACACACTGTGAAAGGCAGAACAAGGAAAACCAAACAATGCAATTTAACAAACCAAAGAAGACTAAACAGAAGAGAAATAAAAAATACTAACAAAATAAAAGATGTACAAATGTTGAAAAACTAATAGAAATATATGATAATTTGCAAGTTCTCTAGAATCACAAAATGAAATTTGTCTGACTGTCTCAGTTGTTGGGGTGACCCCTCTTTGGGTCTAACTCTGGTCCTTTCACAGCTCCAGGTTTTACTGTCTGACTTGAGGAAATAAAAAATAGGAAAGGAAGAAGGAATTGAAAAAAAAAAGCCTCCTGCTGGGTTCAAACCTGCCAAGTGAGTTCTTCTGGTCTCCCTGGCTCCTGGCAGCTGAGGGACATTGGGTTTCACCTTCCAGTGCTTTGGCAGGGATGGGCACCAGGTCTGATCAGCACTCTTCACAGTTGCCCAGTCTCCAGCCCAATTTCTCAATTCACTGCCAGGCCCCCTAGTACCCTTCTTTGCCCAGACTACACCTTCAGTCCAACCACTGTGCTATCCTTGAGTTGTACCTATTAAGGGTAACTCACACATCACCTTCTCACTCTTGCTGTCCTAGATGCTAGGGACTCTCAGACTCGATTCAGGGTAGTTTGGCTCCCCCACTGTGTTCAGTCTTTCTGGGGATTGCTGACTCCCAGAGCCCTGCTCTCCTGTGCTTGGGCGTCTCTGCCTCCCTCTTAGTGAGCCAGTTGACCTGCAGGGCAGAGATGCCAACATGATTGCTGCTACAGATACCAGCACATGTCTCTTCTGCTGCGGAAACAGCTGAGGTGGGATGGGGGTCAGCTGGTTCCGTGGCACACACTGGGGAAACTGGTGCAATTGGGTGTGCTCTGTTGCTGTGGATGGGGTAGGGGCACAGCCTTGGTCCTGGGAGCAGAGGTGAGGCTGCAGAGGCTGCACAGGCACAGACCAAGATCACAGAGGGGGCTGCTGTGGGAGAATTCCATAAACAGCCACTGAGTGCCTCTTATTTTTTCATTTTGAGAAATTCATCTGATTCAAGCCTGCCACTCCAGTTAAGCACCTGGCCTCTCACACAGCCCAAATCTCCAACCAGACCATAGACTATCAGGGTCAGGCTCCATCATGTTCCAACTCTTCCCAGCTGGCGTCCACAGTCTCAGTGGGTACACCACCATCTCTCTGTGTTTGCCACTTCCTTCTTATTCCCCATTCCACCTTGACTTCAAGCATCCAGGTCCATCCTGATGCTGCTCAAACCCCCTTGTTTGGCAGGGGAAGGTGCCATTGATTTGGCTCTCTCCCAAGAATCCTGTGGCAGACTCACTGGGCTCTGGGCCTGGGGCTGCAGACACCCTGGTCCCTGCACTGATCCCAGGGACCTTATTGTCCTGAAGCACTTTCCTTGTCGTCTGATTTTTCAATGTCCTCTAGAGTTTTGGCTTCCAACCTTCATATATGCTGGAATACCCTGGGCTGCTCACTCTGTTCCTCAGAAGATTGGAAGATTGGCTAGGTGTTCCACCCATATGCAGGAGGAAGTAGATTCCACCATATATATCACTTATATGTGGAATCATTAAAAAAAAAAAGCTCATAGATACAGAGAATGGTGGTTGCCAGAGACGGGGTTTCAGTGTGGGCAAATGAGTCAAGTGGGTCAAAAGGTATAAGCTTCCAGTTAGAACATAAATAAGTGATAAAGATATAACATACTACTTGATGATTATATTATGGCTAGTAATACTGTACTGAATACTTTAAACTTGCTAAAAGAGTAAATCTTAAAAAGTTCTCATCGCAAGAAAGAAAACTGTATGGTGACAAATGTTAACAAGATGTATTGTGGTGATCATTTCATAATATACAAATATAAAATCAACATGTTGTACACCTGAAACTAATATATTATTACATGCCAATTACACCATAATAAAAAATTAGGGGCATTAACAGAACATTTAATCACATTAGCTGAGTTTAAGTCTAGTCCCTAAATAATCCAAAGAATACTTAGTTTCTTTATTCTGTTGTACTGTTTTATGAAATAAGTAAATTCAATCTAAACTGCTTAATTATTATTTTTGTTACTTATTTCAAACTATAAAGTTTGTGTATACTATTACAAATTGATGGAAGTATCCTCTAACATAGGTCTACACTTAATTATCTATAAAATATTAATGGAAACATCACTGTTCCAATCAGGCACAACAATTTTCTTCCACTTTAAAATAAAAACTTCTAACCCGGCTCAACAACTAATCAAATCTAAAATTATGGTTTTGAAAAAATTAATAGAGGCACATTAAAAAAATAAATACAGTATAAAAGCTTGCTTTTTCACTGAGTCAGTGTAATTTATGTTTGTTTGCTTTTATGGCTATTCGATTTGCAGTGCTCTTCTGGGCAGGTTCAGTATGCAATCCTCATTCTTTAGACACTCAAAAAACCCACAGACTTAAATTGTATGAGAACTTCATCTGATACTGTTAGCCAAAGACACCGTAAGTAGCACTGTAAGAACCTTTGTACTAAATTTTAACACTGTTCATTAACAGTTCCATTTTCCTGAGTTTGCGTTTGTTCTTTGGCATTGATTTAGGATATAATCCACTTTTCAGAAGGTGTTCCTTGCTGAGGCGAATTCGAGCACCATGCTGAAGCTGGAAAGAGCATAAAGCTTGAAGAGGACGAAGCAAAGTCTGTCAAGATAAAAAGAAAGACCTAAAAATGCGTCTGTGGCAAGTCATGGTTTTCTATCTAGATCAGAAACAAGCATGATAATGATGATGAAGATTTCCTTTTAACTATGAAGAGCAACAGTTACCCTAAAATATATGATGATTACTAAATTAATAACTTATTTAAATTCATACCTTATATAGCACTAAGTAACTCCAGTGAAAAGACACAAATTGATTTTCCATATAGGTGATAAAGTCCAAATTTAGCTTTATACATTAAAATATTTAAACCCCACTAAAAACTGTTGCCATTATAATTTGATCTGTAACAAAGAGACTGCAAGAAATTTAGTTGATTCATTTTTCAATCACAGAAGGCTGCAAGCTTCCCGCTACCTGATAACAATTACATGATGACAGTAATGGGTAAATAGTTTACTAATGCAAGTAGTCCATGGACTACATAAAAGTTAGATATCCAGGTTTTATTGCATTTGAAATAATTCTCACTCTATATGTACCAGTCTAAATTTAAATACCTACAGGGCCAGCCATTTAATGTAAGTATGTGAACTGGGTGGATTCATAGGGTAACGAAGAACAGTGGAGGTTGTAAAAAAAATGGGATCATTATGCCTTTCCTACACTTATTCAAATTAAAAATTTTAAAAATAAAAACAATATACTATTTTTTATACAGAGATGTCAGTGTTTTAAACACATTTTGAGTCAGATTCTTTCCTTGAGCCTGAGAACCCTTATCTAAATTTTTAAGATAACAATAGCAACATTTGATTGAGAACATTGTTTAAAAAAAGAAGAAAAAGGGAAAGCATTATGCTGAGTGAAATAGGCCAGGCATTGAAAGACAAATACCATATGATCTCACCTTTAACAGGAAGCTAAACAACAAAACAAACAAGCAAGCAGAAAAAAAAAAAAACCCAAAAAACAAAGACACTGAAATAGAGAACAAGGGGACAGTGACCAGAGGGGAGAAGGAAGGGAAGTTAAGGGGAAAAGGGGGGAAGGATTTGGAGGAACAAATAGGAAGGACACAGGGACGAGAACTGGGGGGGGGATGGAAATGGGAGGGAGGTGGGGAGCAAGGGGCGGGGGAGGCTGGGATGGGAAAAATAGACAAAAAACTGTACTTGAAAAATAACTAAATAAAATTTAAAAAATAAATAAATAAATAAATAAATTTAAAAAAAATAATTGATAATCACCCAAAATGTCTACATGGTCATTCCAGTTGCTTTTAGAGTATAAAATAAAATGCCATAGTTACTCAAAAAAAAAAAAAAAAAAAAAAAAAGAAAATAATATATTTTGCAGAAATAGGTTTATAATGGTAAAAAAAAAAAAAGAAGAAAAAGAACAAAAAAATAATATATTTAACTACAAAAAGTTCAAAATGTCTGTGAAAATTTATTCCCTCACATATACAACACAAGAAGTAAAAAGGGCTTAATAGCTTTAATGTACAATAAATTCTTATAAATTTTAAGCAGTCACTGGTAGTTGCTTCTTCATAATTCACCCATTCTTTTCTTCCTTATTAAAAAAATTAAAAATTTTATTCAAGGTGTCAATGTGTCTAGCTAGTAATATGGCATGGGGTAATGACACAATCTATCCAATGAGATATATGTGTAAGTCCTTAAGTGGGGCTTCTGGAGAGTCTTTTTAAAATGGGACAGACTCAGCAGGCAGAGGCTTGCTCTTTCTTCTGGACTGAAACAGTATTGTTAGAGGTGGAATAACCTCTAACATGTGTCTACAGGGCAATAAATATGAAGATTAAAACCAAATATATATGATGATGAACAGAAAGACAGGAAAAATCTAGGTTGCTGATGCATCCCAGCCCTGGCACTTCTTACCTACAGGAATTCCTAAAAAAAGGAATTCCTACATGGTTCAACTACTACAGTAAGTGCTCTATTACATAAGAAAAAGACAAATATCTTGGAAAATCTGCATGATACTGCTGTAGAAAGTTCCGTATATGTGTTCTCATAATTTCTTTTAATATCTTCATTTCTTCAAACAAGAGAGAAAATGTGGAAAGAACTATATATTACATTACAGACTCAACATAGTAGAATCACTGAATTCTTTTTTAAAAAATATATTTTATTGATTATGCCATTACAGTTGTTCTATTTCCCCCCTTCATTCCCCTCCACCCTGCACACCCCTCCCCCACCATCTCCCCTTTAGCTTATGACCATGTGTCTCAAGTTCTTTAGATTCTATATTTCCCCTACTGTTCTTGCCCTCCCCCCCATCTATTTTCTACCTACCATCTATGCTACTTATTTTCTGTACCTTCTCCTCCATTCTCCCTCTCCCACTCCCCTGTTGCTAACCTTTCATGTGATCTTCATTTCTATGGTTCTGCTCCTGATCTAGCTGTCCCCTTAGTTTGCTTTTGTTTTAGGTGTGGTTCTTAGTAACTGTGAGTTTGCTGTCCTTTCACTGTTCATCTTTTTTATCTTCTTTTTCTAGGTGAGTCCCTTTAACATTTCATATAATAAGGGCTTGGTGATGATGAACCCCTTGAACTTGATCTTATCTGAGAAGCACTTTATCTCTCCTTCCATTCTAAATGAAAGCTTTGCTGGATAGTGCAATCTTGGATGTAGGTCTTTGGATTTCATGACTTGGAATACTTCTTTCTTGCCTGTAAGGTCTCTTTTGAGAAATCAGCTGACAGTCTGATGGGAACTCCTTTGTAGGTGACTGTCCTCTTATCTCTTGCTGCTTCTAGGATTCTCTCCTTTATTTTAATCTTGGCTAATATAATTATGATGTGTCTTGGTGTGTTCCTTCTTGGGTCCAACTTCTTTGGTACTCTCTGAGCTTCCTGGATTTCCTGGGAGTCTATTTCCTTTGCCAGCTTGGGGAAGTTCTCCTTTATTATTTGTTCAAATAAGTTTTCCACTGCTGGCTGTTCCTCTTCCCCTTCTGGTACCCCTATAATTTGGATGTTGGAGCATTTAAAGATGTCTTGGAGGTTCCAAAGCCTCTCTTCATTTTTTTGAATTGTTGTTTCTTTATCCTTTTCTGTTTGGTCATTTTTTTCCTCCTTCTGATCCACTCCTTTGATTTGAGTCCCAGTTTCCTTTCCATTACTATTGATTTCTTGTGCATTTCCATTCATTTCAATTAGTTTAGCCTTCATATGTTCCTCTAATTTGTGACTAAAATGAACGAGTTCTGTGAGCATCCTGATCACCAGTATTTTGAACTGTGCATCTGACAGTTTGGCTATTTCTTCCTCGCTTAGATTTATTGGCTCTGGGGCTCTGAGTTGTTCTTCAGCCATGTTTTGATCTCGTTCGTGTCTGTTACATATGAGAAGCGGAGACTTAGTTGTTCACCAGGGCGGGGCCACCCAGGTTGCTGGTTTGTGATGCTGTATGTGGGGGCAGGGTCAGAGAGGGACAACAGTGGTCCCCTCTGCCGCTTCTCGCTGCTGGGGCCTGCATGGTCCATCTCACTGCTCACTTCTTCACCAGTTCATCTGTGTGCGAATGTGTGACCGCGGTCAGCCCTTAGTGGGTCTGCTGCCTTGCACCCTCAGTGGGTCCACCTGCTGCTCCACACCTGGGATCCGTCCATGGCTGCCAGCACGCCTGGGTCGTGTGCCCAGGTTGGTCGGGTGGATCTTTCCTACCCAACCCTGCTCTGCTGCTGGCTCTGCCCCTCTTACCAGTTTGGCTGAAGGGTTCGTTGTTGTCAGACTTCCATATAGTTCAATTTTCTGTGGTTTGGTTGTGTTTTTGTTGGTAAGTTTGTTGTTTTTAAACTTGGTTGTGTGAGAAGGCACAGTGTGTCCACGTATGCCTCCATCTTGGCAGAAGTCCAAATCACTGAATTATGAATCACTGTACTTAGGAAACATCTAGGACCATATACAGACTGAGACAATTAAAGGTTTTTATGACATCAAATTCTTCATGGACAGGAGAACATTAATATTCCTATGGTTAAGGGCCTCTAACTTTTATCTCCTGAAAATAAGCATCTATTAACTTTCTGAGGTAATTAAGAGAAGGAAGTTTGGAGATAGATCTGAATGAGATTCCCCGCTCCGTCTCTGTGGTTTTCAGTAGGGCTATTCACAAATATTCCAGTGCTCCCTGGTACATGATCAGATTGGATTTTCTAGTCCCCTTTGAAGTTAGACATGGCTATATAAGTAGCTTTGGTTAATGACATGTGAGCACAAATAATGTGTGCCATCTCTGGGCAGAAACTTCAAACTCAGTATATGATTCACCACCTCCCCTTATTTTTTCCTTCAAGAAAGTAGAATGAAATGTCTCAAGAATATCTCCATAAGCTTGGGTCCCTAAGTGATTGCAATGAGAAGAGATCCTCCTGGAAATCCCACTGGACAGACATGAGAGGCATAAACCTTTGTTGTACTATGCCATTCTAATTTGGGGGTTTTAAATTATTGCAGCCTAATTCAGTTCATCTTTTTTTAAAAAAATTGAACTTATTTAGGTGACATTGGAAAGTGAAATTATATAGGTTTCAGGTCTACAATTCTGTAACACATCATTTGTATATTGCATTGTATGTTCATCACTCCAAGTCAAATCTCCTTCCATCACCATTTATGCCC
This sequence comes from Artibeus jamaicensis, assembly GCF_021234435.1. Classification (NCBI taxonomy): domain Eukaryota; kingdom Metazoa; phylum Chordata; class Mammalia; order Chiroptera; family Phyllostomidae; genus Artibeus; species Artibeus jamaicensis. The sequence goes on along the minus strand of NW_026522053.1, from coordinate 747,543 downwards.
TGTTTACCCATTTACCCTTTTTAACTCCTCCCTCCCCATTTCTCCTCTAGTAGTCACAATGCTCTTGTCTGTATTTTTTTTTCTTGAGATTTTATTGGTTGTTCTGAAGTACACAGACATTTCAATTTGCACACAGTTTTTAACATACGTACCAAAAAATGTAAAGTCATGTAGTTATGATTCCAGTGACTTTCCAGCTTAAAATTTGGGGACTAATTTCCTTAATAGAGTATCAAGTACCAATATCTGTAAATGTTGATATGCTGTTACATCAAAGCCCAACTAATTTACAATTTAATATATATACTACATAATTGAATTTTCAATCTTTCACAGCACATTAACGAGGTTACTAGGAACACTGGACTACCACAAGATGTTACAGAGTGCACAAAGTTCTGATGGGGGGAGCCAAGATCAAGGAGTGGTTTTATTTAGGAAACACTTCTACCAAAAACATGGGAATAGAAGTAATTTTAAATGCTCGAGACATAGTAAATGCACAACTGACTCCAAATTGCCATTTAGTATGCTTTGTATTACAGGATATAAAAATGACCCCTATCTATGGAATGTTTAGCCGGCACCCAAGACAATCAAAGCCTCCCATATTCAGTATCCCACTATTTTCTGGTTGTACCAAAAAATAAACAACCAGCAAATGATTTCACCTCTTAAAAAAAATCATTTACACTTAAAAAAAATGGGATGAGGAGAAATTCCCTCCTTCTTAAAAATGTTTCTAGAGCTACTAAAAAACTTGCATTTACAAAATAGTTGATAAAAATATTCCTCTGGATTGTACAAGAAGGGAGACAGGGACCACTGATCAGACATGATATATGATATTAATCAGACTTGGCTTCTTTTTCTCCTGCTTCATACGAGGCTGGACTCTCCTCGTTTTCAGTTTCTCCGTTCTCTGCCGGTAGAGCTTCCTTAGGTTCCTGGTTAGCCAGGTCGGCCTGTTTTCCCTTTGCTCCCCTCTTCCCTTTCATTTGCACCTTTTTGTCTGCAGGTTTATCCTTTCCTGCCACCTTTTTTGGCTTGGTTTCCACTTTTGCAGGAGGAGGCTTAGCTGACAACCTCGCCTATCTTCTCTTGGGCTCCTCCTTCACCTGACCTTCCTCTTGGGCATCGTGGAGGTGGGGCGGGTGCCTGCTGGGTGCCTGAGAGCCCAGACGCACGGGGAACCTTTGCAAACCTGGAGTGCCTGGCCGATACTGCTTTTCCCTCTGCCCAAACTGTTGTCTATATTTTTTAGGGTTTTTTAAAATTCTTATTTTTTGCTTAATTCCTTCAACTTTTTCATGCAGCCCCATAACCCACTTCCCCTCTGACAGCTGTCAGTCTGTTCTCTATAAGTCTGTTTCTATTTTGTTAGTTTATCTTGTTCATTAAATCCCACATATGAGTGAAATTATATGGTATTTGTCTTTCTCTAACTGGCTTATTTCACTCAGCAAAACACTGTCCAGGTCAATCTATGCTGTCACAAAGGGTAAGATTTCCTTTTTTTTTTTTAACAGACAAGTAGTATTCCACTGTGTAAATGTACCACAGCTTTTTTTATCCACTCATCTTCTGATGGACATGTGGACTGCTTCCAAATCTTGGCTATTGTAAATAATGCTGCCATAAACATGGGGGTGCATATATCCTTTTGAATTAGTGTTTCAGATTTCTTCACATATATTCCTGGAAGTAGAATTGTTGGGTCACAATAATCTAGCCTATCTTGACTGATGTAATCATGTACTAGTTATATGTCCTCAGACATAACCTCTCTTTGGCTCATTTTCTTTATTTGTAAAATGAGGAAAATAATGTCTACCTTATAAGGTTGTTATTATGATACACTAAGATGATACACTAAAATGTTTGGCATACTACTTGATAATAAATGACAATATTTCAAACATATCTGAGGCAATGTGAAGCTACATGAGATATGGACTTGTTCTGAGGAAAAAAAATCCTCTTACAAAATTAGCAAGTTACAAAAAGGTTATTTGAAGGTAATGCCAAAGTTTTGTAAATCCTTTTGTCTATAGGTACAAAGTGAGTTTTCATGGGACCATTATTACCAAATACTGGTGTTGAGTAGAGGTTTAAATCTTTTTAAAACGTTCACAAGGTAAAACTTCATAAGTATAGATGGTTCTATAGTAAAAAACTTTCCCAAGCTCAAGACTTCCAGGGCATGAAAAGCCCTAGTAAACATTACTGTAGCTGAATTAAAATCACCAACTTTCAGTTCAAATTTTTTGTTGATCCAATCAGCAAGGCAAGAAAGGGCAAAATGATTAACTATTTGAGTGTGTGGCATCACACAGTTAACATACATTATCCCATTCAATTCTCACAACAATACTATGAGGTTAACTTTTTTTTATATTATAGATAAGAAAATAAGCACAAAAAGATTACATGAATTGCCCACTGGCAAAAAAATAATGATGATAAATGATGAAGTTTTAATTCAAACCTAATTCAAAGCTCATATCATGCTACCTCAAATGTCTGAAAAACTGCTCAAGAAAAAAGGATGAGGATGAATCCATAGACTAAGAAAGCTATTATTTTCAGGAGCCCTACCTCTATAGAATGAAGCCAGTTGAAAAATTACTAATTTCCCCATCATCTTAAGGTTTTTATGATGATGGTACTAATTAAAGGTTATTGGGGGAAAATGTATGGCATAGATTTCCTCCATAGGAAAGAAAGAAAACACCTATTAGTGTGGACAGTATTTGTGTTTTTCAGAGGAATGTACCATTTTTATAGCTAGATTTGACTAGGCTGAACTTGGGGTTCCCTCACTAAGAAAGCTAAATTTTTGCCATCTGTAATAATAAGTAACTTGGGATGTTTCATTATGCATTTCTTCAGCTCATACTCCAGCCGACTATCTTATAAAGCACCTCCCAAATCATAAGTCTGATTGTCAAATATTCTTTTCCTACTCCTGATGACTACAGTATGACTATTCCTGCTGACAAAAGCAAACAGAATGAGAACTCTAGGACCTCACCATTAATTTGGGATTTTATGTTGAATTTTATTCATAGATAACAATAACAAAAGCTGAGGAGATGAAGGGGCATGTCTCCATTCTGTATCTTAAACTTTGTTGTTAGATGCTATACTCAGAACATAAGATAGGTTTCCTGCTATAATGGTATATTAATTAATGCTAGAATAATATATGTTGCAAAACTGTAAAAAGAAGAAGCAACAGCAGCATTAGTTAGCAGTAGCACTAGTACAAACCCTATCCTGAACCTCACCCTATTAGTTATCAAACCACCAATACCAACATTAAAGCTTTTGTTTAGGATTGTAGTAAAGATTGAATTCTAATTGTGGGAATAAAGGATGTCTGTCCATAGAGTATTCTTTTCAGAACCCAAAAGAAGGTGAGGAAAATTTTAAACCTATAGCCAAAGAATATTATATTGTCCCCTCGATATTTGAACTTTTAATGGGTCCTTGGTCTGATGGTAGTTGATCATAGAGTTTTCCATTAACAAAAAGGGAAACACAGAAACTGTATGGAAAACAAGCTTAAACAATACTAAGACACCTAAATATAGTATAGTTTATTTTTTTGTTTTTTTTCTCTCTCTCATGAAATTATAGGAAAAATGGTAAATAGAAAAAAAAGACAAGTATGACAGTATATTAAGTGTTATATGTTGATGGTCAGGTACATAGAAGAAGGTAACAAGGTTAGAATGGAGGTAGAAAAGTCTGAAAACACTTCCCAGTCATTTGGGGTAAGGATCTAGGGTCCCTCATGAATATTTTTCTCAAATAAGAGGAACAGAGAAAGTGAAACTGCCTAGATCCAAAACAAAGTCAACTTACATTGACACACACATACAGAAATCCTACCCATGAAAGCTCACATCTTTCATCAAAAGAAGAAATGTCTGCAACTCCAACACTTTCCATGCCAGGGTACAGAAGAGTAGAGGCGAAGACAAATAAATGCTTGCTCCTGGACTTTTTTAATTCTCCTTGCTCTAAAGGCCTTTTGTGGTTTTTGCTTGGTAATTAGCCGAGTTACTATGAGCTGAGCTTTTATACATCATTGAAATTCCCTTCATGGCTAAGGCACCCTCTTACATAATAGTAACCACAGTGCATAGTGAGTGAGAGACAGAGAGAGAAAGAAGGCAGGAAAGAATACTTGGTGTGTGTTAAAAACTTCATTTAGTTATATTCATTATCCTCTGACTTTTTTTAGTTGTATTTATCAAAACCTTTCAGTGAGCATAAAAACCCTAACAATGTTTTATTTTGCCATTTTTTCTTTTGCCAGAGTGCAAAGTTTTTTTTACATATTCCAAAGTTTAATATGTTAATGAGCACAATAAAATATTATTCTTTAGTGATGATTTTTAATTACATATGAATCATCAGACTTTCATGAAAAGTAAAATGATGATTGTAGGTTATAATCTTTTCATACATGCAAGTGTTTTTGTCAAAAAGTTTTATATTTTTTTACACTTTAAGCATGGTTGATAAGAAACAGGAAGTTGGTATAACTCTTCGAATAAAAGAAACAATGCAAAAAAGTCCTTCTTTTAATTAAAAAGAAAAAAGCTGTGTACAGAAGAATGAATACTAAAAAGGTAATACAAAATACTAGAAGAAAAATCTAGCCCCCCTAAAACCTGTATTTACTGTTGTGATTCTTAAGTGTAATTTAGCATATTGCAAATGTTTTGCACAGCTTAGAATACTATATAAATAATTTTAAATAATGAAATCTGGAATGCTAAACTAACAGAAAAACACCATAGATGAAAAGGTTATCAACGTACATAAATCTCTATCACAGATACATTCTAGTTTTCACTTGAACTACCAATTTAACAACCTGTGCGTTTCTACATTTTCTATATAAAATCTAACTGAACTCCTACTTCCAAAAACTACATAATTTTGCAAAGTCATACATACCTCTTGTATACAGTTGTTTTTCTCCAAAATGGAAAGAGCAACAGCTGCACATTCCAGAGTAGACAGGCATCTATTAGTTGGTTGCATCCGAATTACATACTGACTAGAAATGCTAGATTTTAACTGCACCTGAAACCAAAAACAGAATAGAATGTAATATTTGCATTAAATTTAAAACTATAAAGTCTGTGTTTTGAATACTAATTACTTTCATTTCCTTCCAAAATTGCCAGTTTAGAAATATTAAATGTACCAATATTTTCTCTATATAATATCCTCATGTTATTGTCAAATAGTAGAAGAGGATATCTTCATATATATCTGAAAAAGAAAATACATTCAGAATGAATGCAAGTTTCTAAAATTTAAAAATGGGTTGGCTAATAAACCCCACTTAATGGGTGAAAGAAGATACAGGAATGGCAAAGAAGATACAAGAATAGCAAATAGGTATGTGTAAAAGGGCTCAACATGATTTAATGTAAATTAAAATAACCATAATATAACATTCCATACGCACCAGGACAGTTAAAATCAAAATTACTAACAGCACCAAATGGGGAGGATATGGAGCAAATGACACTCTTGTACATTGTAGTGGGAGTGAAAATGGTTTAATCGCTTTGGAGAATTTATTTTATGGTTTATCCTCCCATTATTTCTTAATATAAATTCATAAGTGTATGTCTGTGTGGGTGTAAGTGCATATAAATATAGAAACATACACACATACACATGATGTGTATATGTATTTCTTTTTTTAAATATATTTTATTGATTATGCCATTACAGTTCTATTTCCCCCTTTCGTTCCCCTCCACCCTGCACAGCCCCTCCCCCAATCCCTCCCTTTAGTTTATGACCACGTGTCTCAAGTTCTTTAGATTCTATATTTCCCCTACTATTCTTGCCCTCCCCCCATTTTCTATCTACCATCTATGCTACTTATTTTCTGTACCTTCTCCCCTCTTCTCCTTCTCCCACTACCCTGTTGCTAACCCTCCATGTGATCTTCATTTCTATGGTTCTGCTCCTGATCTAGATGTCCTCTTTGTTTTTGTTTTAGGTGTGGTTCTTAGTAACTGTGAGTTTGCTGTCCTTTCACTGTTCATCTTTTTTATCTTCTTTTTCTTAGGTAAGTCCCTTTAACATTTCATATAATAAGGGCTTGGTGATGATGAACTCCTTGAATTTGATCTTATCTGAGAAGCACTTTATCTGTCTTTCCATTCTAAATGAAAGTTTTGCTGGATAGAGCAATCTTGGTTGTAGGTCTTTGGATTTCATGACTTGGAATACCTCTTTCCAGCCCCTTCTTGCCTGTAAGGTCTCTTTTGAGAAATCTGCTGACAGTCTGATGGGGACTCCTTTGTAGGTGACTGTCCCCTTAGCTCTTCCTGCTTCTAGGATTCTCTCCTTCATTTTAATTTTGGATAATTTAATTATGATATGCCTTGGTGTGTTCCTTCTTGGGTCCAACTTCTTTGGGACTCTCTGAGCTTCCTGGATTTCTTGGAAGTCTATTTCCTTTGCCAGATTGGGGAAATTCTCCTTTATTATTTGTTCAAATAAGTTTTCCACTGGTGGCTGTGCCTTTCCCCCTTCTGGTACCCCTATAATTTGGATGTTGGAGAGTTTAAAGATATCCTGAAGGTTCCTAAGACACTCCTCATTTTTTTGAATTCTTGCTTCTTCAATCTTTTCTGTTTGGCCATTACTTGCTTTCTTCTGGTCCACTCCATTGATTTGAGTCCCAGTTTCCTTTTCATTGCTATTGGTTTCCTGTGCAATTCCATTCATTTCAATTAGTTTCGCCTTCATATATTTGTCTAATTTGTCGGTATAATCAACCAGTTCTGTGAGGATCCTGATCACCAGTGTTTTAAACTGTGTGTCTGAGAGTTTTGCTATTTCTTCATTGCTTAGATTTATAGGTTCCAGGACTTTGAGATCTTCTTGAGCCATTTTTGGTCTGTTCGTGCCCTTTAAGTGTGAGGAACGGAGCCTTGTACTCCCAGGTCACTGGGTTGTGATGCTGTATGTGGGGGCGTGGTCAGAGCGGGGAAAATGGTGGCACCCTCTGATGTTTTGCACTGCTGGGTAGGAGCAGAGCCTTAGGTGGTTCACCAGGGCCGGGCCACTCAGAGTCGCTGGGTTATGATGCTGTATGTGGAGGTGGGGTCAGAGCAGGGAAATGGTGGCGCCCTCCCTGCCGCTTGCCACGGGGACCGTGGTCCCAGGTCCAATTGCTCACTCCCCTACCTGTCTACCCGTGCACAAATGCGGGACCACAGTCAACCCGCAGCCCTGTGTCCTCTTTGCTTCCCCGCAGTTGCTCGCTTAGTGGCTTGCTCGGTCGGTCACTAGGTCCAACCCTGCGCCTGGATTCTGCACACCTCAGTCCGTCTGACCGAGCCCTCCTGTGCAACCCCGCTCCACCAGCTACTGGTTTTCGCTCTTTACCGGTCAGACTGAAGAATTTGTTGTTAACAGACTTCCGAAAAGTTCAATTTTCTATGTTCTGGCTGTGTTTTCAGTTGCTAATTTAAAGTTGTCTCTAAACTTGGTTGTGTGAGAAGGCACGGATATCCACCTATGCCTCCATCTTGGCGGAAGTCTGTTTGTGCGTTTTTTGTTTTTTTTTTACTTTACTTTATTTTATTTTTATTCTTTTTTTTTACTTCTCTTCCTTCTCCATTCCTTTTCTTTATCTTTTTGCTTTTTTAAAGTAATCTGTTATTTCTTTATTTTATTACTGTTTCATCTTTCCATACTTTTGTCCTCTTTTCCCGGATTTTCTATTTCTTTTTCTTTTCTTTCTAAACTTATTGCTCTTTCTTCCATTCCCCTACCATTTTTTTCTTTCTTCCTTTTATTTCTTTCCTTGTCATTTATTTCTTTTACCCACAAGAGTCACAATCAACTTGAAAATATGAAAAGACCAGAGCTGGACCCATAGAAGAGGCCTCCCAATAGTAGAGTCAGAGAGAAATTGCACATTGTTGTAGGAGAGAAGCCAAAAGTTGCTGCATATTTGAGTAGGTGGAAGCAGAGAATAACAGGATAACCAAAAAAGACTGCACCACTGAAATTCACAGGCATTCCACTACAAAAGTTCACACCATAAACGCAGGGTGTCAAAACAGATTAATCTAAGAAGCTGAGGCTAACAAGAAGAGTCTCATAAACAATGGGAAGACAAAGAAACAATCCCCAAATGAAAGGAAAGAAGGAATCCTAAGAAAGAATGTTAGATAAAATAGAGGTAAGTAAACTATCAGATTCTGAATTCAAAACACTGGTTATCAGGAAGTTCAAACAGCTCACAATCAGCTACCAGAAACTACAGGGGAGCTATAATGATCTCACCTCAAACTATATCAACATGAAAAAGGAAATGGAAATTATTAGCAAGGGCCAAGAGGAAATGAAGAATACAATTTCTGAATTAAAAAACACAGTAGAAAGCATTAAAAATAGAGTAGATGAAACAGAAGATAGGATTAGTGAATTGGAGGACAAAGTAAAAAGCATCTCACACAAAGAACAGGAAAGGGAAAAGAGGCTCAGGAAGAATGAAGAGGGATTAAGAGAAAAGCAAGACAATATGAAACGTAATAATATCCAAATAATAGGAATACCAGAAGGAGAAGAAGAAGAACAAGGCATAGAAAACATATTTGAAAGACTAATGAGAGAAAATTTCCGTAATTTGATAAAAAAAAAAGTCACACAAATCCAGGAATCACACAGAGTCCCATTCCAGAGGAACCCAAGGAGGCCCACTTCAAAACACATCATCATTAAAATGGCAAAATTCCAAGACAAAGGGAGAATCTTAAAGGCAGCAAGGGAGAAAAAAGAAATAACATACAAGGGAGTCCCAATAAGGTTAGCCACTGACTTCTCAATGGAAACACTTCAAGCAAGAAGAGAATGGCAAGAAATATTCCAAATAATGAGAAACAGAGGCCTACAACTAAGGCTACTTTACCCAGCAAGGCTCTCAATCAAGATAGAAGGCCAAATAAAGAGCTTCCAAGACAAAAGAAGTCTAAAAGAATTTGCTGCCACCAAGCCAGCTCTACAAGAAACACTAAAAGGTCTGCTTTAAGGAAAGGAAAGAAAAGAGACAGACAGAGAGGAACACAGGTACAAAAATGGCAATGAATAAGTACCTATCAATAATAACCTTAAATGTAAATGGTTTAAATGCTCCAAACAAAAGACACAGAATAGCTGCATGGATAAGAAAGTATGACCCACACATATGCTGCCTACAAGAGACCCACCTCAGGACAAAAGACCATCACAGACTAAAAGTGAAAGGCTGGAAACAAATTTTCCAAGCAAATGGACAAGAAAAAAAAGCTGGGGTAGCAATTCTCATATCAGACATAATAGACTTCAAAAAAAAGAGCCATAAAGAGTGACCCAGAAGGTCACTTCATAATACTCAAGGGAAGAATCCACCAAGAAGACATTAACATCCTAAATATATATGCACCCAACATAGGAGCACCAAAATATATAAGGAAAATCTTAGAGGAATTCAAGAAAGATATAGACAGCAACACAATTATAGTGGGGGATTTGAACACCCCAGTATGAAAAATGGACAGATCTTCCAAACAAATTATCAACAAAGATATTGTAGCATTAAACAACACCCTAGATGAAATGAACTTAACTGATATATATAGAGCCCTTCACCACAAAGAAGCTAAATACACATTCTTTTCAAATGCACATGGAACAGTTTCAAAGACAGACCACACAATAGGACACAAAACAAGCCTGAACAAATTTAAGAAAACTAAATCACCCCGAGAATTTTACCAGAAGACAAGGGACTAAAACTGGACACCAACTCCTGGAGAAAAGACCCAAAACATTCAAAATCATGGAGATTGAATACCATGCTAATAAATAACGAATGGGTCAAGAATGAAATTAAGGAAGAAGTCAAGAAGTTTCTGGAAACAAATGAAAATCAACTCACAACAACCCAAAACTTATGGGACATAGCAAAGGCAGTCCTGAGAGGGAACTTCATAGCAATACAGGCCTACCTAAGAAAGATGGGAACATTCAAAGAACCTAACCCTACATGTACAGAAACTTGAGGAACATCAACAAAGACAACCCAGAGCAAGTAGAAGTAAGAAAATAACCAAGATCAGAAAAATATTAGACTTCCGCCAAGATGGAGACGTAGGTGGAGGGTCGACCTCGCCTCTGTGCACAACCAAATCTAAGAACAACTATTTTTAACAGCAGTCACAACCAAGCTACACGGAAAATCGACAATACGGAGTCCAAAGGACAACTAGATACTCGGCTGGATCGGTACGAGGAGCGAGGCCAGCAGCGGACAGGTTAGCAAGAAAAAGTTCCCGCGGCGGTGCGCGGTGCGCGCAGGCAACCGAGGGCACTGATCGCCAGCGAGCTGGCTGCCGGAGCGCACAGGGAAGAGGCGCGGTGGGTCGGTCGGTCGCATGCATTTACGTGCGGAGAAACCAGTGAGAAGGGAAACCCGCGCGGTGCAGCAGGCTCGCAAAATTAGGATCGGATAAACAAGCCCCAGGCCTGTGAGTGACTGGATGCGCTGGGCTAGCGGAGAGGAACGCCATTGCTCCCTCTCTGACCCCGCCCCCACACACAGCATCACAAACCAGCGACCTGGGTCGCCCCGTCCTGGTAAACAACTAAGGCTTCGCTCTGCTCACTTAACAGCACGAATAGACCAAAAATGGCTCTAGGACAACTCAGAGCCCCAGAACCGATAGACCTAAGTGATGAAGAAATAGCCAGTTTTTCAGATGCACAGTTCAAAACACTGGTTATAAGGATCCTTACAGAACTGGTTGATTTTAGTCACAAATTAGAGAAACATATGGAAGCTAAATTAATTGAAATGAATGGTGATACAAAAGATACCAATAGTAATGGAAAGAAAATTGGGACTCAAATCAAGGGAGAGGACCAGAAGGAAGAAAAAAATGATCAAACAGAAAGGAATGAAGAAATAAGAATTCAGAAAAATGAGGAGAAGCTTAGGAACCTCCAGGACATCTTTAAACGTTCCAACATCCGAATTATAGGGGTACCAGAAGGGGGAAAGGCACAACCACCAGTTGAAAACTTATTTGAACAAATAATAAAGGAGAATTTCCCCAATCTGGCAAAGGAAATAGACTTGCAAGAAATCCAGGAAGCTCAGAGAGTCCCAAAGAAGTTGGACTCAAGAAGGAACACACCAAGGCACATCATCATTACATTAGCCAAGATTAAAATGAAGGAGAGAATCCTAGAAGCAGCAAGAGCTAAGGAGACAGTCACCTACAAAGGAGTTCCCATCAGACTGTCAGCTGATTTCTCAAAAGAGACCTTACAGGCAAGAAGGGGCTGGAAAGAGGTATTCCAAGTCATGAAAACCAAAGATCTACAACCAAGATTGCTCTACCCAGCAAAACTTTCATTTAGAATGGAAGGACAGATAAGGTGCTTCTCAGATAAGACCAAATTCAAGGAGTTCATCATCACCAAGCCCTTATTATATGAAATGTTAAAGGGACTTATCTAAGAAAAAGAAGATAAAAAGATGAACAGTGAAAGGACAGCAAACTCACAGTTATTAAGAACCACACCTAAAACAAAAGCAAACTAAGAGGATAGCTAGATCAGGAGCAGAACCATAGAAATGAAGATCTCATGGAGGGTTAGCAACAGGGGAGTGGGAGGGGGGAAGGGGGGAGAAGGTACAGAAAATAAGTAGCATAGACAGTAGATAGAAAATAGATAGGGGGGAGGGTAAGAATAGTAGGGGAAATACAGAATCTAAAGAATTTGAGACACATGTTCATGAACTAAAGGGGGAAATGGTGGGGGAGGGGTATGCAGGGTGGAGGGGAAGGGAGGGGGGAAGAGAGCAAATGTAATGGCATAATCAATAAAAAAAATAAAAATAAAAAAATTAAAATGAAAAAAAAAAAGAAAAATATTAAATGACATAGAGACTAAAAGCACAATTCTAAAAATCAATGAATACAGGAGCTGGTTTTTTGAAAAGATAAACAAAATAGACAAGCCTTTAAGCAGGCTCATCAAGAAAAGAAGAGAGAGGACCCAAATAACCACAATCAGAAATGAAACAGGAGCGATTACAACTGACCCCAGAGAAATAAAAAGGATTGTAAGAAATTATTATGAAGAACTGTATGAAAAGAAATTTGAAAAGTTAGGTGAAATAGACAAATTTCTAGAAAAATATAATCTTCCAAAACTCAACGAAGAAGAGGCAGAAAGCCTGAATAGACCAATAACAGCAAATGAAATTGAAGCAGTCATCAAAAATCTCCTGACATAGAAAAGCCCTGGACCCTTGGATGGGAAAAATAGACAAAAAACTGTACTTGAAAAATAACTAAATAAAATTAATAAAAAATAAAATAAAATAAAATAAAATAAAATAAAAGCCCTGGACCAGTTGGTTTCACAGAAAAATTCTACAAGGCATTTAAGTGAGAGCTAACCCCTGTTCTTCACAGACTGTTCCAAAAAATCCAAAATGATGGAAGACTCCCAAACTCTTTTTATGAAGCCAGCATCATCCTAATTCCAAAACCAGGTGAAGACACAACAAAGAAAGAAAAACTTCAGGCCAATATCGCTGATGAACATAGGTGCTAAAATCCTCAAAAAATATTGAAAAACCGCATCCAACAATACATTAAAAAGATCATATATCATGACCATGTGGGATGCATCCCAGGGATGGAAGGATGGTTCAATATTCACAAATCAGTAAATGTAATACATCACATAAACAAAAGCAAAGACAAAAACCACAGGATCATATCAATAGATGTGGCAAAGGCTTTTGATAAGGTACAATACCCATTTATGATAAACACACTCAGCAAAGTGGGAATAGAGGGAGCGTTCCTCAACATAATAAAGGCCAGATATGAGACCTACAGCCAACATCATACTCCATGGGCAAAAACTAAAATCTTTTCCACTAAGATCGGGAACAAGACAAGGTTGTCCACTTTCACCACTTCTATTCAATATAGTATTGGAAGTTTTAGCCACAGCAATCAGACAAGAAAAGGAAATAAAAGGCATCCAAATCAGAAAGGAGGAAACAAAACTGTCACTGTTTGCAGATGACATGATAGTGTACATGGAAAGTCCTACAGACTCTACTCCAAAACTGCTCAACCAAATAAATCACTTCAGCAAAAAAGGGAGGGTACAAACTCAATATCCAAAAATCAAAGGCATTTTTGTATACCAACAATGAAACATCAGAAGCAGAAATTAAGAAAAAATCCCATTCAATATAGTGAAGAGGAAAATAAAATATCTAGGAATAAACCTAACTAAGGAGGTAAAAGACCTGTATCAGAAAACTACACAACCCTGAAGAAAGATATCAAGAAAGACACAAACAAATGGAAACATATACCATGTTCATGTATTAGAAAAATTAACATAATCAAAATGTCGATACTATCCATAGCAATTTTCAGATTCAGTACAATACCTGTTAAAGTACCAATGACATAATTCACAGACATAGAACACTTCAAAAATTTATATGGAACCATAAATGACCCTGAATAGCAGCTGCAATTTTGAGAGAGAAGAATAAAGTAGGAGGAATCACAATACCCGATACCAAACTGTATTACAAGTCCACTGTAATCAAAACTGCCTGGTACTGGCATAAAAACAGGCATATAGACCAATGGAACAGAACAGAGAGCCCAGAAATAAACCCAACTCTCTACAGTCAATTAATATTTGACAAAGGGGGCAGCAACATAAAATGGAGTAATGATAGCCTCTTCAACAAATGGTATTGGGAGAACTGGACAGCTATGTGTAAAAGTAATGAAACTCGAGCACCAACTTACACTATACACCAAAATAAACTCAAGGTAGATAAAAGAGTTAAATATAAGCTGTGACACCATTAAAGTCCTAGAGGAGAACATGGGCAAGAAAATCTCAGATATTTCACGTAGCAACTTCTTTACTGATATGTCCCCTAGAGCAAGGGACATAAAGTAAAGAATAAACAAATGGGATCTCATGAAAATAAAAAGCTTCTGCGTTGCTAAAGAAAACAGTATTAAAACACAAAGAGAACCAACTGTATGGGAAAACATATTTGCCAATGATACCTCAGACAGGGGTTTAATATCCAAAATATACAAAGAACTTACATGACTCCACTCTAAGAAGACAAGCAACCCAATGAAAAATTGGGCAAAGGACTTGAACAGACATTTCTCTAAGGAGGACATACAGAGGATCCAAAGACACATGAAAAGATGCTCAATATTGCTAGCTATCAGAGAGATGCAAATTAAAACCACAATGAGATACCACTTACATCGTTCAGAATGCCCATCACAAACAAAGCAATAAACATCAAGTGTTGAAGAGGTTGTGGAAAAAAGGGGTCCTTAGTTCACTGTTGGTGGAATTGCAGACCAGTACAATCACTATGGAAAACAGTATGGAATTGTCTCAGAAAACTAAAAATGGGCCTGCCTTTTGAGCCAGAAATTCCAGTGCTAGGATTATATCCTAAGCACCCTAAAACACCAATCCAAAAGAACCTATACACCCCAATATTCATAACAGCACAATTTACAATAGCCAAGAGCTGGAAGCAACCTAGGTGCCCATCAGTAAATGAATGGATCAAAAAACTATGGTACATATACACAGTAGAATTCTATGCAGCAGAAAGAAAGAAGGATCTACTACCCTTTGCAACAGCATGGATAGAACTGGAAAGCATTATACTGAATGAAATAAGCCAGGGGTTGAAAGACAAATACCATATGATTTCACCTTTAAGAGGAAGCTGAACAACAAAACAAACAAGCAAGCAAAATATAACCCAATATACTGAAATAGAGAACAAGGGGACAGTGACCAGAGGGGAGAGGGGATGGAATTTCAGGGGAAAAGGGGAAAGGTTTATAGGAACAAGTATAAAGGACACATGGACAACAACTAAGGGGGGTGGAAATGGGTGGGAGGTGGGGAGCACTGGCGGAGGGTGGGCTGGGATGGGAGTAAAAAACAGAAAACTGTACTTGAACAACAATTAAATAAATAAATTTAAAAAATGAAAAAGGGAATCAACTGTATAGGAAAATATATTTGCAAATGTTATCTGAGACAAAGGTTTGATCTTCTTTTTCAATTTTCTATAATAAAACCATCCTTCTAAGTGTTTATTTGTAACAAAGGTGTCTCTTAAGTTACCTGGATCAAAGAATCTTAGTATGACCTTTGACTCTAACCTGTATCTAAAAAAATCTGTATTTTTAATTGTCCAACTTAACTATAAAAGCTTTAGCTCCTTCCATCCCTAATGCATACAGGTAAAATAAGCTGATTTTTCTGGTAGCTTCCTTATCCTAAAAATCATGTATATAAGTTTAAAAATAGATGAATTGGATTTCACCACAATTAAGAAATTCTCCACTTGCAAAGAGAATGCTAAAAGAATAAAAAGATAAGCCACTGATTAGGATAAAATGTTTCTAAATCCCATACATGTAAAAGTACTTGTATCCAGCGTATATAAAGAACTGTCAGACTCATTAATAAGAAAACAAGGAGGCCAATATAAACATGGGCAAAAAACTTGGCGTACACTTTACCAAACAAGATATATGGATGGCAAATAAACATAGGAAAAGATGCTCAACATCATTAAATATTAGGGAAATACAAAGGAAAGCCATGTGAGATATCCCTATACAATTATCAGAATGTCTGAAATAAGAAATACTGCCCATACTAAGTTTTGATAAGGATATGAAGGAACAGAATTTCTTATAAACTGCTGATGAAAATGCAAAATGGTACAATCATTTTGAAAAAGAGTTTGGCAGTTTTCTGAAGTTCAACATGCACCTATCATATGATTCCAGGGATTCCATTCCTAAATGAAAGGCAAGAGAAAAGAAAGCATACACCCATACAAATATTTGTGATGAATGTTAATAGCTACTTTGTAATAGCCAAAACCTGAAAACAACCTAAATGGTCATCAACAGATATACAGGTAAAGAAAGTGAAGTATATCCACACAATAAAATACTATTAGGCAATAAGAAGGAATGAACTTATGATACACCCAATAAGAATGAATTTCAAAATAATTATGCTGAGTGAAGAATTCATATTGTACCAAAAATACATACTATAAGGTTTATTTAAATAAAATTCTAGAAAATGCAAATTAATAGGGACAGAAATAAAATCACCGTTTGCCTAAAAATGAGTGAAGGATAGGAAGAAAGGATTACAAAACTCAAGAAAATTTGTTAAGTGATGGATAATGTTACTATCTTCATGGTGGGGATGATTTCACAGCTATATACACATGTCAAGACTTGGCAAACTATACCCTTTAAACATGTGTGGTTTATTGCATTAAAGTTAAAAATTTTTTTAAAGAAAAGGATTATATATTTTCAAAATCAATACAAAGCAATGATATATGAAATTTTTAAGAGGTTTTATGGAACAAAAGATAAATGTGTGAAGATTATTCATACAGGCATTTATACACCAGAATAATCCAAACAATGGAACTGTGATAATATGTTTACTGGGCTACTAATGACAAGTCAACGATGTCAGAACAGACCAGTTCACTACCCTATAGGCAGGATAATGCAAATGATAAAGAACAATTTAAAGATTACCTCTGGAAACTATGCAGCTACCATTCAGTAGGAGATACTCCAACATAGAAAAAAAAAATTCAAAAAGAAAACGCAAGAATAAGTAGACCAAATGAAATTCTGTATTATTCTCTTCTTTTGTATCTACAGAAAGTACTATAACAAATTTTGATGGAAAGTTATCTTGGTATATATTTCTAAAAGAACAAGACACTCCAGATAAATTAAATTTTCAATTTATTTCATTATTGACTGATTGTTGTTGTCATTCATTTCTCAGGAAAACTTCTGTGTATCAAAGAACACAATAACAGTAAAAAAGTAACCTGCTGCTTTTCTTCCTGTTTCCAGCTCTGCATCTAAAGAGCTTAAAAAATTATACTCTGGTTTCTCTTCAGATCATATAAACCTTTCACCTTTTTAAAGAGCCTGGAAAGTTGCCACTCATCCTAACAATGACTAAAAAGAAGCTAAAAAAACCTCTTTTTGAATGACTATATATATATATATATATATGTGTGTGTGTGTGTGTGTGTATATATATAGTCATTCGAAAAGAGTTTTTATATATGTATGTATACATATGTATATATATATATACATACACACATACATACACACACACACACACACATGCAGTCCCATTTTCCTTTTCACAGGGGTATGTCTCCATGTTACTTCATAGAGATTTGTCCTAGATCAGGCTACTATAACAAAAGACCACAGATTAGCTGCCTATCATCATCATCTGGGAATTCTGTTGTTATAAGTCTTAAATATGAAACTCAGAGCTCAGTTAATAACTATGTATAGTGTCAGTAGGGTACTAGACTTATGGGACCACTTTGTAAGTTATATAAATGTCTAATTACTAAGCTGTACACCTGAAACTAATATTATATTGATTGTTCATTATAATTAAAATATTTTTAATAAAAAAAGAAACTTAGAGCCCAGAATTTAAATCACCAGTATTGAAAAAAATGTTTAGTGAATATTTTCATATTCTGCATACTCAGGGCCTTTTGGGTACTGAGCACTGGCTCATTGGTTAAAGGAAGTCTGAATCAGACACATGTCTTAGAAGTGAGTATATATATGTTATTGTATATGAGCATAGAAAACAAATTGGAAGCAAACACAACACACTTATAATTCTAAATACCTGAAGGTTCAAGGATGAAAGTATAGTTATGGGGTTACCTGGAAAGGCGGCAATGGCAATTATTAAGTTTTGCTTTAAACACTGATTTGTTTCAACAGTTGATAGGCACAAATTACCACATATACCAGGAATCATAAGTTTCCCTATCCTCTTTCTAATGTAAAATATTTGGTTCATGAAATTATACTTTTTCATGGATACAATGAGTTGTCCAAAACATATAAAGAATGTGTAGGCCATAATAAAAGTTTCCATGTATAATGCCATGTTAGCTGATAATTACCAGTTAGATATTGGTAAATGTATGACACCATTTCTAATCTCTCCTAAGAAAGGTACATAAATTATATATAAAAATTATGTGGGCAAGTATAATATAAAATAACAAAAATTAAGTCTATTTAATGAACTCCCTGAGATAAAACGCCTTAAAAAACATACTGGTATGGCACTGAATGCTTACCCAAATTTCAGCAGAATTTTTCAAACCAGCCCTAACCTATGCTCACCATGCTTCCACACAACATTTTCTTTGTCCTTCTCTGGGATTAAAATTAGAGATTAGTCTTAAGATCTTAATATCAACATCATATTTGATATAGAAACCTTAAAAATATGTTATAACTCTTTACTAGTTCCATCACTTACTAGCTGTGTGACCTTGAACATCTTTATGCCTCAGTTTCTGCTTCTACAAAATGGAAATCATAAAAACACCTATCTTATGAAATTTGTTATGACAATGAAATGGCTTAACACTTGTATTTAGAAAAGTGATTGACATAATAACCACTATAAGAATGTTGTGATGGTAGTAAAAGGCAGAAAACTGTATTTGAACAATTAAAATTAAAAAAAAGAATTCTTGGAAAAGTAAATACAATTAAATTAATAGAGAACAGAGTAACAGGTTTTTGACTTCTGAAAATATTTCTAGCATTTGGTGCCCAGGGAATCTTAAGCACTTCTCACAAATCTGAACTTTATTTGACTTTATACTCAATGCCTACAGTATTTTTCTCCTAATTTCTTTTTCTGTGAGCATTAAAACATCTAATAGTCAAGAAACAAACAACAAAAGATAAACTGCACTTCGTCAAAATTAAAAGCACTTTAAGAAACACAATCAAGAAAGCAAAAAGACAACTCACAGAATGGGACAAAATAATTGTAAGTAATATATCTAATTAGGGGTTATTCTACAGATCACTTATAACTCAACAATAAAAAGAAAGAAAACTAGGTTTGAAAGCTATTCCTCCAAAGAAGATAAACAAATGACTAAGTACATAAAAAGACATTCAGCATTGTTAGTCACTAGGGAAACACAAATCAAAACCACAGTAAGCCCTGGCCAAGTGTGGCTCAGTTGTTTGGGCATCATTTTGCAAACCAGGAGGTACACAGGTTCAATTCCCAGTCAGAGCACATGCCTAGGTTTTGCAAGTTCGGTCCCCAGTCAAGGTGTATATACAAAAGGCAACTGGTTGATGTTTCTCTCACACTGATGTTCATCTCCCCCTCTTTTTCTCTCCCTTCTCCCTTCTCTAAAATCAATAAGCATGTCTTTGAGGATTAAAATAAAACACAATGAAGTATCACTTCATACCCACCAGTATGGACATATTAAAAACAAAAAAGGACATAACTAATATTGGCCAGGATATGGAAAAAGTGGATCATTCATTTATTGCTAGAGGAAATATAAATGTAAAACAGTAGAGCTGCTTTAAAAAACAGCTTGGCAATT
Source organism: Artibeus jamaicensis (assembly GCF_021234435.1). NCBI lineage: Eukaryota > Metazoa > Chordata > Mammalia > Chiroptera > Phyllostomidae > Artibeus > Artibeus jamaicensis. Next base: position 727,928 of record NW_026522053.1, on the reverse strand, counting down.
TCTCAAAAAAGTTAAATAGAGAGTTACTAAATGACCCAACAATTCTAAGTCTAGATATATACCAAGAAAAACTGAAAACAGGTATCACACAGCAACTTATACACAAATATTTACAAAAACATTGTTCACAACAGCCAAAAAGCAGAAACAAACCAAATGTCCATCAATGGATGGATGATAAAACATGATATATGTATACAGTATATCAGCCATAAAAAAAGAATAAATTTCTGATATGTACTACAACATGGATGAACTTTGAACAGAGGCCAAAAGAGTTCATCACAGACAGAGTAAAACTCTGGCATTCCACATTTTACATTCAACTGTTATGACTCTGCCCTATGGACATTGAAGTTCTTGGACATGAAATACTTATTTTGTGTGATACTGATTTAAAGCATACTTACTGGAAGGTAGAGTACAGATGTCACTTAACAAAGAGTAAAAACAGTCTATTCAGATTTCATATCTCAATGAGGCTCTATTGTTCCACAGTTCTAGTTCTCCAGAATCTTTTTAAATATTCTTTTTTTTTTTCTGTTTGAATTCTTTTTTTTTTATTAAATTTATTTATTTTTTTTGAATTGTTTATGCTGTTACAGTTGTTCTATTCCCCCCTTCATTCCCCTCCACCCTGTCCCCCCAACCCCCCATTACCCCCCCTTTAGCTTATGTCCATGTGTCTCAAGTCCTTTAGGTTCTATATTTCCCATACTATTCTTGCCCCCCCATCTATTTTCTATCTACTGTCTATGCTACTTGTTTTCTGTACCTTCTCTCCCCGTCTTCTCCTCCCACTCCCCTGTTGCTAACCCTACTTGAGATCTTCATTTCTATGTTTCCACTCCTGATCTAGCTGTCCTTTTAGTTTGCTTTCGTTTTAGGTGTGGTTGTTAATAACTGTGAGCTTGTTGTCCTTTCACTGTTCATGTTTCTTTAACTTCTTTTTCTTAGATAAGTCCCTTTAACATTTCATATAATAAGGGCTTGGTGATGATGAACTCCTTGAATTTGGTCTTATCTGAGAAGCACCTTATCTGTCCTTCTGTTCTAAATGAAAGTTTTGCTGGGTAGAGCAATCTTGGTTGGAGGTCTTTAGTTTTCATGACTTGGAATATTTCTTTCCAGCCCCTTCTTGCCTGTAAGGTCTCTTTTGAGAAATCTGCTGACAGCCTGATGGGGACTCCTTTGTATGTGATTGTCCCCTTAGCTCTTGCTGCTTCCAGGATTCTCTCCTTCGTTTTAATTTTGGCTAATGTAATTATGATATGCCTTGGTGTGTTTCTTCTTGAGTCCAACTTTTTTGGTACTCTTTGGGCTTCTTGGATTTCTTGGAAGTCTGTTTCCTTTGCCAGATTGGGGAAATTTTCTTTTATTATTTGTTCAAATAGTTTTTCCACTGGTGGTTGTGTCTTTCCCCCCTTCTGGTACCCCTATAATTCGGATATTGGAGCGTTTATAGATGTCCTGGAAGTTCCTAAGCTTCTCCTCATTTTTCTGAATTCTTATTTCTTCATTCCTTTCTGATTGATCATTTTTTTCTTCCTTCTGGTTCACTCCATTGAGTTGAGTCCCAGTTTTTTTTCATCTCTATGGATTTCCTGTGGAATTCCATTCATTTCCCTTAATTTAGCCTTCATATGTTTCTCTAATTTGTGGCTATAGTCCACCAGATCTGTGAGGAAGCTGACGACCAGTGTTTTGAACTGTGCGTCTGAGAGATTTGCTATTTCTTCGTCACTTAGATTTATCTCCGGGACTTTGAGGACCCCCCTGCGACATTTTTGGTCTGTTCTGGCCCTTTAAGTGAGAGAAGCGGCGCCTTGGAGTCCCAGGTCGCTGGGTTGTGACGCTGTATGTGGGGGCGTGGTCAGAGCGGGGAAAATGGCGCCGCCGCAGCCGGTCCCACCGCTCACTCCCTCACCCGCGCGTAACCGGGCACCCACAGTCAACTCGCTGCCACCGCCTCCCCACTGATTCCTCCGTAGTCGCTCCCCCGGTGGGCTGCTCACTAGGTCCAATCCTGGGTTTGGAACCCGTGCGACTGGATTCGCGCGTCTGGGTTCCGCGCCCACGCCCGGGTCGCTCGAGTTCTCCTTTGTAACTCCTGACCCGCCGCCCGCCGGTTTCGCCGCTTACCGGCCGGGCCGAAGAATTTGTTGTTTGCGGACTTCCTAAAAGTCGCGCGTCTGGATTGCGCGCCCGCGCCCGGGTCGCTCGAGTTCTCCTTTGTAACTCCTGACCCGCCGCCCGCCGGTTTCGCCGCTTACCGGCCGGGCTGAAGAATTTGTTGTTTGCGGACTTCCGAAAAGTTCAGTTTTCCGTGTTCTGGTTGTGTTTTCTGATGCCAATATTTAGTTGTCCTTAAACTTGGTTGTGAGAGGAGGCAGGCACATCCACCTTAAACCTCCATCTTGGCGGAAGTCTCTAAATATTCTAAATATAAAAAAAAATCCTTCTCAGAAGAAAAAAGCATTTAAAAGTATGCTAATCCCTATAGAATTGTACAACTGAAATCCCTATAATTTTATTAACCACTGTCACCTGAATAAACACAATAAAAATTTTCTTTTAAATAAATCTTTTATTTATTTCTTTATTTACTTACTTATTTATTTTTAGAGAAAGGGGGAAGGGAGAGAAAAAGAGAGGGAGAGAAACATCAATGTGTGGTTGCCTCTCGAGTACCCCCAGCTGGGGACCTGGCCTGCAACCCAGGCATGTGCCCTGTCTGGAAATCAAACCAGTCACCCTTTAGTTCACAGGCCAGCACTCAATCTGCTGAGCCACAACAGCCAGGGCTCAATAAAATTTCTTTTAAAAGTAGACCAATTCCCAATGCTGGTAATAGAAGTAAACAAAACTAAGGTTTTGAATAAAATTAAAAGGTTAATCTGAAGAAAATGAAAACACTGACTCAAAAAGACATCTACACTCCCAACCCATATTCATTGCAGCATTATTTAAAATAGCCAGATATGGCCCTGGCTGGTGTAGCTCAGTGGATTGAGCGCAGACTATGACCCAAAGGTCTGGTTGCTGGTTCGAGTGCCAGTTGGGGCACATGCCTGGGTTGCAGGCCAGGTTCCCCAGTGGGGGCCACGTGAGAGGCAACCGCACATTGATATTTCTCTCCCTTTCTCCCTTCCTTCCTCTCTCTCTCTAAAAATAAATAAAATTTAAAAAATAAAAATAAAATAGCCAGATATGAAAAGAACCTAAGCATCCACAGATGAAAGAATAAAGAAAAGGAGATTTTATTATTTTTAACAACATGAGAGACACCTTGAGCTCATTATGCTAAATGAAATAAACCAAAGAAAAATAAATACTCACACACTGTATGATATCACTTATATTTATAATCTAAAACCAAAGCAAAACAAGTTCATTGATACACAGGATAGATTGCTGGCTAACAGAGGTTGGGGGTAGGGGGTAAGCAAAATGGGTGACAGCAGGTCAAAGGGACAAACTTCTAGTTTTAAAATAAGCAAGTCCTGGGGATCTAAGAATAATGACTATAGTTAATAATACAGTATTATACATTTTAAAGTTACTAAGAGAGTATATCTTAGAAGACACTGAAATTAACAACAAACTGACAGTAACCAGAGGGGAGGTGGGAGTAACCAGATAATGGGGGAAAAAGGGGGAAGGGTTTTCAGGAACATGTATAATGGACACATGGACAAAACCAAAGTGGGGTAGGATCAAGGGTGGTAAGTGGGAATACCTAGTATAGGGGGAAGTAGTGAGGGGAAAAAATGGAGATTTGAACAACAATAAAAAAGTTAAAAAATTATATTAAAAAATGTTCTCATCACAAGAAAAAATGATAATTATATATGGTGATAGATACTACATAGACTTATTATAGAGATTATATAGCAATATACACAAATATTTAATCATTATGCTATATACCTGAAACCAACATAATGTTATATGGCAATTATAACTCAAAAAATTGAAAGGAGAATGATAAATCTGATTCTCTCAAAAGATTAGATATGTAACATAAACCCGTCCATCATAGCTCAATGTACACAGATATAAGAGAAAGTTTTCAGGGAAATGTCTCAGCCAGTGAGTGTTCCCAACAGTGTTCTGCTTTTCAAGTGAGAAATTAAGCTTTAAGTAGAAGTTTAAAAGGCAGTATGATAAGGAAATGCCAATAGTCACAAAAAAACAAGTTTATGAAGAAAGGCAGGAGCCTCTACAAATATTTCCATACTCACTTTAGATTTATTCCTAGCAAATGTCAAGAGTCTCCTGTGTAAAATTCCTCTGAACAAAGAGATTCACTGCCAAATGGTCTGGATGTATTAGAAATTCAGATTAAAAGGAGGCCAAGTAATGGGTTTGCATTACAATTCTTTCACTTTTTAATTATGTAAGTATAAATTCACATATGGTTACATATTTATAAAAAAACTATATGCTTTTCTGTAAAAAAAGCAATTGGATTTTGCTTCTTATTGGATTTTAATTCTTATTTCCGTTTTCTTTCTCTCATGCATATGGATAAAAATTTTTATACTATTACAGAAATTGAATGGATCAACTAAATTAAGTAACAGCCAAGATAAATTTATACAAAAAGAAGGCATATGGGTATATCTATATTGAAGGGGGTGATAAAAAATTACTAATAACATTTAGCAATAAAACCTAGTTAACTTAAACTATATTATTCATATATTTGGAAAACACAGATAAGAACTGACCTAAACTTTCATTTTATAATTTTATTTTTTTCTTGGTGAATAAAACTATAAGAGAAAATTATTAAAACATTTACATAGAAGCAGTCCAAGTACCCATCAGTAATTGAGTGGATATTACAAAAAAAAAAGCTCCTGCATGGCTAAAGAAAACAGTATTAAATTAGCAAGACAACCAACTGTATGGGAAAACATATTTGCCAATGATACCTCAGACAAAGGTTTAATCTCTAAAATATACAAAGAACTTACACGACTCCACTCTAAGAAGACACCCAACCCAATTAGAAAATGGGAAAAGGACTTGAACAGACACTTCTCCAAGGAGGACATACAGAACATTCAGAGACACATGAAGAGATGCTCAATATCGTTAGCTATCAGAGAGATGCAAATTAAAACCACAATGAGATACCACTTTACACCAGTCAGGATGGCTATCATAAACAAAGTAACAAACAACAAATGTTGGAGGGGTTGTGGGAAAAAGGGGTCCTTAGTTCACTTTTGGTGGGAGTGCAGACTGGTACAACCATTATGGAAAACTGTATGGATTTTTCTCAGAAAAATAAAAATCGACCTGCCTTTTGACCCAGCAATTCCACTGCTGGGATTATATCCTAAGAATCCTAAAACATCAATATCAAAGAACCTATGCACCACAATGTTCATAACAGCACAATTTACAATAGCCAAGAGTTGGAAGCAACCTAGGTGCCCATCAGTAAATGAATGGATCCAAAAATTGTGGTACATATACACAATGGAATTCTATGCTGCAGAGAGAAAGGAGGAGCTACTACCCTTTGCAACAGCATGGATGGAACTGGAAAGCATTATGCTGAGTGAAATAAGCCAGGGGTTGAAAGACAAATACCATATGATCTCACCTTTAACAGGAAGCTAAACAACAAAACAAACAAACAAGCAGAAAAAAAAAAACCAAAGACACTGAAATAGAGAACAAGGGGATAGTGACCAGAGGGGAGAAGGAAGGGAAGTTAAGGGGAAAATGGGGAAAGGATTTGGAGGAACAAATAGGAAGGACACAGGGACGAGAACTAAGGGGGGGGAAATGGGAGGGAGGTGGGGAGCAAGGAGCGGGGGAGGCTGGGATGGGAAAAATAGACAAAAAACTGTACTTGAAAAATAACTAAATAAAATTAAAAAAAAATTAAAATATCTTCTTTCTAGTAAAAAAAAAAAAGCTGTGATACATTTACACAATGGAATACTGCATGACTGTAAAAAATCAAGGAACTCTTACCTTTTGCAACAGCAAGAATGGACCTATGGAGTATTATGCTAAATGAAATAAGCCAGTCAGAGAAAGACAAATACCATATGATCTCACTTATATGTGGAATCTAATGAACCAAATAAACTGATGAATGAAATAGAAACAGAGGCATAGAACCATGGAAAAGACCAACAGCTGTCAGCGGGGAGGGGTGGAGGGAAGGGGTAGATGAAAGAAGGTAAAGGGAATAGCTAAAGAACATATATGCATAGCCCATAAACACAGACAACAATTTCTGTGATGGGCAGATGGAAGCGGGGGCTGGGTGGAGGTGAGCAAAGGGGAGAGGAATGGGGACATCTGTAATAGTGTCAACAGTAAAAATAAAGTTAAAAATAAAAAAAATAAATTTTAAGAAATATAACTAGTTTACCTGTTTGGGCAGTCGAAACAAGGAATTCTTATAGAAAATGTCCTTAGCCTGGCTCCATGTACCGTCAATGATGATGATTGTGGAAGGATAAATAGGAGAGTCTAATATAAATTCTTCCAAACTAGCAGCTTCATCCCCTGGATACAATATTAATGTACTAGACTTCCGACAAACCGTTGAAAGTTCAGGATCTCTAAAACATTTTTTAAAAAGAATCTTTATTACTTTGTAGGCTAACAAAAGTTTTATTATTTTTATTTAACTTCATTCAAAGATACAGATAAAAATACATATCAAAGCATTTTTGGACTGGAGATGTAATAATAAATGAGATAGCCTCTGTCTACCAGAAACAAAATAAGCTTGAGAGGAAAGGAGACAAGTTAAAAAATCAATTAAAAACAAACATCATCTTCTTCAAACCAGTAAAAGACATCTCCAAAAATGTACTGCCAATATATTTAACAATGTTCTTTGAGATTGGAATCAAGGTGGAGATGTTGCCTTCTACCACTCCTGATTCACATTAGACTGAAGATCCAATTATTACAATAAGGCAAGAAAAAAATAATGAAAGGCATAAACATCTGAAAGGAAGAAGTATAAATAACTCTATTTGCATATGAGAATGCTACTTACACAGAAAGACTTAGGGAATCCACAAAACAATGTCTACAACTGAAAAATCAGAAAGTCACTGGATACAAGGCTTGATATGTAAAACCTGGTGTTTTCTTACATAATAGAGGCAAAAATTAAAAGTAAATATTTTTAAATTCCATTTATAAAGAATACCAAAAGTACTATATCTCATAATTTTTGCCTCTCATAATAATTGCTAAATATCTCCAAAGTACTATATATTTCCCTATAGTTATATCATATACTCTAAGAAAAGCTTAAATTACTAATGCCAGATTAATATTAAGTCTATAGTCTTAGTGAGCTTTAGTTTAAAATCCATCATTGTATAATAATTTACTGAGTAAGCACTATATTAGGCACCATGGGAAAAAAACTGAACTAGTTAATACAATGGGCTCAAAATAGAATGAGCTATTTGGAAAAGTGTCACACTTCTCATTCCCAAGCACATTCATGGAGGGGTTAGATAGCTAGATAGTTTTCAATTTTACCATCACAGATGCTCATCATTTTTGCAATAGAATAATGTAGATCCAAGTTGGCAGATTAGATGGAACCTTATTCCACCTATATATCATACCCACCTAAGAATTATAAAGAAACTATCATTATAAAGAGCCTCTGTGTGAAAGAAGTGTCACAATGTAAATGATGTGGCTGCTCCCCATGTTATGAGCTCTGAATCTCACTTGTATTCTCAATAAAAAGGGAAAATTCCCAATAGCAGCACCTGTGAGCAAGTCAATGCAAAATCTACAAAAGAAAATTCTGTATGAGAAAAGTGTGCCTGATCAACAGTTTCAGAAAACAGAAAAAATAATTATATAAATTTCTAACATGATGTTACTTTCATAACATGAAGCTAAATTACAAAGGAAGCTAAAAAATAACACAGGGAGAAAAAAGTTGGATCAATTCCCTAGCCTTCCTGCTAGTATGAGTCTTACTTTGCATTTTCATAAGTGAACTGAAAAAGAAATCTCCGTATTTTCAAGAGAAATTAAATTTTGCATCTAAAAATATATTTAACCATGTAAGCAGGATCACAGCAATTTGTAAAGGCTTTATGGGTGGACAGAAAAGCAACAAAGATGATTCAAAGCTTTAAAAAGATTTGTAGAAAAATTTAAATATATATATTTGTATATATTTATGATAATGGTTATATAATAGAATGTGAAATAAGATCCAAGAACACTACAGATCTTCAATGAAGATATCAACTAATGGCTGCTACACATAAATATACTGGGTCTCATCAAAAAGAATACTTTAAATATGACAGAAGGTGTTTTATCCTTAAAAATATAGATATGATGTGTAGATAACTAAATATAGTAGTAGTTAGTCACTGTATCTTATGAAAGCTTTAATGGACTAAAAATATATATGTGTTTACTTATGTAAATGTCCATCATATATAACATAAAAAACCCTACGCTAACACTAATAAAGTACCCCATCATCTTGAACAAAAACAAAATAAACAGTAAAGATACATGCCCTTTAGGCTCAACATATATTAGTATAGAATTCAGGTAATGCCATCATTCCTTTGTTTATTCCATTTTGGTATCTTGTGGGGAGGTGTTTCTGTTTCTGTTTTGCTTTATCCTGTATTATTCTGAGAGAAAAGGCAGAACTTAAATTTTTTGGTCACTTCCAACGTACCTTGTTTTAGGTCTAAATGATAAGTTTTAAAAAATCATACTATAAAATTTATGTGGAAAAAATTATTTTAAACTACCTTTCTTCACTGAAGCGACGACCGATCTTGACTCTACATTTGTCCTGAGGGAGGCATGCTGCTAGTAGAGGAACTGTCCGCAACACTCTGCTTTCCTTTAATTAAAAAATTAATTAAAATGTAGATTTTTACTCAGAAAAACACACTATAAAAACTTTTATGATATTTGATTTATAACATTATACAGAATTTTCACATATCTTTTACTACAGACCACAATTTCATTAAAATAAATATATATATATCCAACTATTTAAATCTCTAACTATTTATATATATATTCATCCTGACTGGTGTGCCTCACTTGGTTGAGTGTTGTCCCACAAAGCAAAAGGTTGCAGGTTCAATTCCAAGTCAGGGCACATGACTGGGTTGTAGGCTAGGTCTCAGTCAGAGCTGTACAAGAGATAACAGATCGATGTTTCTCACATCAACATTTCTCTCCTTTTCTCCCTTTCTTCACCTCTCTCTAAAATTAAATAAATAAATAAAATCGATAAAAAACTCTGTAGTTTCCCTAATATATCAGTAGTAAATATACTACTATATATTTATTATACTTGAGTATATTTACAAGTTCACTAAGTATGGGTGGAGAGGACAAAGAGGGAAAATTTGAGACAACTGTAATAGCATAACCAATAAAAAATATTTTTTTAAAAGTTTACTGATCAAAACAAGATAATATTAAATCATAGTTAAAATAATGAAAAGGTAAATTTGTGTTTGACTGAATTGAATCATTTATTCTGCCAAGCTTTTTATTCTATTAATAATTACATTTTGTACTATAGTATGTCAACTTGAAGATAACTGCCTGGCTCTTTATGCCCAGAAAGCAAGGAAGTGTTCAAAAACACAATGGGGCATATCCATGGCATACAGAAACCAATCTTAAAGAGCTCCCAGTGGCCAAACTGGAACAACTTGAGCAACAAAATAACTAACACTGCATTCAGATTATAACCCAAAGTATAAAATAAATATAGAGTCCTGACCGATACAAATAAATAAATGGGAGAAAAGAGACAAATCTTCCTTATAGAAGAATTCCAAGGAATAGCAAATACTACTTTCTTTACTTTAGGAATATCATTTACCTAGCAAATTAATACAAAAAAAACAGTAATGTTACATATTAGTTTACTAAAATAGTTAAAAACAAATAAATTTATAATTTAAGTATTTGTTTGTAATAGAAAGAAAATGGATTATACAGCACATCAACCTGCTCCCACTGGAGCTGTGCTGGGCCTGCAGGTCTGGGGTGAGCCATGAATGTGGGTCTCTCTTCCACAGGATGGGGTTTGTTAAAGTTGTCAAAAATAAGGTTTATTTCAAGAGGTACCAAGTAAAATTTAGAAAACAATGGGAAAGGAAAACTGATTTTTATGCCCAGGAACTCTTGGTAATCTAGGACGAAAATAAGTACAACACACCCAAATACAGGATGACAGTTCATGTTGTAACCAACAGAGATATCATTTATTAATCTGCTTATGCCCATATAGAAAGAGATATATATTTTCTGAAGATTACATTCATGAACTCCCAAAGTATGGTGTGAAGGGTGGCCTGACAAATTATGCTCCTGCATATTGTACTGGCCTGCTGCAGGTCTGTGGGCTTCTCAATAGGGCATGGTCAGGAAATAGGGCAAGGCCAAGTGGAGGTGACTGAGATGAATACAATGTGGAAAGCACTGATGGTCAATCATGTGCCTGTACCTGCTATTTGGATGTACAGCTTGCCATAACTACTACTGGAAATAAAGTTTTAGCATCCCTGAATGGGCTATGGATGGAGACTTGTCTCTCCCTCACAGTACCAAATGATTACCTGGTTACAATACAGAAAGCAAGAAATGCAACACAGAAATATTTTACAAGCACATCATAAGTCAGAATATTGAAAATTATATGCACTACCTAATGGGAAAAGATGAAAATGCTTATAAGAAACAATTCTCTCATTACATAAAGAACAATTATAACTTCAGACATGATGAAGGAGATGTGTAGGAAAACTCATGCTCCTATGAGAGAGAATCCATGGCTTTGTACACTTCTCTCTAGCCCCTTCTTGCCTGAAAGGTTTCTTTTGAGAAATCAGCTTATAAGTCTTATGGGCACTCCTTTGTAGATAACTCTCTCAATTTCTCTTGCTGCTTTTAAGATTCTCCCCTTATCTTTAATCTTGGGTAATGTAATTATGATGTGCTTGGTGTGTACTTCCTTGGGCCTAACTTCTTTGGGACTCACTGAGCTTCCTGGACTTCCTGGAAGTCTATTTCCTTTGCCAGATTAGGGAAGTTCTCTTTCATTACTTTTTCAAATAAGTTTTCAATTTCTTGCTATTCTTCTTCTCCTTCTGGCCCCACTCTATGATTTGGATGTTGGAACACTTAAAGTTGTCCTGGAAGTTCCTAAGCCTCTCCTCATTTATTTGAATTCTTCTTTCTTCATTCTGTCTTGGTTAAATGTTTATTTCTTCCTTCTGCTCCAAACTGTTCATTTGAGTACCAGTTTCCTTCATGTCACCATTGGTTCCCTGTACATTTGCCTTCATTTCACTTTGCATAGCCTTTACTTTTTCCTCTAGTTTTTAACCATACTCAACCATTTCTGTGAGCATCCTGATTACCAGTGTTTTGAACTGTGATTCTGATATTGCTTCATTGCTTAGTTCTATTTTTGGAGCTTTCTTCTTTTCTTTCATTTGGGCCATATTTTTAGTCTCAGCACCTGTTATATTGTGAGGGGTGGAGCCTTAAGTTTTTCCAGGGTGGGGCAACCCACATCACTGAGTTGTGGCACTGTATAGGTGGGAGGAGTCCAAGAGAGAACAATGCCATTTGCTTGGCTCTCTGCTGGCTTTCAGTCACTTTCCCCACTATACACAAGCAAATTGGGCCCTTCTGGTGCTGATTCCTGGGTAGGTGGGTTTGTGTACATTCTAGGACCCTGTAGGTCTCTCCAATGAACTCTCTAGTGAGGCAGGGAGTATCTTCTACTGCTGCAACCCCCATAGGTTTTTTCATTCAGAGGTTTTGGGGCTTATTTCCCTGTGCTGCAATCCTGAGTTGAGTGGTCTATCTCACTCCCCAGTTATTTCTCCAGGCTTATCTGCACACAAATGTGGGACTGCCCGGTTCACTAGCCACCGCCTCACCCACCCAGGTCTTCTGGCTGCCACCTTGCTGCATGTCCTCTCTGCCCTAGCTGCCTGTCTCCACCCCCCATACTGTTCTAGGTGAATGTTTCTTTAACTCCTTGGTTGTTTGACTTCCATACAGTATGATTTTCTAGCAGTTATAGTTTTTTTTTGTTTTTAAATGTGTTGTTATCCTTCTTTTGGTTGTGCAAGGAGACACAGTGTGTCTACCTACACCTCCATCTTGGCCAGAAGTCCCCTTTGCTTGTAAATGATAGCTTTGCTGGGTAGAATAATCTTTGTTGTTAAGTCTGTGGTTTTCATACTTTGAATATTTCGTGCCAGTCCCTTCTGTCCTGCCAAGGTTCTGTTGCAAAATCAGCTGACAGTCTTGTGGGAGCTCCTTTGTAAGTAACTATTTGCTTTCCTCTTGCGTCTGTAACCTTTGGCATTTAATTATGATGTGCCTTGGTGTAGGCCTCTTTGGGACCATCCATCTTGTTTGGGATTCTCTGTGTATCCTGGACTTGTATGTCTGTTTCCTCTGCCAGTTTAGAAAAGATTCCCATCAATAACTCTTCATATAGTTTTCCAGTTTTTTGCTCTCTCTCTTCACCTCTATCATGTGAATGTTTATACTCTTGATGTTGTTACAGAGGCCCCTTAAACTATGCTTATTTTTCTTTTGGATCCTTTATCTTGCTCTTCTGATTAGGCATTTTCTGCTTTCTTAATGCCACATTGCTAATTTGATTATTTGCTTCATCTACTTACTGTTGATTTCCTTTAATTAATTCTCTATTTAAGTTATTGTATTTTTCATTTCTGATTGCTTCTTTTTTCTTTAAAGAATTTGTATGAGTTTATTTGAGCCAAAGTGATGAGGATTGCCAGGAATTAAAACATCAACAGACTGAGAACATGCTGTAGAAAGTGGCAGTTTTGCACCTTTTTTTACACATTATGGTTAAAGGAGGAGGCATGAAAAGGTTACATGAAATCCATTGGTGATAGATTAAGTAGGTGGGAAAAGCAAAGCAAGGAAACCTCTGGGTTGGGTAAAAAGTAAAATGATAGGCTCATTCTTCTTTACATAGGTGGGTACAGGACAGTTAATAATCAACAATTAATATAACAATAAGAATGAGTGGATTTATAGTCTACAATAGTAATAAAGGGATTTGTGGTCTCTGATTTGGTACATGGTTGTGCCTGAGGGGTTCAGAAAAGGGAAGTTACCTTGCCATTCCAAAGATATGTTATCATAGATGCAAATAGACAATACATAGGCTCGATTAAGGTAAAGATTGCCTTTTGTCAGGGAAGATTCTGGCCTAGGACATGACTACCCACCATGAATGCTTTTAGTTAAAAAGCTTTGATTTCAGAGCATTTTATGAGACAGATTGTACAACTGAGGGTTGCAGCATAGGGAAATAAGCCTCAAAACCTCTGAATGAAAAAGCCTATGGGGGTTGCAGCAGTAGAAGATACTCCCTGCCTCACAGGAGAGTTCATTAGAGAGACCTACAGGGTCCTAGAATGTACACAAACCCACCCACCCAGGAATCAGCACCAGAAGGGCCCAATTTGCTTGTGTATAGTGGGGAAAGTGACTGAAAGCCAGCAGAGAGCCAAGCAAATGGCATTGTTCTCTCTTGGACTCCTCCCACCTATACAGTGCCACAACTCAGTGATGTGGGTTGCCCCACCCTGGAAAAACTTAAGGCTCCACCCCTCACAATATAACAGGTGCTGAGACTAAAAAAATATGGCCCAAATGAAAGAAAAGAAGAAAGCTCCAAAAATAGAATTAGGCAATGAACAGATAGCTAACCTATCAGAATCACAGTTCAAAACACTGGTAATCAGGATGCTCACAGAAATGGTTGAGTATGGTTAAAAACTAGAGGAAAAAGTAAAGGCTATGCAAAGTGAAATGAAGGCAAATGTACAGGGAACCAATGGTGACATGAAGGAAACTGGTACTCAAATGAACAGTTTGGAGCAGAAGGAAGAAATAAACATTTAACCAAGACAGAATGAAGAAAGAAGAATTCAAATAAATAAGGAGAGCACTGGCTGGTGTAGGTCAGTGGCTTGGACTAGGGCTGCACACCAAAGGGTCACCAGTTGGATTCCCAGTCAGTGCATATGCATGGGTTGTGGGCCCCCACTGGGGGCCACGTGAGAGGCAACCACACATTGATGTTTCTTGCTGTCTCCTTCTTCCTCCCTTCCCCTCTCTCTATAAATAAATAAATAAAACCTTAAAAATACATTTTAAAAAATGAGTAGAGGCTTTAAGCAGTCCAACATCTGAATCATAGGGATACCAGAAGGAGAAGAAGAAGGAAAGTATGAAATTGAAAACTGATTTGTAATAATAATGAAGAACTTCCCCAGCCTGGCAAAGGAAATCAGCTGTCAGGAAGACCAAGAAGCTCAGAGAAGAAGTCCCAAAGAAGTTGGACCCAAGGAAGCACACATCAAAGCATATCATAATTACATGACCTAAGATTAAGGATAGGAGTGAATCTTAAAAGCAGCAAGAGAAAGGGAGAAAGTTACCTACAGAGGAGTGCTCATAAGGCTATTAGCTCATTTCTCAGAAGAAACCTTTCAGGCAAGAAGGAGAAATACTGGAAAGAAGTATTTGAAGTAATGAAAGACAAGAACCTACACCCAAGAAATAGACAAGGGGAGGTTAAGAATAGTACAAGAAATGTAGAAGCCAAAGAACTGATATGTATGACCCATGGACATGAACTAAAGAGAGGCAATGCAGGTGGAGGGAGTTGCAGGGTGGAGGGGATTGAAGCAGGGACATGGGGCAACTGCAATGGCATAATCGATAAAATATACTAACAAGAAAGAATCAAAGGACAGAAAAAGAGCTTCTCAAACAAGAAAAAGCTAAAGGACTTCATCACCACCAAGCTAGTATTAAGAGAAATGTTAAGGAGACATTTTTAAGAAGGAAAAAAGATTTAAAATATTAATGAAATGGAAATAAGTATGTATTTATCAACAATTACTTTAAATCAGTTAAATTCTCCAATAAAAAGACATAGAATGGCTGAATGAATAAGAATATAGCACAACCTTATATTCAAATCCTTTCTTTATATTCATATTGCATTGATTTTTAAACTGAGTTAAATTAATGAAATATTATAAATAAAATTTTGCTATCATTAAAAATAGAATATAGACATTACATATGGTGCCTACAAGAGACTCACTTCAGATCAAAAGACACGCACAGACTGAAAATAAAGGAATGGAAAAAAAGATGTTTCATGAAAATGGAAGCAAACAAACAAAAAAAGCTGGGGTAGCACTACTTATACTAGACAAAACAGAGTTTGAAACAAGGGCTATAATAATACACAAAAAAGGACCCAGCAATTCCACATCTGGGTATTTATCCAAAACAAACAAAAACACTAAATTGAAAATACATATACAACCATATGTTCATTGCAGCATTATTTATAATAGCCAAATATGGAAGCAATGTAAGTGTCCATTAGTAGGTAAATGGATAAAGAACTGGTCATATATGTGCAATGCATGGAACATGATTCAGCCATAAAAAAAGAATGACATCCAACACTCTGGTTTGTCTTCAGATAGTATATATCTTTCACCTTTTTAATAAAGAATGACATCTTGCCATCTGCAAAAACATGGATGGAACTAGAGGGTATTATTATGCTGAGTGAAATAAGTCAGACAGAAAAAAAAAAACAAATGCCATATGATTTCACTTATATGGAACCTAAAAACCAAAATACACAAACATATAAAACCAAAAAAAAACCTCATAGATAACAGAGGACATTTTGATGCTTGCCAGATGGAGGCAGATTGAGGGGACAGATGAAAAATGGAAAGGGAGTAAGAAATACAAATTGGTAGTTACAAAATAATCATGGGATGTCAAATATAACATAAGGAGTATGACCAATAATATTGTAATAACTATGTATGTCATCAGATGGGCACTAGACATATCAGGACGATCATTTTATAAGTTAAATAAATGTCTAATCACTATATTATACACATAAAAATAATATAATATTGTATGTCAACTAATTGAAAATAAAAATTATTGAGAAATAAAAAGACTTTCAGTCAAGGTGGCAGCATAGGTAAACACATCTCACCTCCTTGCAATGATCACATCAAAATTACAACTAAATTACAGAACAACCATCACTCAGAACCATCAGAAATCCAGTTGAGTGGAAGTCTGACAATTATGGAATTAAAGAAACCACATTCATCCAGACTGGTAGGAGGGACGGAGATGAGGAACCAGCTGATCTCACATCCCTGTGTGGTGAATAAAAATCAGGGAAAGATATCTCAGGAGCAAGGAGTCCCAGCGCTACACCAGGGCCCCAGACCAGTATTCCAGTGATAGGAAAATAAGTTCTCACAGCTTCTGGCTGCAAAAACCAGCGGGAATTCAGTTGGTGGAAGAAACTGCTGGAGTCACAAGCAATTCCTCTTAAAGAACCCACACAGAGACTTACTCCCTCAGCTCTAGCAGGAGGATAGCAGCTTAAAAGGTACCAGTGACATACAGGGAGGAAGTAAAGGATCTGTCATCAAGGCAAGAGCTAAAGGACATCTTTCTCCCAGACAAAAAGACCATTGTCCCTTTTCTGAACTATCCTCCCACAAAGCCACAAAGCCAGCAGTTGGGTGACATATCTGAAACTCCATCACCTGGCTAATACTTTTTGCTCCTCTCTGGAGATCCCCTGAGACCCCATCTGACCAAACTTATTATGGGCCCACCCAAGCATTTAACAGAAACTTTTCTATATAAATGGGTGGTCTTGGCTCATGCTTCACAACTTCCTGAATCCTCTCAAACAAGCAATAGCCAACCTCAGTGAGCCTCCAGTACTTCTCACTAAGTGGTCCTAGGCACAGCACTCACAGCAGCCAGCCTAGATTCACAGTTTGGTTTTGCCTGGGAATCTCCAAGCTGAGCACAAGTAGCAACCATCTCAGATTGCTTTAGAGCCCAGGCAGGGTGGCTCCCAACAAAACACAAATAGGAGCTGACCTTGGTGTATACCACCCAGGAAACCACAGTACCTGTGCACTGTAGACAGTTATAAACCATGTCAGAGAACCATCACCCTGCTGCTGCACAGCTGGTCCTCCACAGAGGGCAGAGGTTGGTGGTCAGTGGTCACAGCCAGTCCTTATAGCTGAGTGGCCTGGGTAAATCCCTCCCACTAATCTGCCAACAGTAACCAAGGCACAACTACAAGGCTCAACTACAACTCTCAGCTCACACAGAGGGCACACCTTGAGTACCCAGCTTGGATGATAGCAGAGGCTGTGCCACTGGCCCCTACAGCACACCTATTACTTTAGGCTACACTACCAATACATGGAGTCAAAGTAGCTCTACCTAATACATAGAAATAAACACAAGGGGGATGCCAAAATGAGGAGACAGAGAAACATGGCCCAAATGAAAGAGGAGATCCAGAAAAAGAACTAAACAAAATGGAGAGAAGCAATCTATTAAATACAGAGTTCAAAACATTCGTTATAAGGATGTTCAAGAATCTTAGTGGATGCTGGGAAAATGGCCATGGAGTAGGACGGAGTGGATTCTAGCTCCTGTACTTGTGGGTAAAAATCCTGGCAGATCTACAGAGAAACAGCGCAATAAACCATCAGTTCCCCAGCATTTAAGAAATTAAAAGACCAGAGATTGTGACGAATGCTAAACCAGACAGTGGCAGGTCAGTGGGGTCTCGGGACTGGAGTAAAGACAAGAGTGGGCAGCAGCGGGGGCTGGAGCCCCCAGCCAGGTGGCCCCAGTGCTGCCTCTGCAGTCAGGGTCCAGAGGCATTGGTCTGAGGCCAGCACCAGAGGTGTCTGCCACAGGAGCCTGGGCACCCAGCGGCCTCAGTAGGCGACCAGTGCTGGCCAGCAGCTCCCCTGCTCCCCGTCTAAGCAAGGCTGGACAACACCGGGCAGAGACCTGTCTGCTTGCCTGCTTGCATTTGCAGGGAGGGTTACAAAGATAGAGGGCTGTGTTCAAGTACAGACTCTGTGGTCGCCAGCCTGGGAGAATTGAGAGGTGCACCATTGTCACCGGTCTGGTTGGGGGATTGGACTGGGCTGAGAGGCAGGCAGTCTGGAAAGGTTTTTTTTTTTTTTTTAAGTGGACTGAGGTGTTCCCCTGCCACCGCAGCTTGGCTTGCTTTCCACCCAGCCTGGCGGCGATCCAGGAGAAAAGCAGAGGCATTTGAGTCCCACCACAGGACTGGGAAGGACTCTGCCCGTTCCATGAGACCCAGGCAGCCTGGTGGGTGCACACAGGGGTGGAACCAGTGGAGTCCCGCCATAGGTTTGGGAAGGACCCTGCCAGAGCCCACGGGACCCAAGCAGCCTGACTTGTGTGTGGGCACCCACAGCCCAGTATGGTAGCCTGGTTGGTGTGCGCACTTGTGCTGGCATCCCAGCCAACAGAGAGATCCTGCTGCAACCAGAAAAACTGGTCTGGTCAGTTTGAAACCAAAAAGGGAAGGGTTTTTTTGTTGTTGTTATTGTTGTTAGTTTTTTCCCTTTCTTTAGTAACTTCTTTTTTTTTTTTTTTAGTAATCTTATATATTTTTTAATTTTATTACTGGTTTATCTTTCTACACTTTGTTCCTCTCCTTTCTTCTTCCCTGTTTTAGTCCTTCTTCCTTTCCTCTCAAACTTATCACTTTTGCCTCCCTTCTCCTGCCTTTTTTTTGTTTGTTTGTTTATTGCTTTGTTTTCTTTTACTCACAAGAGACACAAAAAAATGGGAACTGCGAAAAGACCAGAGTGGGACCCAAAGAGGGGGCACCTCAACAGTAGAGACAGAGAGACAAATTTCACTTTGCTGTAGCAGAGAAGCCACAAGTTGCTGCATTTTTTCATTATTCTCACTTCTTTTATATTTTAATAGTATCTTTGTATTCCTCCTCTTTCTGTATAGGCTTCTTAGTCTTGAG
The DNA here is from genome assembly GCF_021234435.1 of Artibeus jamaicensis. Lineage (NCBI taxonomy): Eukaryota > Metazoa > Chordata > Mammalia > Chiroptera > Phyllostomidae > Artibeus > Artibeus jamaicensis. The sequence continues at coordinate 708,952 of NW_026522053.1, read as the reverse complement.
TAGTTATATTGTATTATCTGACAGGTTTCCCCTGTTCTTTCCTCCACAGAGTTTTGCTAATCCTCTATACTTCACGCAACTTGTTTTCCTTTAGCACGCTACCCAAAGCTCTATAACCCCTACACAGACAGATCACATAGAGTTTCTTATATGATTGCTACTCTAATATTATTGTAAATAATAGCTGTTCTATACAACTGTAAATACTTCACAACGTATCTCCCAGACCTTAGCCCATTGTACAGGTCCCTGAATTCTATTACTGTAGTGATTAACTCTATTTGCTCACACACTATGCCTATCTAATATTTTTATTCTCACCTTACCTCAAATATGACCACCCCACAACCTCACTGCTTTCTAGATCCAACTCATTAGCCTTCCCTCACCAACAAGAGACTTATCTTTCATACAACCTTTCTTAAAAGTGGCAAGTAGGGTTGAACAGTACGGTTAACACTATATATAGTCTAAAGATTGTCTATCTCTTCTCTACTGACTGTGACTGTAAATACCATAAAATACTCTTCTGCTGTCATAAACCATTTTGCCTCCCCCACCAAATGATCACACACACACACAAAGGAGTAGGTGGAAGCAGAGAACACCAAGATACCTGAAGGAGACTGCACCACTGAATTTCACACGTATTCTACCACAGAAGATCACACCATAAACCCAGAGAGTCAGAAGAGATCAATTTTAGAAGCTGAGGCCAACAAGAAGAGTCTCACAAACAATGGGAAGATAAAGAAACAATCCACAAATGTAAGGAAAGGGGGAAGCCTCAGAAAGAATGTTTGATGAAATAGAGGCAAGTCAACTATCAGATATTGAATTCAAAGCACTGGTTATCAGGAAATTCAAAGACCTCACAATGAGCTACTAGAAAACACAGGGGAGCTATAACGGTCTCACCACAAGCTATATATACATGAAAAAGGAAATAGAAACTATCAGCAAGGGCCAAGAGGAAATGAACAATACAATTTCTGAACTGAAGAACACAGTAGAATGTATCAAAAGTAGAGTCGATGAGGCAGAAGACCGGATTAGCAAATTGGAGGACAAAGTAGAAAACATCTCACAGAAACAGCAGGAAAAAGAAAAGAGGCTCAGAAAGAATGAAGAGGGATTAAGAGAAATGCAAGACAATATGAAACATAATAATGTCCGAATAATAGGGATACTAGGAAGAGAAGAAGAAGAACAGGGATAGAAAACATATTTGAAAGAGTAATGAGAGAAAATTTCCCTAATTTGATGAGAGAGAAAGTCACACAAATCCAGGAATCACACAGAGTCCCAATTGAGAGGAACCCAAAGAGGCCCACCTCAAGACACATCAACATTAAAAGGGCAAAATTCCACACAAAGAGAGAATCTTAAAGCCAGCAAGGGAGAAAAAGGAAGTAACATACAAGGGAGCTCCAATAAGGTTAGCTACAGATTTCTCAATGGAAACACTCCAAGCAAGAAGAGAATGGCAAGAAATATTCCAAGTATTGAGAACCAGAGGCCTATAACCAAGGCTACTTTACCCAGCAAGGCTCTCAATAAAGATAGATGGCCAAATAAAGAGCTTCCAAGACAAAAGAAGCCTAAAAGAATTTGCCTCTATCAAACCAGCTCTACGAGAAATACTAAAAGGACTGCTTTAAGGAAAGGAAGGAAAAAAGAGAAAGAGAGAGAAACACAGGTACAAAAATGGCAATGAATAAATACTTATCAATAATAACCTTAAATGTAAACAGATTAAATGCTCCAATCAAAAGACACAGAATAGCTGAATGGATAAGAAAGCATGACCCACACATGTGCTGCCTACAAGATACCCACCTCAGGACAAAAGACCATCACAGACTAAAAGTGAAAGGCTGGAAACAAATCTTCCAAGCAAAAAAACAAGAAAAAAAAAGCTTGAGTAGCAATTCTCATATCAGACAAAACAGACTTCAAAAAACAAGGCCATAAAGAGAGACACATAAGGTCACTTCATAATACGATGGGAAGAATCCACCGAGAAGACATTAACATCATAAATATATATGCACCCAACATAGGAGCACCCAAATATATAAAGAAAATTTTAGAGGACTTCAAGAAAGATATTGACAGCAACACAATTATAGTAGGGGATTTTAACAACCCACTATCAAAAATGAACATATCTTCCAAACAAAATATCAACAAAGATATTGCAGCATTAAACAACACCCTAGATGAAATGGACTTACTGATATATAGAGCTCTTCATCCCAAAGAAGCTAAATACACATTCTTTTCAATGCACATGGAACATTTTCAAAGATAGACCACATGATAGGACATAAAACAAGCCTCAACTAATTCACAAAAATTGAAATCATACCAAGCATCTTCTCTGACCACAAGGGACTGAAATTGGAAACCAACCCCAAAGGAAAAAACCCAAATCACCCAAAATCATGGAGACTGAATGGTATGCTATTAAACAACGAATGGGTGAAGAAGGAAATAAGGGAAGAAATCAAAAATTTTCTGGAAACACCACTGCTAGGATTATATCCCAAGAATCCTAAAACATCAACTTCAAAGAACCTATGCACCACAATGTTCATAGCAGCACAATTTACAATAGCCAAGAGTTGGAAGCAACCTAGGTGCCTGACAGTAAATGAATGGATCAAAAAATTGTGGTACATATACACAATAAAATTCTATGCAGCAGAGAGAAAGAAGGAACTACTACCCTTTGCAACAACATGGATGGAACCAGAAAGCATTATGCTTAGTGAAATAGGCCAGGTGTTGAAAGACAAATACCATATGATCTCACCTTTAACAGGAAGCTAAACAACAAAATAAACAAGCAAGCAGAATAAAAATGAAGACACTGAAATAGAGAACAAGGGGACAGTGACCACAGGGGAGAGGGAAGGAAATTTAAGGGGGAAGGGGGGAGGGATTTGGGGGAACAAATTTGAGGGACGCAGGGACGAGGGTTGGGGGGGTGGGGAGCACAGTACGGGGGGGGGGCTTGGATGGGAGAAATAGACAAAAAACTGTACTTAAAAAATAACTAAATAAAAAAATGAGGAAATAATAAAAAAATAAAACTAAAATAAAATATAAAAAAAAAGTTTCTGGAAACAAATGAAAATGAATTCACAACAACCCAAAACTTATGGGACACAGTGAAGGCAGTCCTGAGAAGGAAGTTCATAGCAATACAAGCCTACCTAAAAAAAAATAGAAACATTTCAAAAAACAACCTAACCCTATGCCTAGAAGAACTTGAGGAATAACAACAAAGACAGCCTAGAGCAAGCAGAAGGAAGGAAATAACCAAGATCAGAGCAGAACTAAATGATATAGAGAATAAAATCACAATTCTAAGGATCAATGAATCCAGGAGTTGGTTCTTTGAAAAGATAAACAAAACGGACAAGCCTGTAAGTAGTCTCATCAAGAAAAGAAGAGAGAGGACACAAATAAACACAATCAGAAATGAAAGAGGAGAGATTACAACTCATACCACAGAAATACAAAGGATTGTAAGAAATTACTATGAAGAACTGTATGCTAAGAAATTTGAAAACCTAGGGGAAATTGACAAATTTCTAGGAAAATATAATCTTCCAAAACTCAATGAAAAAGAAGCAGAAAACCTGAACAGGCCAATAACAGCAGATAAAATTGAAGCAGTAATCAAAAAACTGCCCTCACACAAAAGCCCTGCAGCAGATGGTTTTACAGAAGAATTCTACAAAGCATTTAAGGAAAAGCTAACCCCTATTTTTCACAGACTATTCCAAAAAAATCCAAAAGGATGGAAAACTCCCAAACTCTTTTTATGAAGCCAGAATCATCCTAATTCCAAAACCAGATAGAGACACAACAGAGAAAGAAAACTTCAGGCCAATATCGCTGATGAACATAGACGCTAAAATCCTCAACAAATATTTGCAAATCGCATCCAACAATAAATCAAAAACATCATACACCATGACCAATTGGGATTCATCCCAGGGATGCAAGGATGGTTCAGTATTCACACATCAGTAAATATAATACACCACATAAACAAAAGCAAAGACAAAAACCATATGATCATATCAATAGACTCGGGAAAAGCTTTTTAATAAGGTACAACACCCATTTATGATAAAGACACTCAGCAAAGTGGGAATAGATGGAGCATTCTTCAATATAATAAAGGCCACATATAAGAGACCTACAGCCAACATCATACTCAATGGGAAAAAACTAAAATCTTTGCCACTAAGATCAGGAACAAAACATGGCTGTCCACTTTCACCACTTCTATTCAATATAGTACTGGAAGTTTTAGTCACAGTGATCAGACAAGAAAAGGAAATAAAAGGCATCCGAATCGGAAGGGAGGAAACAAAACTGTCATTGTTTGCAGAGGACATGATAGTGTGCATGGAAAATCCTATAGACTCTACCAAAAAACTGCTCTAACTAATTGATGAGTTTGGCAAAACAGCTGGTTACAAAGTCAATATCCAGAAATCAAAGGCATTTTTGTATACAAACAATGAATCAGCAGAAGCAGAAATCAAGATAAAAATCCCATTTGATATTGCAAATATAAAAATAAAATACCTAGGAATAAACCTAACCAAGGAGGTAAAAGACCTGTATGCAGAAAACTACACATCACTGAAGAAAGAAATGAAGGAAGACAAACAAAGAGAAACATATACTTTGTTCATGGATTGGAAGAATTAACATCATAAGAATGTCCATATTACCCAAAGCAATTTACAGATTCACTGCAATACCTATTAAAGTACCAATGGCATATTTCACAGACATTGAACAAACACTTCAAACATTTATATGGAACCACAAACAACCCCGAATAGCAGCCGAAATTTTGAGAAAGAAGAACAAAGTAGGAGGGATCACAATACCTATCAAGCTATATTACAAGGCCACTGTAATCAAAACAGCCTGGTACTGGCATAAAAACAGGCACATAGACCAATGGAACAGAACAGAGAGCCCAGAAATCAACCCAACTCCCTACAGTCAATTAATATTGGACAAAGGGGGCAGTAACATAAAATGGAGTAATGATAGCTTCTTCAACAAATGGTGTTGGGAGAACTGTACAGTTATGTGCAAAGAAATGAATCTTGAGTGCAGACTTATACCATACACCAAAATAAATTCAAGCTGGATAAAGGACTTAAATATAAGCTGTGACACCATGAAAGTCCTAGAGGAGAACATTGGCAGAAAAATCTCAGACATTTCACACAGCAACTTTTTTACTAATATGTCCCCTAGAGCAAGGAATATAAAGTATAGAATAAATAAATGGGATGTCATGAAAATAAAAAGCTTCTGCGTGGGTAAAGAAAACAGTATTCAAATAAAAAGACAAGTGACTGTATGGGAAAACATATTTGCCAATGATACCTTAGACAAAGTTTTAGTCTCCAAAATATACAAAGAACTCACAACACTTCACTCTAAGAAGACAAGCAACCCAATTAAAAAATGGGAAAAGGACTTGAACAGACACTTCTCCATGGAGGACCTACAGAGGATCCAGAGACACATGAAAAGATGCTCAATATTGGTAGCTATCAGAAACATGCAAATTAAAACCACAATGAAATACCACTTTACACCAATCAGAATGGCTATCATAAAGAAAGCAACAAACAACAAATGTTGGAGAGGTTGTGGGGAAAGGGGTCCCTAGTTCCCTGTTGGTGGGTTTGCAGACTTACAACCACTATGGAAAACAGTATGGAATTTTCTCAGAAAAATAAAAATGGGCCTGCCTTTTGACCCAGCAATTCCACTGCTGGGATTATATCCTAAGAACCCTAAAACACCAATCCAAAAGAACCTATGCACCCCAATGTTCACAACAGCATAATTTACAATAGCCAAGAGTTGGAAGCAACCTAGGTGCCTGTTAGTAAATTAATGGATCAAAAATTATGGTACATATACACAATGGAATTCTGTGCAGCAGAAGGAAAGAAGGAGCTCCTACCCTTTGCAACAACATGGATGGAACTGGAAAGCATTATGCTGAGTGAAATAGTCCAGGAATTGAAAGACAAATACCATATGTTCTCCCTTTTAATAGGAAGCTAAACAACAAAAGAAACGAGCAAGCAAAATAAAAACAATGACACTAAAATAGAGAATGGGGGAATAGCAACTGGAGGGGAGAGGGGAGGGAATTTCAGGGGAAAGAGGGGAGGGATTTGGAGGAACAAATAGGAAGGACACAGGGACGAGAACTAAGGGGGGTGGAAATGGGAGGGAGGATGGGAGCACAGCGGTTGGGCTGTGAAGGGAGTAAAAGGCAGAAAACTGTATTTGAAAAATAATTAAAAAAAAAAAAGAATCTTAGTGAGGACCTCAACAGCATAAAAATATCCAGTCAGAAACAAAGTATATAGTAATTGAAATAAAGAACAATTTGCAGGGTAACAACACTAGAGTGGATAAAGCCATGAACCAAATCAATGATTTGGAACATAAGGAAGCAAAAAGCAACAATCAGAATAACAAGAAAAAAAAAAAGAATCCAAAAAATTGAGGAGTACATAAGCAGCCTGTGGGACAACTTCAAGCTTTCCAACATTTGCATCATAGGGGTTCCAGAAGAAGAAGAGAATGAGCACGAATTTGAAAATTTACTTGAAAAATAATAAAAGAAAACTTCCCCAATTTGGTGAAGGAAATAGACATGCAAGTCCAGGAAACATAGAGTCACAAACAAGATGGATGCAAAGAGACCCACTCCACGACACATCACAATCAAAATATCAAATGTTAAATATAAAGAAAGAGTCTTAAAAGCAGAAAGAGAAAAGAAGTCAGTTACTTACAAGGGAGTTCCCTTAAGACTGTCAGCTGATTTCTCAAAAGAAACTTTGCAGACTAGAAGGGATTGGCAAGAAATATCAAAGTCATGAAAAGTAGGGACTAACAGCCAAAACTTCTCTACCCAGCAAATATATCATTTAAAATTGGAAAGAAAAAAAAGGGCTTCCCAGGGAAGAAAAAACTAAGGAGTACATCACCATCAAATCATTATTAGATAAAATGTTAAAGGGAATTATTTTTAAATAAAAGAAGATCAAAACTATGAATAATAAAATGGCAATAAATATATATCTATCAACAATTGAATCTAAAAAAGTAATTAAGCAAACAAGAAGAACAAAGACAAAATCATGCATGTGGAAAGGGTTTTGATGGTTACCAGTTGGAGGGAACTGTGGACAAAAGGATGAAGAGGTGAGGGGATTAAAAGTACAAATAGGTAGTTACAGAATAGCCAGTGGGATGTAACACATACAGTATAGGAAATGGAGTAGCCAAAGAACTTATACACATGATCCATGGACATGAACAATCCCCAATGGTGTGGGAATTGCCTGATGAAGTGGGGGGTGTTGGGTAGAGGTGGGCAAATGGGGAAAAATTGAGACAACTATAATAGCATAATCAATAAATTATAATTTTTAAATAAAAACAAATAAAATAAAATGCTGAGAATTACTTCTACTTTAATAAGAAAAGACATCAATGAATATAAAGTATAATCAAAAATTTTAAAAGCACTGATTTTCTCAGCTCTTTACTCACATAAATCTCATTTTTCCTTCAAATGAAATTATTGGAGTTCTAAATTTCTATACTATTCGACAAAATAGTTTTTATAAAATAACATTTTTATCTATTTCCAAAGCATATGACACTACATGTAATATGTAAAAGAAATTTTTTCCCAAAGAAAAGACATTTATCATCAATTTACTCCCAGAATTACTAAAGAAATGAGTATGTTCATCTGTGTGTTTCCTCTTGAGTACTAATAGTCTATTTGAACTTGTGTATTTTACAAAATCTTACCTCTGCTGGATGCTGAATTATGTACAAGTGGGTAGAGATGTGCAGAGGATGTACTGGTAGAAATGGACACAAACACACTTTCTGAGGCCGGCTAAAGGACAGAAAGAAAAAAAAAAGCCTGTAAATATTTAGAATACAATGATATGACAATAATCTAAAACTTGAACATAATCCAATTTCATTTTCTAAAGAGATTTGTTAAAGGTGTTCTTATAAAATGAAAAACCAAGAATGAATTTAATCATTCAGACTTTGAAAAAAGCTTCAAGTAAATTTTTTACCATCTATATAGATCAAAGTACCTCGAAAAATCTTGTCTTAGTTATCTGTAGTAAAAGAATACTCGTAAGTCAACACCATGGTCTTTTTATTCATGAAGCAACACATCTACTAACTTGTATTCCAAATCTAGAACAGACCTATGTTAAAGAGAAACCTAGCAACTTTTCTAAATCATCTGAACTTAGAGGGAACAATATGATAATAAAATATTAGAACAGAATTTTTACCACCTACAAGGGCATTCTAATCAAATTTAGCCATGAAGCAACACAGAGAGCTTACTAAATGTGAAAAGAAATCCAAGCAGCAGTCCCCAAATTATATTTAGCAAGACTTATATCCACAGAGTGTCTGCCTATTTTCTCTTGTGCCATTGTTTAGTGCTTTACTACTGTTTCAGCAACATTTACACTCATTACAAAACTCAGATGGAATAAAAGGGTATACTTCCCCTCTGAGTCCTCTAACCTAGGCTATTCTCTTCTTTAGGGGCAATCAATGACCAGTTTCTTATGTCATTCTCAAAACTATAGGAACATACATGGATATTTTAGCACTAAATCCTACCAATTACAGTATAAAATTCATCAAACAGCCAGACACAGTATATCATGAAAGTAAATTTTCACAACAGATCACTATTACAGACAGATGTTATATGACATTATAATAGTATACAAGTGAATGTTACAAAAAAGGGAATTCACAATAGCTTACTAACTACTACAAAACTGACCACTATTGCCCTGGCTGGTGTAGCTCAGTGGATTGAGTGTGGGCCTGCGAACCAGAGGATCGTGGTTCGATTCCCAGTCAGGGCACATGCCTGGGTTGCAGGCCAGTTCCCAGCAGGGGACACATGAGAGGCAACCATACATTGATATTTCTCTCCCTCTCTCCTTCCCCTCTAAAGATAAATAAAACCTTTTAAAAAAACTGACCACTATCTACTCCTTCTGTAACTTCACTTCTGCAGAATTATAACCTGAGGTAAGCAATGCTTATATTAATAAGTGTTTGTAAATTGGTTCAATTATAGTTACCACCTCATTCTGCAAGAAACTGTCAAGCCTATGCTCCTGCTGAAGAAATTATCTACATGATAATCTTAGGCAGAAGTATAAATGTATTTTACAACATGACCCCACTCCCTCTCCACCACCAAAACTAAAATGGCTGATTAACCCCCCCCAAAACCAATATACTTTCTTTTAAGTGACATATGAAATGATTTGCTATGATCACTCTGCCATACACTGTATTCCCTCTCAGGAATGTAGGAATATTTTAGGATGGGAGTCATTCAGTGGTCATAAAAAGAGTAAACACAAGTAAACACAGAAAGGAGGAGACAGTGATCAATTGAACTTAGTATACTGACAAACATATCAAGGGTGACAACTGGAAAGAATTCTTCATTAAATACAATAAAAAATGAGGCACATTCAACTTCTAAAATTCTAAGTTTCTGACTCTTATATGAAACTCTGTATATAACTGAAAGGTACAGATGTCAGTAGAGTTATTTTATAAAACATAATTTCAGATAAGATGAAGCCATTTAAAAGTTCAGAATTTAACTTAATATCAACTTAAATATCTGTAAATTGTATGATTCTAATAATATGAAGGAATGCAAAAATATCAAATGTCCTATGAGGAAACATCCACATATCAATAGAGTCAAAGAACTGCAAAATCCAATTAAGTAATCATGCTGGTAGGAAGATGCAGATTTCTGTGAGAAGCAGAAAACCAGGTAAATAAACCCTGAAAATAGCATCTTTAGCTCATGATATACACAGTGATTATAAAGTCTTTAGTATGAGTTAAGGTAGTGCAAAGACTGCTCTGATATTGGTAGCTCTGGGTTTCATGTCTGACCAAAACCTCTGATTAGAAACGTAAGAAAAGAAAAAAAATTCTGAGTTACATTGGATGGTCATTTCCTTACTGAGAAGACATCTTTGAACCTTAGAAATATTTGGAATTAAGCAGTTTGGAGAGTTCTACTTCCAGCAATACAGGCAAAACTGACAAAACCTATTTTTAAAAAACAACCATTTAAAGTCTGAAAATTGTCTTGATGGTGTATTTGAATAAAGAAATATTACTCGAGAACATCTACTAAAATTTGATATTTGGACATTTTATGGCATCTGAGCCATAACCCATTACCTTGCCCCAGCTCAGGTTAACAGAAGCTCTGTTTCATGTAGGTGTGGCCAAGAAAACAAAGCTCCCTTTCAGCTCTTAATCAAGGCTTACCTTAAGTCACAGAGAAAGGTAAGCTGTCAGTATTTCTCATTCCCTCAACCTCCAAGTTAAAGAGGCTAAATTCCAGATGACTGTGGCTAAGAAAGTAGAGGCCCCCTTCCTCTATTCAGTCTCCACCTATAAATCAGAAGCTTTATCACAGGGTGGTAGGCTGAGATTGCTGGGGCCCCACTGTCCTCAACAGTTTGCTCATAGGATACCAGAAGTAGTCAGTCAGAGGCTACTGTCCAGTCCTGTGCCCAGAACAGTGCTCAGAGACTTTGCCCTGGAGGATAGGCAGACTGTAAGAACTCTTAAGCTCTCTCAAAAGTAACTGACTTTATTTGAAACAGTGTGAAGAATGCCTTAAAAACAGTAACTCCCAGCCCTGGCTGGTGTAGCTCAGTGGATTGAGCGCAGGCCTGCAAACCAGACAATCGCGGTTCGATTCCCAGTCAGGGCACATACTGAGTTGCAGGCCGGTTCCCTGCAGGCCAGTTCCCAGCAGGGGATGCACGAAGGCAACCATACATTGATGTTTCTCTCCCTCTCCTCTTCCCTTCCCCTCTACAGATACCTCTACAGATAAATATCTTTAAGCCAGCTAGTTCCGCAGAAAAAAACAAGGAGAGATAGCTAAGATGAGCTAGCACAACTGCAGTCAGAATAAACCTCAAAGAGTACCCACAAAAACTACCTACCACCAGCAGAGGTCAAAAAAGGAAGGCAGCCATGCTGGTGTGACTCAGTGGATTGAGTGCTAGCCTGAAAACTGCTGGTTCAATTCCTAGTCATGGCACATGCCTAGGTTGTAGGCCAGGTCCCCAGGTCCCCAGTAGGGGGCATGCAAGAGGCAACCACACATTGATATTTCTCTCCCTCTCTTCCACCCCCTCCTTTCCCCTCTTTAAAAATAAACAAAATCTTTATTAAAAAAAGAAGGTAGAAGATTTCAGAGAAAGATCTGGAAAAGAAGCACTCAAAGAGAACCCTTCTGAAATTTGGCTATCAAGACCAAAAAAAAAAAAAAAAAACCTCTCTGAATTGAACAATTTGAAAGGATAAATGTCATGATGTGTGAATCATATTTTAATAAAGCTGTTATTTTTTTAAAATGTAAAAGGCAATGGAAAAAGAATGTTCAACCTAATTAGTAAGAGAGAAGCATTTTTATCACAATTTCACATTATGCCATGATGGGTTTCCTTCCTACATTTGTAAGCTACATGAAGATAAGAACCTGGTCTACTTTTTTCACTTTTATATCTCAGCCTCTAGCATACTAACCTATTAATAAATACTGCTGACTACATGACCTGAATGCCTTCTCATCCTACATAATTTCCTATCCTATCCCTTCATTTTCTTACATATCAAATGTTGATCTCTCCTTCACTTCCCCTTTAATACTTAAGCAGTTTCTATTATAAAGGAGTCTCAGATCTTCATTATAATTTGTGACCCTTCTAGTTAGCAAAAGCATAAGAGTTAAAAATATTTACTAAAGAAAATATTTACTAATAAAAAACAGCTAAGCACTTTATGTATAAACACTAATTGCTTTGGCTTATACTTTGACATCCTCATTAAAACATCATTGCCTATTTATTTTAAAGATTATCTCCTTTATTAACTGAAGTCTAGTTATATTACCTCAAACTAATAAAACTATAGCTCTTTAAAACATTTTGCATTACAATTGATCAACTTTATGTTTATCAAGTTACTTTACAATATGAACTTGTACTTATTTGTTTCTACTTTAACAGCAAGTTTCCTCACATATTTCTCTTCCACAGTGGTCTACATACACTGTGTTTGTCCAAATGTAAAACCATCTCTTAACAAACTAGTGGATAAGTGTACAGTGATTGCTCTCCTCATTCTAAAATCTGTTTCCAAAGAACAAAAATTCTTCTTACATCCAAACTTAACTCCTAAAAAATTTAAATACTTCAAAGTGATAATAGATTAAAAATTTATTAATTCAGCCAATTTTTATTCAAATACTTACTGTACACCTATGTGCCAGATATTAGGCACTTGAAACAACAACAACAAAAATCCCTACTCTTATGGAGCTTATTCGTTCTCAATGTGCCAGAAAATTCCTTCCTTCCTTTGAACTCTTATGGTTGACAAGGAAAACAAACACCAGAAAACTACATGTCAAAACATTATTTATTGTGACATCATGGAAGGAACTGGAGAGCATTAATGCTAAGTGAAAATAAGCCAGGCGATGAAAGACAAATACTATATGATCTCACCATTAACAGGAACCTAATCAACAAAACAAACAAGCAAGCAGAGTATAGCCAAAGACATTGAAATTGAGAACAGGCTGACAGAGATCAGAAGGGAGAGGGGAGGGGATAAAAGACGAAAAGGGTGAAGGGTTTACAGGAACAATTACAAAGAACATACGGAGAACAAAAAGGAGGGGGAAGACACAAAAAAATGGAAATATATACCATGTTCATGGATTGGAAAAATTAACATCATCAAAATGTCCATATTACCCAAAGCAATGTACAGATTCATAGCAATACCTAATAAAGTACCAATGGCATACTTAGCAGACATAGAATAAACGACCCCAAATAGCAGCTGCACTTTTGAGAAAGAAGAACAAAGCAGAAGGGATCACAATACCTGATACCAAACTGTATTACAAGTCCACTGTAATCAAAACAGCCTGGTACTGGCATAAAAACAGGCACATAGACCAATGGAACAGAACAGAGAGCCCAGAAATAAACCCAAATCTCTATGGCCAATTAATATTCGACAAAGGGGACAGCAACATGAAATGGACTAATAATAATCTCTTCAACAAATGGTGTTGGAAGAACTGGACAGCTATGTACAAAAAAATGAAACTCGAGAACCAACTTACACCATACACCAAAATAAATTCAAGCTGGATAAAAGACTTAAATATAAGCTGTGACACCATTAAAGTTCTAGATGAGAACACTGGCAAAAAAAATCTCAGATATTTCACACAGCAACTTTTTTACTGATATGTCCTACAGAGCCAGTGACATAAAGGAAAGAATAAAAATATGGGATCTCATCAAAATTAAAAGCTTCTGCATGGCTAAAGAGAATAGTATTAACATAAAAAGAGAACCAACCATATGGGAAAACATATTTGCCAATGATACCTCAGACAAGAGTTTAACCTCCAAAATACAGAAAGACTTACACAGCTCCACTCTAAAAGACAAGCAACCCAATTAAAAAGCGGACAAAGGATTTGAACAGACACTTCTCCAAGGAGGACATACAGAGGATCCAGAGACACATGAAAAGATGCTCAATATTGGTAGCTATCAGAGACATGCAAATTAAAACCACAATGAAATACCACTTTACACCAGTCAGAATGGCTATCATAAGCAAAGCAACAAACAACAAATGTTGGAGAGGTTGTGGGGAAAGGGGTCCCTAGTTCCCGGTTGGTGAGTTTGCAGACTGGTACAACCACTTTGGAAAACAGTATAGAATTTTCTCAGAAAAATAAATATGGGCCTGCCTTTTGACCCAGCAATTCCACTGCTGGGATTATATCCTAAGAACCCTAAAACACCAATCCAAAAGAACCTATGCACCCCAATGTTCACAACAGCATAATTTACAATATCCAAGAGTTGGAAGCAACCTAGGTGCCTGTCAGTAAATGAATGGATCAAAAAATTATGGTACATATACACAATGGAATTCTATGCAGAAGAAAGAAAGAAGGAGCTCCTACCCTTTGCAACAGCTTGGATGGAACTGGAAAGCATTATGCTGAGTGAAATAAGCCAGGCATTGAAAGGCAAATACCATATGATCTCACCTTTAACAGGAAGCTAAACAACAAAAGAAACAAGCAAGCAAAATACAAACAATGACACTGAAATAGAGAACAGGGGGACAGTGACCAGAGGGGAGAGGGGAGGGAATTTCAGAGGAAAAAGGGAAGGATTTACAGGAACTAGTATAATATAATGGACACATGGACAACAACTAAGGAGGGTGGAAATGGGAGGTGAGGAGCACCGAGGAGGGTGGGCTGGGATGGGAGTAAAAGACAGAATACTATACTTGAAAAATAATTAAATAAAAAATTTTAAAAAAAACAAATGGTGTTGGGAGAACTGGAAAGCTATGTGCAAAAAAATGAAACTCGAGAACCAACTTACACCATACACCAAAATAAATTCAAGCTGGATAAAAGACTTAAATATAAGCTGTGACACCATTAAAGTCCTACCGGAAAACACTGGCAAGAAAAGCTCAAATATTTCACGCAGCAACTTTTTTACTGATATGTCCCCCAGAGCGAGTGACATAAAGGAAAGAATAAAAATATGGGATCTCATAAAAATTAAAAGCTTTGCATGGCTAAAGAAAACAGGATAAAAATAAAAAGAGAACCAACTGTATGGGAAAACATATTTGCTAATGATAGCTCAGAGAAGGGCTTAATCTCCAAAATATAGAAAGAACTTACACGACTCCACTCTAAGAAGACAACCAACCCAAATAAAAAGTGGGCAAAGGACTTGGACAGACATTTTTCCAATGAGGACGTACAGAAGATCCAGGGACACATGAAAAGATGCTTAATATCACTAGCTATCAAAGAGATGCAAATTAAAACCACAATGAGATACCACTTTACACTGGTCAGAATGGCCATCATAGACAAAGCAACAAACAAGTGTTGGAGAGGTTGTGGAGAAGAGGGGGCCCTAATCCATTATTGGCGGGATTATACACTGGTACAACCACTATGGAAAACAGTACAGAATTTTCTAAAAAAACTAAAAATGGACCTGCCTTTTGACCCAGCAATTCCACTGCTGGGATTATATCCTAAGAACCCTAAAACACCAATCCAAAAGGACCTATGCACCACAATGTTCATAGCAGCATAATTTACAATAGCCAAGGGCTGGAAGCAACCTAGTAAAGCCCGTCAGTAAACGAGTGGATCAAAAAAATTATGGTACATATACACAGTGGAATTCTATGCAGCAGAAAGAAAGAAGGAGCTCCTACCCTTTGCAACAGCATGGTGGAATTGGAAAGTATTATGGTGAGTGAAATAAGTCAGGTGTTGAAAGACAAATACCATATGATCTCACCTTTAACAGGAAGCTAAACAACAAAACAAGCAAGTAAAATAAAAACAAAGACACTGAAATAGAGAACAAGGGGACAATGACAAGAGGGGGGAGGAGAGGGAATTTCAGGGTGAAAAGGGAAAAGACTTACAGGAACTAGTATAAAGAACACATTGACAACAACTAAGGGGGTTGGAAATGAGAGGGAGGTGGGGAGAACTGGGGGGTGGGCTGGGATGGGAGTAAAAAAAAGACAACGGTAGTTGAACAATAATTAAATAATTTTTTTAAAAAAGGAGGGGGTTGAAACAGGAGAGGGAGGCAGGGAAGGCTTGGGTGGTGGGGAGGGAGGAGGGGGAAACACAGAGAACTGTCCTTGAAAAACAATTTTTGAAATATTATTTATAAATAGTGGACAATCACACGTTTTTTGTTTTATATTTTTAATATATTTTATTGTTATGCCATTACAGTTGTTCTATTCCATCCCATTCCCCTCCACCCTGCACACCCCTCACCCAGCACTCCTCCCCCTTTAGTTTATGACCATGTGTCTCAAGTCCTTTAGATTCTATATTTCCCATACTATTCTTGCACTCCCCTGTTTATTTTCTACCATCTATGCTACATATTTTTGTACCTTCTCCCCCCTTCTTCTTCTCACACTCCCCTGTTGCTAACCTTCCATGAGATCTTCATTTCTATGGTTTTGCTCCTGATCTAGCTGTCCTCTTAGTTTGCTTTTCTTTTAGGTGTGGTTCTTAATAACTGTGAGTTTGCTGTCCTTTCACTGCTGATATTTTTGATCTTCTTTTTCTTAGATAAGTCCCTTTAACATTTCATATAATAGGGGCTTGGTGATGATGAGCTTCTTGAATTTGATCTTATCTGAGAAGCACTTTATCTACCCTTCCATTTTAAATGAAAGCTTTTCTGGATAGAGCAATCTTGGATGTAGGTCCTTGCCTCTCATGACTTGGAATACCTCTTTCCAGCCCCTTCTTGCCTGTAAGGTCTCTTTTGAGAAATCTGCTGACAGTCTGATGGGAACTCCTTTGTAGGTGACTGTTCCCTAATCTCTTGCTGCTTCTAGGATTCTCTCCTTCATTTTAATCTTGGCTAATGTAATGATGATGTGCCTTGGTGTGTTCCTTCTTGGGTCCAACTTCTTTGGGACTCTCTAAGCTTCCTGGATTTCCTGGAAGTCTATTTCCTTTGCCAGATTGGGGAAGTTCTCCTTTATTATTTGTTCAAATAAGTTTTCCACTTGCTTTTTCTCTTCCCTTTCTGGTACACCTATAATTTGGATGTTGGAGCGTTTAAAGATGTCCTGGAGGTTCCTAAGCCTCTCCTCATTTTTTTGAATTGTTGTTTCTTTATCCTTTTCTGTTTGATCATTTTTTCTTCCTTCTGGTCCACTCCCTTGATCTGAGTCCCAATTTCCTTTCCATCACTACTGGTTTACTGTGAATTTCCCTTCATTTCAATTAGTTTAGCCTTCATTTGTTCCTCTAATTTGTGACTAAAATCGACCAGTTCTGTGAGCATCCTGATCACCAGTGTTTTGAACTGTGTATCTGATAGGTTGGTTATTTCTCAGTCACTTCCAGTTATCAGCTCTGGGGCTTTGAGTTCTTCTTGAGCCATAATTTGGTCTGTTCACGCCTGTTACCTATGAGGAGTGGAGCCCTAGGTGTTCACCAGGGTGGGGCAACTCAGTTGCTGGGTTGTGACACTGTATGTGAAGGCAGGGTCAAAAGGGGCAATAGCGGTCCCCTCTGCAGCTTCCCACCACTGGGGCCTGCACAGTTTGTCTCACTGCTAGCTCCTTCACAGGTTTATCTGCATGCAAATGTGTGACCTTGGTCAGCTTGCTGCCTTGTACCCTCACTGGTCCGCCCGTTGCTACCCTACACCTGGTATCTGCCCATGGCTGTTTGCACACCTGGGTCAGGGGAATCTTTCCTGACCAACCCAGCTCCACTGCTGGCTCCACCCCTCTTACTGGTGTGGCTGAACAGTTCATTGTTGTTAGACTTCCGTATAGTTCACTTTTCTGTGTTTTGGCTGCGTTTTTGTTACTAAAACTTTGTTGTCTTTAAACTTGGTTGTGCAAGAAGATACAGTGTTTCCACCTACGCCCTCATCTTGGTGGAAGTCCATTTTTTTTTAATTTTATTTAGTTATTTTTTCAAGTACAGTTTTTTGTCTATTTTTCCCATCCCAGCCTCCCCTGCCCCTTACTCCCCACCTCCCTCCCATTTCCTCGCCCCCCCCTTAGTTCTCGTCCCTGTGTCCTTCCTATTTGTTCCTCCAAATCCCTCCCCCTTTTTCCCCTTAACTTCCCTTCCTTCTCCCCTCTGGTCACTATCCCCTTGTTCTCTATTTCAGTGTCTTTGTTTCTTGGGGTTTTTTTTCCTGCTTACTTGTTTGTTTTGTTGTTTAGCTTCCTGTTAAAGGTGAGATCATATGGTATTTGTCTTTCAGCACCTGGCCTATTTCACTCAGCATAATGCTTTCCAGTTCCATCCATGTTGTTGCAAAGGGTAGTAGCTCCTTCTTTCTCTCTGCAGCATAGAATTCCATTGTGTATATGTACCACAATTTTTGGATCCATTCATTTACTGATGGGCACCTAGGTTGCTTCCAACTCTTGGCTATTGTAAATTGTGCTGCTATGAACATTGTGGTGCATAGGTTCTTTGATATTGATGTTTTAGGATTCTTAGGATATAATCCTAGCAGTGGAATTGCTGGGTCAAAAGGCAGGTCAATTTTTATTTTTCTGAGAAAAATCCATACTGTTTTCCATAATGGTTGTACCAGTCTGCACTCCCACCAACAGTGAACTAAGGACCCCGTTTCCCCACAACCCCTCCAACATTTGTTGTTTGTTGCTTTGTTTATGATAGCCATCCTGACTGGTGTAAAGTGGTATCTCATTGTGGTTTTAATTTGCATCTCTCTGATAGCTAATGATATTGAGCATCTCTTCATGTGTCTCTGAATGTTCTGTATGTCCTCCTTGGAGAAGTGTTTGTTCAAGTCCTTTTCCCATTTTCTAATTGGGTTGGGTGTCTTCTTAGAGTGGAGTCGTGTAAGTTCTTTGTATATTTTAGAGATTAAACCTTTGTCTGAGGTATCATTGGCAAATATGTTTTCCCATACAGTTGGTTGTCTTGCTAATTTAATACTGTTTTCTTTAGCCATGCAGAAGCTTTTTATTTTGATGAGATCCCATTTGTTTATTCTTTCCTTTACATTCCTTGCTCTAGGGGACATATCAGTAAAGAAGTTGTTGCGTGAAATATCTGAGATTTTCTTGCCAATGTTCTCCTCTAGGACTTTAATGGTGTTATGACTTACATTTAAGTCTTTTATCCACCTTGAATTTATTTTGGTGTATGGTGTAAGTCTGTGCTCAAGTTTCATTTTTTTGCATGTAGCTGTCCAGTTCTCCCAACACCATTTGTTGAAGAGGCTATCTTTACTCCATTTTATGTTACTGCCCCCTTTGTCGAATATTAATTGACTGTAGAGAGTTGGGTTGATTTCTGGGCTCTCTGTTCTGTTCCATTGGTCTATGTGCCTGTTTTTATGCCAGTACCAGGCTGTTTTGATTACAGTGGCTTTGTAATACAGTTTGATATCAGGTATTGTGATCCCCCCTACTTTGTTCTTCTTTCTCAAAAAGAGCATCTGCTATTCGAGCTCGTTTGTGGTTCCATATAAATTTTCGAAGTGTTTGTTCTATGTCTGTGAAATATGCCATTGGTACTTTAATAGGTATTGCATTGAATCTGTATATTGCTTTGGGTAGTATGGACATTTTGATAATGTTAATTCTTCCAATCCATGAACAAGGTATATGTTTCCATTTGTTTGTGTCTTCCTTGATTTCATTCTTCAGGGCTGTGTAGTTTTCTGCATACAGGTTTTTTACCTCCTTGGTTAGGTTTATTCCCAGATATTTTATTTTTCTTTTTGCTATATCAAATGGGATTTTTTTTCTTTATTTCTGCTTCTGCTGATTCACTGTTGGTATACAAAAATGCCTTTGATTTCTGGATATTGTCTTTATAACCAGGTGTTTTGCCAAACTCATCAATTAGTTTGAGGAGTTTTTGGGTAGAGTCTATAGGATTTTCCATGTACACTATCATGTCATCTGCAAACAGTGACAGTTTTGTTTCCTCCTTTCCTATTTGGATGCCTTTTATTTCCTTTTCTTGCCTGATCGCTGTGGCTAAAACTTCCAATACTATATTGAATAGAAGTGGTGAAAGTGGACAACCTTGTCTTGTTCCTGATCTTAGTGGAAAAGCTTTTAGTTTTTTCCCGTTGAGTATGATATTGGCTGTAGGTCTCTCATATATGGCCTTTATTATTTTGAGAAATGCTCCTTGTATTCCCACTTTGCTGAGTGTTTTTATCATAAATGGGTGTTGTACCTTATCGAAAGCTTTTTCTGCATCTATTGATATGATCATGTGATTTTTGTCTTTGCTTTTGTTTATGTGATGTATTACATTTACTGATTTGCGAATATTGAACTATCCTTGCATTCCTGGGATGAATCCTACTTGATCATGGTGTATGATCTTTTTGATATATTGTTGGATGCGATTTGCCAATATTTTGTTGAGGATTTTAGCATCTATGTTCATCAGCGATATTGGCCTGAAGTTTTCTTTCTTTGTTGTGTCTCTATCTGGTTTTGGAATTAGGATGATGCTGGCTTCATAAAAAGAATTTGGGAGTTTTCCATTCTTCTGAATTTTTTGAAATAGTCTGTGGAGAATAGGGGTTAGCTCTTCCTTAAATGCTTTGTAGAATTCTCCTGTGAAACCATCTGGTCCGGGGCTTTTGTGTGATGGGAGTTTTTTGATTACTGCTTCAATTTCTTTTGCTGTTATTGGTGTATTTAAATTTTCTGCTTCTTTTTCACTGAGTTTTGGAAGATTGTATTTTTCTAGAAATGTGTCCATTTCCCCTAGGTTTTCAAATTTCTTGGCATACAGTTCTTCATAGTAATTTCTTACAATCTCTTCTATTTCTGTGGTATCAGTTGTAATCTCTCCTTTTTCATTTCTGATTGTGTTTATTTGTGTCCTCTCCCTTCTTTTCTTGATGAGCCTACTTAAAGGCTTGTCTATTTTGTTTATCTTCTCAAAGAACCAACTCCTGGATTCATTGATCCTTAAAATTGTGCTTTTAGTTTCTATGTCATTTAATTCTGCTCTAATCTTGGTTATTTCCTTCCTTCTGCTTGCTCTGGGCTGTCTTTGTTGTTGTTCCTCAAGTTCTTGCAGGCCTAGGGTTAGGTTGTTTGTTTGAAATGTTTCTATATTCTTTAGGTAGGCCTGTATTGCTATAAACTTCCCTCTCAGGACTGCCTTCGCTGTGTCCCATAAGTTTTGGGTTGTTGTGCGATCATTTTCATTTGTTTCCAGAAATGTTTTGATTTCTTCCCTAATTTAATTCTTGACCCATTCATTGTTTAATAGCATACCATTCAGTCTCCATGTTTTTGGGTGCTTTGGGTTTTTTTCTTTGGGGTTGGTTTCTAATTTCAGTGCCTTGTGGTCAGAGAAGATGCTTGGTATGATTTCAATTTTCTTGAATTTTTTGAGGCTCCTTTTGTGTCCTATCATGTGGTCTATCTTTGAGAATGTTCCATGTACATTTGAAAAGAATGTGTATTTAGCTTCTTTGGGATGAAGGGCTCTATATATATCAGTTAAGTCCATTTCATCTAGGGTGTTGTTTAATGCCACAATATCTTTTTTGGTAATTTGTTTGGAAGATCTGTCCATTTTTGATAGTGGGGTGTTCAAATCCCCTACTATGATTGTGTTGCTGTCAATATCTTTCTTGAAGTCCTCTAAAATTTTCTTGATATATTTGGGTGCCCCTATGTTTGGTGCATATATGTTTACAATGTTAATGTCTTCTTGGTGGATTCTTCCCTTGAGTATAATGAAATGACCTTCTGGGTCTCTCTTTACAGCCTTTTTTTTGAAGTCTATTTTGTCTGATATGAGAATTGCTACCCCAGCTTTTTTTCTTGTCCGTTTGCTTGGAAAACTTGTTTCCAGCCTTTCACTTTTAGTCTGTGATGGTCTTTTGTCCTGAGGTGAGTCTCTTGTAGGCAGCATATGTGTGGGTCATGCTTTCTTATCCATTGAGCTATTCTGTGTCTTTTGATTGGAGAATTTAATCCATTTACGTTTAAGGTTATTATTGATAGGTACTTATTCATAGCCATTTTTGTACCTGTGTTCCTCTCTGTCTCCCTCTTATCCTTCCTTCCCTTAAAGCAGTCCTTTTAGTATTTCTTGTAGAGCTGGTTTGGTGGAGGCATATTCTTTTAGACTTCTTTTGTCTTGGAAGCTCTTTATTTGGCCTTCTATCTTGATTGAGAGCCTTTCTGGGTAAAGTAGCCTTGGTTGTAGGCCTCTGGTTCTCATTACTTGAAATATTTCTTGCCATTCTCTTCTTGCTTGGAGTGTTTCCATTGAGAAGTCGGTAGCTAACCTTATTGGGGCTCCCTTGTATGTTATTTCTTTTTTCTCCCTTGCTGCCTTTAAGATTCTCTCTTTGTCTTGGAATTTTGCCATTTTGATGATGATGTGTCTTGAGGTGGGCCTCCTTGGGTTCCTCTTGATTGGGACTCTCTGTGATTCCTGGATTTGTGAGACTTTTTCTCTTATCAAATTAGGAAAATTTTCTCTCATTACTCGTTCAAATACGTTTTCTATCCCTTGTTCTTCTTCTTCTCCTTCTGGTATTCCTATTATTCGTATATTATTACGTTTCATATTGTCTTGCATTTCTCTTAATCCCTCTTCATTCTTTCTGAGCCTCTTTTCATTTTCTTGCTCTTTCTGTGAGATGCTTTCTACCCTGTCCTCCAACTCACTAATCCTATCCTCCGCTTCATCTATCCTACTTTGGAAACTTTCTACTGTGTACTTCAATTCGGAAATTGTATTCTTCATTTCCTCTTGTCTCTTGCTGATGGTTTCCATTTCCTTTTTGATGTTGCTGTAGTTTGCAGAGAGATCATTATAATTTCCCTGTAGTTTCTGGTAGCTCACTGTGAGCTCTTTGAGCTCTTTGAACTTCGTAATAACCAGCGCTTTGAATTCACTGTCTGATAGTTGATCAGCGTCTATTTCATCTAACATTCTTTCTGGAGTTTCTGCTTTTTCTTTCATTTGGGGATTGTTTCTTTGTCTTCCCATTGTTTGAGACTCTTCTTGTTAGTCTCTGCTTCCAAAATTGATCTGTTCTGAAACACTGGTTTTATGGTGTAAACTTCTGTGGTATGTTCCTTGTGAAGTTCAGTGGTACAGACTCCTTGAAGTTTCTTGATGTTCTTCGTCTCCACCTACACTCACGCTGGTCCTCGCACTGGTCTCTGCGTTGGTCGCCTACCACTGCTGAATGTCCCGGCTCTAGTAGCCGCCTCCTCAAGCACCCAGGCCCGTTACTAGGGCAGTGGCACAGAGGCTGGGAATGTCCTGGCTCCCGTATCTGGCTCTCTCTGCCGCCCAGGGCCATCACAGGGGCTTGGAGTGTCCTGGTTTCCGTACCTGACTCCCCGGCGTCTAGTCCTGTCTCTATGGCAGTGGCACAGAGGCTTAGAAAGTCCCAACTCCCGTACCTGATTCCCCAGTGTCCAATCCCCTTGCTATGGCAGCAGCACAGGGGTTGTGACCCTCCCAGTTCCCGTAGAAGGGATCCTCTGCCACCCCGGGCTGTCTCAGGGGTTTGGAGTGTCCAGGCTTCCGTACCTGACTCCCCGACGTCCAGTCCCGTCGCTATGGCAGCGGCACAGGATTTGAAATCTTCCCGGCTCCCGTAGCTGGCTCCTCAGCTGCGTCACAGGGGTTTGGGGAGTCCCGGCTTCCGTACCTGACTCCCCGGCGTCCAGTCCTGTCGCTATGGCAGCGGCCCAGGATTTGAGAGCTTCCCGGCTCCGGTAGCTGGCTCCTCAGGGTCCAGGCCTGTCTCTATGGCGGCGTCACAGGGGCCTTTGGTGTCCCAGCTCCTGCAACTGACCCTTCCGTTGCCCAGGCTAGTAGCTATGGCATCGGCACAAGGGTGTCCCCGCTCTGGTTCCTGACTCCTCTGTCTCCCAGGACCGTCACAGGGGCTTGGAGTGTCCGGCTTCCGTACCTGAGGCCCCAGCTCCCAGGCCTGTTGCTCTGGCGGCAGTACAGGGGCCGCGTGAGACCCAGCTCCGGTAGCTGACTCTGCCGCCGTCTGGTGTTTCAGCTCGGTCACAATCTCTGGTCTTTTAATTTCATAAATGCTGGGTAACCGATGGTTTATTGTGCTGTTTCTCCATAGATCTGCCAGGATTTTCACCCATGAGTACAGGAGCTAGTATCCGCTCCATCTTACTCCGTCGCCATCTTCCCAGCATCCCCCAAACATCGGAAGTCCATTTTTTGTTTTTATTTTTATTGTTTTTCAAGTACAATTGTCTCCATTTTCACCCCATTATGCCCCCCGTCCCACCCACCACCACCCTCAAACTCACTCCCTTTTGCTTTGTTCATGTGTTCTTCATACATGTTCTCTGATGAAGTAACACGTCCCCCATTATCCTCTATTATCCCTCTCCTTCTTCCTCTCTGATTGTCAGATTCAAACAATCATTTTAAAAAAATTCAAACTACTTAAAAATTTGTATAGATCTAAGAAAGAAAACTTGGGTATAGGTTTGGGGAATAACTTACTAAGATATATCACTGACAATGTCATTGCCTTGCTATATAATCTTGAGCATGTCACAGGTCTTCCAATTTCATCCTTCATAAACTAGTAATAAAGCACTAAGAAACTTCTGGGGAATAACTACTGCATGTATTATAGGCAAATTCCTAACCATAGCAATCAGACAAGAAAAAGAAATAAAAAGTATCCAAATTGGAAAGGAGGAAACAAAACTGTCACTGTTTGCAGATGACATGATAGTGTACATAGAAAATCCTATAGACTCCACCAAAAAACTACTTGACCTAATAAATGAATTTGGCAAAACAGCCAGATACAAAGTCAATATTCAGACATCAAAGGAATTTTTGTAAGGTTTCTTTTGAGAAATCAGCTGATAGTCTTATGGGATCTCTTTTGCAGGTAACTGTCTCCTTTCTCTTGCTTCTTTTAAGATCTCTCCTTATCTTTAATCTTGGGTAATTTCATTATGATGTGTCTGGGTACGTTCCTCCTCAGGTCCAATTTCTTTGGGACTCTGAGCTTTCTGGACTTCTTGGAAGTCTATTTTCTTCACCAGATTAAGGAAGTTCTCTTTCATTATTTTTTAAATTCACCAGATTAAGAAAGTTCACTTTCATTATTTTTTTAAATAAGTTTTCGATTTCTTGCTCCTTCACCTTTCCTTCTGGCACCCACATGATTCAGATATCAGAACATTTAAAGTTGTCCCAAAGGTTTCTAAGCCTCGCCTCATTTTTTTTAATTCTTGTTTCTTCATTCTGTTCTACTTGTATGTTTATTTCTTCCTTCTGTTCCAAATCATTGATTTGAGACCAGGTTTCCTTTCCTTCACTGTTGGGTCCCTGTATACTTCTCCTCATTTCACTTTGAATAGCCTTCACATCTTCCTCTATTTTGCATTCATACTCAGTCATTTCTGTGAGCATCTTGATTACCAGTGTTTTGAACTCTGCATCTGATATGTTGCCTACCTCCTCATCACTTAGTTCTTTTTCTGGAGTTTTTGATCATTTTTCATTTGGGCCATATTTCTTTGTCTTGATGCACCTGTTACATTGTAAGACCCAGAACCTTAGGTATTTGCCAGGGCAGGGCCACCCACTGGGCTGTGTTGTGGCACTATATGTGGGGGAGGGGTCAGAGAGGGTACAATCCACTTGCTCAGCTCTCACCCCACTTTTGCTCACTTCCCCCCAATACCCAAAAGCAAATTTGGCTCTTCTGGTGCTGATCCCTGGGGTGGAGTGGGTTTGTGTACATTATAGGACCCTGTGGGACTCTCCAACAAACTCTCCTATAAGTCTGGGAGTTTCTCCCACTGCCACAACCCCAACAGGTTTTTACAGGCAGAGATTTGTAGGCTTTAGTTTCCCATGCTGGAACCCTGTGTTGTTCAGTTTGTCTTGCTCCCCAGTTGTGCCTCCTGGCTTATCTGTACACAAATGTGGGATATCCCAGCCACCAGCCACTGACTTGCCCTCTCCACCACAGCTGCCTGTCTCTGCCTCTCCTACCAGTTTGGATGGATGTTTCTTTCTTAACTACTTGGTTGTCAGACTTCCATACAATTCAATTCTCTGGCAGCTCTGTTTTTCGTTTTTAAGTTTGTTGTTGTTTTTGATTGTGCAAGGAAGCAAAATGTATCTCCCTATTTCTCTACCTTGGCCCAGAAGTCTATTTTTCTCATAATACTAATTTTAATCAAGAAAAGCTCACACCATTGCTGGTGTGGCTCAGTTATTGGAGTATCACTTCATACTTCAAAAGGTTTGTGGTTCAATTCCCAGTCAGGGCACATATGGGAGGCAACCAATAGATGTTTCTCTCTCACTTGTCTGTTTGTCTCTCCTTCCCTCTTCCTTTCCTCTCTCTCTCTCTCTCTCAAGTCAGTAAACATATTTTAAATCTTTTTTTAACAAAGAATGAAAACCTCACATAGACAAATTGTAAAGATTAGTGGATAGATTTGTAAGAAATACTATTTTAAAGGGTTTCTTTTACCCACTAAAAAATAATAGCAAATGTAGAACACAGAAAACCAGCACACCCCATTTCCAAATACTCAACAAACTTTTTATAGTCCCAACAGAGTGAAAAAACAAAGAACAAAGAGTTTCATGACTTAAATAAGTTGAATAAAAACACTCCATTACACATAAAAATGCCAACAACTTGGTAATTTCAAAACAAGAAAAACTACAGTGCCCTCTACTGTCATTTTAAATAAACTTAGTCTCTATAATAAAATTTAGTTTTTACATCTCTTAAACTATAGTCAATATAACCAATTAAAAAAGAAACAGGTCTTATTAATATATTCTAGCAAACTTTTACCTCAAAAAGAGAAAAAAATAGGTAACTTCTATGACTGATTGCTTCAAATATACATTAAAATAGTATCCTCATACCCCCCAAAATGTTCTTCTCACTATATTATTGTTTTATAACTGCCTTCAGGAATAGAAGGGTAAATTTAGAACATAAAATCATGCTATAGAAAAGGAAGCAACTCTATAAAGGGAATAAATATGTTCAGTGAGACCTTCAGAGACCAGTGCCCCAGAAGGCATGCCTTAAGCAGTGCTCTCCAAAGTGGGTTAAGTAAAATGACACAATGGGGTACAAAAGAAAATATTAACACTCCCTCCTTGGGTTGATATATTAGACAATAATGAATAAGGATGTGTGGTATCCTGATAGGAAAGAAGAAGTTCCATAACATGGAGTATTAATAGTGGTACTTGCAAAGAAACTATATATACCCACAAATAATCTATATTGAGGAAAGTTGAATTACACAACCACAATGAACAAGTACATGACAGAACTGTTTCTTTCTTAATCCTAGTTCAAACTTTTCATTAGAATTAAAAATCTAACCAGACATGACAATAACTTTAAAAAGGAGAAATTATAAAGATTAATTGTACTGTAGAATCACATTTCACTATAATTAACTATGAACCTTGCCATAAAGATATATAAATGCCTCAAAATAATGGATAATAATAGCATAACTCCATCACAATTAGCAAGACTTTTTTTTCATCCTCATGTGAGGACATTTTTTTTATTGCTTTTAAAGAGAGAGTAAGGGAGAGAAAGAAGCATTGATTGGGTGCTTCTCATACATACCCAGATTGGAAATCAAACCCACAACTGAAGTATGTGCCCTGACTAGGAATTGAACCTCCAACCTTTTGGTTATGGGACAACACTTCTACCAACTGAGCCACAGTGGCCAGTGCAAGACTATTTTAAATGGTTTATTTATCTCTTCCTTTTTTATATCTATCTTTGTGTATGCTTCATGAGGCATATCATACATTAGTATATAAGAATAGTGTATAATCACAGATAAATATGTAGTACACCTATTAGAATTACATCCTTGTTTTAAAAATCAACTATGGTATGTAATCAAAATAATTTAGAGTTCACTGACCTAGAGATATGCTTGTTCCTTTTACAGGCCATATAATTCAAAAAAAATTTAGTAAATGTTATTACAATTAAAGAAGCCTTCAGAGGAATTAGATGCTTGAAAAAAACCTTGTGTACTGAGAGATGATCATACACAGTAGCTAAAGAAAGCCCCTACTGTCAATGTAAAAATGACAGATTAACAGCTGAGAAGCTAATTATAAAGTAATCACCTATACTGTTAGGCTATTATTTATTTTCTCCTCTTCTGTATAAATACAAATATAAAAATAGTGAACATCTTTCTCTTTTTTCCAAATAGTCATATTTATTACTTTTACAGTTAATTATTTCTATCCACTGTAGCATTTAATTTTTCATCTGTTACCTATGTTCCACAAACTCCATATGAAAGCAGTACCAGTGAAAAGATAATTAAGGTGGGAATAATTAAGAAAAGGAAATTTTTAAGTAAATGTTTATCCAAAAACAATAAAAGAGCAAAAATGGCCACAAATATTTACATTCCTACACCCATCGTATTTTCAAATCGCCTTCTGCTATTAACACGAAAAGTAAAGTGGTAAAACTCTAACCTAGTGATCTAAACAAAAAAGGAGATAATTTACCTCAGGAACTCACTATACACTGCAATATATTCAAGTGGTGAAAAGATACAAATTCATTCAGAAATTCCATACTATCCAGGTGTCACTATAGTCTCTTGAATAATTACAATAAACATATTACTATAAAATGTACCAATAAGTAGAGAATACTACTATATTTATAAACTGCAAATAACAAAAGAAAACAGAGGTCCAACAAAGCTAAAGTCCAAGCTGTAATTACATATCTAGATTGAAAGCAGTCAAAATGTACAGAAATGTGATAAGTAATCCAGATGTGTTAAAAAAACAAAACAAAACACAGCCTGCAGGGCGGAGGGGAATAAAGGGGGTAAAATGGGACAACTATAATAGCATAATCAATAAAATACATTTAAAAATATGAACAATAAAATGACAACAAACACAACTATCAAAAACCGAACCTGAAAAAACAAAAATGAACTGAGCAAACAATAGAACAGGAACAGAAATGGAAATCACATGGAGGGTTATCACTGGGGAGGGGGAGGGGAGAATATGAGGGAAAGGTACAGGGAATAATTGGTAGGTAAAAACTAGACAAGGAGAAGTTAAGAATAGTGTAGGAAATGGAGAAGCCAGAGAACTATATGTATGACCTATGGACATGAACTAAGGTGAGGGAATGATGGTGGGTGGGGGGTACAGGTTGGAGAGGAATAAAGGGCAGAAAAAAAATGGAACAACTGTAATAATATAATCAATTAAATATATTTAAAAAAAATAAAATGAAAGACCATTAAAAAAAACATAGCCTGTTTTTCTCAGATTATATCCAGTCTCATCTGGTAGGTTTCTCATAAGCCTGCTACATAAAGTATATTTCCCTACTGCTGATAAGAAGCAGCTTGTAGACATCCATAAATTTGTTAAGGAGTGAGTCTAATTGGCAATATTGATAACTCCATAGTTTCCTATTACATTCACTGGTCTGAAAACTGAAAAGAATGCATAACAAAAATGTTTTTCCAAATCCTGTACCAGTTTTTCAAGTTTTTAACCAAAGGAAAGTTGGAATGTATTGCTTCTTGTCATCAACAGGCATTTCAAAAAGAGGTAATTAACCAAAATCAAGAGTTTTGGTCAAGTTAGTAACAGGCTTCCCCTTTATTTCAAATCCTTTCATAATCCTTTTTTAAAAAAATTTTCCAGTATGGACTGGACTTTACAAACAGCCTCTTTCCTGGCCTGTCAGACAGTCCTGGACCCCAGTTTCAAGTAAATGCAGTTCCAAAAGTTCCTTGATTAGCATCTCTTCTAAAAGCCAGTATATTTTGTCTTTTTTCCTACAAACTCTTCTACTTGTTGCTCAAGGTACTGGACCTTCCCCAGCATGTGCATTTTTTTTAACACTTGGGGGAGTACCTTTACCTGAAGGTAAACTCTCTTCAGGTGAAGATTAGTAACTTTGCTCTTGATTGCTGGGATGTTTGCTGGTGGTATTACCATACAGCTGAGGCTCAGCACTGTATTGGACTTGGGAATCCAAAAGAGCTGAATTATCACTGTTCATTATGTCCAAGGACTTGTACTAATGGACATTGCAGGGAAAGTTGTGCTGGTTCATGCCTTGATCCGATAGGGTATACCCCTATCAGAGGAATCCTTGGGCTATTGGGGTGGTGGTGACAGAGATGGCTGAGGACCAACTGCTAGGCCATGATGAAGAGATTCCCAGGTGGTGCTGAAGGCACAGATGAAGGCCAGGTTCCCATTCCATAAGTACCAGGAGAAGCCCATGAGTTCTCTTGTGGTCAGATACATGGTCCTGTGAAGCAGGATATCCTGTAACCTGCCCCATAAGAGAAGGTGCTTCAGCCTGGCAATCCTGCTGGGGATACATCCAGGGAGAGACTAGGGTTGGGATGTTGCCAGGTGAACAGTAGGTGCTTGGAACCTCTGTGAAGTAACTGGTCTGTGAATATCCAAGTGTGTAAGAAGTGCCAGAGTATGAGGCAGTATTTGTTCTGGGGCCAGATGAGTATGGTGGGCTGTATGCTCCATTTGTGTAATAATTCAAACTCTGGCCTTGCATTTCGGTCTTGTGGGATATGTACTTGGGTAAGGAGTCCTAAGCCAAGCGTAGAATACCAGCAGATAGAATTGCAGCTAGGATATGGTGGCTGCTCCTGATAGCTTCCTCCAGCTCAACCCGGCTCTGTTCATGTGCCTCCAGAAGGATAGTAGCCATCACTTCCTCCACCTTCTTCCAGCCAGGTGGTCTCAGCTGGGCTGCACCAGAAAATGGGAGGCTGGGGAGGCTCAGGGAGAGGAGGTTATATGAGTGGAGGTGGGTGCATGGGCACATCTCTACCCCCATGCCCATAGTAGCAGCCATAAGGACTGTCACTGGGGCCATAGCCGAAGTGCCTTAAGGCCAACATGCAGTAAACATCTTAATAACAAATTAAGTTTCTCTCTCTTTCCTCTGCAAACTCCTGTTTTATATTTTCATAATTTATCTTTTTTTAAATTTTTTTATTGATTATGCTGTTACAGTTGTTCTATTCCCCCCTTCATTCCCCTCCACCCTACCCCCCATCCCCACCATTACCCTCCCTTTAGTTTATGACCATGTGTCTCAAGTCCTTTAGATTCTATATTTCCCATACTATTCTTGCCCCCCATCTATTTTCTATCTACTGTCTATGCTACTTATTTTCTGTACCTTCTCCCCCCTTCTCTTCCTCCCACTCCCCTGTTGCTAACCCTCCTTGAGATCTTCATTTTTATGTTTCCACTCCTGATCTAGCTGTCCTTTTAGTTTGCTTTCATTTTAGGTGTGGTTGTTAATAACTATGAGTTTGCTGTCCTTTCACTGTTCATGTTTCTTTAACTTCTTTTTCTTAGATAAGTCCCTTTAACATTTCATATAATAAGGGCTTGGTGATGATGAACTCCTTGAATTTGATCTTATCTGAGAAGCACCTTATCTGTCCTTCCATTCTAAATGAAAGTTTAGCTGGATAGAGCAATCTTGGTTGTAGGTCTTTGGTTTTCATGACTTGGAATACTTCTTTCCAGCCCCTTCTTGCCTGTAAGGTCTCTTTTGAGAAATCTGCTGACAGTCTGATGGGGACTCCTTTGTAGGTGACTGTCCCCTTAGCTCTTGCTGCTTCTAGGATTCTCTCCTTCATTTTAATCTTGGCTAATGTAATTATGATGTGCCTTGGTGTGTTCCTTCTTGGGTCCAACTTCTTTGGGACTCTCTGAGCTTCCTGGATTTCCTGGAAGTCTATTTCCTTTGCCAGCTTGGGGAAATTCTCCTTTATTATTTGTTCAAATAAGTTTTCCACTGGTGGCTGTTCCTTTCCCCCTTCTGGTACCCCTATAATTCGGATGTTGGAGAGTTTAAAGATGTCCTGGAGGTTCCTAAGACTCTCCTCATTCCTTTCAATTCTTGCTTCCTGACTCTTTTCTGTTTGGCCATTATTTGCTTTCTTCTGGTCCACTCCATTGATTTGAGTCCCAGTTTCCTTTTCATTGCTATTGGTGTCCTGTGCAATTTCATTCATTTCAATTAGTTTTGCCTTCATATATTTGTCTAATTTGTGGCTATAATCAACCAGTTCTGTGAGGATCCTGATCACCAGTGTTTTAAACTGTGCATCTGAGAGTTTTGCTATTTCTTCATCGCTTAGATCTATGGGCTCTGGGGCTTTGAGATCTTGCGACATTTTTGGTTTGTTCTGGCCCTTTAAGTGTGAGAAGCGGTGCCTTAGACTCCCAGGTCGCTGGGTTGTAACACTGTATGTGGGGGCGTGGTCAGAGCGGGGAAATGGCGGTGCCCTCTACTGCCAGCTGCTGCAGGGACCCTCCGGCTCGGTCCAACTGCCCACTCCCTCGCCTGTCCGCTCGCGCACAAATGGGCGACCACAGTCAACACGCAGCCCGCTTCCCCGCTGTCTCCTCCTTGGTCGCTCGCCTGGTGGCTCGCTCGGTCGCTCACTAGGTCCAACCCTGCGCCTGGATTTTGCGTGTCTGGATTCTGCGCCTGAGTCCATCTGACCGAGTCCTCCTGTGCAACCCCGCTTCTCCAGCCGCTGGTTTCGCCCCTTACCGGTCAGGCTGAAGAATTTGTTGTTAACGGACTTCCAAAAAGTTCAGTTTTCCATGTTCTGGCTGTGTTTTCTGTTGCTAATATTTAGTTGTCTCTAAACTTGGTTGTGTGAGAAGGCACCGCACATCCACCTATGCCTCCATCTTGGAGGAAGTCCTCATAATTTATCTTAAATCTAGTTATTTAAGTATGTTTTCTCTCACACTCAATTCACTATAAATTCTAGGAAAAAATTTCTTGCTTATTTTTCTATAACCCAAATTGTGTACTTATTAGATATTGGCTATTAAATAAATAATGACTGAATTAATAAAGACTTTCCATATGATTTATCAAAGTGAGCTTCCAGACTCATGTGTAACAGAATTCTATGCTCCTTACCCACTGGCCAACTAAAGGGAACAGCATAAATGTCCATCCTGACAATCAAGAAGCCAAAGGTTAAAAGTGGTCCCAAAGACCAGCTATCCCTTCAGTAGAAATATTTTATAAACGATAGCATATAATGAAGGGACCATGTTACTAGGATTTTTTCTTTTTTAATCTTACCCAAGGACATTTTTTCATTGCTTTTTTAGAACAAGAAGGGAGAGAAACATCAATGTGAGAGAGAAGCATCATTTGGTTGCCTTTCATACACATCCAGTCTGGGGATCATATTCACCTGGACCAGAGACTGAACCTACAACCTGCCTGTTACAAAACAATACTCAAACCCACTGAGCCACATCAGCCAGGGCATAGACAATATTTTCATTTGTCTATTCTTTCCTCTCCTTTCTCTTATTTAAAAATTGTATTTTAAAACACAGACTTTGTATAGTTGATTTATTAAGGAAGTGTTCCTCCTGATTTTATATAAATCTCAATTTCTTGGAAACAGCAAAAGGAGATTGAGAATTTTCTCAGCGACCAGAGGGGAGAGGGAAGGGAATTTAAGGGGAAAAAGGGGGAGGGATTTTGAGGAACAAGTATGAAAGACACAGGGATGAGGACTGGGGGAGGGGAAATTGGAGGGAGGGGGGAGACAGGGTGGGGGGGATGGGAGAAATAGATAAAAAAATGTACTTGAAAAGTAACTAAATAAAATTTATTATAAAAATAAAAATTAAATTAAATTAAAAAAAGAAAATATAAGACTTAAATTAGCATTGTTTGATGACATAAGAGAATGCAATAATGCAATGAATAAACCACTGATTTTAATAGCCTTAAAATAAGTGATTTTCATCAATGTAACATTTGTAGCTTTCAAAAGCCCCAGAATGAGGCAATATATTTATGGTGACCTACAGCATTAACACATGCAAAATTATTTACTATAAAATAAATAGAGGTATAACATGCCCCAATCTGAAAACCTAGAAAAAACTACGACCTTAGCATGAAAAATAGACCAATTTCATAAATAATAATAACAATAATATTTCATAGAAGGCAAATAAAAGTGGGAAAAAAGAAACAAGAGGAAAAGAGGGGAAGGAGAAGAGAGAGGAAGAAAAGAAAAAAGAGGAAAAGATAAAGAGGAAAAAATTAACATTAATTGAATACTTTTATGTTACATGTATTCTGCTAAATACTTTACCTTCACTTAATTACCATAAAACCTGTCCAAGAAAGTAGTACTATTGTCCTAATTTATAGATGGAGAAACCAAGGTTTAGACAGGTCAAGTAACTTTCTCAAGAGAAAATAAAGCTAGGGCTAGAATGCAGTTCTGTCTATTCAAAAATACATGACCTTAATCAATACATTTTGTTGATTCCAAATAAGCATGTACTGTTCAAAGAAAAGTTTTAACACATAATTCTATGTAGCTGCCCTAGGTTGCAAAAGGCCCTCCACTGGAATTAAAACATTTGGTGATAAACAAATAAACCTAATAATCAGGCAGAAGATGGCAGTTAAGTAGGTGGGAGCAGAGTCCACTTCTCCCTGTGTGCAGGTGGAACACCTAGCTGATCTTTTGAGGAACAAAATGAACAGCTAACAGTATCCAAGCATATGTGAAGGTTGTAGGTCAAATTGTAGAGGACACTGACAAACAGGACAGGGAGATTGCTTTGGGATGGTAAGGTCCCTGGGACTAGGACAGGGACCAGGGCTTCTACAGCTCTAGGCCCGGTGCCTGCCAGGCCTGCTGCAGGATTCTTGGAAGAGAGTCAGGTCAGTGGCTCCCTCCCCTGCCAAACAGGGAGGATAGAGCAGCACCAGGATGGACCTGGATGCTTGAACTCACTATGGGGAATACAGATGAAGTGGGAGACACACTGGGGCAGTATTCACCTTCTGAAACTGTGGATGCCAGCTGGGTCATTACCAGAGAAACTGGGGAGCTGGGTGATGCCTGGAGAAGGGAGAAGAGTTGGGCCGCAATGGATTGTGACCTGTATAGTCTCTGGTCTGGTTGGAAAGTTGGGCTGTGTGAGAGGCTGGATGCTTGTTAGGAGGAGAAGGCTTGAACAGGATTTTGTTAAAAAAAAAAAGGCTGTTGGTGGTTTTTTAGGGGATCTCCCACAGTGGCCACCCTTGCAGCCACTAACCATAGCAAGCTCAGCCACATACCCACCCCCATCAGCAGCAAGGCTGTGCCCCTGCTGCCACCATAGCCTTGGCTGCACACCTGCCCCCTCATGCCCAGTTGGACTGACTCACTGAGGGGAAAGAGGAGGCACCCCCACAGCAGAGGGCAGCAGCAGGGTTCCGAGTAAGCAGTCCCCAGAAAGATAACTCAGTGGTGGAGCTTTGCATACCCTGAGGAAACTTTGAGAGTGCCTAGCACATAGGACAGCAAAGAGCAAAAAGTTGTACCAACTTTTTTGTGAGTAGCCCCTAATTAGTGCACCTCAAGGACAGCACACCTGGTGGATTGTAGATACCAGCCAAGTGCAGAAGGGCACTGGGGTACTGGCAGCGAACTGAGAAACTGGGCTAGAGGCTGGGCAACTGTGAAGAGTGTAGCCCAGACCTGGCCCCTGTCCTCCCAAAACCATAGGAAGGGAGAAAAGTGAAACCCAAACCCCTCAGCCTGCTGCAGCCCGGAAGACCAGCAGAATAAGCATGGCCAGTTAAAATGAGCATAACACTTTCCTTTCTTTATTTATTTTCTTTTTTTTTCTCCACCTACTGAGATAACAAGACCTGGAGCTCTGAAAGCACCAGAGATAGACCAAAGAGGGATTACAAGGCTAATCCCAACTGAGAAACAGACAAATTTCACTTTGCTATTCCAGAGAACTTGCATGTTATTGTTTATTTGTATTGTTATTTTTACTTCTTTTATTTTATTAGTGCTTTTTATGTCTCTTTCTGTTTAGTCTTCTTTGTTTTGTTTGTTTAATTAAATTGTTTCACTAGTTTTCCTTTTCTCTTTCATAGTGTATTTTTAATTTTCCTTCTTATACTTCACTTGTGTTCCAATAGCACACTACTCTAGGTCATGTACTTTCTATTCTTGCTATTCAGGTCGTATAGATTCTGCCGTATGATTGTTGTTCCATGACTATTGTAAATAATTGTTGTTCCATACAATTCTAAGTACTCCACAGCACACCTCTCGGATCTTAGCCCATTTTACTGCCTTCTGCAACTTTATTATTGCTGTGGTTAACTCTATTCTCTTGCACACTACACCTATTTTCTACCCTTTACACTCACTGTATCTCATAATCTACCTCCCACAAGCTCTCTGTTTTCTGTATTCAACACATAATCCTTCCCTTCTCTAACAATAGTCTTACCTTTTTTATATCTTTTCTAAAAAGTGGCTATTTGGGTGAAATATAATGGTTAACACTATGGTTGTATGGGGCCAGTCTGTTTTGGTCTGGCAAATGTGACTCAGCTCTGTATGGAAAACCTATAGAAGCGAGGTGGCGGGCAGGAGCCGGACCTTCAAACCGAGTTTTCACATGGGAATTAGGCCTAGCAAATGCATACAGACTGTTATGCCTTGCTCTTGCTAAAACTCCATCACCCTGGTCTAAAACAACAAATGTGAGTTGTCTATCTTTAAGGTAATTTCCAAAGCCTGTGTAAATTTCCCCAAGGACAGAGCTAATCAGCTTGCCGCCTCTCCCCTCTGCATGTTATTTTCATTTCCTTGATTGTACCTAAAATGTAGACAATAATATTCTATGTAGTAGATAATAAATCCTTCTTTGATGTAAGACTCAAGAAAAACAATAAAACCTGAGTAGGCAAGGGTTGGGGTACTCTCCTCTTGAGAGAGTGGCCGAGGCACTCAGAGGCACTCTCCTCTTAAGAGAGTGGCTGTGCTGCCCCTTTTTCTCTACAGGACTTCTGTAGCCTGTGCATTTATTCTCATCTTCAGTCACAACAGGTGAACGCTGCTGGCAGGAATCTGCCACATATGGTTACCCAAAAGATCTCCTATCTCTTTTCTATGAGCTGGTACTTGAAATACCAGAGAATACATTACCATTGTTGTTACCCATTTTACGTTTCGCTGCCAAGTGATCACATAAAAAAGTAGGTGGGAGCAGTGAACAACAGTATACATGCTGGAAGAGAGAAAGCAACAATGGAACCACCAACACATAGTAAAGGAAGATGGTGACAGGGTGGCTGAAAACCACACTAACTTCCACTCAGGACCAATCAGGAATTACAACTAAACAGATAAGAAATTACCCAGAACAAACAACTGAACAATAGTGGGAGAGAAGACTCAAAACCTTGGACAGATAGAAGAACCACTTTCACCACAACCTGTTCATACCTGCACAACACCATACAAGATGTGGTGGGCAGAGTGAACCTCAATTAACCAGCTAGAGGAAAGCACCCACCAAAAAACACCCAACAACAATCAAAACTCAAATATATAAAGAGAGCCAACATAAAAGACAGTTAAAGAGCAGCAAATTCAGGGGATCAATGAGACTGTACCACTGAATCTCATAGGTCTCTTACCATAGAGGTTCACAGCAAAAACACAGGGGGTCAGAATGGATCAATTTAAGAAGCAGCAGCAAACAAGAAGAATCTCACAAATAATGGGAAGACAAAGAAACAAATCCCACATGAAAGGAAAGGAGGAAGCCTCAGAAAGAATGCTAAATGAAATAGAGGCAAGTCAACTATCAGATATTGACTTCAAAGAAATGGTTATCAAGAAATTCAATGAGCTCACAGAGAATTATCAAAAACTACAGAGAAACTATGATGAACTCAATGTAAACTATATCAATGTGAAAAAGAAAACAAACTATCAACAAGGGCCAGGAGGAAATTAACAATAAAATTTGTTAATTGGAGAACATAGTACAAGGAATTGAAAGCAGGATAGAAAAAGCAGAGATCAAATCAGTGACCTGGAGGACAAAATAGAAAAAGACACCCAGAAAGAGTGAGAAAAGAAAAAAATCAGAAAGAATAAAGAAGTATTGAGGAAACAGCAGGACAACATGAAACACAGTAATATCCATATAATAGGGACACCAGGAGAAGAAGAGCAAAGGAATAGAAAACCTGTTTGAAAAAGTAATAGTGGAAAAATTCCCTAATTTGATGCTAGAAAAAGTGACAAAAATCTGGGAAGCACACAGGGTTCCAATCAAGAGGAACCCAACAAGGCCCATTTTGAGACACACCATAATTAAAATTCCAAAATTCCAAGACAAAGAGAAAATCTTAAAGGTGGCAGGGAGAAACAGAAGTAACATAAAAGAGAACCCCAGCAGGACTAGCAGATACTGCTCAATGGAAATACTCCAGCCAGAAGAGAATGGCAAGGGATATTCAAAATAATAAAAAAGAAAGGCTTGCAGCCAAATTCAGGCCTTTCTAGGCCTGAATAAGACTATACTATACAACCCAGTAAGACTCTCAATTAAATGAAAGGCAAAATAAGGAGTTTCCCAGATAAAAGAAGTCTAAAACAATACACCTTTTCCAAACCAGCACTTCAAGAGATGTTAAAGGGTCTGCTTTAAGAAAAGAAAAAGAGAGAGAGAGAGAGAGAGAGAGGAACAAAGGTGCAAAGAAAGTAAAATGCCAATGAACAAGTACCTATGAATAATAACCTTACATGTAAATGGCTGAAATGGTCCAATCAAAAGATATAAAATAGCAGAAAGAATAAGAAATTGTGACCCACACATATGCCATCTACAAAAGACCCACTTCAGAACAAAAGACCTACACAGACTAAAAATGAAGGGCTGGAAACAAATATTCCAAGCAAATGGACAGGAAATAAAAGATAGAGTAGAAATAATCATATCAGACAAATAGACTACAAAAAAAGGGCCATAAAAGGAGACACAGAAGACAACTTCATAATACTCAAGGGAAGAATCCATCGATAAGACATAAACATTGTAAATATATGTGTACCCAACATAAGAGCACCCAATTAAATAAAGAGAATCTTGAAGACTTCAAGATATTGACAGCAATACAATTATAGTAGGGGATTGTAAGACCCCACTTTCAAAAATGGACAGATCTTCCAAACAAAATATCAACAAAGATATTGTGGCACTGAACAATGTCCTAGATCAATTGAACTTAACTAATATATGCAGATTCTTTCATCCCAAAGGAGCAAAATACACATTCATTTCAAGTGCACATGGAACATTTTCAAAGACACACCACATGACAGGTCACAAAACAAGCCTCAAGAAATTTGAAATTGTATCAAGCATTTTCTCTAACCACAAAGGACTGAAACTAGAAACCAACTCCAAGAAAAAAAAACCTCAAAAACACTCAAACTCATGGAGATTGAATAGCACGCTATTAAACAATGAATGAGTTAAGAATGAGATCAAGGAAGAAATCAAAATGTTTCTGGAAACTTTCAGGAGAAAAAGGTGAAGGGTTTGCAGGAAGAATTATTAAGGAAAAATGGACAATAACGGGCAGTGGAAACAGGAGGGAGGTAGAAAGGGATGGGGTGTTGGGATGAGGTGGGGCAAAAGGCAAAAAACTGTACTTGAACAACAATAAAAATAAGTTTCTGGAAACAAATGAAAATGAACTCACAACAGTCTGAAACTTACAGGATACAGCAAAGGCAGTCCTGAAAGGCAAGTTCATAGCGATGCATGCCTATCTAAAAAAAAATAGAAACATTTCAAATAAACAACCGAAACCTACAATTACAAGAACTTGAAGAACAACAATAAAGACAGCCCAGAGAAAGTAGAAGGAAGGAAATAGCCAAGATCACAGCAGAATTAAATAACATAGAGACTAAAAGTACACTTCTAAGGATCAATGAATCCAGGAGCTGATTCTCTGAAAAGATAAACAAAATGGACAAGACTTTAAGCAGACTCATCAAGAAAAAAAGAAAGACAACCCAAATAAACATAATCAGAAATGAAAGAGATTACAACTGATACCACAGAAATACAAAGGATTGTAAGAAATTACTACAAAGAACTATATGCCAAGGAATTTGAAAACCTAGGTGAAATGGACACATTTGTAGGAAAATATAATCTTCCAAAACTAAATCAAGAAAAGCAGAAAGACTGAACAAACCAATAACAGCTGACAAAATTGAAGCAGTAATCAAAAAAACTCCTGACACACAAAAGCCATGGACCAGATGGTTTCACAGGAGAATTCTACAAAGCATTTAAGCAAGGGTAACCCCTATCCTTTCCAGACTATTCCAAAAAATCAAAAATATGGAAGGTTCCCAAACTCTTTTTATGAAGCCAGCATCATTTTAATCCCAAAACCAGACAAAGACACAACAAGAAAAGAAACTTTAGGCCAATATCACTGATGAACCTAGATGCTAAAATCCTCAACAAAATATTGGCAAACCAAATCCAGCAATACATTAAAAAGATCATACACCATGACAAAGTGGGATTCATCCCAGGGATGCAAGAATGGTACAATATTCACAAATCAATAAATGTAATACATCACATAAGCACAACAAAGACAAAAATCACATGATCATATCAACAGATGCAGAAAAGCATTTGACAAGATAGAGCACCCATTTATGATAAAAAAAACACTCAGCAGAATGGGAGTACAGGGAGCATTCCTCAATATAATAAAGGCCATATATGAGAGACCTACAGCCAATATCATACTCAATGAGCAAAAACTAAAAACTTTCCAACTAAGTTCAGGAACAAGACAAGGTTGTGTACTTTCACCACTTCTTTCCGACAACATATTGGCAGTCCTAGCCACAACAATTCAACTAGAAAAGAAAATAAAAGGCATCCAAATTGGAAAAAAGGAAACAAAACAGTCATTGTTTGCAGA
Source organism: Artibeus jamaicensis (assembly GCF_021234435.1). Taxonomy (NCBI): domain Eukaryota; kingdom Metazoa; phylum Chordata; class Mammalia; order Chiroptera; family Phyllostomidae; genus Artibeus; species Artibeus jamaicensis. The sequence continues at coordinate 668,243 of NW_026522053.1, read as the reverse complement.
TGACATGATAGTGTACATAGGAAATTCGTAGACTACTCCACCAAAAAAACTACTCGACCTAATAAATGAATTTGGCAAAACAGCAGAATACGAAGTCAGTATTTATAAATCAAAGGCATTTTTGTATACCAACAGTGAAATACCAGAAACAGAAATCAGGGGGAAAAAGCCCATTTGCTCTAGCAACAAGAAAAGAATGCACCTAGGAATAAACCTAACCAAGGAGGTAAAAGACCTGTACTCAGAAATCCACACAGCCCTGGCTGGTGTAGCTCAGTGGATTGAGTGTGGGCCTGCGAACCACAGAAATCTACACAACAATGAAGAAAGAAATTAAGGAAGACACAAACAAATGGAAACATATACCATGTTCATGGATTGGAATAATTAACAACATTAAAATGTCCATACTACCCAAAGCAATTTACAGATTCAATGCAATACCTATTAATGTATCAATAGCATACTTCACAGACATACAACAAACACTTCAAAAATTTATATGGAACCATAAACGAGCCCGAATAGCAGCTGCTCTATTGAGAAAGAAGAACAAAGTAGGGGGGATCACAATACCTGATATCAAACTGTATTACAAGGCCACAGTAATCAAAACAGCCCAGTACTGGCATAAGAACAGCCACATGGACCAGTGGAACAGAATAGAGAGACCAGAAATAAACCCAAGTCTCTACAGTTGATTAATATTCAACAAAGGGGGCAGCAGCATAAAATGGAGTAAAAATAGCCTCTTCAACAAATGGTGTTAGGAGAGCTAGACAGCTACAAAAAAAAAAAGAAACTTGATCACCAACTTACATCATACCAAAAATAAATTCAAGATGGATAAAAGACTTAAATACAAGTTCAGACACCACAGAAGTCCTAGAGGAAAACGTAGGCAGGAAAATCTCAAGATATTCCATTCAGCAATATTTTCACCAATATGTCCTCTAGAGCAAGGGACATAAAGGAAAGAATAAACAAATAGGACCTCATCAAAATAAAAAACTTTTGCATGGATAAAGAAAACAGCATTAAAATGAAAAGAGGACCAACCCTATGGGAAAACATATTTACCAATGATACCTCAGGCAAGGGTTTGATCTCCAAAATATTTTAAAAACTCACACAATTGCACTCCAGGAAGAGAAAGAACCCAATTAAAAAATGGGCAAAATAGTTGGACACTTCTCCAAGGAAGACATAAAAAGGGCCCAGAGACATATGAAAAGATGTCTAGCAGCATCACTATCCATCAGAGATGAAAATTAAAACCACAACAAGATACCACTTCACACTGGTCAGAATGGCCATCATAAACAAATCAACAAACAAGTGTTGGAGAGGCTGTGGAGAAAAGGGGACCCTGGTTCACTGTTGGTGGGATTGCAGACTGGTACAACCATTACGGAAAACAGTATGAAATTTTCTCAGAAAAAAAAATGGGCCTGCCTTTTGACCCAGCAATTCCACTGCTAGGATTATATCCTAAGAATCCTAAAACATCAATTTCAAAGAACCTATACACCACAATGTTCATAGCAGCACAATTTACAATAGCCAAGAGTTGGAAGCAACCTAGGTGCCCGTCAGTAAATGAATGGATCAGAAAATTGTGGTACATATACACCATGGAATTTTATGCAGCAGAGAGAAAGAAGGAGCTACTACCCTTTGCAACAACATGGATGAAACTGGAAAGCATTATGGTGAGTGAAACAGGCCAGCTGCTGAAAGACAAATACCATATGATCTCACCTTTAACAGAAAGCTAAACAACAAAACAAACAAGCAAGCAGAATAAAAACAAAGATACTGAAATAGAGAACAAGGGGACAGTGACCAGAGGGGAGAGGGAAGGGAATTTAAGGGGGAAAAAGGGAAGGGATTTGGAGGAACAAATATGAAGGACACAGGGACAAGAACTAAGGGGGGTGGAAATGGGAGGGAGGTGGGGAGCACGGGGCAGGGGGGGCTAGGATGGGAGAAATAGACAAAAAACTGTACTTGAAAAATAACTAAATAAAATTATTTTAAAAATAAAATAAATTGATTTGTTTAGTATACACATTTCGATTATGTTAATTCTTCCAATCCATGAACACAGTACATGCTTCCATGTTTGTGTCTTTCTTAATTTCTTTCTTCAGTGTTGTGTAGTTTTCTGTGTACAAGTGTTTTACCTCCTTGGTTAGGTTTATTCCTAGATACTTTATTTTCTTGCTGCTATATCAAATGGGATTTTTTCCTGATTTCTGTTTCTGATATTTCACTGTTGGTATATAAGAATGCCTTTGATTTCTGAATATTGTATTCTGCTGTTTTGCCAAATTCACTTATTAGGTCGAGTAGTTTTTTTTGGTGAAGTCTATAGGATCTTCTACATACACTATCATGTCATCTGCAAACAATGACAGTTTTGTTTCCTCTTTCTCAATTTGGATGCCTTTTATTTCATTTTCTTGTCTAACTGTTGTGGCTAGGACTGCCAATGCATCGCTGAATAGAAATGGTGAAAGTGGACATCCTTGCTGTGTTCCTGATCTTAGTGGGAGAGCTTTTAGTTTTTCCCATTAAGTATGGTGTTGGCTCTAGGTCTCTGGTGAATGGTCTTTATTATATTGAGGTATGATCCTTCTACACCACTTCAATGATTTCTTATCATAAATGGATGCTGTTCCTTATCAAATGGTTTTTCTGCATCTATTGATAAGATCATGTGATTCTTGTCTTTCTTTTTATTTATGTGATGCAATACATTTATTGATTTGTGAATACTGTACCATCCTTTCATCCTTGAGATGAATCCCTCTTGGTGATGATGTATGATCTTTTTAATGTATTGCTGGATTTGGCTTGCCAATATTTTGTTGAGGATTTTAGCATCTAGGTTCATCAGTGATATTGACCTGATGTTTTCTTTCTTTTTTATGTCTTTATCTGCTTTGGGGATTAGAATGATCCTGGCTTCATAAAAAGAGTTTGAGAGTCTTCCTTGTTCTTGGATTTTTTGGATTACTCTGTGAAGGATAGGGGTTAGCTGTTGCTTAAATGTTTTGTAAAATTCTCCTGTGAATCTGTACAGTCTAGGGCTTCTGTGTGCCAGAAGTTTTTCTGATTACTGCTTCAATTTCATCACCTGTAATCAGTGTGTTCAGGCTTTCTGCTTCTTCTTCATTCTGTTTTGGAAGATAATATTTTTCTACAAATGTGTCCATTTCACCTAGGTTTTCAAATTTTGTGACATACAGTTCTTCATAGCAATTTCTTACAATCCTTTCTATTTCTGTGGTATCAGTTGTAATCTCTCCTCTTTCATTTCTGATTGTGTTTATTTGGGTCCTCTCCCTTTTTTTCTTGATTAGCCTGCTTAAAGGCTTGTCAATTTTGTTTATCTTTTCGAAGAACCAGCTCTTGGATTCATTGATCCTTAGAATTGTGTTTTTAGTCTCTATGTCATTTAATTCTGCTCCGATCTTGGTTATTTCCTTTCTTCTACTGGCTCTGTGTTATCTTTGTTGTTCTTCTTCCAGTTCCTGTGAGTCTAGAGTTAGTTTTTTTTTATTTGAAATGTTTCTCTTTTTCAGGTAAGCTGCTATTTCTATGAAATTGCCTCTTAGGACTGCCTTTGCTGTGTCCCATAAGTTTTGGACTGTTGTGAGTTCATTTTTATTTGTTTCCAGAAACTTTTCCATTTCTTCCTTGGTGTCATTCTTATCCCATTCATTGTTTAATAGCATGGTATTCAATGTCCATGAATTTGACTGTTTTGGGGTATTTTCCTTGAAGTTGGTTCTAGTTTTAGGTCCTTGTGGTCTGAGAAGATGCCTAATATAATTGCAATGTTCTTGCATTTGTTGAGGGTTGTTTTTTGTCCTACCATGTAGTCTATCTTTGAAAATGTTCCATGTGCATTTGAAAAGAATATGTACTTTGCTTCCTTGGGATGAAAGTTTTTATATACATATCAGTTAAGTAGATTTGAACAATGGCATTGTGCAATGCCACAATATTGGGGTCAATATTTTATTTGGAAGATCTATCCATTTTTGACAGTAGGGTGTTAAAATTCCCTAGTATGTGTTCCTGGATCTTTCCTGGAGTCCTCTGAGATTTTTCTTATATATTTGGGTGCTCCTATGTTGGGTGCATGTATGTTTATAATGTTTATGTCTTCTTGATAGATTTATCCCTTGAGTATTTGGATGCAAAAATTAGCAGGCAGAAATTTGAGGAAAGATAGTATATTTGGATAATCTCAAAATAACCCTCCTTCCAAAATACTTATTAATTGCAAAGGAGAAAAGGATAACTTTACAGTAGAAAAACTCAGCAGACACCCTTCAACAAGTGATCAGGGTTAATCTCATCAAAGCATAGCCACATCATCTACCTCTGTGCTAACAATGACATATTACACTGCAGTTATTTCTGCCAAAAGTGTATAGCCTCATTCTAATCATGGAGAAAGTATGAGTCAAACCCAAATTGAGAGACATTCTCTAAAAATAACTGACCAGTATTCTTCCAAAGTACCAAAACCATGGCAAACAAGAAAGGCCTAATGAGCCATCACAAACTAGAGGAAACAAAAAAGTTCCAACAGTTAATGCAACACAAGTAGATCCTAGACCAGAGTAAAAAGACATCAGCAGGAAAACTGGTGAATTCTGAAACAGTTAATAGTGTTGTATTAATGTTCATTTCTTAGTTGAGATAACAGAACTCATTAGGAGATAATTCTGCATAGGTCTCTTGCATTTCTTATGAGTGAGGCACCAGCTACATTTTTGTTCTCAACTACATTTTCAAAGATGTCTATATGGTGAATTGTCTTTGAAAATAGAAATAAGTCTTCCAACTGAAGCAAAGGGTGGGTTTGCTTGCAACCATTATAAAATATTCAGGAACCCTAAACTCAGGGTTCCTTAGCCAACATGCAAAACCACTGGATTCACAGCATCTGCTTATGCCCTTCTGTGAAACTCCTACAGGACTTGGAATAAGAAAGGAGAGCAAGAGAAAATGCCAAGCATGAAGCTCACACTAGATGCTGTGCCATGTGTAGAAAAATTCTTTGTCTTTGACCCAAGAATCTCATGTCTTTTGCCAACATCCATGAAACTGTGGCAGACAAATATGTCCACATGCAAATAAGAAAAAACCTCAGACCCTTTATAGTTCATGATAGTACTACAGTTAACCATACAAACTATATTGGGTTGTTGGGTGAAGGGTATATGGGAACTTCAGTACTAATTGTATAACTTTTCAATAAGTGTAGAATTATTTTTAAATTAAAAATTAAATAAAGTAGTATCCAAATATCAACTCCTCCTTTCCCAGTAATAATAATAATAATAATAATAATAATAATAATAATAATTGAATCACCACTGCCACTGTATAATTTGTATATATTACATTAGGTTATCTTCTCAAAGAATTCAGTTTGTTGGGGAGAGGGAGATAGGAGAAATGGGTGAAGGGGGTACAAGGTACAAAATTCCAGTTACATAATAAAGAAGTAATGGCGATGTAATATACAGCATGATGACTACAGTTAATAATACTGTATCACATATTTGAAAGTTGAGAGTAGATCTTAAAATTTCTCATTACAAGAAGAAAAAAATGTAACTATGTAATGTGAAGAAGGTTCACTAGATTTATTGTGATCATTCTGCAATGTATACAAATATCAGTCATTATTCTATATACCTGAAACTAAAGTAAGCTTACATGTCAATTATATCTCCATTTTTTTTTAATTCATAAAAAAAAAAGCCCTGGCTGGTATAGCTCAGTGGGGATTGAGCGCGGGCCTGTGAACCAGACAATCGCGGTTTGATTCCCAGTCAGGGCACATACCGGGGTTGCAGGCTGGTTCCCTGCAGGACAGTTCCCAGCAGGGGACCCATGAAAGGCAACCATACATTGATGTTTCTCTCCCTCTCTCCTTCCTTTCCCCTCTAAAGATAAATAAATAAAATATTTAAAAAAAATAAATTCATGATTTGCTAGAGCAATGGTAATCACTGCATTTTTTTCAGTCATTTCTTCTGTTTGAGGGTTTGCTTTAAACATGAAATTTCAAGTACAATACACTAATGGTCATGTATATGCCCTGTTTGTAAACTGTGTGCTGTCAATTTTATGGAGAAATTAACACCCTTGTGCGCTGCTGGTGGGAATGTAAAGTGGTTGAAGCTTCTATAGAAAACATTTTGTCAATTCCTGAAAAAGTTATACATAGAACTACCTTATAACACAGCAAGTCCACTCTTGAGTGTATATGAATGCATAATGAATAAACAAAAGAACAGATAATAAACAAGTGTTATACAATTCAGCCATTAAAAGGAATAAAATTTTTATACATGCTACAACATATACAGACCTTGAAAACAATCTAAGTGAAATTATAGCCATAGAAGGACTATTTTATATGATTGATTATATGAGATATCTAGAACAAACAAATTTATAGAAACAGAAAGCAGAATAAAAGTTATCAGGTGCTAGGAGCAAGAGGAGATGGGAAGTTATTATTTAACAGTTACAGAGCTTATGTTGGGAATGTTTTAAAATTCTGGGTATAGATAGTAGTGATGGTTACATTACACTATGAATGCATTTAATACCACTGAACTGCATACTTATAAATGGTTAAAGTGATAAATATGTTATGTATATATTATCACAATTTTTTAAAAAAAGATTAGCCTGCCAAGTAACATGTCCACACAAACAGATCAGACATATTTCTACCAGGCCAATCCCTCTAACCTTTTGTGAGGAGACTCATTTCCATACCTTTTCCACTTTTTTTTTCCTTTGAGTACTCATGGAATACTTCTGTTTACTTCACTCCTCCCTCTTTTCCCACAACCCTTCCACTAGGCTTCCAACAGTGAAAATCAAAAATAAGCAAACAAATAAAAACTCAACAGAAGCAAAAATTCCCATAACAGTATCTTTTCATATTATTTTTTAAATTACAGTTTACACTTCTTATTAGTTTCAGATGTACAGCATAGTAATTAGAAAATCATGTACTTTAGAAAGTGGTCCCCTGCTTCAGTGTTTCAAGCACTCACCCAGCCTCATACGTAGTTGTTACAACATTACTGACTCTTTTCCCTATGTTATAATCTACATCTCTGTGACTTTTCTGTAATTACCATTTTGTACTTCTTAATACCTTCACTTTTTTCACTCAGCTCCCCAACCCTCCTCCCCTATGACAAATTTGCCTTTCTAACTGAAAAGTGAGAAGTCACTAATACAAATAAGAAGCTGACCATAAGCAGGTAAAGAATTCAGGAGATAAAAGCTCTATCTTAAGAACAGAGAATAAACAAATGGGATCTCATCAAAATAAAAAGCTTCTGCATGGCTAAAGAAAACAGTATAAAAATAAAAAGAGATCCAACTGTATGGGAAAACATATTTGCCAATGATACCTCAGACAAGGGTTTAATCTCCAAAATATATAAAGAACTCACACGACTCCATTTTAAGAAGACAAGCAACCCAATGGGCAAAAAATGGGCAAAGGACTTGAGCAGACATTTCTCCAAGGAGGACATACAGAGGATCCAGAGACACATGAAAAGATGCTCAGTATCACTAGCTATCAGAGAGATGCAAATTAAAAACACAATGAGATACCACTTTACACTGGTCAGAATGTTCATCATAAACAAAGCAACAAACAACAAGTGCTGTAGAGGCTGTGGAGAAAAGAGAACCCTAGAGCACTGTTGGTGGGATTGCAGACTGGTACAACCATTATGGAAAACAGTATGGAATTTTCTAAGAAAACTAAAAATGGATGTCTTTTGACCTAGCAATTCCACTGCTAGGATTATATCCTAAGAACCCTGAAATACCAATCCAAAAGAACCTATGCACCCCAATGTTCATAGCAGCACAATTTACAATAGCCAAGATTTGGAAGCAACCTAGGTGCCCGTCAGTAAATGAATGGATCAAAAAATTATGGTACATATACACAATGGAGTTCTATGCAGCTGAGAGAAAGAAGGAGCTCCTACCCTTTGCAACAGCATGGATGGAACTGGAAAGCATTATGCTGAGTGAAATAGGCCAGGTGTTGAAAGACAAATACCATATGATCTCACCTTTAACAAGAACCTAATTAACAAAACAAACAAACAACCCAAATCGAACCAAAAACACAAAAATAGAGAACAGGCTGACAGTGACCAGAGGGGAGGGAATGTCAGGGGAAAAGGGTAAGGGTTTGCAGGAGCAAGTATAAAGGACATGTGGACAAAAGCAAGGTGGGGTGGAAACAAGAAGAAGGTAGGGAGGGCTGGTGGGGAGGGCTGGGATGGGAGTAAAAGACAGAAAACTGTTCTTGAAAATTAAAATAAAAAATAAAATAAAGAGTAGGACAATAATATGGTTATATGCATTGTATACCTTGCTAAAATGGTAATTTATTGGCATACAGTTAATTTTATGCCTAGTTTATAGATACAATCTACAGGGACATATTTATATATTCAATAGCTTTAAAAATTGGGATATATTTTTGATTAGTTTGAAGGACATGTCTATACTTTAACTATATTATCATAGAATATTTCATAGCATATTTACCAGTAAGTCATACTATATTCTAATAAACTCTCTTAAGAAGCATTCAGTATTATTTTGGATGTCTTTGATATGAATGTAAACTTCTGTTTAAATAATTATCAGCATCAAATAATCAACAAAAATGTTCTTTGAGGTTAAAAAATATTACTGTTTAGTATATGTTAAAAATGAGAGCTAACCGTTCTATGAGAGTAAAGCTGTGCCCAACTTCAGTTATTACTCTTAATTTTATTTTATCAGTGTGAATTTGATTTTGCTTTGCTTTGACTTGTACAGAATCTTTAAATAATAGTGACTTAAGTAAAATTAAAGTCTCTTGCACAAGCTAACAAAAAAATGACAACAGCCAACACATAGTAGCCATCCTGTGTGAATAAATCAAAATTATACCTGTTTTTTGTTAGGATTGGCAAAAATATATATTTTTGGAGTGCCACAGATTTTTAATAACTAGTTCATGCATGTTGTAAGATTTTTTCAAAAGTTAAAAATCACTGGGCTAGAGATATTGGGGTAGATGTAATAACTTACCCATGAAAACTGTTAAGATCACCTGTAGGAAGCATGTGGGGTTAGAAGAGAAGACAACCTAGATTCAAGACCTGAAGCAGCTCAACATTTAGAGTTTGAGTAGAATAAGCAAAGATGAGTAGGGAAGAGAAGTCAGATAAACCAAAGGGAAGCCAAAGAAAGACTGTTTCAAGAATGGAGTATTCAACTGCAGAACGCCGCCAAGAGGTCTAGCAAAAAGTGAGCAGAAAAGGATCCACTGGATTTCATCTCTTGGAGATTACGAGTGACTCCAGTGAAAGCCATTTCAGGAGAGTGTAGGATCTGATGACAAATTGCAGAGTGATTCCGAGGTGAGGAAGTACAGCCACTATCTAATAGTTAAAATTTTGAAGGGCAGCAGTGAGATTGGTGATAGATGGAGATCTTCAGCAACCAAGGAAAGTGACCCTGAACACCCATGTAGTAAAGAGAATAGTACATGTGAATAGCAAAAATTCAAACAAGCAAGGAAAGCAATCCTCATAACCATTTAGTGCACCAGCACAATGGAATAATCCTGAAAAGTACTTACACAATCGGACACACTGTGAGCATTCAATCATGTCAGTTGTTTTGTTTAATAAATTGTCTCCTCCATAGACTGTAAGTGCCCCGAGAAGGACAGAGACTATGTCTGTTTTACTCATGCTTGCATTCCCAGGACCTAGCACAGTGCCTGGCACACAGTAGGTGCTCAATAAATATTTGAGTGAATTCAGAATTCTGAATACAGTCTTAACGACTGGAATAGCCACTTTGTAGCCTCTAATTCATTGGGGTTTTTTTTTTTTTCATTTGTACGACGACGGTCACTTAAGCACACTCTGAGTCTTGAGGGAAGTAACGCTAAATAACATCGAACCTAGATAAATGGCTTCCTACTGAAGAACTATGACACGTATTTCACAGTCATAGAAAGGTCAACCAGTGAACCCGCCACCCTCCCCGGCAAGTGCCAGAGCCACCGCTCCTCCGGGTCAGAACCGCAGCAGCCGCCTTCCCACAAGGGGGCGCTGCAGCTTCGCCACCCCCCACCACCCCGTTTCCCCCCACCCCCCGCCCCCGGCCTGAGGCCCCGCCCGTCCTTCACCTGCAGCGGCTGCACTCAGGCCTCCGATCAGACGGCTCCACAGGCAGGTCCCAGAGCCCATCCACACTGGCGATGCCCGCCTCCTCTCTTGGAGTAGCCACCGCCCGAGCTGCGCTGCTCTCCCGGCGATCCTCCTCTTTAGGCGTCTGAGATCTCGAGGCCGGCAGCCGTTCCACCGGGTCCCTGCATATTCGCGCCTCCTTCTGAGGGTCCATGGCAGGCGCTCAGAACTGGCTGTCACACTGATGCCCCGCTGCCACCGGAGGGCGCCACACACTGGGAAGATAGTTCCGCGCCAAGTGGCGCCACGTAGCGCCACGTACGCACGCCACGTACAGGGGCGGGTCTTCGAAGTTTTTGCTCTAGGTCCTACCCCTCAGCGAAGAAGGAGCTACCCCATTGGTCAATAACCCGTGAGAGTTTTTACCCAGAACCAGATTGGGACGTGTGGGTTGGGGTTGGGAGCTTGTGAAATTCAGTTATTTTAGTTGGGACAAGTAAAAGGTTACCCTTTGAAAACGGCGCAGATAGCAGTGCATCTTCCTTAATATCTTTAGAAGTGAAAATAAGATGGAATTCTACACTTCCCGCCTTAGCATGGCACTTTTAAGAATTAGCTGGGTGAGGGTGCAGCAGTTGCAGCAACTGATGTACGATAGGTGATAGATAACGGCCAACACGGGAGAATTTTTACCGCCTGAAAATTGGATTCACGATTGTGTGTCTATTAAATGCTAATTTCTTGCTCTAGAAGAACAGAGACCTTTGTCCCTGTCTTGTACTTTTTGGTATTTCTCTCAGCATCAAGCATATTGTTGTACAGTACACACCAAATGTTGGTTAAATGAGATTTTAAATTTTCCGAGGCCCCTAAGAACAGTAGGCAATAGGAGGGCTGAAATTTTATGGATGAGAAAGAAAAAAAGCCATAGAAAAAGAACTATCTTGCCCAAGTTTTACAGCTCCTGGATAATAGCAATATAGCCCACTGTTTTTGTTTTGAAAGCCAAAGCGAAGTTCACCTTAGAAGGAAAGCAGAAATTCTACTTTCCCCAAATTTTTTCCATTCATTTATTAATACTTTGTGTTATTGATGCCAATAAAGTAGATTTACCCAGAAATCTACAGTAAGAAAGCAGGATTATATTTCTAAAAATAAAGTTTCTTTTCACTATTAGATTCCCAGTTATTTTAAAATCAGGCTTGTGAATAGAATACAAGACTACTGTTTTCAAGTACCTTGCATTCTTTTCCCCTACAAACAGCAGCCATCATTTCTTTTGGACTACTATAAGGGAGGGATATGAAAAGGCTGAAACATCCACAGGTGATGGATGTAGAATGGGAGAAAGAACTTATGGCAGCTGGAATTGGGAGAGAATCAAAACCCAGAGACTATAGAAAGGGAGATGAATCAGATAATAAATACTGACTGCAAATTTAGGTTGAAGAACCAACTCTTTAACTACCAGAATTTAATTCTCATGTGATAACTTTTAAACTTGTTTCTAGTTTCAAGATGTAAAATGTTCTCAAGTCATTTATGGTCCCTCTGGACTCTCTGCTAAGGCCTCTTATATTTGACTTTAACACTCCATGTTAGATCACTGCCTCTACCCTTGAAAGCATTAAAAATCCAACCATTTATTACTTCTACTGCCCCAGTTCAAGCCCCATCCCCTCTTCCCTAGGATTTTATCATAGGCATGTAAGTGGTCCCCTGTTCCATCCTTGTTTTTGTATAACCCATTTTCCCCAAGGCTGACCAGAAGCAAAGAAAATCATGCAGAAGGGATACAGGTAAGGTTGAGAGTGGAAAAAATATTTTTTCTTGTGGAAAGCAAGAAATTCACTCAACATCTACATTTATGAACCCTGACCTTGAAAGCCTGAGGAAATGTATTCCCCACCCAACCAGCTGCTACTTTATGTGAGGTTACCAGACTGACACAGACTTTGATATAAGAATAAAGACCATCAGTGACATAACCTCTGGGAAATGCCAAGATGATCAAGAAGAGGACCAAAATATCCTTGAAGGGGTGCAACCAACTTATCAGTGCAGAAATGTTGCAAAACAATCTGTTGAGATATTGATCTATGTTTTATCTCCGAATTCCTAGTAGGTAGCCAAATCATTACAATTCATTGCCTCAGGAGACTTTGAGTGGTATAAACTGATTAAAATATTAAGCTCGTGTGTGTGTATCTTGGGGGCAGGTGTTAGAGGAGAAGATGGGTAAGTGCCCCTGGGGTAAATGCAAAAATTGCTACAGGGAAGACTTCTCCTAAATGGAAAGGAGACAAAAGAAAACCAAAACCCCACCCCTGTGGTGCCCTAGACTCCAGGTTTCCCAGCATTGTGAAGACACTGCTGCTACCACTAGAATACATGGAACCAGGATGGCAGAGACAACAGCATCTCATTAGCAGCAAATGATAACAGAAAGTTGGAACAGCTTCTCTGATGTTTTGGCTGTGGAAAATAATGTAAACAGTCACTTTTAAGTGGAGTTGGAGCTGCCATCCCAGAGGAACTGCCTTGCACACCTTACTCCTCAAACTTCGAAATCTTAAAACTGCTACTGCTGGTATTTAGCTAGAAAAGGGGAGCAAAGGCAACGAGACTTTGAGTTTAATAATTTGGAAGCATAAGCCTGTTTAGTTGCTAGCCAAGAAGATACAATTTCTTACTCCAGGGGATTACAGCATTGCTCTGCTAACTGGATTATTACTCCTCCCTCCACCACTTCAGTACTGGATTAGTGGAAGGTGTGGGTGGAGGCACTGGACTGAAGAGGCCTGTCAGTCTAACTAGGGGGTGGATCTATTCAAAGCCCAACTTGGAAAGTTGATTGGTTATTTTGAGTAAGCACCTGGTTCATCCCAAACCCAAGCTCCTGGTTATAACTCCATAAGAACAAATACGCTCTCTCTTTCTTTTGGTCTACACAGAGTGCATGCACCTGTTCCCTCCATCGTCTCCAACACAGTAATGGACTAGTGCTGAAAACACTCTATATGAGCTGGGTGCTGAACTGTACTATCCTTTAATATGGAGCATGAACCCTGGGCAGTGGTTTCAATCTGCCCCTACTGAATACAAAATTGCACTTTTTCTATGGCAAGACAGATGGAGATGAGACATTGGGAAGTCAGGGATGGGAACTCCCTTAATTGTATATAATCAATAAAACATACCACAGAGCCACATTCTTCTATGTTGGTCTCAGGAAATTCTTTTCCTTTAGAAGGAAAGAGCCCCACTGCAAATGCCCCACTTCCACTGATAAAAAAAAAACAAAACTGAGGCAAATAACCCCTGGAGTAGGCCTAGACTACCACTGTATCCCAAATAATTGTTTGTAAAGATAACAAGAGCACAGACATTATGATTGCAGGACTGAAAATTAAAGACCCTAAAGGTCTTTAGGGTCACTGACCAGCTAAACTCTGGTCAGTGTAGCTCAATTGGTTAGAGTGTTGTACTATAACCAAAAGTTTGTGGGTTTGATTACTGCTCAGAGCACATACCTAGGTTGCAGTTTTAATCCCTGGTCTAGTCACATACAATACTGAGTCTGCGTGGGTATATGGGAGGCATCCAATTTATGTGTCTCTCACATCAATGTTTCTCTCTCTCCCTTCCTCTGTCTCTAAAAGCAATGAAAAAATGTCTTTTGGTGAGGAAGGAAGGGAGGGATGGAGGGATAAAGGAAGGAAGGAAGGAAGGAAGGAAGGAAGGAAGGAAGGAAGGAAGGTAGGAAGGAAGGAAGGAAGGAAGGAGAATGGAAGGAAGGAAGGAAGGAAGGAAGGAAAAATTACACCTTTAGAGTCAGCATCACTGTATTTGTTTATCTGCACCTATAGAAATTCCTTCTATTCATGTAATTCTTCCCCTTCCATTTCTCATAAATACCCTCCTAATAGGTAAATTATTTAAGTTTCTGCCTAAATCAGTGTTTCCTAAATGGCTGTTATTTTGGATCTCAAATAAATGTTTGTTGCTTTTCACTTTGGCCTTTTATTTTTAGTAGATTAATATGGTACATGGTAAGATACTTGGGGACTTGCATGTCACTGGTAGAGGAAAGGGCCTTAATAATGCCTGAGATTGAATACCCTGCCAGTCCAACAGATGAGAATTTAGCATTGAATAAACTTTGATTTAAATGAAATAGACAGCTTCTGGGGACTTCCGCCAAGATGGAGGCAAAGGTGGATGTGCCGTGCCTTCTCACACAACCAAGTTTAGAGACAACTTAATATTAGCAACAGAAAACATAGCCAGAACACGGAAAATTGAACTTTTCGGAAGTCCGTTAACAACAAATTCTTCAGCCTGACCGGTAAAGGGCGAAACCAGCGGCTGGTGAAGCGGGGTTGCACAGGAGGACTCGGTCAGACGGACTCAGGCACAGAATCCAGATGTGCGGAATCCAGGCGCAGGGTTGGACCTAGTGAGCGACGGAGCGAGCCACCAGGTGAGCGACCGCGGGGGAGACAGCAGGGGAGCGGTGCTGCATGTTGACTGTGCGTGGCGGACAGGCGAGGGAGTGGGCGGTTGGACCAGGGCCGGGTCCCCGCGGCAAGCAGCAGTGGAGGGCGCCGCCATTTCCCTGCTCTGACCCCACCTCCACATACAGCGTCATAACCCAGCCACTCTGAGTGGCCCGGCCCAGGTGAACCACCTAAGGCGCTAATCCTCACCCAGCTGTGAGAAACAGCAGAGGGGGGTCAACCATTTCCCCGCTCTGACCACGGCCCCACATACAGCATCACAACCCAGCGACCTGGGAGTCCAAGGCGCCGCTTCTCACACTTAAAGGCCCAGAACAGACCAAAAATGTCACAAGAATATCTCAAAGCCCCAGAGCCTATAGATCTAAGCGATGAAGAAATAGCAAAACTCTCAGACGCACAGTTTAAAACACTGGTCATCAGGATCCTCATAGAACTGGTTGATTATAGCCACAAATTAGACAAATATATGAAGGCGAAACTAATTGAAATGAATGGAAATGCACAGGACACCAATAGCAATGAAAAGGAAACTGGGACTCAAATCAATGGAGTGGACCAGAAGAAAGCAAATAATGTCCAAACAGAAAAGAGTCAAGGAGCAAGAATTCAAAGAAATGAGGAGAGTCTTAGGAACCTCCAGGACATCTTTAAATGCTCCAACATCCGAATTATAAGGGTACCAGAAGGGGGAAAGGCACAGCCACCAGTGGAAAACTTATTTGCACAAATAATAAAGGAGAATTTCCCCAATCTGGCAAAGGAAATAGACTTCCAGGTAATCCAGGAAGCTCAGAGAGTCCCAAAGAAGTTGGACCCAAGAAGGAACACACCAAGGCACATCATAATTACATTAGCCAAAATTAAAATGAAAGAGAGAATCCTAGAAGCAGCAAGAGCTAAGGGGACAGTCACCTACAAAAGAGTCCCCATCAGACTGTCAGCAGATTTCTCAAAAGAGACCTTACAGGCAAGAAGGGGCTGGAAAGAGGTATTCCAAGTCATGAAATCCAAAGACCTACAACCAAGATTGCTCTATCCAGCAAAACTTTCATTTAGAATGGAAGGACAGATAAGGTGCTTCTCAGATAAGATCAAATTCAAGGAGTTCATCATCACCAAGCCCTTATTATATGAAATGTTAAAGGGACTTATCTAAGAAAAAGAAGTTAAAGAAACATGAACAGTGAAAGGACAACAAACTCACAGTTATTAACAACCACACATAAAACGAAAGCAAACTAAAAGGACAGCTAGATCAGGAGTGGAAACATGAAATGAAGATCTCAAGGAGGGTTAGCAACAGGGGAGTGGGAGGAGGAGAAGGGGGGAGAAGGTACAGAAAATAAGTAGCATAGACAGTAGATAGAAAATAGAAGGGGGGGGCAAGAATAGCATGGGAAATATAGAATCTAAAGAACTTGAGACACATGGTCATAAACTAAAGGGGGGGTAATGGTGGGGATGGGGGGTAGGGTGGAGGGGAATGAAGGGGGGAATAGAACAACTGTAACAGCATAATCAATAAAAAAATTTAAAAAAATAAATAAAAATGATCGATAAATACAGGATGGAATAAAAGTATACATTTACAGCTGTGCCCACATAAAACAGTTTATTCTTGTATTATTTATTAATTATTGTATTATTTTCTATACAAGTGGGTTCACAGTGCCATTGTGACATTCTTGAGTTAATAAAGATACTGTAGTAATAAAAAAATAAATGAAATAGACATAACATTTCCTGCTATATTAGTTTTTATTGCTCCTCTAAAACATTTAGTGACTCAAAACAATACGGGTTTATTATCTTACAGTTCTGTATATTAGGAGCCTGACATGCATCTCATAGGACTAAAATCTAGGTGGAAGCAGGCTTCATTCCTTTGAGGCTCTAAAGGAAAATCCATTTTCTTGCTCATCATTCAGGTTGTTGGCAGAATTCAACTCCTTGTGATTGTTATTTACTTGCTAGCTATCAGCAGAGAGGTGTCCCAAGGGCACCCATGTTCCTTGACTTTCAAGGAAGGTGAACAATTATCTTTATTAAACCTCTTAGGGTTCCTTTAGGCTAAGCCTGAAAATTAAATTGACATAATACACATCAACATAAGAAAAGCATACCCACAAGCTTTTCATGACATGGGAGCCTTCATAAGGTATGAAGACCCCCCCAAAATTATGAAACCAATTTGCTTTTATATCAGATAGAACAAAGAGGCAATTGTGTAAAAGTGAATCAACTATGTGGGCAGGCTAAAGGAATATAATAATTATTTTAACAAGGTCTGTTTGTATGGAATTCTCTTGATCTCAGCTTCCTGGCCTTAATAATTAGAAGGGTTTTTTTCCCTTATGGTATAGAAAGAATATCTTTCATGTGGGTATTTCATCTTCTGCTTTTAAAATAAATAAGGAAGGTCCTGGCTGGTGTAGCTCAGTGGATTGAGCACGGGCCTGAGAACCAAAAGATTGCAGTTCAATTCCCAGTCATGGCACATGCCTGGGTTGCAGGCCAGTTCCCAGCAAGGAACACACAAGAGGCAACCATACATTGATATTTCTCTCCTTCTCTCCTTCCCTTCACCTCTAAAGATAAATGAATAAAATCTTTAAAAAATAAAAATAATAAATAAATAAATAAGGAAGATTAAAGTGTTTTTCTTGTATTTGCTATTTTTCAAGAGCCTTTAACACAAAATAGTCAATGTGTCAGAGCAGCATATATTTGGGATGGCATATTCTGAACTCCTTCTGGTGCATGGTCCCCATGCTACATCTTCAAAGCTGGTAATGGCAGGTTGAGTCCCTCTCATGATTTGAATCTCTCCTGTCTCTTCCCCACAGTCACATGTCTCTGATTTCCTTTTCTACTTCCATTTTCACCCAAATAATCTATGGTAATTTCCCTATTTTGTTTACTACTAGCAAGCAAATTCCATCTGCAACCTTAATTTCTTTTTTGCTGGGTCAACTAACACAGTCACAGGCATAATACCAGGGTATGCAGATCATGAGAGCCAAAGTCTTGCCTTTCACATTTGCACATCTAAATTTAAGGTAGCACATTTATACAAACTTCATATGAAAAAATGTAAATATATAAGCCAAAAATATTGATATTTATATCAAGGTGCTTAGATCAGAGGTTTCTTAGGGAGTATGTTTTTCTTTTATCTTACAAATGTTCTGCACAATGGCCATATGAACTGCATTTTTAGAAAAAAAGAATACAGAACATTAACAACTAGACATCAAAGCTTTAAGTGGTCAAAATGTCAAATAATATAAGGGAGAAATAGTTTCTATAAACTCTATTTCTTGAGTTTCTTTGACTACCTTTTCTTAAGAATATATTTCTGATCTTTTTTATGTGAATTGGTAGGGATTCCAGTGATCCTCATATTTATTGAATGTTCCTTAAGTACATGGGTAATGATTATTGGCATAAATTGTTCTTAAATGACCTGGTTGATGATAGAGAGCTGGTGGCCTCTCTCTCAGCCCCTAACCCCCTGGACCATTTGTTGCTCCCTCTAACTCCAGTGAAGGGGTTGAGGTTTCTTTTTCTCAGGAAAAGGCCTTCCTTCACAATTCATGCTTTCCACTCAGCTTGTCTCCCAGATTACCTATGCCATTTCTTCATTAGTTATATACCACTGGTATAATACTTTCTTGCTTTTTTTCTTTATCTTTCCTGACACTAACTGTATATGAAAAAATGTCCTTGTTTTCTCTGCCTGGGTTTTCTCAGGGATCTACTCACAGCCAGGTTTACTGGCTGTGCAGTGCCCCTTTAATATTTTCTTAAGATTCTAGGTTTAACTTGGAAATTCATTATCCCTTATCTACACATATCATTTTGAACTTATGCTTATAGAATTATTTTTAGTTTTTAGTTATTTTATTTATTAATTATTTTAGACAGAGGGGAAGGGAGGGAGAAAGAAGAGAGAAACATGTGTGATTGTCTCCTGCTCACCCCCTTCTAGGTACATGACCTGGCCTGCAACCCAGGCATGTGCCCTGACTGGGAATCAATCCAGTGACCCTTTGGTTCTCAGGCCTGCGTTCAATCCAGTGAACCACACCAACCAGGGCTACAGAATTTTTTTTTTAAATTTATTTATTTATCTTTAGAGGGGAAGGGAAGGAGAGAGGGAGAGAAACAACAATGTATGGTTGCCCTTTGCGTATCCCCTGCTGGGAACTGGCCTGCAGGGAACTGGCCTGCAACCCAGGCATGTGCCCTGACTGGGAACTGAACCGCGATTGTCTGGTTCGCAGGCCTGAGCTCAATACACTGAGCTACACCAGCCAGGGCCAGAATTATTTTTAAACTATACTCTGCTTAACTGTGTTTTATGAATTATTTGTTATTGAATGGTATTATAATAGGAGACACTTATTTTTACATCTTGACTTTAATGTCTACTGAGAGTTAAATAATTAAATTTTTAAAATATGTTCTTGCTGGTGTGATTCAGTGGGTTGGGCATTGTCCCACAAACCAAACGGGTTGACACTTCAATTCCCAGTCAGGGCACATGCCTGGGATATGGGACAGGTCCCCAGTTGGGGGCATTTGAGAGGCAACAAATCGATGTTTCTTTCACACATCCATGTTTCTCTCCCTCCCTTCCTTTCCCTCTCTCTAAAAGTAAGTAAATAAATCTTTGAAAAATTTTAAAAACACAATTCAGAGGACTGGGAATTAAAAAAAATTAACCTATTTGAATGTAACAAAAATTAACTCTATTATTAGAAACAACAATTTTGAGGAGGAAGGGAACTTAAAGAATATCTAACACAGTATTTCTCCAGCCTAGTTTACATTGGAATCACCTGAGGAGCCCTGTAGTGAGCCAATTAAATCAGTACCTGGGCCGAGGGAGGGCCCCTCCTCCCCCAGGCATCACTACTTGTTAAATCTCACTGAAGCTCTATTTTATTTATTTATTTTTATTTTAAAAGTAAAAACTTTTTATTTATTTATTTATTTATTTATTTATTTAATATTAAATTTTATTTAGTTACTTTTCAAGTACATTTTTTTAATCTATTTCTCCCATCCCACCCCACCCCCTCGCCCGGTCTCCCCCCTCCCTCCCATTACGCCCCCCCCCAGTCCTCATCTCTGTGTCTTTCATACTTGTTCCTCAAAATCCCTCCCCCTTTTTCCCCTTAACTTCCCTTCCCTCTCCCCTCTGGTCGCTGCCCACTTGTTCTCTATTTCAGCGTCTTTGTTTTTATTCTGTTTGCTTGTTTGTTTTATTCTTTAGCTTCCTGTCAAAGGTGAGATCATATGGTATTTGTCCTTCAATGCCTGGCCTATTTCACTCAGCATAATGCTTTCCAGTTCCATCCATGTTGTTGCAAAAGGTAGTAGCTCCTTCTTTCTCTCTGCTGCATAGAATTCCATTGTGTATATGTACCACAATTTTTTGATCCATTCGTTTACTGATGGGCACCTAGGTTGCTTCCAACTCTTGGCTATTGTAAATTGTGCTGCTATGAACATTGTGGTGCATAGGTTCTTTGAAATTGATGTTTTAGGATTCTTGGGGTATAATCAGCTTGCGTTGAAAAACACTGATTTATTCTAAGATCCTATTTTTTTTACAGATGAGGAAACTAAGGCTAAAAGAAACAAAAAAGGGCAAGGCAGAAAATTGAAGCCTCCAGGCTTAATTTGTATTGGTTTTCTTTTTTTTTTTAATTTTATATTGTTCAATTACAGTTGTATGCATTTCCCTGCCCCCACCGCTCCCAGCCAAATCCCCCTCCCTCCCTTGTTTCCATCCTTCCCCTTGTTTTTGTCCGTGTATCCTTTATAGTAGTTCCCGAAAGCCCTTCCCCCCATTATCCCTTCCTTCTTCCCCTCTGGTTACTGTCAGATTGTTCTTACTTTCAGCGTCTCTAGTTATATTTTGCTTGCTTTTTTCTTTTGTTGATTATGTTCCAGTTAAAGGTGAGATCATATGGTATTTGTCTCTCACCTCCTGGTTTGTTTCACTTAGCATAATGTTCTCTAGTTCCATACATGCTGTTGCAAAGGGTAGTAGCTCCTTCTTTCTCTCTGCTGTGTAAAATATTAAGTTTACAATTATTTATTTTTAAAATAAAAAAATCTCAATTTTGCCATCAGTGTGCTGTAGTACATAAGCTCATAAGTTGGAGGTGGGAAAATAATTTCTCATAATCTTTCTGGAATGCAATTTATTTATTTATTTATTTATTCTGGGTTTTTTATTGTTGTTCAAGTACACAACAGCATGGGTGGAACTGGAGAGCATTATCCTAAGTGAAATAAGTCAGGCAGTGAAAGACAAATACCATATGACCAAGCCTCCTGACTTTAAATCTAGTGAGGTTTCCATACCCACATTGTTCTCAATCATTGAGGTCATTAGAACCCTCCTGAGTTCATTCACAATTATTTGATAAAGTTCCAGGTTCTACATCACACCTAATGAAGCAGAATCTGTCATTCATTTAGATAGTCTTGTTGAGAACTAAAGTTGAAAACCATAGCACTTTATACAAAGTAATGATTTTTATCATAAGAAAATAATATACCATATTTTGCTATGTATAATGTTTACTTTTTGCCCAATTTTTGGGGGGGAAAATAAGAATGCACACTATACATGGGTGGTACCTTTACCTAAAATTTCTTGTACATTGTATCTGCTTTTGGGTTTTGTAATTATTTGTTACATAAAATTTCTTGTACCATAATATGTTCAAAAATAAATGCTAAGGTGCCTTTATAATGCAAAAAAACAGGTATTAAATATAAATTAAAATTTTAATTAGAATTCCGGACAAGATGGAAGTATAGGTAGACACACTGTACCTCCTCACACAACCAAAAGAATGACAACAACAAATTTTAAAACAAAAAACAGCCAGAATTGCCAGAATATAGAACTGTATGGAAGTCTGATAACCAAGGAGTTAAAGAAGAAACATTCATCTAGACCAGTAGGAGGGGCAGAGATGGGCTGCCAGGTGGAGAGGACTCCTGGGTACTCCCAGTAAGGCATCAGCTGGTGGACTTGGAAGTCCCACATTTGTGAGCAGATAAACCAGCAGGAACAACAGGGAAACAAGACAGACTGTGTAACCCAGGAAAAAAATAAAAATTCAAAACCTCTGACTGAATAAACCTGTGAGGTTTGAGGCACTGTGAGAAACTCCCAGCTTTGACAAGGAGAGGTCGATGGAGAGACAGGTGGGTGGGTTTGTGTTCCTGGAACCTACACAACCCACCCATCTGGGAATCAGCACCGGAAGGGCCCAGTTTGCTTGTGGGTAGCTGCAGAAGGGACTGAAACCCAGCAAAGAGCAGAGCAAGAGGCATTACTCCCTCTTGGACCCCTCCCCCATATACAGCGTCACAACAGAACAAGTGGGTTGCCCTGCCCTGGTGAGCATCTAAGGCTACACCCCTTACTAGGTAACAGGCACTCTGGAACAAAAAAAATGCCCCAAATGAAAGAACAGATAAAAGCTCCAGAAAAAAATACAACTAAATGATGAAGGGGTAGACAACCTATCAGAGGCACAATTCAAAACACTGGTAATCAGGATGCTCACAGAATTGGCTGAATATTGTTGAAATATAGAGGAAAAATTAAGGCTAAAAAAAGTGAAATAAAGAAAAATGTACAGGGAACCAACAGTGAAAGGAAGAAAAATGGGATTCAAATCAACAGTTTTGACCACAAGAAAGAAATAAACAGTTAACCAGAACAGAATTAAGAAATAAGAATTTAAATAAATGAGGAGAGGCTTAGGAACCTCCAGGACAACTTTAAATGTTCCAACATCCAATCATAGAGGTGCCAGAAGGAGAAGAGAAAGCAAGAAATAAAAAACTTATTTGAACAAATAATGGAAGAGAACTTCTCAACTTGGCAAAGGAAATAGACTTCCAGGAAGACCAAAAAGCTCAGAGAGTCTCAAAGAAGTCGGACCCAAGAAGAAACACATCAAGGCACATCATAATTACATTACTCAAGGTTAAAGATAAGGAGAGAATATTAAAAGCAGAAAGAGAAAAGAAGACAGATACGTACAGAGGAGTTCCCATGAGACTATCAGCTGATTTCTCAAAAGAAACCTTTCAGGTAAGGAGGGGAAATACTGGAAAGAAGTATCTGAAGTCATGAAAGGCAAGGACCAACATCCAAGATGACTCTATCCAGCAAAGCTATCATTTAGAATGGAAGGGCAAATAAAGTGCTTCCCAGATAAGGTCAAGTTAAAGGAGTTCATCATCACCCTTATTAAATGAAATGTTAAAAGGACTTATCTAAGAAATAATGATGTAAAATTTGAACAGTAAAATGACAACAACTCACAACTATTAACAACTGAAACTAAAAAGAACAAAAACAAACTAAGCAAACAGCTAGAACAGGAACATAATTGCAGATATGGAGATGCCAGGGAGGATTATCAGTGGGGAGGGGGAGAAAGGGGAGAAAGGTTCAGGGAATAAGTAGCATAAATGGTAGATAGAAAATAGACAGGGGGAGGTTAAGAATAGTATAGGAAATGGAGAAGCCAAATAACTTATATGTGTGACCTATGGACATGAACTAAAGGGTAGGGAACGCAGGTGGGAGGTGGTATGCAGGGCAGAGGGAAATAAATGGGGGAAACTGGGACAACTGTAAATAGCATAATCAATAAAACATATTTAAAAATATTAAGAGTTGAATTAAAAATTTGAATGAATGATTTTTTTCCTGAAAATTTGGGCCAAAAACAGGTGCATATTATGCACAGAAATATATAGTAATCAAGAATTCTCTTCTCCATCTTATACTTTTATTATTTTAAAAATTTTATTGTTGTTCAAACACAGTTATTTGCATTCCCCCCCACACTCCCTGCCCACCCCAGCCATCCACACCTCCATCCCCTGATCTCAACCCACTTGGTTTTGTCCATGTATCCTTTATAGTTGTTCCTGAAAAACCTTCCCACCTTACCCCCCCATTATCCCCTCCCACCTCCCCTCTGGTTACAGTCAGATTGTTCTTAATTCCAATGTCTGTGGTTATATTTTGCTTGCTTATTTGTTTTATTGATTAGGTTACACTTAATCAATAAATGTGAAGTAATATGGTATTTGTCCCTCACCACCAGGCTTATTTCACTTAGCATAATGCTCTCCAGCTCCATCCATGCTGCTGCAAAGGGAAGGAGCTCCTTTTTTCTTTCTGCTGTGTAGTATTCCATTGTGTAAAGGTACCATAGTTTTTTTTAATTTTAATTGTTGTTCAAGTGCAGTTTTCTGTCTTTTACTCCCATCCCAGCCCACCCACCTAGTCTTCCCACTCCCTCCCATTTCCACCCCTCCCGAGTTTTTGTCCATGTGTTTTTTATACTTGTTCCCATAAACCCTTCCCCTTTCCCCTGAAATTCCCTTTCCTCTCCCCTCTGGACACTGTCAGCCTGTTCTCTATTTTGGTGTCTTTGGTTCTATTTTGCTTGTTTGACTGTTTTGTTGTTTAGGTTCCTGTTAAAGGTGAAATCATGTGGTATTGTCTTACACTACCTGGCTTACTTCACTCAGCATAATGCTTTCCAGTTCCATCCATGTTGTTGCAAAGGGTAGGAGCTCCTTTCTCTCTGCTGCATAGAATTCCATTGTGTAAATTCACCGTAGTTTTTGGATCCATTCATTTACTGATGGGCACTTAGGTTCCTTCCAGTAATTGGCTATTGTAAATTGTGCTGCTATGACCATTGAGGTGCATATGTTCCTATGAATTGGTGTTTCAGGGTTCTTAGGGTATAATACCAGCAGTGGAATTGCCTGGTCAAAAGCCAGTTCCATTTTTAGTTTTCTGAGGAAATTCCATACTGTTTTCCACAGTGACTGCACCAGTCTGCACTCCCACCAACAGTGCACTAGGGTTTACTTTTTTCCACAACCTCTCCAACACTTGTTGTTTGCTGTTTTGTTTATTGGCCATTCTGATGGTCATGAAGTGGTATCCCATTGTGTTTTTGATTTGTATCTCTCAGATGGCTAGTGATGCTGAGCACCTTTTTATATATCTCTGGGTCCTCTGTATATCCTCCTTGTAGAAGTGTCTGTTCAAGTCCTTTGTCCACTTTTTAATTGTGTTGTTTGTCTTCCTGGACTGGAATCATGTGAGTTCTTTATATATTTTGGAGGTCAAATCCTTGTCTGATATATATCATTGGCAAATATGTTTTCACATACGTTTGGTTCTCTCTTTTTTAATATATTTTATTAATTATGCCATTACAGTTGTTCTATTTCTCTCTTATTTTAATACTGTTTTCATTAGCCATGCAGCTTTTTATTTTTATGAGATACCATTTGTTTAGTACCTTTATGTCCCTTGCTCTAGGGCACAGGTGGGAAACACAAGACCTGTGGGCCAAATCCAGCCCTCCACCTTATTTTATCCAGTGCAGCACCTTCTTTCTACATGGTGGCAGTGCTGAGCTCTCACTTAACTGTTAAGGAGTAGTTGCCTTTATACAGTCCTAAAATTACATTTGGCCCTTTGAAAGCAACTGTGAGGCTGATGTGCCCCCTGGTGACAATGTGTTTGACACCCCTGCCATAGAGGACATATCTGTGAAAATATCGCTGCATGGAATATCTGAGAATTTCCTGCTTATGTTTTCCTCTAGGACTTCTATGGTGTCATGACTTATATGTAAGTCTTTTATTCACCTTGAATTTATTTTTGTGTATGGTGTAAGTTGGTGACTGAGTTTCATTTTTTTGCATGTAGCTGTCAAGTCCTCTCAACACCATTTGTTAAAGAGGCTATTTTTACTTCATTTTATGCATCTGCCCCCTTTGTCAAATATTAATTGACCATAGAGACTTGGGTTTATTTCTGGGCTCTCTATTCTGTTCCATTGGTCTATCTGTCTGTTCTTATGCCAGTACCAGACTGATTTGAATACAGTGGATTTATAATATAGTTCGATATCAGGTATTTTGATCCCTCTTACTTTGTTCTTGCTCAAAATTGCTGCAGCTATTCTGGGTCATTTATGGTTCCATATGACTTTTGAAATGTTTGTTCTGTTGTGGGAGTCTCCATCCAGTGGAGTTCTTCATGTCATTGTGGATGAAATGAGACTTCCAAGACAAAATCTGCTTGGGGAGAAAAGGCTGTCTAATCTCTCAGAAGAAAAGATCCTTGAGCACCCTTTTCCCTGGGTATTAATTGTGTTCAGCTCACACAAAGATTTATAGTATGCACATAAAGCTCATCAATCAATGTCCAAAAAGCTACAGTCATGAAAAACTGACATCATCTACAGATAATAATTGAAAAAACAGAGGGATTGTCTCTGGTCAGGGTCAGTGAGATATGCTGATGCCAGAATGTTGTTGAGACATGCATCATGAAGTAGGGCATTTCAATCCCTACACTTTGAACTCAACTCTTTGGTTCATACCAACAGGGTTATCACTAGGCAGAGCAAGCCTCAAAGAACACAATGTACATTCTTTCTCAGGCCTCATTGTCCCCAGGAGCCATCCATTCCTGTACAAGGCAGCAGCTGCCTCTGGCATTGTTTTCAGGCTGAGCCAGGCAGGGGAAACAAAGCAGCCAAGAAATTAGGAGACTTCTCACAGACAGAATACGGACTCAGGCTATGACAAAGCCATGGGGTGAGGGTTTTTCTGCCCCTTCTCTAGAGTCCCCTAAGTCCTTCCCTGATGGTCTCTTTGTGACTGTGCCTGTCTTAGGCTGTTCCTCCCTTGTGGGATCTCTCCTATTATTAACTAACCAGTCATTGTTCAGAGCCAAGCAGGGTGAAGTGAGGGAACCAGGGGCTGTGCTCCTGCCAGAAGAATAGGTTCTGTCTCCTTGGTCACTCATGGTCCCAAGGCATTTTCACTCAGCCCCAGCCTGGGACTCTTTTGTCCACTAAAGAGGCTACAGCCCCTGAAACCAGGCAGGACAGCTGCCAACATTCTATATCTGTGAAATGTCATTGGTACTTTAATAGGGATGGTGTTGAACCTATAAATTGCTTTAGTTGGAATGGACATTTTGATGATGTTAATTCTTCCCATTCATGAACATGGTACATACTTTCATTTGTTTGTGTCTTCCTTAATTTCTTTCTTCGGTGATGTGTGGTTTTTGGGGTACAGTTCTTTTACCTCCTTGGTTAGGTTTATTCCTAGGAACTTTATTTTTCATATTGCTCTCTGTGTCTCCTGGACTTGTGTAACTTTTTCTTCCATCAAATTAGGGAAGTTTTCCATTATTACTTTTTAAAACAGGTTTTCTATCCCTTGCTCTTCTTCACCTTCTAGAATCCCTATTATATGGGTATTACTACATTTCCTGTTGTTCTGCAGTTTCCTTAACACCTCTTTGTTCTTTCTGAGTCTTTTTCCCTTTATTGCTCTTTCTGGGTGTTTTTTTTCTACCTTGTCCTCCAGCTCGCTGATGTGATCCTCTAATACATCTAGCCTGCCTTTGATTCCTTCTATTGTGTTCTTTAGTTCAGAAATTATGTTCTTCATTTCTTCTTGGCTCTTCTTGATGGTTTCTATTTCCTTTTTAATGTTGATATAGTTTGCAGTGAGTTCATTGCAGTTTCCCTGTAGCTTTTGGTGTTTCTCTGTGACTCATTCTCCATGAGTTTTTGCTGTTTCCCCATGGGGCAGATCTGGGTCACACTCTGGGACAGAGTACCTGCTTGCTGCCACTAGGTTCCAAAGTTGCCTTTAGGCCTGAGATAACCTTTCTCCACCACTGTCCTTCTCCTGGGACAGATCTGGGTCACAGTTGCCCGGCCTCCAGCCCAGTTCCTCATTTCACTGCTGGGCCTCCAGTGCCCTTCTGTTCCAGGCCAGTGCCTTTAATACACCAGTTGTGCCTACTTGAGGTGCACCATTAGTAGCAACTCACACACCACCTTCTCTCTCTTTGCTGTCCTAGGTGGGAGGCACTCTCAGAGTCTCTTCAGGGTAGTCCAGCTCCCCCACTGAATTAAGACTTTCTTGGGACTGCTAACTCTCTGAGCCCTGCTGCTCTCCTCTGAGGGGGGGGGTGCCTCCTCCTTTCCCTCATCGAGCCAGCCTGGCCACTCAGGAGTGAAAGCAGAGTTGTTGTGGTGGGGGGGCAGGGGCATGGGTATGGTGGTCAGTTGTCCAGTTGTTGTATGCATCATAGGGGCATGGCCGCTGCAGGGGGGGGGGTGCTGTCTACGTTGTGACTGCAGCAGCAGGGCATAGCAGGGTGACAGTGGGGGATGCCACCTGAGTGGCAGGGGGTGGCCATGGCAGGAGAGTTATCTAAACAGTGGTCAAGAGCCTTTTTATGAACAAAATCCTCCTGTTTGAACCTGTCACTCCTAACAAATGCCCAGCCTCTCGTACAACCCAAATTTCCAACCAGACCAGAGATTATCCACATCAGGGTCCTTCACGACCCAACTCTTCTCCCTTCTCCAGGTGTCACCTGGCTCCCCAATTTCTCTGGTAATGACCCAGCCAGCATCCACAATCTCAGAGGGTGAAAACTGCCCCTGTGTGTCTGCCACTTCATCTTTGTTACACCCAGCAACTTCAAGCATCCAGGTCCATCCCGGTGCCACTCTCTTCTCCCTGTTTGGCAGGAAAGGGAGCCACTGACATGGTTCTCTTCCAAGAATCCTGTGACAGGCTCCTTACTGTTCCAAAGTGCTCTCCTTACCATCTGATTTTTCAATGTCCTCTACAATTTTTGGTCTCCAATCTTCATATATGCTGGGATACCACTGGCTGTTTGCTCTGTTTCTCAGATCATCTAGGTGTTCCACCTATGCTCAGGGGAAAGTGGGATCCGCTCACATCTACCTCATCACCATCTTTCAACTCCTTCTCCAACTTTTTAAATCAATCTGACTTTGTTTTTGTTAGCTTACAGATAGATAGGTAAATATATATATAAGTGTACTACAATACTATTTTCAGAAACATTTTCACCACAGCAATAATTCCTTACTACTAGTAGTCTCCTTTCCCTTATTTTTCTTTGTTCTTTTTTTAATCCTAAATCCTGCAAATGTTAAGATGAGGCTATAAGTAAACACTAAATCTAAATAGGAAAAATATAATGCAGGATGATTACAACTAGAATGTCTACAGACTACCAAGAACTTGGCCAAGAAATCATTTTATGAAGTCTAGAAAAGTATAATTCCATGGATGTGTTATTAATAATTTAATTAGTTCTAGGAAAATATCACATTTATTGAAAAGCTTTTAATGTATCAGGCACTATTGTATTAAGCACTTTACATGCACTATCTCATATCATTTTAGCAATAACACTATAAGGTAAAAATTATGGTTATCTCTACTTTACAAAGAAAAAGCCCAAGGCATATAGAGACTGAGTAATTTAGTCAAGGTTCCATAGTTAGGAACCATTTGAGAATGATTTATTAATTGGAATGATTAACAAAGATATTTATCTGTCTCTTTATAGTAAGCACTAAATTGACATAAGCAGTTCTAGAAGTCAAAGATATTAGGGACAAAGAAGACCAATTAAATAGGTACTGGGCTATTTTTAAATCCTATATTTTATATTAATTCAATCTATCAAGACTGCTGGTTTCCTGGTGATTTTCTAAAATTTTAATTTCAAAAAATGACACTAGACAAAAAATAGATGACCTGAATAGACCAACATCATGAGAAAGTTGTCAAGAAATTATTCCAGTAACATCACAGGGGCAGCCAACAGCTGCTGTTCTTGTGGGTCTTCATAGCAGCAACTGAAACATTAGTAAGCAAAATGGATGCTTCTGGGCCCGACATCTGCCACTGTGCCCATGATTCCTGATTCCTGTAAATACTCACATGGCACATAGCTTATAAAATAGACACATTCTGCAGAATAGTTTTATTTGTGTTTTCTGTTTTCATAATTTCATTGTTGGAAGGCAAAATCCATCCCTCTGAAGAACTGCTGTCTGATTTGCTGCTGTTTCCTGATGCGAAGTATTTCCCAGGAAGAAGTAGCACTTCTTTGTGGGCAGCTAGGTCTGCCTCTCCTAATTCCAAAGCATCTGCTTTCTTAATCCCAGGAAGACTGTCCAGACATCCAACATCCTTCTATCCCTGAAACTGTCCCCAGGAACATCAAAGGGAAGAGGGAGGGGATCTGCTATCCAGGAAAGGGTGGCCAGACAGGGGGCCAGGTAGTGGGGTCCAGAAGGGTCACTCTACATCACCTGCTAACCCCACACTCCTGAAGACACACCAACAGCATCTGAGCTGCCCCTACTTCCAAAGGCCATTATTTCTGGTCCCCAGGTAAAAAGTGAATAAGATCTCAAAGACATAAGATCACCAAAGTCATCACAGCCCTGGAATGGGAGTCTCCTGACTCCACTGGAAGCAACACAAGCCAGGTGAACAGGAGATGAGGTGTCAAGAGTATAGTGAGTCATCTGTCCACCAGAAGTCAAAGAGCTGGCCTGGTGGGGACACGGGGGCAGGAGGGGAATCCTATAGTGAAACTGGTCTGCAAATTCTCTCTCTCCATGAGACAACTCACAAAGCAGCAACTACATTTCTGTATCAAAAATCGAGACACAGGTTTTGATGGAAAAAAAGATTTTTTAAAATATTTTATTTATTGGGGATGTCCAAAAGTTTAAGAAAGCATATGTATTTATATTAATGAATCCATTTCATTACAAAAATAAAATAATTTATGAAATTAGAAAAGAGCCCTTCACTCCTGAACTCATTCAACATGTGTGTGCTGTCCACTCCTCTGTGGCCCTCACTGGACGTGAGTCCCAGGATCAAGACCTTCACAGGTTTCCTTTCAAGTGCAGAAATGGGCTGGGAGACAGGTGAACAAGAACAACACTTACTTCAGCAGATACTAAGAGCCATGAAGAAACCAGGCTTAGGTGATATGACTAGAGTATAATAAGGACTATACTAGCTTTCTATTGCTTCCAATAACAAATGACCTTAAATGGAGTGGCCTACACCACAAAGTGTGTGATCACATGTGTTGTGGGACAGAAACCTGAGGTGTATTCATTGAGCTGTGCTCTCCCCCTGCTTATGGGGTGCTAGCAAAATCTACTTCTTACAAAATAGTTTTCTTCTGTGTCCCTGCCCCAGTTTTCTACTCCTAGCTTCTAGGGACCACCTGCATACCTCAGCCCATGGTTCCTCCCTCCAACCTCAAAGCCAGCAATACAAGTTGAGTATCTCTGACCCAGTGTCTTGCCCCTTTCCTACTTTCAAGAATACCTGGTTACCTCAGCCCACCTGGATGACCCCATATGGTTGCCATTTTACCTCTGTGACCTGTCATACATCTCTGACTTGTTGCCACATGATACCCCACAGGACTGGGTTGAGGCCTCTTTAAGGGTGACTCCCTAGCAAGCTCAGGGAAGGGCTCCAGAAGATCTTATCATAATTAAACTCAGACTCTGCTGTTGAGATGGAGATCACCACATGGAGTCCTGAGAAAGCCACTCTCAAAGGAACAGCAAATATCTCCAGGGCAGAAAGAGCTAGGCTGGTTGGGAAAGGGAGGGCTGGTGGGTATGTAAAAGGCCCTTGGGTCAGTTGCAAATGCTATAGAACCATCAAGGCTTTTAGGAATGAGATGACATGATCTAGTTTTTAAAAGATCACTCTGTGCTTTGACATTGGAAATGATATTTAAGATTTGTCTTGAGAGTACAGGATGTAGACAGATGAAGAGGGTGAGAAATGTACTTCAGGTAGAAAGAGGATGCTCTAGCCTAAAGGCAGGAGAGAAGAAGACCTAAGACTGAAGAACACACCCCTCAGAGGGCAGTGAATGAGGGGACAGGGCAGGGAAACAGAGGGCATAGGGCAGAGGGGAAAGGGGACCATCAATGGAGAGGGCAGGGAAAAAGGGACAGAGGACCCTAGGAGTGATCAGAGAAGGGGGGAAAGGGGGCAGGGCCTGGGGAAAAAGGGACTCTCCATGAAGAGGCAGGGCAGGGGGACAGGGAACCCCCTCCATGGAAGGTGTAGGGAAGGGCAGAGGACTGCCTATGGAATGAATAAGGCCTAGAAAAAAAAGAACCCTACATGGGAGGCAGGGCAGATAAACAGTGGACTCTTCATGAAGGGGTCAGAGCAGGAAAAACAAGGAAACTCCATGGACAGGACAGGGTAGAGGGGAAACAAAATAATCCTTGGCAGGGTCAGAATAGGAGGCACAGGTCATTCTGCATGGAGGGGACAGAACAAGAAAAACAAGAATCTCCATGGAGGGGGCAGGGTCCCCTGTACACTCTGCTCTTCCTCCTCCCAGGGTCCCTTGTTTCCTAATACATGGAAACAAACACAAAGAGACAGCTAAAATATGGGGGGAAACAAACAAAAAAACCCTTCAGCCCCAAATTTAAAAAAATTTTTAAAATAAACAGAAAAAAATCTCCAGGGGGGGAAAAAACCTAAACAAAATGGAGGATAAGAATCTACCTGATAAAGAGATTAAAGCAATTATTATAATGTTGCTCAAAGAATTTAGGGGAAGAATGGATGAACTTAAAGAGATAGTATAAAAAAGGAAATAGAAACCATTAAAAAAAGAAGCAGACAAAAATAAAGAATAAAATTATGAAATGAAGAACCCACTAAAAGGAATAAACACTCTGTTGGAGAAAGCAGAGGACTGAATCAGTGGTTTTGAAGACAGGGTGCATTCAAAAAAACAGCAGAAAACACCTGATCCGACCAGTGGGGAAAAAAAGACTTTTCAAACATTAGGCTAGATTAAGGAACCTTTGGGACAATCTGGATCATGGCAACATCCACATCCTAAGGGTACCTAAAGCACAAGAGAAAAAACAAGGGATTGAGAACCTATTTGAAAAAAAAAAATCATGACTAAAAACTTCCCTAACATGGTGATTGAAAAAGACATATGAGAGAGTACAAAGTGTCCCAAACAAGATGAACCCCAAAAGGCCCACACCAAGACACATCATAATTAAAATGGCAGAGGTTAAAGACAGAGAGGACCTGAAAAGCAGCAAGAGAAAGAATAAGTTACCTACAAAGAAGCTCACAGAAGTCTGCCATCTAATTTCTCAACAGAAACATTTCAGGCAGGAAGAGACTGCCAAGAAATATTCAATGTGATAAAAAGCAAGGAACTACAAGTAAGATTACTCTACACAGTAAGGTTATCATTTAAAATTAAAGGAGAAATAAAGAGCTCCCAGACAAGAAAAAGCTAAAGGAATTTGTTACCACCAAACCAGTTTTACAAGAACTATTAAATAGTCTTCTACAAGAAGAAGGAGGGAAAATAAACAGAGGAACTTAGTTTAAAAAAAAGGAAATGGTTCCTTGACTTGTGTGGCTCAGTGGATTGAGTGCTGGCCTGTGAACCAAATGATCACTGGATGAAGTCCCAGCCAGGGTACATGCTTGAGTTGCAGGCCAGGTCCCCAGTAGGGGGTGCATGAGAGGCAACCACACATTGATGTTTTTCTCCCTCTGTTTCTCCCTCCCTTCCCCTCTGTCTAAAAATAAATAAATAAAATGTTTTTTTAAAAAGAATAAAATGGCAATAAATACCTATCTATCAATAATCACTTCAAATGTAAATGGCTTAAATGCTCCAATAAAAAACATGAGGTAGCTAAATTGATAAGAAAACAAAACCTATATATATGCTGTCTACAAAGACCCACCTCAGAATGAAAGATAAACACTAACTAAATGGAAAGAAATAAAGATGTTTCATGCAAATGGAAATTTAAAAATACTGCAGTAGCAATAGTTATATCTGACAAAATACTCATTAAAACCAAGGCTATAGTAAAAGACAAAGAAGGATACAACATAATGACAAAGGGAACAATCCAACAAGAGGATATAACCCTTGTAAACATTTATGTACCCAACATAGGAGCACTTAAATATACAAAGAAAACCTTGATGGACATAAAGGGAGAGATGGACAGTAATACAGTCATGGGAGTGGATTTTACCACCCCATTGACATAAATGGACAGATCTTCCAGACAGAAAATCAACAAGAAAACAGTGGTATTAAATAAATAAGATTAGATCAAATGGATTTAGTTGATATCTTCAAGGCATTTCATCCTGGTGCAGCAGAATATATATTTCTTTCAATTACACATGCAACATTTTCTAGGATAGACCACATGTTAGGACACAAAGCAAGTATCAGTAAATTTATAAAGGTTGAAATCATATTAAATATCTTCTCCGACCATAATGGTATGAAACTAGAAATCAATAACAAGGAAAAAACCAAAAAGCACATAAAGACATGGAGGCTAAATAACATATTACTAAACAATGAATGTGGTGAAAATGAGATCAAGAAAGAATACACCTTGATCTCACCTCAAGGTGAGATCAAAATACATCTTGAAACAAATAAAAATGAGAACACAACAATCCAAAAATCAATGGGACACAGGAAAAGTAGTCCTAAGAGGAAAATTTATAGAATTACAGGCCTACCTCAAGAAACGAGAAAAATCTCAAATAAACAATCTAACTTTGCACTTAAAGGAACTAGAAAAAGAACAACAAAAAGTCCAAAGTTAGTAGAATAAAGGAAATAATAAATATCAGACAATAAATACACAAAATAGAGTCTAAAAAAACACAAAATATCAATGAAACCAATTGGTGATTGTTAGAAAAGATAAGACTGACAAAACTTTATCCACATTTATCAAGAAAAAAGAGAAAAAACTGATATAAATAAAATCCAAAATAAAAGAAGTAACTGACTCCACAGAAATACAAAGGGTTGTAAGAAAACATTACGAACAACTACATGCCAATAAATTGGGCAATCTGGACAAAATGCATAAATTCTTAGACACATACAATCTTCCAAAACTTAAGAAAAAGCAGAAATTCTGAATAGACAAATTACAATGAATGAAATTGAAGTACTTTCCAGATCAATTTTACCAAACACTGAAAGAACTAACAGCTCTGTTTTTCAAACTATTCAAAAAAAAAATCAGTGGGGAGCAAGGGGCGGGGGAGGCTGGGATGGGAAAAATAGACAAAAAAAAAATGTACTTGAAAAATAACTAAATAAAATTAAAAAAATTAAAAAAATAAAACTAAAAAAAAAAATCAAGTGAAGGGAAGATTGTCAACTCATTTTACAAGGCAAGCATTATTCTAATTCCAAAACTAAGTAAAGACACTCCAAAAAAAAAGAGAAAATTATAGGCCATTTTCCCTGATAAATATAAATGCTAAAATCCTCAACAAAGCAAACTGGATCCAGCAATACATTAAAAAGATCACATACAACAATCAAGTGATATTTATTCTGAGAAGCAAGGTTAGTACAATATTTACAAATCAATAAATGTTATACACCACATAAACATAATAAAGGATTAAAAATCACATCATCCTATCAATAGATGCAGAAAAAGCATTTGATAAAATCCAGTACATATTTATGGTGAAAACTCTCAGCAAAGTAGAAATAGAGGGAATGTACCTCAATGTAATAAAAGCCATATATGACACAGCTAACATTATACTCAATGGGCTAAAAGCATTTACCTTAAGACCAGGAACAAGACAGGGATGTCCACCTTCACCACTGTTATTCAACATAGTGCTGGAAGTTCTAGCCACAGCAATTAGACAAGAACAATAAATAAAAAGCATACAAATTAAGGAAGAATAAAAGCTATCATACTTTGCAGATGACATGATGCTGTATATAGAGAACCCTAAATATTCTACCGAAAAGCTACTAGAATTGATCAATGATTTCGGTAAAGTAGCAGGATACAAAATAAATATCCAGAATCAGTTTCATTTCTATACATCAATAATGAAGTATCTAAAAGGGAGTCTAAGTGAACAATCCCATTTACAATTGTATCAAATAAATCCTAGGAATAAATATAACCAAGGATGTAAAAAAACAAAAATTTAAAAAAACAACCTTCTCAGCTTTTTGGCTGGGTCTTATCGACTCTCACAGTCACAGTCACAGTGCCCATGAGTGATGCTACTCAAGGATGCACAATGATCAGAGAAAAGATGGCACTATCAGCATGAGCCTGTGCCTTCTAATTATTGTAGGTCAATACTACAGAAACAATACTTATGCTCTGTTAAAGGTAAGGATAATTAATAATTTTTCTATGTACTTGGCAGAATG
This sequence comes from Artibeus jamaicensis, assembly GCF_021234435.1. Classification (NCBI taxonomy): domain Eukaryota; kingdom Metazoa; phylum Chordata; class Mammalia; order Chiroptera; family Phyllostomidae; genus Artibeus; species Artibeus jamaicensis. Next base: position 632,217 of record NW_026522053.1, on the reverse strand, counting down.
GTGTTCCAAATTAGGGTGATAATAATACCTTGTCTTTATAGGCTCTTTCCTTCCAGCAATGGCTCGAATTTATCTTTCAGCATTGCTGTGAAAAGGGAAAAGTAATGCTGAGAGGGTTAAAGAAGATGAGAGAGACAAAATGGCTCATCAAAAGCTTGACGCTCAGTGATCAAGCCAAGGAGATCATTCTCTAATTACTCATCAAAGGCTATGTCCATTATTTACATCAAGCTGTCATAGCATTCTTTTCAGTGTCTAAACCCTATGAAATCTACTTGGTCCTGTGCCCCAGCAAGTGGGCCGGGGAGCCATCGTGACTCATCCACTCTATATAGTGACACAGAGATCCCAAGCCTCCTCTCCTACATGTGGCTCCATTAAGTAGCCTTCGAGGACTGCTGACCCTCTATATTCATCTGGCAATGAGCACAGAATAACAGCTTGCAGGACAAAGAGTGGTATCAGGAAGGCCCAGGAGGAATCACTCATGGCTTGTCCTGCCTTTAGCCAGACCTGAACCACACAACAATTAGAGAGGCTCAGAAATGCAGAACACCATGAACACTGTGCATCTCAGAACCCAGGACAGCATGCCCACCCTTTTGACCTCTTATGGGTGCAGCCAACTCCATCCACCTTCTTCAGGAAGAATATCAAGAGAGAAGGAAAAAAAGTGCCTCATACCAGCTAAGCATAACACTTCAAAGGACTATGAAAATAAACAAAAAAAAAACAGTTTATTTATACAGAAAGTCTACCTTCCCTTTTTAAAATTAATTTATTGTAGTTCAAGTAAAGTTATCTGCATTTCCCCCCATAACTCCCCCCGACCCCAGCCATCCCCACCTCCCTCCCCTGATCCCACCCGCCTTGGTTTTGTTCATGTGTCCTCTATAGTTGTTCCTTCCTTCCTTTTCTTCTTCTTAAAAAAGGAGAACATATCATTCTGGACCTACCAAGATAGGGCAGGTTCACAGCCAGCTATACCGCCAATGACAACCATGAGCTTGGAACTAAATGTAAAAGGCTGGTAACTGGTCTCTAGACAGGAAGCAGCAGCAAGCAGGCTGGAACCGGGAGTCAGAACTTGACAAATGACCTGCACAATGATGAGCTGATTAGTTTTCCCTCCTTGATCTCAGCTTTGTCCTAAAGTCAGTGAGTCTCAGCAATGTTCCATGGACAAGATGGGAATGACGCAGAGAGGACTGGACAGAAGGCTTATTGGAGCCAGAGAGGGGCACTGCCAGGGACCCTTCCTTTTTCTCTCCTGGCCCTGCTCTTACCCTGAAGCTGTACTCATGACTGGGGCATAAGCTCCTAAAATGCCAAGAAAAAACCTGTTTCTGGCAAGGACATGGGAATATGGGGCCCTGTGCTCTACAATTTTGGGGAAATCCTGTTTGTTTTTTTCTCTTTTCTTTCTTCTTGTCACTTTTCCCTGAAAACCACCCAGTTCTGTAAGGCTTCAACACAGCACATAGGGAGAGAGAAATCTAAGATTCTGAGAGAAAGCAGAGCTCCTAGCTGAAGGACAAAGGAGTCCACTGGCAGAGACTCCAGGAGAAGATATGCTGATGATGAGCTGGGACCACATGGAGAACATCCCTGAGGCCTCCACAGGCTCTGTACCATGCTGGAGCTGGTCACCCCCACAGACATTGAGACAGAACTGTGCTCTAAACTTAATGTTCTCACAGACTTAAACAGTGGCCTCTCAACTCTGCTATTCAAGTGGTGGGAAGACAAACTATGAAATCTTGTACAATGAAGGCAGCACATCCATTGCTAGCCTCATCTAAAATTTGGAGGGAGAAAATAATTACATTTGAGTTTGCACAGAGGTCAAATTGAAGAAAGAGCTTCAGGGTCCAGCCTGCCAACCTGCCACATCATGGATTTTAGTTCAGAGAACAAGTTCATTTTTGCAAATAAATCTATTTTTTTTCTGTGCTTTCATCTTTTCGCCTGTTTCCTAAGTTAAAGACCAAATTTCTTGCCCAGGCTGGTGTGGCTCAGCGGATCAAGTGCCAGACTGTGAACCAAAGGGTCACTGGTTCAATTCCCAGTCAGGGCATATGCCTGGGTTGTAGGCCAGGTCCCTGGTAGGGAGTGTGTGAGAGGCAACCACACATTGAGGTTTCTTTCCCTCTCTTTCTCCCTCCCTTCCCTTCTATCTAAAATTAAATAAGCCCTAGCTGGTGTGGCTCAGTGGATTGAGTATTGGCCTGTGAACCAAAAGGTCACTGGTTTGATTCCCAGTCAGGGTACATGCCTGGATTCTGGGCCAGGTCCCCACTCGGGGGCACAGAAGTGCAACCACACATTGATGTTTCTCTCCCTCTCACTCTCTTTCCCTTCCCTTCTGTATAAAAATAAATAAGTAAAACATTTAAAAAATTAAATTAAATCCTTTTTTAAAAAGACCAAATTTCTTGTATGCAAGATAAACATAAGCAAGTGAAGAGCAGCTTATGAAGAACACCTCAGTGTGGCTGAGACAGGGAGGTGCTAATTCAGCCTGAGTTCCAGTGAGTGCCCAGATCCAGCCAGACCTCAGCACCCAGGGAGATAAGGCTTAGTTTTGTGCCCCAAACTAGGTGCGCCTGGTGGGGTCAGCCTGTGCATGCTGATATCCCACCAATCCTCTCAGGTTAGATGGTAAACGTGGAGGTACGGTGATTCACACCCCTGTGATAAAATCAAGATGAAGTACCCTGGTTTAAAGTCACATGGGCTTCACTTAACTTGTCCAATATGATGATGACTAAAGGGAGAGATTCTGTTCTAGTCATCACTGGGGGCAGGGGATAGGTATGGGTTACAGGCCTCCACAGGGAACTGCCCCAAGAGTCCCTAAATGCCTTACCTTCCAGGACCTGTGAGATATCATTTAGCATGGATCACTCTCATGACTAGGACATGGGAACTAACACTTGTGCATCTATATAGTCCCTTTTCTGTCCTTATTCCCAGCCACCCTACTGTGTGTTGTGACTTGTCCTATAGGTCATCACACATGCCTGGAGGTGGGCGGGAATAAAATACAGAGGAAGAGAGATAAATTGGGAGGTCTCCACTTTCTCTAGGAGCTCAAAATAGCTGAGAATTTGCTGTGGGAATGAAGAGAACTTTCTACCAGACTTCATCATATTTGAGGCATTTATAAAGAGTATGGCATAAGTAACCAGCTCATGAAAGCCTTCAACTCCTCTAAGGTTTGCTTTCTCTGCTTCCCCTCCATAAGACCCCTACTCTATGCACTGGGTCGCTTTGTAAGTTAAAACCATTACTGCCCTATGGGGATAGAAAGTGCCAGACAAAATCACCTCAAATTAAAAGAAAAATAATACTCACCTTCACTGATATGTCTTAGAAGTCAGCCCACTTCTGACAACACACAGGTCTCACTTGAGACCATTCCAATATTATTTCTTATTGCAATTGACTTTATCACCCTTAACCCTGCCCACTTGCAAACAAGCAGAGAAATACAAACTTGGGGCACTTTTCTGGTATTACTCATAGAGTAGGAGTTGGAACATAATGAATTGCAGAAACAAGTAAGAGGCAGTTCATTTTTATTTGTATTTGAAAAATTGATCAGCATTATCATGATATGGTATGGGTAAACTGTTCCATTTACCCTATTAGGCTTCCCTACTAAGGGAGATAACATGCTTAGGTGTTATATGGCTTCACCATGGCCAAAGTGAATCAATAGTAAACTGACTGCATGTCAACAGCCTACATGGAAGGTTATAGTGAATGTTAAATTTGTAAAATAATTCAGATTGTAGATGGTCTTGAATATTATGTTAAAGAATTTTGGACTTATAGATAAAATGAGGAGCCTTGAAGAGTTCTTGAAAACAACAATAATATGATCTCACTTATAGTACAATTATATAAATACACTATTTGTTATATAACTTTGTTAGCAACGTGAATGATCCATTAGAGATACAGGACTGAAGTATAAAATTAGTTACCAATATAACATTTACAACTAAAGTGGAAATACATGAGCACATAATGGATATGGATGAGTTATACAGCTGAAAGTAAGTAGAATTCCAAAGGCTTCTAAATTAAATCCCCTTAATATTCTATTAAAGAGCAAAAAATGTTGCTAGCTGATATTAAAAAAATATGTTCTCCCCAAATTTTGTTTCATAATTACATGTAAAACTTACCATTCACTTTTGTGAAATGGCAACAGAGCCATGTGATAAATGTAGTAGGCAAAAAAGGTTGCAGCACATCATGACACAAGTAATACATTAGAAGGGTTGAAGGTTTGGAGTTTGAGGGAAAAGGAAAGCAAGATGTACCATTAGCTAGGATCTGTGTGTATATATATATATATATATATATATATATATATATATATATATATATATATTTCTTTATTTAATCCCCACCCAAGGATATGTTTATTGTTTTGAGAGAGAGAGTAAAGGAGAAGGAGAGAAAGAAAAACATCAGTGTGAGAGGGAAACATCAATCAGTTGCCTCTTCCATATGCCTTGATCAGGGATTGAACCTGAAACCTAGGTATGTGCCCTGACTAGGACTCAAACCCACAATTTTTTTGTCTGTGTGACACTCCAACCAACTAAGCCACTAAACCAGAGTCTTTGTAAGTGTTTTTAATGAAGCATGGCCATGAAGAAAAAGAGCAGACTGATTTCCCCTTTAATAGCCCTTTCTAAATTTATCTAGATTTATTTAATTATTGTTCAACTACAGTTTTGTCTTATACTCCCAACCCTGCACACCCCCCCCATTGCTCTCCATCTCCTCTCATTTCCCTCCCCCCAGCCTTAGTTTTTGTCCCTGTGTCCTTTACACTTGTTCCTGTGAATACTTAACCTTTTCCCCTGTGATTCTCTCCCCACTTCCCTCTGGTCCCTGTCAGCCTGTTCTTTATTTCAGTCTTTTTGGTCATATTTTGCTTGTTTGTTTGTTTCCTTTTTTTCTTTTATTTATTTATCTTTAGAGTGAAAGGGAAGGAGGAAGGGAAAGAAACATCAATGTATGGTTGCCTTTCATGCATCACCTTCTGGGAACTGGCCTGCCTGCAGGAAACCGGCCTGCAACCCCGGTTTGTGCCCTGACTGGGAATCGAACGGTGATTGTCTGCTTCACAGGACCACACTCAATCCACTGAGCTACACCAGTCAGGGCCTGTTTTCTTGTTTAGATTCCTTTTAAAGGTGAGATCATATGGTATTTGTCTTTCAACACCTGCCCTATTTCACGCAACATAATGCTTTCCAGTTCCATCCATGCTATTGCAAAGAATAGGAGGTCCTTCTTTCTTTCTGCTGCATAGAATTTCACTGTGTAAATGTATCATAGTTCTTGGATCCATTTATTTACTGATGGGCACCTAGGTTGCTTCCAAATCTTGGCTATTGTAAATTGTGCTGCTATGAACATTGTGGTGCATATGTACTTTGAAATTGGTGTTTTAGGGTTCTTAGGATATACTCCTAGCAGTGGAATTGCTGGGTCAAAAGGCAGGTCCATTTTTATTTTTCTGAGAAAATTCCATACTGTTTTCCATAATGGTTATACCAGTATGCACTCCCACCAACAGTAAACTAAGGTCCCCTTTTCCCCACACCCTCTCCAACATCTGTTGCTTGTTGCTTTGTTTATGATGGCCAACCTGACCCGGTGTAAAGTGTGGTATCTCATTGTGGTTTTACTTTGCATCTCTCTGATAGCTAGCGATATTGAGCACCTTTTCTTTCCTTTTTTTAAAATAATTTTATTTAGTTATTTTTCAAGTACAGTTTTTTGTCTATTTCTCCCATCCCAGCCTCCCCACCCCATGCTTCCCACTGCCTCCCATTTCCACCCCCCCTTAGTTCTCATCCTGTGTCCTTCATATTTGTTCCTCCAAATCCCTTCCCTTTTTCCCCTTAAATTCCCTTCTCTCTCCCCTCTGGTCACTGTCCCCTTGTTCTCTATTTCATTGTCTTTGTTTTTATGCTGCTTGCTTGTTTGTTTTGTTGTTTAGCTTCCTGTTAAAGGTGAGATCATATGGTATTTGTCTTTCAGCAACTGGCCTATTTCACTCAGCATAATGCTTTCCAGTTCCATCCATGTTGTTGCAAAGGGTAGTAGCTCCTTCTTTCTCTCTGCTGCATAGAATTCCATTGTGTATATGTACCATGATTTTTTGATCCATTCATTTACTGACGGGTACCTAGGTTGCTCCCAACTCTTGGCTATTGTAAATTGTGCTGCTATGAACATTGGGGCGCATAGGTTCTTTTGGATTGGTGGTTTAGGGTTTTTAGGATATAATCCTAGCAGTGGAATTGCTGGGTCAAAAGGCAGATCCATTTTTATTTTTCTGAGAAAATTCCATACTGTTTTCCATAATGGTTGTACCAGTCTGCAATCCCACCAACAGTGAACTAAGGTCCCCTTTCCCCCACAACCTCTCCAACATTTGTTGTTTGTTGCTTTGTTTATGATGGCCAACCTGACTGGTATAAAGTGGTTTCTCATTGTGGTTTTAATTTGCATCTCTCTGATAGCTAGCGATATTCAGCATCTCTTCATGTGTCTCTGGATATTCTGTATGTCCTCCTTGGAGAAGTGTCTGTTCAAATTCTTTTCCATTTTTTAATTGGGTTAGAGTCCTATAAGTTCTTTGTATGTTTTGGAGATTAAACCTTTGTCTGAGGTACCATTGGCAAACATGTTTGCCCATACAGTTGGTTCTCTTTTTAATTTAATACTGTTTTCTTTAGCCATGCAGAAGCTTTTAATTTTGATGAGATCCCATTAGTTTATTCTTTCCTTTATATTCTTTGCTCTAGGGGACATATCAGTAAAAATGTTGCTGCGTGGAATATCTGAGATTTTACTGCCAATGTTCTCCTCTAGGACTTTAATGATTTCAAGGCTTATATTTAAGTCTTTTATCCACCTTGAATTTATTTTGGTGTATGGTGTAAGTCGGTGCTCAAGTTTCATTTTTTTGCACATAGCTGTCCAGTTCTCCCAACACCATTTTTTGAAGAAGCTATCTTCACCCCATTTTATGTTACTTCCCCCTTTGTGGAATATTAGTTGACTATAGAGAGTGGGTTTATTTCTGGGCTCTCTGTTCTGTTCCATTGGTCTATGTGCCAGTTTTTATGCCAGTACCAGGCTACTTTGATTACAGTGGCCTTGTAATACAGTTTGGTATCAGGTATTGTGATCCCTCCTACTTTGTTCTTCTTCTCAAAAGAGCAGCTGCTATTCAGGCTCGTTTATGATTCCATATAAATTTTTGAACTGTTTGTTCTATGTCTGTGAAATATGCCATTGGCATTTTAATAGGTATTGCATTGAATCTGTAAATTGCTTTGTGTAGTATGGACATTTTTTAAAAATTTTTATTTAATTAATTTTTCAAGTACATTTTTTGTCTATTTCTCCCATCCCAGCCCCCCCCCGCCCCATCGCCCCACCTCCCTCCCATTTCTCCCCCGCCCCGTCCTCATCCCTGTTTCTTTCATACTTATTCCTCAGAATCCCTCCCCATTTTTCCCCTTAAATTCCCTTCCCTCTCCCCTCTGTTCACTGCCCACTTGTTCTCTATTTCAGTGTCTTTGTTTTTATTCTGTTTACTTGTTTGTTTCATTCTTTAGCTTCCTGTCAAAGGTGAGATCATATGGTATTTGTCCTTCAATGCCTGGCCTATTTCACTCAGCATAATGCTTTCCAGTTCCATCCATGTTGTTGCAAAGGGTAGTAGCTCCTTCTTTCTCTCTGCTGCATAGAACTCCATTGTGTATATGTACCACGATTTTTTGATCCATTCATTTTCTGATGGGCACCTAGGTTGCCTCCAACTCTTGGCTATTGTAAATTGTGCTGCTATGAACATTGTGGTGCATAGGTTCTTTGAAACTGATGTTTTAGGATTCTTGGGGTATAATCCTAGCAGTGGAATTGCTGGGTCAAAAGGCAGGTCGATTTTTATTTTTCTGAGAAAATTCCATACTGTTTTCAATAATGGTTGTACCAGACTGCAATCCCACCAACAGTGAACTAAGGTCCCCTTTTCCCCACAACCTCTCCAACATTTGTTGTTTGTTGCTTTCTTTATTATAGCCATCCTGACTGGTGTAAAGTGGTATCTCATTGTGGTTTTAATTTGCATCTCTCTAATAGCTAATGATATTGAGCATCTCTTCATGTGTCTCTGGATATTCTGTATGTCCTCTTTGGAGAAGTGTCTGTTCAAGTTCTTTTCCCATTTTTTAATTGGGTTCAATGTCTTCCTAGAGTGGAGTCGTGTAAGTTCTTTGTATATTTTGGAGATTAAACCTTTGTCTGAGGTATCATTGGCAAATATGTTTTCCCATACAGTTTTTGTCTTGCTAATTTAATACTGTTTTCTTTAGCCATGCAGAAGCTTTTTATTTTGATGAGATCCCATTTGTTTATTCTTTCCTTTATATTCCTTGCTCTAGGGGACATATCGGTAAAAATGTTGCTGCGTGGAATATCTGAGATTTTACTGCCAATGTTCTCCTCTAGGACTTTAATGATTTCAAGGCTTATATTTAAGTCTTTTATCCACCTTGAATTTATTTTGGTGTATGGTGTAAGTCGGTGCTCAAGTTTCATTTTTTTGCACATAGCTGTCCAGTTCTCCCAACACCATTTGCTGAAGAGGCTATCTTTACTCCATTTTATGTTACTGCCCCCTTTGTTGAATATTAATTGACTGTAGAGAGTTGGGTTTATTTCTGGGCTCTCTGTTCTGCTCCATTGGTCTATGTGCCTGTTTTTATGCCAGTACCAGGCTGTTTTGATTACAGTGGCTTTGTAATACAGTTTGATATCAGGTATTATGAGCTCCCCTACTTTGTTCTTCTTTCTCAAAAGAGCAGCTGCTATTCGGGCACATTTATGATTCCATATAAATTTTTGAAGTGTTTGTTCTATGTCTGTGAATTATGCCATTGGTACTTTAATAGGTATTGCATTGAATCTGTATATTGCTTTGGGTAGTATGGACATTTTGATAATGTTAATTCTTCCAATCCATGAACAAGGTATATGTTTCCATTTGTTTGTGTCTTCCTTGATTTCTTTCTTCAGGGCTGTGTAGTTTTCTGCATTCAGGTCTTTTACCTCCCTGGTTAGGTTTATTCCCAGATATATATTTTTTTGTTTTTCCTATATCCAATGGGGTATTTTCCTTGATTTCTGCTTCTGCTGATTCATTGTTCGTATACAAAAATGCCTTTGATTTCTGGATATTGACTTTGTAACCTGCTGTTTGCCAAATTCATTAATTAGTTTGAGCAGTTTTTTGGTAGAGTCTATAGGATTTTCCATGTACACTATCATGTCATCTACAAACAGTGACAGTTTTGCGTCCTATTTGGATGCCTTTTATTTCCTTTTCTTGCCTAATTGCTGTGGCCAAAGCTTCCAAAACTATATTGAATAGAAGTGGTGAAAGTGGACATCCTTGTCTTATTCCTGATCTTTGTGGAAAAGCTTTTAATTTTTGCCCATTGAGTATGATATTGGCTGTAGGTCTCTCATAAATGGCCTTTATTATATTGAGGAATGCTCCCTCTATTCCCACTTTGCTGAGTGTTTTTATCAAAAATGGGTGTTGTACCTTATCAAAAGCTTTTTCTGTGTTTGTTGATATGATCATGCGATTTTTGTCTTTGCTTTTGTTTATGTGATATATTTCACTTACTGATTTGCGAATATTGAACCATCCTTGCATCCCTGGGATGAATCCCACTTGGTCATGGTGTATGATCTTTTTGATATATTATTGGAAGGGATTGGCCAGTATTTTGTTGAGGAATTTAGCATCCATGTTTATCAGCGATATTGGCCTGAAGTTCTCTTTCTTTGTTGTGTCTCTATCTGGTTTTGAAAATAGGATAATGCTGGCTTCATAAAAATGAATTGGGAGTTTTCCATCCTTCTGGATTTTTTGAAATAGTCCGTGAAGAATAGGAGTTAGCTCTTCCTTAAATGTTTTGTAGAATTCTCCTGTGAAACCATCTGGTCCAGGGCTTTTATTTGATGGGGTTTTTTTTATTACTGCTACAATTTCTTTTGCTGTTATTGGTGTGTTCAGATTTTCTGTTTCTTTTTCATTAAGTTTTGGAAGATTATATTTTTCTAGAAATGTGTCCATTTCCCCTAGGCTTTCAAATTTCTTGGTGTACAGTTCTTCATAATAATTTCTTACAATACCTTCTATTTCTGTGGTGTCAGTTGTAATCTCTTCTCTTTCATTTATGATTGTGTTTATTTGGGCCCTCTTCTTTTCTTGATGAGCCTACTTAAATGCTTGTCTATTTTGTTTATCTTCTCAAAGAACCAACTCCTGGATTCATTGATCCTTAGGATTGTGCTTTTAGTCTCTATGCCATTTAGTTCTGCTCTGATCTTGGTTATTTCCTTCCTTCTACTTGCTCTGGGCTGTCTTTGTAGTTGTACCTCAAGTTCTTGAAGCGTAGGGTTATGTTGTTTGTGTGAAATGTTTCTATCTTTTTTAGGTAGGCCTGTGTTGCTATAAACTTCCCTCACAGAACTGCCTTTGCTGGGTCCCATAAGTTTTGGGTTGTTGTGAGTTCATTTTCATTTGTTTCCAGAAATATTTTGATTTCTTCCTTAATTTCATTTTTGACCCATTCATTTTTCAATAGCATACCATTCAGTCTCCATGATTTTGGGTGCTTTGGGTTTTTTCCTTTGGGGTTGGTTTCCAATTTCAGTCTCTTGTGGTCAGAGAAAATGCTTGGTATGATTTCTATTTTCTTGAATTTGTTGAGGCTCGTTTTGTGTCCTATCATGTGGTCTATTTTTGAAAATATTCCATGTGCATTTGAAAAGAATGTGTATTTAGCTTCTTTGGAATGAAGGGCTCTATATATATCAGTTAAGTTTATTTCATCTAGGGTGTTGTTTAATGCTGCAATATCTTTGTTGACATTTTGTTTGGAAGATCTGTCCATTTTTGGTAGTGGGGTGTTGAAATCTTTTACTATAATTGTGTTGCTGTCAATATCTTTCTTGAAGTCCTCTAAGATTTTCTTGATATATTTTGGTGCTCCTATGTTGGGTGCATATATATTTACGATGTTAATGTCTTCTTGGTGGATTCTTCCTTGAGTATTATGAAGTCACCTTCTGGGTCTCTCTTTATGGCCCTTTTTTTGAAGTCTATTTTTCTCATATGAGTATTGCTACCCCAGCTCTTTTTTTCTGGCTGTTCACTTGGAAAATTTGTTTTCAGCCCTTCACTCTTAGTTTGTGTAGGTCTTTTTTCCTGAGGTGAGTCTCTTGTAGGCAGCATATGTGTTGGTTGTTCTTTCTTATTCATTCAGCTATTCTGTGTCTTTTGATTGGAGCATTTAATCCATTTATATTTAAGGTTATTATTAATAGGTATTTATTCATTGCCATTTTTGTACCTGTGTTCCTCTCTGCCTCTCTCTTTTCCTTCCTTTCCTTAAAGCAGTATTTTTAGGATTTCTTGCAGAGCTGGTTTGGTAGAGGCAAATTCTTTTAGACTTCTTTTGTCTAGGAAGCTCTTTATTTGGCCTTCTATCTTGATTGAGAGCCTTGCTGGGTAAAGTAGCCTTGGTTGTAGGGCTCTGGTTCTCATTACTTGGAATATTTCTTTTTTTTTTAACATTTAAAAAAATATATTTATTTATTTATTTTTCAAGAGAGGGGAAGGGAAGGGGAAAGAGTGGAAGAGAAATATCAATGTATGGTTGCCTCTCATATGTCCCCTGCTGGGAACTGGCCTGAAACCCAGTCATGTGCCCTGACTGGGAATCAAACCACGATACTCTGGTTCGTAGACCCATGCTCAATCCACTGAGCTATGCCAGCCAGGGCTTCGTTACGTGGAATATTTCTTGCCATTCTCTTCTTACTTGGAGTGTTTCCACTGAGAAGTCAATAGCAAATCTTGTTGGGGCTCTCTTATATGTTACTTCCTTTTTATCTCTTGCTGCCTTTAAGGTTCTCTCTTTGTCTTGGAATTTTGCCATTTTAATGGTCATGTATCTTGAAGTGGGCCTCTTTGGGTTCCTCTTGATTGTGACTCTCTGTGTTTCCTGGATTTGTGTGACTTTTTCTCTCATCAAATTAGAGAAGTTTTTCCTCATTATTGTGTCTAATAGGTTTTATATCTCTGTTCTTCTTCTTGTCCTTCTGGTATTCCTATTATTCAGATATTATTAAATTTTATATTGTCTTGCATTTCTCTTAATCCCTCTTCATTCTTTAAGCCTCTTTTTATTTTCTTGCTCTTTCTGGGAGTTTTTTTCTACTTTGTCCTCCAACTTGCTGATCTGATCTCCTGTTTCATTGATCCTGCTTTTGATTCCTTCTACTGTGTTCTTCAGTTCAGAAATTATATTTTCATTTCCTCTTGGCTTTTGCTGATAGTTTCTATTTTCTTCTTCATGTTGCTATATTTTGTGGTGAGTTCATTGTAGCTCCCCTGTAGTTTCTGGTAGCTCATTGTTAGCTCCATGGATTTCCTCATAACCAGTGCTTTGAATTAAAAATCTGATAGTTGACTTGCCTCTATTTCATCTAACATTCTTTCTGAGGCTTCCTCCTTTTCTTTCATTTAGAGATTGTTTCTTTGTCTTTCCATTGTTTGTGAGACTCTTCTTGTTTGCTTCAGCTTCTTAAATTGATCTGTTCCGACTCCCTGGGATTATGGTATAAATATCTGTGGCAGAATACCTGTGAAATTTAGTGGTGCAGTCTCCTTCAGGTATCTTGATGTTCTTCAATTCCACCTACTCCTTTTTTTTTGTGTGTGTGATCAGCTGGAGGGGGAGGCAAAATTGTTTATGACAATGGGAGAGTATTTTATGTTATTTACAGTTGTAGATGGTAGAGAAGAGATAGAAGACCTTTAGGCTATATACTGTGTTAACCATAATCTTCAATCCAACTTGCCACTTTTAAGAAAGGATGGACAAAAGATAAGTCCCTTGTTAGGGAGGGAAATCTTGTGAATTGGATCTAGAAAGCAGTGAGGTAGTGGGAGGTCGGATTTTGAGGTAAAGTGAGAGTAAAAAATAGTAAATAGGTGTAGTGTGGGAGCAAATAGAGTTAATCACTACAATAATAGAATTCAGGAACTTGTAAAGTGGGCTAAGATCAGGGAGATGTGTTGTGAAGGATTTACAGTTGTATAGAACAGCTATTATTTACAATAATATTAGAGCAACAATCATATGACAGACTCCACGTGATCTGTCTGAATAGGTGGTATAGAACTTTGGGTAGTGTGCTAAAGAAAAACGAGTGGCGTGAAATATAAAAAATTAGCAATACACTGTGGAGGAGAGAACAGGGGAAACCTGTCAAATGATACAATATAATCAGCCAAGACTAAGAAGCCTATACAGAAAGAGGAGGAATACAAAGATACTATTAAAATATAAAAGAAATGAGAATAATGAAAAATGCATCAACTCATGGCTTCTCTGCTATAGCAATGTGAAATTTGTCTCTCTGTCTCTACTGTTGGGATGCCCCCTCTTTGGGTCCCACTCTGGTCTTTTCACAGTTACCAGTTGTTTGTGTCTCTGTTGGGTAAAAGGAAACAGAGCGACAAACAAAAAAAGGCTGGAGAAGGGAGGAAAAAGCAATAAGTTTGGAAAGAAGGGAAGGAGGACTAAAACAGGAAAAAGGGAAGGAGAGGAACAAAGTATTGAAAGATAAAATAATAATAAATTTTTTAAATTACTAAAATAAAAAAAGTTACTAAAGTAAAAAAAAAATCTGTTTTTGGTTTCGAACTGTCCAAACCTGTTTTTCTGTTTGTAGCAGGCTGTGGGTTGATTGGTGTAGTCTTTCTGAGAGTGCTCTCCCAAGAGCTAGCCTCTCCCCAGCGCTCCATGAAGGGGATCTAGGTTCTTTTCAGAGCATCTACCCCAGGGGTCCTCCCTGTGGGCTGTCTTGTGGGCGCATGAGCCAGCCAGACTGCCTGACTGGGGTGCAGACACCCGGGTGCCTGTCAGGCAGCCTGGATCCCACAGTATCTGACACGGTCCTTCCCAGTTCTGTGGCCGGACTCAAGTGCTTCCACCCCTCCGCTGGATCACTGCCAGGCTCGGTGGGAAGCAAGTCAAGCTGCTGTCGCAGGAGAACATCTCAGTCCACTTTCCAATAAAAACTTCTCTAGAAAGCCTGCCTCTCAGCCCATCCCAATGCCTAGCCAGATGGGTGATGACAATGTGCCTCTCAATTCTCCCAGGCTGGTGGGCTGTAGACCACAGAGTCTTCAGTTGAACACGGCCCTTTGTCCTTGTTACCCTCTTTTTAAACTTAAGCAGACAGATCTCTGCCCCCTGTTGCCCAGCCTTGCTTAGATGGGGAGGGAGGGAACCAGCTCTCCCCAAGGACCCTGCAGCATGCCCAAGGCTCCCAAAGAGTCTGCTGTAGACCCGCCAGGTGCCAGACTCCCAAAGAGTCTTCCGTGGCAGACGCCTCTGGTGTTGGTCCCAGACTGTCTCTGGACCCCAACCGCGGTGGCGGCACCAAGCCCGTTAGGTGCTGGCCGAGGGCGCCAGCCCTGCCACTGCCACTTTACTCAGGTCCCCGAGACCCCACTGACCTGTAGCTGTCTGGTCATTCTGTCACAATCTCTGGTCTCTTATTTTCATAAATGCTGGGGAACTCTTGGTTGAATGTGCTATTCCTCAGTAGATCTTCCAGGATTTTCTCCCATTGGTACAGGAACTAGAATCGCTGGGCCCTACTCTGTCGCAATCTTCCTTCCATCCCCACCCACCTTAATAGCCTTTTAAAGTGCTGGTAAAATTCTGGTCAAGAGGGCAGTGCAGATAAATGTGATACTGCATCCTCCCACAACCACATCAGAATTGCAACTCAACTACAGAACTACCATCATTCAGAACCACCTGAAATCTAGCAAAACAGAAATCCTACAAACTAAGGATGCAAAGAGGAAGCCACATTAAGATTGGTAGGAGGGGCAGGCACCAGGAATGAGCTAGTGTGGTAGGTAAAAATCTGGAGGGATATCCAAGCTGCAAAGGTCATCCCTGAAGAGTGAGGGGTCAAAGTCCCACACCAAGACCCCCAGCCCAGGGTTCCAGCATCAGGAGGAGAAGTCCCCATTACTTACAGCTGTAAAAACCAGTGGGGATTGAGGCTGAGTGAGAAGAAGGACTTCTGGAGTCCCAGGTATTCTTCTTAAAGGGCCCATGCATAGATTTACTTGGACTTGCTCTCGCTGAGCTCCAGCATTGGGGAAGCAGCTCAAAAGTCACCAAGGATATATAAGGAAAAGCTGAATCATCTGGTACCTAAGAAAGAGCTGGAGGGACAGCTTTCTCCCAGACAGAAGTGCTGGAAGAGGCTGTGTTCCTATTCCAGGTGACAAAAAATCTATCAACCTGGCTGTCACTGTTTGCCCCACTATGGTGATTCCCTGAGACACTGCCCCACTCAATTGAAGGTCCACCAAATCTGTTCCCAGTGGCTTTTCCGTACAAATGACCTGACTTGCCTCATGCTTCAGATTTTGTTAAAATCTCTCAAACAAGCAGCATCTGGACTTAGCATGTCCTGTACCTCTGCTAAGTGGCCCTAGTCCCAGCTCTAGCAACAGCTGGCCTTAGTTTGCAGCTTGGCCTCTACTGGACAACTCCAAGCCCAGCACTAGTAGTAACCTTTGGCAGATCACCTTGTAGCTCATGCTGGGTGGCCCCAGGCAGAACACAGGCAGGGGCTGATCTCGGCTTGCAGCTCTCAGGAGGCCCCAGAGCCAGTACACCCAATGAACTGCTTCTGACCAGATCAAAGCACTAACCAACCACTCCCACAAGCATCACACTGAACAGATGGACTGATCAGGAACCATAGGCCTAATGAAGTAAGTCCTGCTCCATGGGTGGTCCCCTGCACAGCTGATCCTCCATGGTGGTCTCAGCCAGAACTTGTAGCTGATCATACCAGGAGCAAATACCTCCAACTGACATGCCTAAAGTAACCAGAGTTCAACTCCCAGAGGAGGAAGGAAAGGGGGGGGAAGGAAAAGGGGGGAACACCTGGAGTGCCCAGCTTGGTTGAATGGGGAGGCTGTGCCACTGGACCATACATGACATCTAATACATGAAGCCACACAACCAAGGCTAGGAAACATATTAGCTCTACTTAATACACAGAAACAAAAAAGGGGAGCTGCTAAAATGAGGAAACAAACATTTTTGAAATGAAGGAACAGAACAAAACATCTGAAAAATAATTAAACAAATGGACACAGGTAATATACTAGATGTAGAGTTTAAAACACTAGTTATAAGGATGCTCAATGAACTTAGTGAGAGTGTCAACAGCATAAAAAAGGAGATGTAAACCATAAAAAGTTAATAGTCAGAAATGAAGGATATACTAACTGAAATGAAGATCTTTCCTGCCTGAATAATTTGCAGGGAATTAAGATTTAGAATAGGTGAAAATGAGTACCAAATCAACAATTTGGAATATAAGGAAGCAAAAACACCATTGGGAAGAGCAAAAAGAAAAAAATACAAAAAAAATGAGGATATTGTAAGGAGCCCTTGGGACAACTTCAGGCATAGCAACAGCCAAATAATGGGACAGCCAGAAGGATAAGAGAAAGAGGAAGACCTTAAAAACCTATTTGAAAAAAGATTAATAGAAAACTTCCCTAACCTGGCATAGGAAAACACATGAGTCCAGAAAGCACAGAGAGTCTCAAACAAAATGAACCCAAAAAGGGCCCACATGAAGATATATCTTAATTAAAATAGCAAAGGTTAAAGCAAAGAAGGAATCTTAAAAGTGGCAAGAGAAGAGCAGTTAGTTACCTACAATGGAGCTCTCATAAAACTGTCAGCTGATTTCTTAACAGAAACTTTGCAGGCCAGAAGGGACTGGCAAGAAATATTCAAAGTGATGAAAAGAAAGGAACTGCAACCAAGATTCCTCCAGGAAAGGTGTCATTTAGAACAGGAGTGTCTAGCCTGCAGCCCACAGGCTGCATACAGCACAGGATGGCTATGAATGCAGCCCAACACAAAATCGTAAATTTACTTAAAACATTATGAGATCTTTTTGTGATTATGTGTCATAATGTCACATAAAATAAGTATGTGTCTGCTTTTGTTATTTGTACACATGTGGATTCAGTTTTGTGGTAATGTGCAGCTTCCAGTGTGTTATCTTTAAAGTGCAGAGTAGAATTGACACCATCAGACATTAAATGTGCTTGTGGTGACTTAGCAAGGCAGCAATTATCAATAATTTTTAATTCTACTATTGCAATCTTAGGCACTTAATGTTATTTAGAAGTCAATAAAGCACTCTTGATTGATTCTTAAAAGTACCTCCACACCTTGGCAGTACCTCACATATCACCCACGATGCTTTACAATTGGCCCTCTGCCTCACCCTACACAGGCAACTGAAAGAGCTGAGAAAGGGCCCAAACCTTGCTTTCTATTTTCTGTCAATTAATTTTCATAACAAAGTTAAATAAAGTCTCTTATCTATTATTATAGTTTAATCCCAGCATGGCTTCTCCAATGTCTCTAAAGAAAAAAGAACCCCAAAAGAGAAAATTTCTGGATGAAGGTAGATTGTTTAATGGAAAGTGGACAGATAACTACTTTTGTCAAAGCCAGTAGTAAGTCACTCTGCTTAATTTGTAGGGAATTTGTGCAATTTTTCAAAGAGTATAATTTGAAAAGGCATTATATGCAAAAAAAATGCTGCCAAATTCAATGCATATGAAGGATTGTGTTCTAAGGATAAAATAGTAGAACTGAAAAAAGTCTGTCTTCTCAACAATAATTTTTTCAAAAAGTTACAATTCTGGTGGACTCCAGAGTTGTATAGTAAAGTATGTTAGGTAGTAGCATATTTAATAGCAAATATATCAAAACCATTTACTGATTGTGAGTTCATTAAACAATGTATAGAAGGCATGGCAGATATAACTTGCCCTGAAAAAAGGGGATAGTTCTAAAATCATTTTGTCTCACTAGACTCTAGCTAGGTGAATTTTAAAAATTGGAAAATCTATCGAAAGAACTTTTGGGAGTAAAGCTGCTAATTTTCAATTTTATGCTTTGGTGATGGCTGATATTAGTGATGCTATAGACATGGCTCAACTTGCCAATTTTCAAAGTTTTTTTTTAATTGTTAAAGTACAGTTTGCTGCCTTTTCCCCCAGCAACTCCCCAAAACCCCAGCCCTCACTACAATCACAGCACTCCCCAACTCCTGTCCCTGTTTCCACCCTGCCTTGTTATTATGCATATGTCCTTTAGTATTATTCCTGTAAAACCTTCACTTTTTTTCTCTCATTATCCCCTCCTCTCTACTCTCTGATCGCTGTCAGCCTGTTCTCAATTTCAATGTCTTTGTTTATATTTTGCTTGCTTGTTCATTTTGTTGATTAGCTTCCAGTTAAAGGGGAGATCATATGGTATTTGCCTTTCACTGCCTGGTTTATTTGCTTAACATAATGCTCTCCAGTTCCATCCATGCTGTTGCAAAGGGAAGGAGCTTCTTCTTTCTATCTGCTGTGTAGTATGCCACTGTGTACATGTACTGTAGTTTTTTAAAATATATTTTATTGATTATGCCATTACAGTTGTTCTATTTCCCCCCTTCATTCATTTCCACCCTGCACACCCCCTCCCCCACCATTCCCCCCTTTAGTTTATAACCACATGTATCAAGTTCTTTACTTATTTTCTGTACCTTCTCCCCATTCTCCTTCTCCCACTCCCCTCTTGCTAACCCTCCAGGTGATCTTCATTTCTATGGTTCGCTCCTGATCTAGCTGTCTGTTTAGTTTGCTTTTGTTTTAGGTGTGGTTGTTAATAACTGTGAGTTTGCTGTCCTTTCACTGTTCATGTTTTTTTTAACTTATTTTCTTAGGTAAGTCCCTTTAACATTTCATATAATAAGGGCTTGGTGATGATGAACTCCTTGAATTTGACCTTATCTGAGAGGCACTTTATCTGCCCTTCCATTGTAAATGAAAGTTTTGCTGGATAGAGCAATCTTGGATGTAGGTCTTTGGATTTAATGGCTTGGAATACTTCTTTCCAGCCCCTTCTTGCCTATAAGGTCTCTTTTGAGAAATCTGCTGACTGTCTGATGGGAACTCCTTTGTAGGTGACTGTCCCCTTATCTCTTGCTGCTTCTAGGATTCTCTCCTTCATTTTAATCTTGGCTAATATAATGATGATGTGCCTTGGTGTATTCCTTCTTGGGTCCAACTTCTTTGGTACTGTCTGAGCTTCCTGGATTTCCTGGAAGTCTATTTCCTTTGCCAGATTGGGGAAGTTCTCCTTTATTATTTGTTCAAATAAGTTTTCCACTGGTGGCTGTTCCTCTTCCCCTTCTGGTACCCCTATAATTCAGATGTTGGAACGTTTAAAGATGTCCTGAAGGTTCCTAAGCCTCTCCTCATTTTTTAAAATTCTTGTTTCTTCATCCTTTTCTGTTTGGTCATTTTTTTCCTCCTTCTGGTCCACTCCTTTGATTTGAGTCCCAGTTTCCTTTCCATCACTATTGGTTTCCTGTGCATTTCCCTTCATTGCAATTAGTTTAGCCTTCATATGTTTCTCTAATTTGTGACTAAATCAACCAGTTCTGTGAGGATCCTGATCACCAGTGTTTTGAACTGTGCATCTGAAAGTTTGGCTATTTCTTTGTCACTTAGATTTATTGCCTCTGGGGCTCTGAGTTGCTCTTGAGCCATATTTTGATCTGTTCGTGCCTGTTACATATGAGGAGCAGAGCCCGAGGTGTTCACCAGGCTGGGGCCACCCAGGTTGCTGGGTTGTGATGCTGTATGTGGGGGCAGAGTCAGAGAGGCACAATGGCAGTCTCCTCTGCTGTTTCCTGCCACTGGGGCCTGCGCAGTCTGTCTGACTGCTGGTTCTTTTACTGGTTTACGGTTTATCTGCGTGTGAATGTGTGACTACAGTCAGCCCTCAGTGGGTCCGCCCACTACTCCACACCTGGGATCCACCCAGGGCTGCCTGCGCGCCTGGGTGGCGCGCCTGGGTTGGTCTGGTGGGTCTTTCTTGCCCAACCCCACTCTGCTATTGGCTCTGCCCCTTTTACCGGTTTGGCTGAAGGGTTTCGTTGTTGTCAGACTTCCATATAGTCCAATTTTCTGTGGTTTGGCTGCGTTTATTGTTGCTATAACTTTGTTTTTACATTTGGCTGTTCGAGAAAGCAAAGTATTTCCACCTATGCCTCCATCTTGGTGGAAATCCTTGTACTGTAGCTTTTTTATACACTCATCTGCTGTTGTGCACTTAGGCTGTTTCTAGCATTTGGCAATTGTAAATTGTACTATGAACAGTGGGGTGCATAGGTTTTTATGGATTGTGTTTCAGGGTTCTTAGGATATAATCCCAGCCGTGGAATTGCTGGGTCAAAAGGCAGTTCCATTTTTAGTTTTCTGAGTAAATTCCATACTGTTTTCCATAGTGATTACACCAGTCTGCAGTCCCACCAACAGTGAACTAGGGTTCCCTTTTCTCCACAACCACTCCAACACTTGTTGTTTGCTGCTTTGTTTATGATAGCTATTATGACTGGTGTGAAATGGTATCTCAATGTGGTTTTAATTTGCATTTCTCTAATGATCAGTGATATTGAGCATCTTTTCATGTGTCTCTGGATCCTCTGTATGTCCTCCTGGGAGAAGTGTCCGTTCAAGTCCTTTGCCTATTTTTTAATTGGGTTGCTTGTCTGCTTAGAGTGGTAATCATGTGAGTTCTTTATATATTTTAAAGATCAAACCCTTGTCCAAGGTGTCATTGGCAAATAATTTTTTCCCATACAGTTGGTTCTCTTTTCAATTTAATGCTGTTTTCTTTACCTATGGAGAAGATTTTTATTTTAATGAAGTCCCATTTGTTTATTCTTTCCTGTATGTCCCTTGGTCTAGGAGATATATCAGTGAAAATATTGCTCTGTGTAATATCTGAGATTTTCCTACCTATGTTCTCCTCTAGGACTTTTATGGTGTCATGACTTATATTTAAGTCTTTTATCCACATTGAATTTATTTTAGTGTATGGTCTAAGTTGGTGATCAAGCTTTATTTCTTTGTATGTAGCTGTTCAGTTCTCCAACACCATGTGTTGAAGAGGCTATTTTTGCTCCATTTAATGATGCTGCTTCCTCTGTCAAATATTAATTTACTGTTAATAAACTTGGGTTTATTTCTGAGCTCTCTAATCTGTTCCATTGGTTTATGTGTCTGTTCTTAGGCCAATACCAGGTTGTATTGATTACGGTGATGTTATAATACAGTTTGATATCAGGTATTTTGATCCTCTTCTCCTAACTTTGTTCTTCTGTCTCAAAATTGCTGTAGCTATTTGGGGTTGTTTATGGTTCCACATACATTTTTAAAGTGTTTGTTCTATATCTGTAAAATATCCCATTGATACTTTAATAGGTATTGCATTGAATCTGTAAATTGCTTTGTATAGTACAGACATTTTGATGATGTTAATTCTTCCAATCCATAAACATGATACATTCTTCCATTTGTTTGTGTCTTCCTTAATTTCTTCCTTCAGTCTTTTGTGGTTTTCTCAGTACAGGTCTTTTACCTCCTTTGTTAGGTTTACTCCTAGGTACTTTTTTTTTTCCTATATCAAATGGGATTTTTTCCTGATTTCTGTTTCTAATACTTCATTGTTGGCATACAAAAATGCCTTTGATTTCTGAATATTGACTTTGTATCCTACTATTTTGCCAAATTCACTTATAAGGTCAAATAGTTTTTTGGTCGAGTCTATAGGATTTTCTATGTACACTATCATGTCACCTGCAAACAATGACAGTTTTGCTTCCTCCTTTCCAATTTGGATGCCATTTATGTTTGTCTGATTGCTGTGGCTAAGTCTTCCAATACTATGTAGAATAGAAGTGGTGAAAGTGGACAACCTTGTCTTGTTCCTGATCTCAGGGGGAAAGTTTTTAGTTTCTGCCCATTGAGTATAATGTGTGTAGGTCTCTCATATATGACCTTTATTACGTTGAGAAATGTTCCCTCTATTCCCACTTTCCTGAGTGTTTTTATCATAAATGGGTACTGTACATTATCAAATATTTTTTCTGCATCTATTTATATGATTATGTGATTCTTGACTTTGCTTGTGTTTATGTGATATATTATGTTTATTGATTTGTAAATATTGTACTATCCTTGCATCCCTGGGATGAATCCCACATCATGGTCATGGTGTATGATCTTTTTAATGTATTTATGGATGAGTTTGTCAATATTTTGTTGAGGATTTTGGCATCTATGTTCATCAGAGATATTAATCTAAAATGTTCTTTCTTTGTTGTGTCTTTATCTGGTTTTGGGATTAGGATGATGCTGGCTTCATAAAAAATTTTTGGGAGTCTTCCATCATTTTGGATTTTTTTAGAATAGTCTGTGAAGGATAGTGGTTATCCCTTCCTTTTATATTTTTTAAATGTTCCTTGAAATTATGTGGTCTAGACCTTTTGTATGCTGGGAGCTTTTAGTTACTGTTTTCAGCTGTAATTTCAGCTTTCAATTTCATCAGATGTTGTTCTGTTCAGGCTTTGTGCTTCTTCTTCATCAGTTTTGGAAGATTACATTTTTCTATAAATTTTTTTTTATTTCACCTAGATTTTCAAGTTTCTTGGCATGTAGTTCTTTGTAGTAATTTTTACAATCCTTTGTATTTCTGTGGTGTCAGTTGTAATCTATCCTTTTTCATTTCTGATTGTGTTTATTTGTGTCCTCTCTTTTTTTTTGATGAGTCTGACTAAAGGGTTGTCAATTTTGTTTATCTTTTCAAAGAACCAGCTCCAGGAATTCATTGATCCTTAGAATTGTGCTTTTAGTGTCTATGTGTCTTAATTTTACTCTGATCTTGGTTATTTCCTTCCTTCTACTTGTTCTGGGCTGTCTTTGTTGTTTTTCCTCATGTTCTTGTAGGCATGGGGTTAGCTGGTTTATTTTAAATGTTTATATCACCCTTAGATAGGCCTATATCACTATGAACTTCCCTCTCAGGTCTGCCTTTGCTGTGTCCCATAAGTTTTGGGTTGCTGTGAATTCATTTTCATTTTTTTCCAGAAACTTTTTTATTTCTTGCATAATCTCATTCTTGACCCATTCATTGTTTACTAGCATGCTATTCAATCTCCATGATTTTCAGTGTTTTGGGTTTTTTTCCTTGAGGTTGGTTTCTAGTTTCAATCCTTTCTGGTCAGAAAAAATGCATTCTGTGATTTCAATTTTCTTGAAGTTTTTGAGGTTTGTTTTGTGTCCTATTCTGTGGTCTATCTTTGAAAGTGCTCCATGTGCATTTGAAAAGAATGTGTATTTTGCTTCTTTGGGATGAAAGGCTTTGTATATATCGGTTAAGTTCATTTTATCTAGGACATTGTTCAATGCCACAATATCTCTGTTGATATTTTGTTTGGAAGATCTATGCATTTTTGACAGTGGGGTGTTGAAATCCCCTACTATAATTGTGTTTGTGTCATTCTCTTTCTTGAAGTCCTCCAAGGTTTTCTTTATGTATTGGGTGTTTCTTTGTTGGGTGCATATATATTTACAATGTTTACATTTTCTTGATGGATTCTTCCCTTGGGTGTTATGACATGACCTTCTGGGTCTCTTTTTATGGCTGTTTTTTTTTTTTTGAAATCTGTTTTGTCTAATATGAATATTGCTACCCCAGCTTTTCTTTTTTCTTGTCTACTTGACAGGAATATTTGTTTCCAGCCCTTCATTTTCAGTTCTGTGTGGATCTTTTGTTCTGAGGTGGGTGTATTGTAGGCAGCATATGTATGGGTCATGTTTTCTTATCCATTCAGCTATTTTGTCTTTTGATTGGAGCATTTTATCCACTTACATTAAGATTATTGGATAAGAAGCAAAGATGGCAAATAGTAGGTTGGAGCGTACACGTGGGGGAAAATCCTGGCAGAGCTACTGAGAAACAGCTCAATCAACTAAAAGATTCACAACATTTATGAAGTTGGGAGAGCAGTGATTGTCACGGACGATGAGGGTCTGTTCAGCGGCAGGTCAGTGGTGTATAGGAGAGTTGAGTGGAGACAGGAGCAGCAGTGGGCCGGTGCCCATGACTGGGCGGCCCCAGTGCTTCCACCATCTCATTGGGTCTGGGACTGGTGCAGGAGGAGTCATCCATGGGAGCCCGGACACTCAGTGGCCCTGGTGCTGCCTCAGTTGCTGTGGGTCTGGGACCGGTGCCAGAGGCATCATACATGGGAGCGGGGTACCCAGCGGCCTCGGTAGGCGACCAGCATGGGTCAGCAGCTTTCTGCCTCCCCGTCTGGGAAGCACCAGGCAGAGGCCTGTCTGCTTCAGTTTACACAGAGAGCAGAGAGTAACAAGAACAAAGGGCCGCATTCCTCTGTGGACTCTGTGGTTGTCAGCCCGGGAGAATTGAGAGGCCCATTGTTGCCACCAGTCTGGCTGGGAATTGGGCTGGGCTGAGAGACAGGCTGTCTGGAGAGGTTTTTGTGTTTTTTTTTTGAAAGTGGACTGAGGTGCTCTCCTGCAACAACTTGGCTTGTTTCCCACCCAGCCTGGCAGCGAGGAAGTACTGTGCCAGAGACCGAGGGACCCAGGCAGCCTGGCAGGTGCCCACATCCCAGTCTGGTAGTCTGGCTGGTGTACGCTGGCAACTCACCCCACAGAGAGGTCCTGCTCCAAGAAGAAAAACTGGTTTGGACAGTTTAAAACCAACAAGGGAAGTTTTCTTGTTTTGTTTTGTCTGGTTTTGTTTGTTTGTTTTTAGTAATCTTATAGATTTTTAATTTTATTATTGTTTATCTTTCAATACTTTGACCCTTTCCCTTCTTTTTTACTGTTTTAGCCCTTCTTCCCTTCTTCCCAAATGTATGACTTTCTCCTCCCTTCTCCTGCCCTTTTTTTTGGTGTTGTTTTCTTTTGTTTCTTTCTTTTCTTTTTTTTAATACTTTTTAAAGATTTTATTTATTTATCTTTAGAGGGGAAGGGAAGGAGAGAAGGAGAGGAATATCAATGCATGGTTGCCTCTCATGAGTCCCCTGCTGGGAACTGGCTTGCAAACCAGGCATGTTCCCTGACTGGGAATCGAACCAGGATTGTGTGGTTTGCAGGCCCATGCTCAATCCACTGAGCTACACCAGCCAGGGCGCTTTGTTTTCTTTTACTCACAAGAGACACAAACAACTGAAAACTGTGAAAAGACCAGAGTGGGTCCCAAAGAGAGGGCATCTCAACAACAGAGACAGAGAGACAAAGTTTACTTTGCTATAGCAGGGAAGCCACAAGTTGCTGCATACTTGTATTATTTTTTTCATTATCCTCAGTTCTTTTATATTCTAATAGTATCTTTGTATTGCTCCTCCTTCTGTATAGGCTTCTTAGTCTTGGCTGGTTATATTGTATTATTTGACAGGTTTCCTCTGTTCTTTCCTCAACAATGTATTTCTCATTTTCTATATCTCATGCCTCTTGCTTTCCTTTAGCACACTACCCAAAGCTCTACACTCCCTATTCATACAGATCACATAGAGTCAGTCATATGATTGTTGCTCTAATACTATTATAAGTAATAGCTGTTCTATACAACTGTAAATATTTCACAACTAATCTCCCAGATCTTAGTCCACTTTACAAGTTCCTGAATTCTATTACTGTAGAGATTAACTCTATTTGCTCAAGCACTACACCTATTTACTATTCCTTACTCTCACCTTACCTCAAAATCTGACTGTCTGCAACCTCACTGCTTTCTAGTTCCAACTCACAAGACTTCCCTCCCCAACAAAAGGCTTATCTTTTGTCCATCCTTTCTTAAAAGTGGCAAGCTGGGTTGAAAATTATGGTTAACACTATATATTCTCTAAAGATTGTCCATCTCCTCTCTACTGGCTCTGACTGTAAATATTAAATACTCTTCTGCTGTCACAAACCATTTTGCCTCCCCCTCCAACTGATTACACACACATGAAAAAAGAAATAGGTGGAAACCGAGAACATCAAGATATCTGCAGGAGTCTGCACCACTGAAATTCAAAGGTATTCTACCACAAAACTTCACACCATAAACCCAGAAAGTCAGAACAGATCAATTTCAGAAGCTGAGGCTAACAAGAAGAGTCTCACAAACAATGGGAAGACAAAAAAACAATCCCCAAATGAAAGAAAAGAAGGAAGTTTCAGAAAGAATGTTGGATGAAATAGAGGCAAGTCAACTATCAGATGTTGAATTCAAAGCACTGGTTATCACGAAGTTCAAAGAGCTCACAATGAGCTACCAGAAACTACAGAAGAACTACAATGATCTCGCTGCAAACTATATCAACATGAAAAAGGAAATAGAAACTATCAGCAAGGGACAAGAGGAAATGAAGAATACAATTTATGAACTGAAGAACACAGTGGAAGGAATCAAAAGCAGGATCGATGAATCAGGAAATCAGATCAGCGAGTTGGAGGACAAAGTAGAAAAAACACCCAGAAAGAAGATGAAAGGGAAAAGAGGCTTAGAAAAAATGAAGAGGGATTGAGAGAAATGCAAAATAATGTGAAATGTATTAATATCCGAATAATAGGAATACCAGAAAAAGAAGAAGAAGAACAGGGGATATAAAACATATTTGAAAGAGTAATGAGGGAAAATTTCTCTAATTTGATGAGAAAAAGTCAAACAAATTCAGGAATCACAGAGTGTCCCAATCAAGAGGACCTCAAAGAGGACCACTTCAAGACACATCACCATTAAAATGGCAAAATTCCAAGACAAAGAGAGAATCTTAAAGGCAGCAAGGGAGAAAAAAGAAGTAACATACAAGGGAGCCCCAATAAGGTTAGCTACTGACTACTCAATGGAAACACTCCAAGCAAGAAGAGAATGGCAAGAAATATTCCAAGTAATGAGAACCAGAGGCCTACAACCAAGGCTACTTTACCCAGCAAGGCTCTCAATCAAGATTGAAGACACAATAAAGAGCTCCAAAGACAAAAGAAGTCTAAAAGAATAAACCTCCACCAAACCAGTACCCCAAGAAATACTAAAAGGACTACTTTAAGGAAAGGAAGGAAAAGAGAGAGGCAGAGAGGAACACAGGTACAAAAATGGCAATGAATAAGTACCTATCAATAATAACCTTAAACATAAATGGATTAAATGCTCCAATGAAAAGACACAGAATAGCTGAATGGATAAGAAAGTATGACCCACACATATGCTGCCTACAAGAGACCCACCTCAGGACAAAAGACCATCACAGACTAAAAGTAAAGGGCTGGAAACAAATCTTCCAAGCAAATGGGCAAGAAAAAAAAGCTGGGGTAGCAATTCTCATATAAGACAAAATAGACTTCAAAAAAAAAAGGGCCATGAAGAGAGACCCAGAAGGTCACTTCATTATACTCAAGGGAAGAATCCACCAAGAAGACATTAACATCATAAATATATATGCACCAAACATAGGAGCACCCAAATATGTAAAAAAAAAAATCTTAGAGGGCTTCAAGAAAGATATTGATAGCAACACAATTATAGTAAAAGATTTTAACACCCCACTACCAAAAATGGACAGTTCTGGACAAAATATCAACAAAGGTATTGCAGCATTAAACAACACCCTAGATGAAATGGACTTAACTGATATATATAGAGCCCTTCATCCCAAAGAAGCTAAATACACATTTTTTTTCAAATGCACGTAGAACACTCTCAAAGATAGACCACATGATAGGACATAAAGCAAGCCTAAACAAATTCAAGAAAATAGAAATCATACCAAGCATTTTCTCTGACCACAAGGGACTGAAATTGGAAACCAACCCCAAAGGAAAAAACCAAAACAACCAAAATCATGGAGACTGAATGGTATGCTATTAAACAATGAATGGGTCAAGAATGAAATTAGGGAAGAAATCAAAAAAGTTTCTGGAAGCAAATGAAAAAAAACTCCCAACAACCCAAAACTTATGAGATACATTGAAGGCAGTCCGTAGAGGGAAGTTTATAGCAATGCAGGCATACCTAAAGATTATAGAAACATTTTAAACAAACAACCTAACCCTATGTTACTGAACAAGAGGTCTGAGGGGGGGCAATATTTGGCCCACCTAGGGATGCCAAAAACTGCTATAGAACAGGGGCCCAATCACAAGGACAGAATACTAATATCTACTGGGCTCTTCTGTCCACTGCCAATTGGAAAGACATCTCTCAATGCCAGATATTTGTGAAAAGGAAACAAAATGTTTATTTAATGCTATTCAGGCCTAACCCCTCCACTAAAATATCAAAGTCCTTTAGGGTATACACCTATAATCACACAGTGCTCCCTTCTCCCACTGTCCCAACTCCGGGTACTATAAATCAGGAAAAGAGCACATGTCTTTGTTTCCGGCTGTTGGCACCATCATCTGTGTCACCGTGCAGGCAGGATCTCTCTCTAGATAATCCAAAAGTCATGTGGCACCCTCTCACAGTCCACTGGCAGGAGTTCTTTGTATCCAGTTCCAATCAAAGTCTCTCCTGCTTTCCAGGCCACATGGCCAAGGGGGCACCCCAAAGCCGCGTGGGTCTCTTCTACCAAAGCTGCAGGGGTCTGCACTCTACCAATAACATGTGTCTTTCTTCTTCACCTGGCTGAAGGGATCTCCATTCTGGCAAAACTGCATAGTTTTCCCTTTCACCTGGGTAAAAGGGTCACACTCTGCCAAAACCACATGGTTCTCTCTTCACCTGGCCAAGGGGGGACCCTTACTTTGCTGAAACCGTACGTGGCTCTCTCTTTCATCTGGCTGCAGGGAACTCCATTCCGGCAAAGCCAAGTGGTTCTTTTTCACCTGGGCAAGAGGGGGTTTAAATTGTCGAACCCATCCTCCTTTGCCATCCCATTTTCGGCTCCTCCTACAATCAGTTACACCTGCCAGGACTCTCATACCTTCCCAGCTTTACTAGGCTGCCATCATTAGTCTGGGCAGATATGCCCCATGGCCTGGAGCCAATCAATTCCAAGCTCTCAGGCAGGTGCTGTAACTCGGGGGACCTGCCCCTAATTACATCCTCAGGAGAAGCCACTCACTTCTCCATGACTCAAAACTTGGCCACAGCTATTTAACATATCTATGAAACCAGTTAAAGGTTATAGATACGTTAAATAATCATTCCAGAGGTTAGCTGCAAAACTTGCTATGCAAAAGAGCTCTCAATGGCCCTGCTCCATTTGTTCCTTCCCCCAACTCACACCTGTGAGGGGAAGGGGTGAGGACATCTTATATGTTTCTCCAATATTCCTATATACTTTGTATTCTAGACACCATTCCAAATCCTTTCTTGGGGCCCCCACTTGGCTGTACCCTGTATAACCTACACCTGCAAGAACTCGAGGAACAACAACAAAGACAGCCCAGATCAAGTAGAAGGAAGGAAATAACCAAGATCAGAGCAGAACTAAATGACATAGAGAAGAAAAGAACAATCCTAAGGATCAATGATTCCAGGAGTTGGTTCTTTGAAAAGATAAACAAAATAGACAAGGCATTAAGTAGGCTCATCAAGAAAAGAAGAGAGAGGACCTAAATAAATACAATCAGAAACGAAAGAGGAGAGTTTACAACTGATACCACAGAAATAGAAAGGATTGTAAGAAATTACTATGAAGAACTGTATGCCAAGAAATTTGAAAACCTAGGGGAAATGGACACATTTCTAGAAAAATATAATCTCCCAAAACTCAATGGAAAATAAGCAGAAAACCTGAACAGACCAATAACAGCAGATGAAATTGTAGCAGTAATCAAAAAACTCCTGTCACACAAAATCCCTGGACCAGATGGTTTCACAGGAGAATTATACAAAGCCTTTAAGGAAGAGCTAACCCCTATTCTTCATAGACTATTCCAAAAAATCTAAAAGGATGGAAAACTCCCAAACTCTTTTTATGAAGTCAGCATCATCCTAATTCCAAAACCAGATAGTGACACAACAAAGAAAGAAAACTTCAGGTCAATATTGCTAATGAACATAGACACTAAAATACTCAACAAAATATTGGCAAATTGCATCCAACAATATATCCAAAATATCATACACCATGACCAATTGGAATTCATCCAAGGGATGCAAAGATGGTTCAATATTCACAAATCGGTAAATGTAATACATCACATTAACAAAAGCAAAGACAAAAACCACATGATCATATCAATAGATGTAGTAAAAGATTTTGATAAGGTACAACACCCATTTATCATAAAGACACTCAGCAAAGTGGGAATAGTGGGAGCACTCCTCAATATAATAAAGGCCACATATGACAGACCTACAGCCAACATCATACTCAATGGGCAAAATCTAAAAGCTTTTTTTAATATTTTATTTATTTATCTTTAGAGGGGAAGGAAAGGAGAGAGGGAGAGAAACATCAATGTATGGTTGCCTTTTGTGTGTCCCCTGCTGAGAACTGGCCTGCGGGGAACTGGTTTGCAACCCAGGCATGTGCCCTGACTGGGAATCGAACCGCGATTGTCTGGTTCGCAGGCCCGCACTCAATCCACTGAGCTACACCAGCCAGGGTGTAAAAGCTTTTACACTAAGATTAGGAACAAGAAAATGATGTCCACTTTCACCACTTCTATTCAATATAGTATTGGAAGTTTTAACCACAGTGATCAAACATGAAAAGGAAATAAAAGGCATCCAAATCAGAAAGGAGAAAACAAAACTATCATTGTTTTCAGATGACATGATAGTGTACATGGAAAATCCTATAGACTCTACCAAAAAACTGCTCAAACTAATTAATGAATTTGGCAAAACAGCTGGTTACAAAGTCAATATCCAGAAATCAAAGGTATTCTTGTATACCAACAATGAATCAGCAGAAGCAGAAATCAAGGAAAATACCCCATTTGATATAGGAAAAACAAAAATAAAATATCTGGAAATAAACCTAACCAAGGATGTAAAAGACCTGTATGCATAAAACTACACAACACTGAAGAAAGAAATCGAAGAAGACACAAACAAATGGAAACATATACCATGTTCATGGATTGGAAAAATTAACATCATCAAAATGTCCATACTACCCAAAGCAATTTACAGATTCAATGCAATACCTATTAAAATGCCAATGGCATATTTCACAGACATAGATGAAACACTTCAAAAATTTATATGAAACCATAAATGACCCAAAATAGCAGCTGCAATTTTGAAAAAGCAGAACAAAGTAAGAGGGATCACAATACCTGATATGAAACTGTATTACAAGGCCACTGTAATCAAAATAGCTTGGTACTGGCATAAAAACAGGCACATAGACCAATGGAGCAGAACAAAGAGCCCAGAAATCAACCCAACTCTTTACAGTCAACTAATATTCCACAAAGGGGGAAGTAACATAAAATGGGGTAAAGATAGCTTCTTCAAAAAATGGTGTTGGGAGAACTGGACAGCTATGTGTAAAAAAATGAAACTTGAGCACCGACTTACACCATACACCAAAATAAATTCAAGGTGGGTAAAAGACTTAAATATAAGCCTTGAAACCATTAAAGTTCTAGAGGAGAACATTGGCAGTAAAATCTCAGATATTTCATGCAGCAACATTTTTACTGATATGTTCCCTAGAGCAAGGAATATAAAGGAAAGAATAAACAAATGGGATCTCATCAAAATTAAAAGCTTCTGTGTAGCTAAAGAAAACAGTACTAAATTAAAAAGAGAACCAACTGTATGGGAAAACATATTTGCCAATGATACCTCAGACAAAGGTTTAATCTCCAAAATATACAAAGAACTCACATGACTGCACTCAATGAAGACAACTAACCCAATTAAAAAATGGGAAAAGGACTTGAACAGACACTTCTCCAAGGAGGACATACAGAATATCCAGAGACACATGAAGAGATGCTCAATATCACTAGCTATCAGAGAGATGCAAATTAAAACCACAATGAGATACCACTTTACACCAGTCAGGATGGCTATCATAAACAAAGCAACAAACAACAAATGTTGGAGAGGTTGTGGGGAAAAGGGGTCCTTAGTTTACTGTTGGTGGGATTGCAGACTGGTACAACCATTATGGAAAACAGTATGGAATTTTCTC